>NW_027252922.1:0-600000 GCF_044704955.1 Pristiophorus japonicus
ACAGGAAAGCAGGGAAGTGATTGGTTGGTCAGTTTTTCTCTCTTTTCTTGGGCATTGGTTTAAATTAAGAGCTGGGATTAAAAATCTAAACTTTCAAAACGTGAAAACTTAATTAAATCCATTCGAGATGGCAGGGCAGGCGATGTGTTACTGCTGCTACATGTGGGAGCTGGTTGACCCCATTGAGGTCCACGGCGACCACATCTGCAGTAAGTGTTGGCTGCTCGAGGAACTTCAGCTCCGCGTTGATGAGCTGGAGTCCGAGCTGCAGACACTGCGACACATCAGGGAGGGGGAGACTTACCTGGACACTGTGTAAATTCAAATTTGGTCCGTGGTCAGGGACAGGAGGGTGTGACTATGAGCGAGGCAGCTGTGGGGGCCCAGGAGGTAGTGATGGAGGAGCCTCAGCCCTTAAAATTGTCCAACAGGCACGAGAATCTTGCTCCCTGTTTGGACGAGGGCGGGGACTGCAGGGAGGGTGAGCAAACTGACCACAGCGCCATGGTACAGGAGGCCATTCAATGGGGGGAGTAAAAATAAATGTTGTAGTGGTAGGAAAGAGTACAGTTAGGGGGATAGATACTGTTCTCTGCAGCCGAGAGCGAGAGTCCCGAAGGCTGTGTTGCCTGTCCGGTGCCAAGGTTAAGGACATCTCCTCCGGGCTGAAGAGGAACGTGGAGTGGGATGGGGAAGATCCAGTTGTCGTGGTTCATGTAGGGACCAATGACATAGACAGAACAAAGAAAGAGGTTCTGCTGAGGGATTTTGAGCAGCTAGGGGCTAAATTAAAAAGCAGAACCACAAAGGCAATAATCTCTGGATTACTACCCGAGCCACGAGCAAATTTGCACAGCGTAAATAAGATCAGAGAGATGGACATGTGGCACAAAGTCTGGTGTGGGAGAAATGGGTTTCGGTTCATGGGGCACTGGCACCAGTACTGGGGGTGGAAAGGGTTCAGGTGAGCGGAAATTTAAAAAGGCAAAGAGCAAGGAGAAGGCAATAGAGCAGGGTAGCGGTGGGGGAAATGATAACCAGACTGTGACAGGAAGGGACAGAATGTATAAAATAAGAGTATAACAGAAAGTAGGGTTAAAGCAGGAAAAAATTTTAAAAAGACAAAATTAAAAGCTCTTTATCTGAATGCACATAACATTCGTAACAAGATAGATGAGTTGACGGCAGAAATAGATATAAATGGGTATGATCTGATAGCCATTACAGAAATGTGGTTGCAAGGTGACCAAGGCTGGGAACTGAATATTCAGGGGTATTTAACAATTCAGAAGGATAGACAGAAAGGAAAAGGTGAGGTAGTTCTGTTAATAAAGGATGAGATCAGTGTAGTAGTGAGAAATGATATTGGCTCAGAAGATCAAGATGTAGAATCAGTTTGAGTGGAGATAAGAAATAATAAGGGGAAGAAGTCACTGGTGGGCGTAGTCCATAGGCCCCCTAACAGTAGCGACACTGTTGGACGGAGTATAGATCAAGAAATAATGGAGGCTTGTAAGAAAGGTACGGTAATAATCATGGGCGACTTTAATCTTCATATTGATTAGACAAATCAAGTTGGCCAAGGTAGACTTGAGGAAGAGTTTATAAGAGTGTATCCGGGATGGTTTCCTTGAAGAGTAAGTTGAAGAAACCAATCAGGGAGCAGGCTATCTTAGATCTGGTACTGTGTAATGAGACAAGATTAATAAATTATCTCATAGTAAAGGATCCTCTAGGAAAAAGTGATCATAACATGGTTGAATTTCAAATTCAGTTGGAGGGTGAGAAAGTCAGACCTCAAACCAGTGCCCTGATTCTAAATAAATGCAACTACAAAGGTATGAAAGCAGAAGTGGGGATGTTCGCTGATGACTGCACAGTATTCAATTCCATTCGAAACTCCTCAGATAATGGAGCAGTCCATGCCCGCTTGCAGCAAGACCTGGACAACATTCAGACTTGGGCTGATAAGTGACAAGTAACATTCGTGCCACACGAGTGCCTGACAATGACTATCTTCAACAAGTGAGAGTCTAACCACTGCCCCTTAACATTCAATGGCATTACCATCGCCAAATCCCCTACCATCAACATCCTGGGGGTCACCATTGACCAGAAACTTAACTGGACCAGCCACATAAATACTGTGGCAACAAGAGCAGGTCAGAGGCTGGGTATTCTGTGGCAAGTGTGTCATCTCCTGACTCCCCAAAGCCTTTCCATCATCTACAAGACACAAGCCAGGAGTGTGATGGAATACTCTCCACTTGCCTGGATGAGTGAAGCTCCAACAACACTTAAGAAGCTCGACACCATCCAGGACAAAGCAGCCCGCTCGATTGGCACCCCATCCACCACCTTAAACACCCACTCCCTCCACCACCGGCGTACCGTGGCTGCATTGTGTACTATCTACATGATGCACTGCAGCAACTCGCCAAGGCTTCTTCGGCAGCACCTCCCAAACCCGCGACCTCTAACATCGAGAAGGACAAGGGCAGCAAGCGCATGGGAACACCACCACCTCCACGTTCCCCTCCAAGTCACACACCATCCTGACTTGAAAGCATATCGCCATTCCTTCATCGTCGCGCGGTCAAATTCCTGGAACTCCCTCCCTAACAGCACTGTGGCACTACCATCACCACACGGACTGCAGCAGTTCATGAAGGTGGCTTACCACCATCTTCTCAAGGGCAATTAGGGATGGGCAATAAATACTAGCCTTGTCAGCGAAGCCCACATCTCGTGAACGTATAAAAAAAAAGTTGGCTTAAGTCGACTGGGAAGATAGATTAAAGTGTAAGACAGTTGAGAAGCAGTGACAGACAATAAAGGAGATATTTCATAACTCAACAAAAATATATTTCAGTGAGAAGGAAAAACTTTAAGCGAAGGGAGAACATTCCGTGGCTAACGAAGGAAGTAAAGAATGGTATCAATTTGAAAACAATGTCATACAAAGTGGCCAAGATCAGTGGGAGGCCGGAGCATTGGCAAATTTTTAAAAAAACAGCAAATGATGACTAAAGAAATAATAGAGAGGGAAGATAGATTATGAGAGTAAACTAGCAAGTAATATAAAAAAGATAGTATGAGCTTCTAATAAGGATAGGGTGGCTAAATTAAACGTTGGTCCTTTAGAGGATGAGACTGGGGAATTAATAATGGGGAACAGGGAAATGGTAGAGACTTTGAACAAATAATTTTATCAGTCTTTACGGTAGAAGACACTAAAAACATCCCAATAATAGATAATCAAGGGGCGAAAGCGAGGGAGGAACTTAAAGCAATCACTATCACAAAAAAAAGGCTCAATAAAATAATGGGACTAAAGATGGAAAAGTCCCCTGGACCTGATGGCTTGCAACCTTGGGTCTTAATACACAGTAATGGTCCCACTTCATTGTCCCAGCAAATACTTCAAGGGGCCGCACAGCACGGGATAGATACAGAGTAAAGCTCCCTCGATACTGTCCCATCAAACACTCCCAGGGGAGGTACAGTACGGGTTAGATACAGAGTAAAGCTCCCTGTACGCTGTCCCATCAAACACTCCCAGGGGAGGTACAGCACGGGTTAGATACAGAGTAAAGCTCCCTGTACACTGTCCCATCAAACAATGCCAGGGCAGGCATAGCATATGCTAGATAAGAGCAAGGCTCCTTCTACACTGTCCCATCAAACACTCCAGAGCAGAGCAGGTACAGAGTAAAGCCCTGTGTACACTATCCCACCAGGGCAGGTACAACACGGATTAGAAAGCATAAACCTCCCTCTATACTGTCCCATCAGACAGTCCCAGGACAGGTACAGTACTGGTTAGATAGAGTAAATCTCCTTCTACACTGTTCCATCAAACACTCCCAGGGCAGGTACAGCCTGGATTAAATATGGAGGAAAGCTCCCTTTACACTGTCCCATCAAACATTCAAAGGGTAGGTATAGAACATAAGAAACGGAGCAGGAGTCGGCCATTTGGCCCCTCAAGCCTGCTCCGCCATTCAATAAGATCATGCCTGATCTGATCCAGGCCTCAACTCCACTTCCCTGCCCGCTCCCCATAATTCTCGACTCCCTTATCTTTCAAAAATCTGTCTATCCCCACTTGAAATATATTCAATGACCCAGCCTCCACAGCTCTCTGAGGTAGAGAATCCCAAAGATTCACGTCCCTCAGATAAAAAATTCCTCCTCATTTCAGTTTTAAATGAGCGACCCCTTATTCTGAAACTATACCCCCTCGTTCTAGATTCCCCACGAGGAGAAACATCCTCTCTGCATCTACCCTGTCAAGCCCCCTCAGAATCTTATACGTTTCAATAAGATCACCTCTAAGTCTTCTAAACTCCAATGAGTATAGGCCCCACCTGCTTTACCTTCCTTCTTATGACAACCCCTTCATCTCAGTAATCAACCTCAGGAACCTTCTCTGAACTGCTTCCAATGCAAGTATACCCCTCCTTAAATAAGGAGACCAAACTGTATGCAGTTCTCCAGGTGTAGTCTCACCAACGCCCTGTACAGTTGCAGAAGCACTTTCTTACTTTTATACTCCATCCCCCTTGCAATAAAGGACAACATTCCATTTGCGTTCCTAATTAATTGCTGTAACTGCATGTTAACTTTTTGTGTTTAATGTAGGACCCCCAGATCCCTCTGTACTGTTGCATTTTGTAATCTCTCCCCATTTAAATAATAATTTGCTGTTTTATTTTTCCTACCAAAGTGGATAACCACACATCTTCCCACATTATACTCCATCTGCTAAAGTTTTGCCCTCTCTATATCCCTTTGTAGATTCTTTGCGTCCTCTTCACAACTTGCTAAGTTAGCACAGGTTGGATACAGAGTAAGTCTCCGTCTACATTATCCATCAAACGCTCGCAGAGCAGGTACAACACGGGTTAGATAGAAAGTAAAGCTCCCTCTACATTGTCCCATCAAATACTCTCAGGGCAGGTACAGCATGGGTTAGGTACCGACTAAAGCTCCCTCTTACTGTCCCCTCAAACACTGCTACAGCAGGTACAACACAGGTTAGATACAGAGTACAGCTCTCTCTCCACTGTCGCATCCAAAACTCCCAGGGCAGGTATAGCACGGGCCAGATATAGAGTAAAGCTCCCTCTATACTGCCGCATCAAACACTCGCAGGGCAGGTACAGCAAAATTAGATGCAGAATAAATCTCCCTCTGCACTGTCCCATCAAAACCTCCCAGAGCAGGTAAAGCACGGGTCAGAAACAGAGTAAAGCTCCGTCTACATTGCCCCATCAAATATTCCAAGAGCAGGTACAGCTTATGTTAGATACAGAGTAAACCTCCCTCTACACCATCCATCAAACACTCCCAGGACAGGTACAGCATGGATTAGATACAGAGTAAACCTCTCTCTACACTGTCCCATCAGACACAACAAGGGCAGGTAGAGTATGGGTTAGATATAGAGGAAAGATTCCCCTACACCAACCCATCAAAGCTCACAGGGCAGGTAGAGCATGGGTTAGATACAGAGCAAAGTTCCCTCAGAAGTGTTCCATCAATCACGCACAAGGCAGGTGCAGCACGGGTTATGTAGAGAGTAAAGCTCTCTCTGCACTCTGGGGGCAGAGGTTGAACAGCCAGAGTTCGTGGTCCACATCGGTACCAGTGACATGGGTAGGAAGAGGGATGAGGTCCTGCAGGCAGAGTTTAGGGAGCTAGGAGAGAGATTACAAAGCAGGACCTCAAAAGGTAGTGAGTACAGAAATAGGAGGATCGAGCAGATGGCTGGAGAGATGGTGCAGGTGGGAGGGTTTTAGCTTCCTGAGGCACTGGGACCGCTTCTGGGGGAGGTGGGACCTGTACAAGCCGGACGGGTTGCACCTCAACATAGCAGGGACCAATATCCTTGCGGGTGGGTTTGCTCGTGCTGTTGGGGAGGGTTTAAACTAGCTTGGCAGGGGGATGGGAACCTAAAAATAGATTCCGTAGGGAGAGGAGTAAAGCTGGAATTAGAAAGCAAAAATAAAGAAAGTGAGTTTGAAGGAGAGAGGATACAAGCAGGAAAAAAAGGTAAAACAACAAACTTAAAGACACTTTGTCTAAATGCACATAGCAATTGTAACAAAATAGATAAGTTGACAGCACAAATTGAGACAAATGGGTATGATCTGATAGCTATTACAGAGACGTGGTTGCAAGGTGACCAGGACTGGGAATTAAATTTTCAGGGGTACTTGACAATTCGGAAGGACAGACAGAAAGGAAAAGGAGGTGGAGTAGCTCTATGGATAAAGAATGGAATCACTGCAATAGTAAGGAACGATATTGGCTCAAATGATAATAGTGTTAAGACAGTTTGGGTGGAGATAAGGAATAATAAGGGGAAAAAGTCACTGGTGGGCATAGTCTCTTGGCCCCCGAACAGTAACAACCCTGTTGGTTGGAGCATCAACCAGGAAATAGTGGGGGTTTGTAAAAAGGGAACAGCAATAATCATAGGTGATATTAACCTCCATATTGATGAGGAGTTCATGGAGTGCATAAGGGACGGGTTCCTTGAGCAGTATGTAACAGAACCAACCAGGGGGCAGGCTATCTTAGATCTGATCCTGTGTAATGAGACAGGATTAATAAACAATCTCTAGTAAAGGATCCCCTCGGAATGAGTGATCATAGCATGACTGAATTTCAAATTCAGATGGAGGGTGAGAAAGTTGGATCTCTAACCAGCGTACTAATCTTAAATAAAGGAGACTATGAAGGTATGAGGGCAGAGTTGGGTAAAGTGGACTGAGAAAGTAGATTAAAGTGTAGGACGGTTGATGAACTGTGTACATTTAAGGAGATATTTCACAACTCTCAAGAAAAATACATTCCAGTGAGGAGGAAAGGGTGCAAGAGAAAAGATAGCCATCCGTGGCTAACTAAAGAAATAAAGGACGGTATCCAATTAAAAACAAGGGCATACAAAGTGACCAAAACTCGTGGGAGGACAGAAGTCAGCAAAGAACAACTAAAAAAATGAAGAAGAAAGGGAAGATAGACTATGAAAGTAAACTAGCACAAAATATAAAAACAGATAGCAAGAGTTTCTATAGGTCTATAAAATAGAAAAGAGTGGCTAAAGTAAATGTTGGTCCTTTAGAGGACCGAGACCGGGGAATTAGTAATGGGGAACATGGAGATTGCAGAAACTCTGAACAAATATTTGCGTTAGAAGACACTAACAATCTTCCAACAGTGGATAGTCAAGGGGCTATGGGGGGGGGGGGGGGGTGGGGGGGGGGGGGGAAGGAGAGATCTTAACACAATCACAATCATTAAGGAGATGGTACTCAGTAAGATAATGGTACTAAAGGCAGATATATCCCCTGGACCTTATGGTTTGCATCGTCGGGTTTTAAGAGAAGTAGCGGCAGGGATTGTAGATGCATTGGTTGTAATTTATAAAATTCCCTGGATTCTGGAGAGGTCCCAGCAGATTGGAAAACTGCAAATGTAATGCCCCTATTTAAAAAAGGAGGCAGACAAAAAACAGGAAACTATAGACCAGTTAGTCTAACATCTGTGGTTGGGAAAATGTTGCCCGAGTCCATTATTAAAGAAGCAGTAGCAGGACATTTGGATAAGCAAAATTCGGTCAGGCAGAGTCAGCATGGATTTATGAAGGGGAAGTCATGTTTGACAAATTTGCTGGAGCTCTTTGAGGATGTAACGAACAGGGTGGATAAAGTGGAACCAGTGGATATGGTGTATTTGGACTTCCAGCAGGCATTTGACAACGTGCTACATAAAAGGTTGCTGCACAAGATAAAAGTTCACGGAGTTGGGGGTAATATATTAGCATGAAAAGAGGATTGGCTAACTAATAGAGAACAGAGAGTCGGGATAAATGGTTCATTCTCTGTTTGGCAACCAGTAACTAGTGGGGTGCCGCAGGGATCAGTGTTGGGTCCCCAACTATTTACAATCTATATTAACGACTTGGAAGAAGGGACTGAGTGTAACGTAGCCAAGTTTGCTGACAATACAAAGATGGGTGGAAAAGCAATGTGTGAGCAGGACACAAAAAATCTGCAGAAGGACATAGACAGGCTCAGTGAGTGGGCAAAAATTTGGCAGTTGGAGTAGAATGTTGGAAGTGTGAGGTCATGCACTTTGACAGAAAAAAATCAAAGAGCAAGTTATTATTTAATTGGAGAAAGATTGCAAAATGCCACAGTACAGCAGGACCTGGGGGTACTTGTGCGTGTAACACAAAAGGATAGTATGCAGATACAGCAAGTGATTAGGAAGGCGAATGGTATCTCTGGCCTTTATTGCAAAGGGGTTGGAGTATAAAAGCAGGGAAGTCTTGCTCCAGCTATACAAGGTTTTGGTGAGGCCACACCTGGAATAGTGTGTGCAGTTTTGGTTTCCATATTCACGAAAGGATATACTTGCTTTGGAGGCAGTTCAGAGAAAGTTCACTCGGTTGATTCCGGGGATGAGAGGGTTGACTTAGGTTGGGCCTCTACTCACTGGAGTTCAGAAGAATGAGAGGCGATCTTATCGAAACATATAAGATTATGAGGGGGCTCGACAAGGTGGATGCAGAGAGGATGTTTCTACTGATGGGGGAAGACGAGAACTAGAGGGCATGATCTTAGAATAAGGGGCCGCCCATTTAAAACAGAGATGATGAGAAATTTCTTCTCTCACAGGGTTCTAAATCTGTGGAATTCGCTGCCTCAGAAAGACGTGGAAGTTGGGACATTGAATAAATTTAAGACAGAGATAGACAGTTTCTTAAACGATAAGGGGATAAGGGGTTATGGGGAGCAGACAGGGAAGTGGAGCTGAGTCCATGATCTTATTGAATGGCGGAGCAGGCTCGAGGGGCCGTATGGCCTACTCCTGCTCCTATTTCTTCTGTTCTTCTGTAAACTGTCGAACGAAACACTCCCAGGGCAGGTGCAGCACGGACTAGATAGAATAAACCTCCACCTATACTGTACTATCAGAGACCCGCAGGGCAGGTGCAGCACGGATTAGATACAGAGTAAACCTCAGCCTACACTGTCCCATCAGAGACCCCCAGGGCAGGTGCAGCACGGGTTAGATACAGAGCAAATCTCCCTCTACACTGTCCCATCAAACACTCCCAGGGCAGGTACAGCACGGGTTAGATACAGCATAACGCTCCCTGTACACTGTCCTGTCAAAAACTCCCGGGACAGGTACAGCATGGGTTAGATAGAGAGTAATCCTCCCTTAACACTGTCACATCAAACACTCCCAAGGCAGGTACAGCACGGGTTAGATACAGAGCAATCCTCCCTTTGCACTGTCCCATCAAATACTCCCAGGGCAGGCATGGAACATAATAGGAGCAGGAGTAGACCATTTAGCCCCTCGAGCCTGCTTCGCCATTCAATAAGATCATGGCTGATCGGATCCAGGCCTCAACTCCACTACCCCGCCCACTCCCCATAATCCTTGACTCCTTTATCGTTCAAAAATCTGTCTATCTCCACCTTAAATACATTCAATGACCCAGCCCCCACAGCTCTCTGAGGTAGAGAATTCCAGAGATTCACAACCCTCAGAGAAGAAATTCCTCCTCATTTCCCTTTTAAATCAGCAACCCCTTATTCTGAAACTATGCCCCCTAGTTCGAGAGTCCCCCATGAGGGGAAACATCCTCTCTGTATCTACCCTGTCAAGCCCCCTCAGAATCTTATACGTTTCAATAAGATCACCTCTAAGTCTTCTAAACTCCAGTGAGTACAGGCCTAATCTGCTCAACCTTTCTCATTATGAAAATCCCTTCATCTCAGGAAACAACCTCGGGAACTTTCTCTGAACTGCCTCCAGTGCAAGTATACCCTTCCTGTAATAAGGGGACCAAAATTGTACGCAGTACTCCAGATGTGGTCTTACCAACGCCATGTACAGTTGTAGCAGGATTTCCCTACTTTTATACTCCATCCCCCTTGCAATAAAGGCCACCATTCCATTTGCCTTCCAGATTAATTGCAGTAACTGCATGCTAAATTTTTGTTTCATGTACAAGGATCCCCAGATCCCACTGTACCACCGCATTTTGTATTCTCCCCCCATTTAAATAATAATTTGCTTTTTTATTTCTCGTACCAAGGTGGATAATCTCACATTTTCCCACACTATACTCTATCTGCCAAAGTTTTGCCCACTCACTGAACCTATCTATATTCCTTTGTCGATTCTTTACATCCTCCTCACAACTTGCTCGGTTAGCACAGGTTAGATACACAGTAAATCTCCGTCTACATTATCCCATCAAACACTCCCAGGGCAGGTACAGCAAAATTGGATGCAGAGTAAAGCTCCCTCTACAGTGTCCCATCTAAAATTCCCAGGGCAGGAATAGCACAGGTCAGATACAAAATGTAGTTCCTTTGACACTGCCCATTAAACACTCCCAGAACAGGTACAGCACGGGTCAGAAACCAAGTAAAGCTCCATCTACACTGTCCAATCAAACACTTGCAGGGCAGGTACAGCACGGGTTAGATAGAGTAAACCTCCCTCAATATTGTCCCATCAGACACTCCCAGGGCAGGTACAGCATGGGTTAGGCAGAGAGTAAAGCTCCCTCGACACTGTCTCATCCAATACTCCCAGGGCAGGTACAGCATGGATTAGATATAAAGTAAAGCTCCCTCTACACTGTCCCATCAAACACTGATAGGGCAGGTATGGAACATAAGAAATAAGAGCAGGAGTAGGCCATTTGGCCCCTCGAGCCTGCTCCGCCATTCAATAAGATCATGGCTGATCAGATCCAAGCCTCAACTCCACTTCCCCGCCGGCTCCCCATAATCCTTGACTCCCTTATCTTTCAAAAATCTGATTATCTCCACTTTAAATACATTCAATGACCCAGCCACCACAGCTCTCTGAGGTAGAGAATTCCAAACATTCACGTCCCTCCGAGAGAAATTCCTCCTCATTTCCGTTTTAAATGAGCGACCCCTTATCCTGGAACTATGCCCCCTAGTTCTAGATTCCCCCACGAAGGGAAACATGCTCTGTGCATTTATCCTGTCAAGTCCCCTCAAAATCTTATATGTTTCAATGAGATCACCTCTAAGTCTTCTAAACCCCAAGGAGTATAGGCCCAACCTGCTCAGTAATCAACCTCGTGAACCTTCTGTGAACTGCCTCCAGTGCAAGTATATCCTTCCTGAAATAAGGAGACCAAAACTGTACGTAGTGGTCTTACGAATGCTATATACAGTTGCAGCAGGACTTCCCTACTTTTATACTCCATCCCCCTTGCAATAAAGGCCAGAATTCCTTTTGCCTTCCTAATTAATTGCAGTAACTACATGCTAAATTTTTGTTTCATGTACAAGGATCCCCAGATCCCACTGTACATGACATTTTGTATTCTCTCCCCATTTAAATAATAATTTGCTTTTTTATTTCTCCTACCAAAGTGGATAAGTTCACATTTTCCCACACTATACTCCATCTGCCAAAGTTTTGCCCACTCACTTAGCCTATCTATATCCCTTTGTAGATTATTGGCGTCCTCTTCACAACTTGCTAGGTTAGCACAGGTTTGATACATATTAAATCTCCGCCTACATTATCCCATCAAACAATCCCAGGGCAGGTACAGCACGGGTTAGATACAGGGTAAATCTCCCTTACTACAACAGTGACTACAATCCAAAAGTACTTCATTGGCTGTAAAGCGCTTTGAGAGGTCCGGTGGTCGTGAAAGGCAACAAATAAATCCAAGTCTTTCTCTCTCTACACTGTCCCATCAGACACTGCCAGCCCATAATGAGCAGGGCTCAGGGAGGTGGGTTGCTAGGTACTGCAGTGATGTCATAAAGCAGGGCCATTCAGCCCAGTGGGTCCTCTCCGTGTCTCTTTAAAGGTGGAGAGCTGGGACATCCTGTCTCAACACACATCTCCCTGTTCATACTGAGAATCCCCAGGGAAGGCCCAAGGCCCAAAGTGTGGAACACAACCAAGGGGGAAAGAGGAGGACAGACGGTGCAGTGTGGGAGATGAGGGAAGAGTCTGCTCATTCCCAGGGGCAGATCAGACAAAGTGCTTTGAGTAGTGGGTCCAGCAGTGAAGCTGAAAACAAACCAAAGGGAATAAATAAAGATCCAATCCAAGGGAACAAGCAACAGGTCATTTGACAGACATCACAACTGGCCCAGAATTATTCAATGGGCGAGCATCGATTGCTTATTGTGGGAAGTTCCACACTTCAACCATCCATTGAGTGAAGAAGTGTATCCTAACATCTCTCCTGAATGGCCTTGCTCTGATTTTAAGGTTATGTCCCCTCGTCCTAGCTACCCCAAGCAGCAGAATAAATTTCTCTCTATCTACCCTAGCAATTGCTTTCAAGTTCACACTAAATTCCCACAGACTAGGTGGTGTAGGGTTAGATACAGAGTAAAGTTTCCTCTACACTGCCGCAGGGCACACTTCGGTGTCCGTCCCGACTGCGCTGCTGGCAGCTTATCAATTAAAATTCAGCAGCAGTACGATCTGCCACTGCACTGAAAACTTTCCACCCGCAGCTCCTGATCAGTTTCAGGTTAAAGCTCCCTCTAAACTGTCCCATCATGCACTCTCAGGGCAGGGACAGCACGAATTAGATACAGTAAATCTGTGCCAGAGGAAACTGTACCCAAGAGAGAGTCAGTGCCAGAGGAAACTGTACCGCAAGAGTCTGCCAGAGGAAACTGTACCCCAGTGACAGTCGGTGCCAGAGGAAACTGTACCCCAGTGACAGTCAGTGCCAGAGGAAACTGTATTCCAGTGAGAGTCAGTGCTACAGGAAACTGTATCCCAGTGAGAATCAGTGCCAGAAAAAACTGTATCTCAGTGAGAATCAGTGCCAGAGGAAACATGCAGCAGAGCCTGGTCTCCTGTCATCTTGAATCCCCTTGCCACTGGACCAAGACCTTGCTCTGCCAAGCCCGTGTGGTAGCGAATGTGCAAGGGCCACCTCACATGAAAATAATTCACACTATTAGCAATACATAACAATCCTCTTCCTCTGCAGTTATCAATCTATTGCAATTCCCCATGCCTACAGTTTCGTTATATTACGAATCAAAATATCTTCAGTTATCAGCAACAAATGGCATCTATATCACGCCTTAAACATAATAAAATGTCCCTTCACAGGACTGTTAGCAAACAAACTTTGACACCCAGTCACGTCAGGAAATATTAGCACAGGTGACTCAAAGTTTGTTCAAAAGGGTAGGTATTAAGGAGCATTTTAAAGGTGGAGAGGTTTAGGGAGGAATTCCAGAGCTTATGGCCTCGACAGCTGAATGTACGGCCACCAATATTGCTGAAAATTGGGGCTGCTCAAGAGGCCAGAATTGGAGGAACGCAAAGGTCTGAGGGTTGTCGCGCTGGAGGAGGTGACAGCAACAGGGAGGGGCAAGGTCCTGGATGGATTTCAAAACAAGGATGAGAATTTTGAAAGCGAGACATTGATGGACCAGGAGCCAATGTAGTTCAGCGAGCTCAGGGGTGATGGGTGAATGGAAATTGGTACAAGTTGTGATGAGAGGACTGAGGACAGATTGAGTAGAATAGACCTATATTCTCTGGAGTTTAGAAGAACGGAAGGAAATATCACTGAAACATATAAAATTCTGAGAGGAATTGACAAGGGCTTGATAGTCTAGAGTTAGGGGTCCTAGTATTAGGATAAGAGATCGGTCATTTAAAACTATGTGGAGGAGCTATTTCTTCACTCAGAGAGTTGTGAATCTTTAAAATTCTCTATCGAATAGAGATCTTACTGAATGGCGGAGTAGAATGGGAGGGGCAGTATGGCCAACTCCTGCTGCTACTTCTTGTGTTCTTGAGTAAGGATACGGGCAGGAGTGTTGAAGAAACATAGAAATTTACAGCGCAGAAGGAGGCCATTTCAGATCATCGTGTCTGTGCCGGCCGACAAAGAGCCGCACGGCCTTTGTCAGCAGCCCTGAAGCTATGAACAATGAACAATGGCGGAAAGGTAAATAGCACCCAGCCCAACCAGCACGCCTCACACAACTGCGACACCCCTTACACCGAAACATTCTATACTCCACCCCAACCAGAACCATGTGATGTCCTGGGAGAGACAAAAAACAGATAAAAACCCAGGCCAATATAGGGAAAGAAAATGTGGGAAAATTTCTCTCCTACCCATCCAGGCGATCGAAACTAGTCCAGATCACCCTGGCCATATTTGATTCCTTGCAGCACTTACCATTATATCTGCGCCGGCCAACAAGAGGTGATCTCGTCTAATCCCAATTACCAGCTCTAGGTCCGTACCCTGCAGGTTACAGCACTTTGTGCCCATCCAACCATCTCTTCAAAGCGGTGAGGGTTTCTGTATCCACCACTCTTCCAGGCAGTGAGTTCCAGATCCCCAAAACCCTCTGCGTAAAGAAGCCCCCCCTCAAATCCCCTCTAAACCTTCCACCAACCACCTTAAAACTATGCCCCCTAAGTTTAAGCTTATGTTTACGGAGAGTGCGAGGTGTGAGGGTTTGAGCAGATGAGCTGAGGAAGGGGCAGAGACCGGTGATGTTATGGAGGTGGAAGTAAGCGTACTTGGTGATTGAGGGAATATGGGTTCGGAAGCTCATCTCGGGGTCAAGTACGACGCCAATCAATAAATTGCAACTCTCCATATCTGTGTTTCAGTATTTTAGAATACTACATATCTCTCGTGATCAATGCTTCAATATTAGTAATCAATATAGTTATCAATATAATTTCTTATAATTCTAAATGTCCATGAATGAATAATTGATTCTGTGGGTGATAGGCCGTGCTGGTCTTTCAGATGGGTCTGTGCACCGTGATCAGTGAATTGACGATGTGTTTCCGGTTCAATCTTTTCATTGGCTCTCTCACGAGATGGGAAATATTTGAACATTGCGATCTGATGGTGTCGGTGTGAGTTCAGCCGCAACTAATGTACAGAGACCGGTTCATCTGCTGGGCTCTGTCTCAAACTGGAGTCACCTCTTAGATCAAAGCCCTTTACTCTAAAACACACACAAGAGTCACTGTGACTGTGTTTAGAGACAGAAACTGATCTCACTTCACATCCCATTGCACGGCCCTCATGCTGGATAATTGTGCTCGGTGGTCAGTCTCCCCCGGTCCCATTTCCTGTCTTACCTTGTAACCTGTGTGTACTGTCTACAGGACCGGTGTGTATCTGAGTAAATGGCACTTTCTCTTACCTTTCTCCCCAGTCGATCTATTGAAGCGCTTTCAATCGGAAGGGGCTCACTGGTTGGTGCTCTCACAATTCTGTGCTGGTTCACCTGCTGTTGTTCCTCAGTCCACAATCCCTGTTTCCTTCCAGCTGTGGAACTTTCTCAATCACTCCGCCATTCACCGGCATCTAATTATCACAGGGCAGGAAATTAGATTATTAATGTTGTGAAGTGGAATGTAATGTAAAATGTTTTTCCAACGTTTCAGATAAGTATATGTCCAGTATTTCTGTTTGATTTTATCCTTTTCCTCAGATTTCTGTCCCACACGTCTGGGCTTACAGAAAATCACTAGAATTCTCCCCGGGTTACACACTGTCTGATCTCACTGGGCCCCCGGGTTACACACTGTCTGATCTCACTGGGCCCCCGGGTTACAGTGTCTGATCTCACTGGGTCCCCGGGTTACACAGTGTCTGATCTCACTGGCCCCCGGGTTACACACTGTCTGATCTCACTGGCCCCCAGGTTACACAGTGTCTGATCTCACTGGCCCCCGGGTTACAGTGTCTGATCTCACTGGCCCCCAGGTTACACAGTGTCTGATCTCACTGGGCCCCCAGGTTACACGCTGTCTGATCTCACTGGGCCCCCGGGTTACACGCTGTCTGATCTCACTAGGCCCCCGGGTTACACGCTGTCTGATCTCACTGGGCCCCCGGGTTACACACTGTCTGATCTCACTGGGCCCCCGGGTTACACGCTGTCTGATCTCACTGGGCCTCCGGGTTACACACTGTCTGATCTCACTGGGCCCCCGGGTTACACACTGTCTGATCTCACTGGGCCCCCGGGTTACACACTGTCTGATCTCACTGGGCCCCCGGGTTACACACTGTCTGATCTCACTGGGCCCCCGGGTTACACACTGTCTGATCTCACTGGGCCTCCGGGTTACACACTGTCTGATCTCACTGGGCCCCCGGGTTACACACTGTCTGATCTCACTGGGCCCCCGGGTTACACACTGTCTGATCTCACTGGGCTCCCGGGTTACACACTGTCTGATCTCACTGGGCCCCCGGGTTACACACTGTCTGATCTCACTGGGCCCCCGGGTTACACACTGTCTGATCTCACTGGGCCTCCGGGTTACACACTGTCTGATCTCACTGGGCCCCCGGGTTACACACTGTCTGATCTCACTGGGCCCCCGGGTTACACACTGTCTGATCTCACTGGGCTCCCGGGTTACACACTGTCTGATCTCACTGGGCCCCCGGGTTACACACTGTCTGATCTCACTGGGCCCCCGGGTTACACACTGTCTGATCTCACTGGGCTCCCGGGTTACACACTGTCTGATCTCACTGGGCCCCCGGGTTACACACTGTCTGATCTCACTGGGCCCCCGGGTTACACACTGTCTGATCTCACTGGACCCCTGGGTTACACACTGTCTGATCTCACTGGGCCCCCGGGTTACACAATGTCTGATCTCACTGGGCCCCCGGGTTACACACTGTCTGATCTCACTGGGCCCCCGGGTTACACACTGTCTGATCTCACTGGGTCCCCGGGTTACACACTGTCTGATCTCACTGGGCCCCCGGGTTACACACTGTCTGATCTCTCCGGGACCCGGGGGCCGGAAGGTACAGGGAGAGGAGGGGTGTTAGGGAACGGTTACATAAGTCCCTCAGCTTTCCCAGTAACCTCCCCCACTACTCTCTCCCCAGTCATTCTGGGGAGGTGTCCGTGTCTCTCTTCCCCTCTCCCCCCGGGACACTCTCCCTCGGTCCCCTCTCCCGCCCGGTGCCGCTCAGCTCCGCTCACTTTCCGCCATCTTGTTTACCTTCACCAACGGCCGACCTCCGGGGTTCCTGGACATGCACAGTGCCGCCTCACAGCGCGCTCAGGGAGGCGTTGTCCGCCCCTGCAATTGGCTGATTGACCTGATTGACAGTCCACCCACCAATCGTGACCCTGTATCTGCCACTTACCCCGCCCGCTCCCACAGTCCCAGGCGGGCTCGCTCCGGGTCACGTGGCTGCGATTCGAATTCGCGCCGCCGCTCGCTCAGCGCCAGTGACGTCAACAACCCGGCAATAATGAGTGTGTGACATCAAAACCCCAGCAACGCGAGCTGTGTGACATCAGTAACCTGGCAATGCCGTCTCTGTGACGTCATGTAGCCTGGTGGGGAGGGCACTGAGCCCACAGGATGGTGTATACCGAGCCTGGCACCAGGGGAGGGCACCGACCCCACAGGATGGGCGTATACTGAGCCTGGCACCAGGGGAGGGCACCGACCCCACAGGATGGCCATGTATCTAGCCTGGCAGCAGGGGAGGGCACTGACCATACAGGATGGCCGTGTATCTAGCCTGGCAGCAGGGGAGGGCACCGACCCCACAGGATGGGCGTATACCGAGCCTGGCAGCAGGGGAGGGCACTGACCCCACAGGATGGCCGAATACCGAGCCTGGCACCAGGGGCGGGGAGGGCACCAGGAAAACCATTGGCCCATTGGTTGTCACGTGTGTGTCCAGCGGGGCGGGAGCTGCGGGTTTTCGCATCAGTGACAGGCCCAGATTACCCAAGTGTATCGGTGCTGCATGGCCCACGGGACAGGAACAAGAAGGAGAGAATGTTCTGTAGTTCTATCTTGTACTTACAGTGATGACTTTTGTAAACTCCTTTTAAAGAATATTAGAAGGAGAAGATTAGCACACAGGAACCTCAAACCCAAAGATCACGTCCCTATCTGCCAGAGTTAGTCGATTCATCAAGGGCTGATTATCATCGGCCTTTTACATAAGAACACAAGAAATAGGAGCAGGAGTAGGCCAAATGGCCCCTGGAGCCTGCTCCGCCATTTAATACAATCATGGCCGATCTGATTATAGACTCAGGTCCACTTTCCTGCCCACTCCCCATAACCCCTTAATCCCTTTTCAATTAATAAACTGTCTACCGCTGTCTTAAATTTATTCAATGTCCCAGCTTCCACAGTTCTCTGAGGCAGCGAATTCCACAGATTTACAACCCTGAGAGAAGAAATTTCTCCTCATCTCAGTTTTAAATGGGCGGCCCCTTATTCTAAGATTATGCCCCCAAGTTCTAGTCTCCCCTATCAGTGGAAACATCCTCTCTGCATCCACCTTATCAACCTCCCTCATAATCTTATACGTTTCGATAAGATCACCTCTCATTCTTCTGAATAGCAATGAGTATAGGCCCATTCTCCTCAACCTTTCCTCGTAAGTCAACCCTCTCATCTCCGGAATCAACCTAGTGAACCTTCTCTGAACTGCCTCCAAAGCAAGTACATCCTTTCGTAAATATGGAAACCAAGGCAGTATTCCAGGCGTGGCCTCACCAATACCCTGTACAACAAGCAAGACTTCCCTGTTTTTATACTCCATCCCCTTTGCAATAAAAGCCAAGATACCATTGGCCTTCCTGATCACTTGCTGTACCTGAATACTAACCTTTTGTGTTTCATGCACAAATAACCCAGGTCCCGTTGCACTGCAGCACTTTGCAATTTTTCTCCATTTAAATAATAACTTGCTCTTTGATTTGTTTTGCCAAAGTGCATGACCCTCACTTTCCAACATTATACTCCATCTGCCAAATTTTTGCCCACTCACATAGCCTGTCTATTGTTTTGCAGGTTTTTTGTGTCCTCCTCACACATTGCTTTTTATCACATCTTTGCATTGTCAGCAAACTTGGCTACGTTACACTCGGTCCTTTCTTCCAAGTTGTTAATATAGATTGTAAATAGTTGGGGTCCCAGCGGCACCCCACTAGTTACTGATTGCCAACCCGAGAATGAACCATTTATCCCGACTCTCTGTTTTCTGTTAGCCAATCCTCTATCCATGCTAATATATTACCCCCAACCCCGTGAACTTTTATCTTGCGCAGTAACCTTTTATGTGGCACCTTGTCAAATGCCTGCTGGAAGTCCAAATACACCAAATCCACTGGTTCCCCTTCATCCACCCTGTTCGTTACATCCTTAAAGAATTCCAGCAATTTGTCAAACATGACTTCCCCTTCATTATTCCGTGCTGACTCTGCTGAATTATGCTTTTCCAAATATTCTGCTACTGCTGCTTTAATAATGGACTCCAACATTTTCCCAACCACAGATGTTAAGCTAACTGGTCTAGTTTCCTGCTTTTTGTCTGCCTCCTTTTTTAAATAGTGGTGTTACATTTGCCGTTTTCCAATCTGCTGAGACCTCCCAGAATCCAGAGAATTTTGGTAAATTATAACCAATGCATCCACTATCCCTGCCATTACTTCTCTTAAGACCCTAGGATGCAAGTCATCAGATCCAGGGGATTTATCTGCCTTTAGTCACATTATCTTACTTCTTCGTGATTGTGATAAGTTCCTCCTCCCCAATAGCCCCTTGACTATCCACTGATGGAATATTGTTTGTGTCCTCTACCATAAAGACTGATACAAAATATTTGTTCAGAGTTTCTGCCATCTCCATGTATCCCATCACTAATTCCCGTTCTCGTCCTCGTCCTCTGAGGGACCAACATTTACTTTAGCCACTCTTTTCCTTTTTATATACCGAGAGAAACTCTTGCTATCTGTTTTTATATTTTGTGCTAGTTTACTTTCATAGTCTATCTTCCCTTTCTTAATGATATTTTTAGTCATTCTTTGCTGGCTTTTAAAAGCTTCCCAATCTTCTGTCCTTCCACTAGTTTTCGCCACTTTGTATGCCCTTGCTTTTAATTGGATACCATCCTTTATTTCTTTAGTTAGCCACGGATGGCTATCTTTTCTTTTACACCCTCAATGGAACTGGAACTGGATTGCAGTGGGACTTTCAGGAGAATATTAAAGTTGGGCACCACAGAAATAATTACAATCTGAGCGTCAATATCAGGGCAACTTATTCCCGGGGCACTCATTCATCGCGGGCCACCCCGACATGTGAGAGGTCACCACCGCAGGTCGGGAGGATAAAAGAGCAGCGTGGGTCCTGGGACATCGTGTGCCACCCTGACCTGTGAGAGGTCACCACCGCAGGTCGGGAGGATAAAAGAGCAGCCTGGGTCCTGGGACATCGTGTGCCACCCCGACCTGCGAGAGGACACCACCGCAGGTCGGGAGGATAAAAGAGCAGCGTGGGTCCTGGGACATCGTGGCCCACCCCGACCTGTGAGAGGACACCACCGCAGGTCGGGAGGATAAAAGAGCAGCGTGGGTCCTGGGACATCGTGGCCCACCCTGACCTGTGAGAGGTCACCACCGCAGGTCGGGAGGATAAAAGAGCAGCGTGGGTCCTGGGACATCGTGGCCCACCCTGACCTGTGAGCGGTCACCACCACAGGTCGGGAGGATAAAAGAGCAGCGTGGGTCCTGGGACATCGTGGCCCACCCCGACCTGTGAGAGGTCACCACCACAGGTCGGGAGGATAAAAGAGCAGCGTGGGTCCTGGGACATCACAGGCCATCTCGACCTGCGAGAGGACATATTCTCATCTGTTCCGTGTGCTGCTTTCATCTGCATAGTGCTACATGTAACGTGATTTGTGATTGGTATTGAAATGTATCCTGGAATGTAATGTAAACCTGTTATTATCTGCTCCATGTAATACCCTTATTTGCACAGTACTACATGTAACGTGATTTACGGATTGTACTAAACTGTACCTTGAAATGAAATGCACGCTAGTGCATCGTATGGAACTGCTGTCAGCATCCAAACAAATTGTATGGAATTGCTGACCACAAGGTACTGAACTATTTTCCAATGTATTGTGAAAATTTTATATGAATAAAGTACATTTTTGAAGAAAAAAAAGCCACGGCGGGTCGGGAGGATAAAAGAGCATACCACTGCAGCTTCCAGAGTGAGCTGCTACAAGTGTGCGACGGCTTCGAGGTGGGCGACTGGATGACATCATCAAAACCCAGGTCACAGTTTGGGGCGTGGGCAGGAACATCAGCGGGGTCCAGGTACAGCGGAGGAGCGGGAAGGTCGGGGCGGATGAGCGGTGAGAGATCGTGGCGGAGGAACGGTGAGAGATCGTGGCGGAGGTGCGATGAATGAGGGTACGGGGCCCAGAAGAGCCGAGAGTCCAGGGGCAGCACGGACCTGTCCACACTGCGATATGTGTGCGCACTAGGTCCTTGCAGCAGAGCAGGTCTCCTGCCGTCCTGGTTAACCCTTGCCACTGGATAAAGGCCGAGCTCTGTCAATCCCGTGTGGCGGCTGGTGTGAGACGGTCACCACATGTTAAAACAATCCAGGCACAGGCATCTTCCACCCTTCAACTGGAGTTCAGGACTGGAATATCGGCTCCTTCATTGAAACATCTGCAAACCCATGTGGAAGCAAGTCATCCTGGTTCCAGGGAGCGCTGATGATGATGAAAACCATTCTCGGGGAGGTTGCGGATATTCCCGGGATTCTGTAGATATTGTGGCAGGCAGATTAGTTCAGTGACAATCGCAGATCCACCTCGGAATAGATAAAACAATCTGTGACCCTCCTGTGAAGCACCTGGTGACCTTTTACTGAATTAAAGGCGCTATATAAACACAAGTTGTTGTTGTCCTGCCAATCCCACTTTTTTCATAGGCAGTCCCTCTGAATCGAGGAAGACTTGCTTCCACTCCTAAAATATGAGTTCTTTAGTGGTTGAACAGTCCAATACGAGAGCCACAGACCCTGTCACAGGTGGGACAGATATTCGTCGGAAGGGGTGGGTGGCACTGATTTATCACACGCTCCTTCCGCTGCCTGCATCTGACTTCTTCATGCTCGTGGCGCTGAGATTCAAAGAGCTCAGTGCCCTCCCGGATGCACTTCCTCCACTTAGGGTGGTCTTTGGCCAGGGTCTCCCAGGTGTCACTGGGGATGTTGCACTTTATCAGGGAAGCTTTGAGGGTGTCCTTGTAACGTTTCCTCTGCCCACCTTTGGCTCGTTTGCCGTGACAGAGCTCTGCGTAGAGCGCTTGCTTTGGGAGTCTCGTGTCTGGCATGCGGACAATGTGGCCTGCCCAGCGGAGCTGGTCAAGTGTGGTCAGTGCTTCAATGCTGGGGATGTTGGTCTGGTCAAGGACGCTAACGTTGGTGCGTCTGTCCTCCCAGGGAATTTGCAGGATCTTGCGGAGACATCGTTGGTGGTATTTCTCCAGCGACTTGAGCTGTCTGCTGTACATGGTTCATATCTCTGAGCCATACAGGAGGGCGGCTATTACTACAGCCCTGTAGACCATGAGCTTGGTGGTAGATTTGAGGGCCTGGTCTTCACTCTTTTCCTCAGGCGGCCGAAGGCTGCACTGACGCACTGGAGGTGGTGTTGGATCTGGTGGTCAATGCCTGCCCTTGTTGATAAGAGACTCCCGAGGTTTGGGGAATGGTCCCCGGTGTCCAGGGCCACGCCGTGGACCTTGCTGACTGGGGGGCAGTGCTGTGCGGCGGGGACAGGCTGCTGGAGGACCTTTGTCTTACGGATGTTTAGTGTAAGGCCCGAGCTCTCGGCCGCCTCAGTAAATACGTCACAATGTCCTGGAGTGGAACACAGGGGCAAAGGTCACCGCCCGTTAAACATTCAAATATTTCAACCCAACCGCCAAGCTCCGAGCGCGAGCCTCGCTCAACCCAAACCATGGCCGCAAACCCCGCCTCCCGGCGGCGCTGATTGGCCGGGGGCGGCCCGGTGAGGAGCTCCCGGGGGAAGTGGAGTGGCCGGAGCGCCTGTCACTCAGAGTGAGGGAGGCGGGCCTGGACCCGGGCCTCAGTGGGACTCGGAGCTCGGGCAGTGTGTTTGGGCCGGGCGCCAGTGACGCGGCGCTGGGCCCTTGTGTCGGTGAGTTGGAGCTGGTGGGAGCGGCCGCCTGGTTTTATACCCAGGGGGGTGAGGGGTGAAGGCTGGGGTAAGAGGAGGAGGGGATTGAGAAGGTGGGATGGGGTTTGGAGCAGGATGTGGGGTGGGAAGTGAGGATAGGTGTAAGGAGGCGGAATGGGGTGAGGAGGAGGGAGGATGTGGGTGGTGGGTGAGCAGGGGGACAGTGTGGTTGACGGGGGGATGGGGGTGAGGAGGAGGGAGAATGTGGGTTAAGATGTGGGGAGGAGATGGGGGAAGAGGATGGGGCAGTGAGGAGAAGGGGGTGGGATGTGAGGAGGAGATGGGTCAGGAATGTGGAGGTGAAGGAGGGGGTCACATTGTCCAGTTTAACACTTTGCCGATTGTACAAACTATAAATTTACTTTTAATTTTTTTAATTTTAGCAGCGCCGTGGCCCTCTTGTCAGCTCCTCGAATCATAGACACACACAGACAGGAGGAGGCCATTCGGCCCATCGTGCCTGTGAAAGAGCTGTCCCATTAGTCTCACTCCCTGCTCTTACCCCAGAGCCCTGCAAATGTCTCCTATTTAACAATTTATCCAATTCTCTTTTGAAAGTTACTATTGAATCTGCTTCCACCGCCCTTTCAGGCAGGGCACTCCAGATCACCATAACTTGCTGTGTAAAAATATATCCCCTCATTTACCCCGTTTTTTTTTTGCCATTTGCCAATTATCTTCAGATCTCGGAGTTTCAATCCCAGGAGAAAATGAAGACAATCCTACATTCTCTGAGGCAGAAGAAAACCTCTTTTAACGATTTTGAGTTTGAGCAGCAAGAGAACATCTCTGAAATGACGGTGAATTCTCAGTGGGCCGATGTGGGCTGTGCCTGTACAGTTAGCGTGTTATGTATCCCATGCCTGGCTAACAGAACTCTATCCCTGTGCATTTTCAGCAGCGTGGCTTGATGTTTATTAAGCATTGTGATCAATGGTGCTGGTGACCTGCGATAGTTTTGCTTTCTTTTTTAACAAACTTTTTTTGTCTTCACAGGAACAGTCGAATCAATCGAAGAACATCATCGACTCTGAATTTTCTACATTGCGCAATATTTTGGATGAAAATAAACAGAATTTGGTCAAAGAACTGAATGAGGAAAAAGATGATATTTTATTCAGAATGGAGAAAAATCTGAGAACCCCCGAGACAATTCATGATAAGCTTTCCTTGTTGTAGATAAATAACCTGAACTTGGGGATAGAAAGTACAATTCTGAAGTTTGCAGATGATACTAAGCTTGGCAACGTAGTGAATAGTGAGCAGGATAGAAGCAGACTTCAGGAGTACATAGACTGGAGAAATGGGCAGACACATGGCAGGTACAGTTTAACGTGGCTGAGTGTGAGGTGATGCACTTTGGGAAGAACAACATGGAGAGGTAGTATAATCTAAATGGTGCTATTTTGTGGGTTGCACAAGAACAGAATGAACTGGGGTAAATGTTCACAAATCTTTGAAGGTGGCAGGGCAAGTTGATAAGACAGTGAAGAAAGCTTGTGGGATACTTGGCTTTATAAACAGGGGCATTGAATTCAATACAAGGAAGTCATGCTGAACCTTTACAAATCACTGGTTAGGCCTCAGCTGGAGTATTGTGTAGAATTCTAGGAATCACACTTGAAGAATGTCAAGATCTTGGAGAGAGTAAGAAGGAGGTTTATTAGGATGAGAGTAGGAATGAGGGACTTCAGTAAAGTGGAGAGATAGCAGAAGCTGGGATTGTTCTCCTTGGAGCAGCAAAGGTCAAGGGGACACCTAACGGAGGTATTCAAAATTCTGAGGGGGTTTGATTGAGCAAACGGGAGAAACCTTTCTTCTGGCAACCGGATCGGGAGCCAGAGGTCACAGATCTAAAATAATTGGCAAGAGAATTAGAGGGGAAATGTGGAGATATGTTTTCAGATTTGGAACCTGAAAGGGCGGTGGAAGCAGATTCCATCGGGACGTTCAAAGGGCAATGGGACATGTAGCTGGAGAGAACTAATTTGCAGGGTTATGGGGAAAGGATTGGGTGTGGGAATAAATTGGACACCTCTTTCACAGGATCAACAGCTTTAATCTCCTCGGTGTCTTTGACATCCAGGCCCACATCATATCCCTGCTGTCCACTCTGCTGTGCCTGAATACTTTTTTAAAAATTCATTCACGGGTTTGTGGCAATCTGGAACACTCTCCCTTAAGAGACTGAATGCAAGGATCAAACAATTCACCATTTTCCAGACTGAGATGGGTATATTTGTGTTGGTTAAGGGCATCAAGGGATATGGAGCAGAAGTGGGTAAATGCAGTTGAGGTACAGATCTAACTGAATGGTGGAACAGGCTCCTCCTGTCCCTGTGCACCATCCTCTGCAGTCAGCCATATTTATAATATTCCCACAACACTGGAGTTCCCGAGTGCTGCAGTAACCTCGTGTTTTGGAATTGCTGATTCCGAATGCATTCAGCATTCACGTCTATACAGCTTACTGTCGATGTTCCATCTTTTGGCCCCAAGTTTACCCTTGTTAATGTTACCTGGTTCTTGTATATCACCCACCTGCTGTCTAGATTCCACTCTGTAATCAATATCATGTGGATCACCTTTCCTCCTGGCCACCTCCCTCCTCCAATGTAAATGCTTCTTACAGCTACTTCCAATGTTCCTGACCAATTCCATTGTTTTTATTTGGTCATCTCTCTCCCATTTATTGTCACAAGAACACCACCATTTACTTTTCAAAGTCCCAGTATTATTTTAGCCACAAGTTGACTGACAGTTATTCATATTTGCGACTTGTTTTACAAACATCTTTTTCACCCAGAACAGGAAGTATAACACAGGGAATTGCCTTGATTTTCTCGGCCATCCTTGCATGGGAGGGTTCAGAGCTCTTACAGGATTTGTTACATTGTCATTTAGCCCCTCCTGCTGCTCCAGTACCTTTTGTCATTTATCTTCAATGTGCACAGACCCTATCCCTGGGTAACCAACTCATCATCATTACCACACTCATCACCACCCACCTCACTGCAGCTCACCAACTGCAGCTTTGTCCTAACCGTGTTCTCAGGCTTCTGAACTACTTCTTCCTCTATGATTTGGTCTTCTGCATTCGGAGTTAGTCATTGATCTAATTGACTGGTTCAACAGTCTCAAGGGTCTGAATGGCCGACTCCTGTTCCTATATCAGCACATTGTTCTGCCTTTCTCAGTGTCTTTACAAGTGTTCTTCCTGCTTTCAGTGCATCCTCCATTATATTATGTGCTCTGTTTCCTCCAGCACTTATTTCTGTTTCTTGCTGACCCTGTACCTGTTGCAAAAATCCCCGTCACAGCTCGCCAGTGACTCGCCCTCAATATTGAGTACCAGCCTATCCACTTCACTAAAGTCTGACTCAATTAGTCCAATACTATCCACTCTGCGGCAGGGAATTCCACAGATTAACAACTCTCTGAGTGAAGTTTCTCCTCATCTCAGACCGAAATGGCCTACTCTCTATCCGAAGACTGTGTCCCCTGGTTCTGGACTTCACCAAAATCGAGAACATTCTTCCCGCATCTAACCTGTCCCGTCAGAATCTTATACGTTTCTATGAGATCCCCTCTCATCCTTCTAAACTCCAGTGTATAAAGGCTCAGTTGATCCAGTCTCTCCTCATATGTCAGTCCAGCCATCCCTGGAATTAGTCTGGTGAACCTTCGCTGCACTCCCTCAATAGCAAGAATGTCCTTCCTCAGATTAGGAGACCAAAACTGAACACAATATTCCAGGTGAGGCCTCACCAAGGCTCTGTACAATTGCAGTAAGACCTCCCTGCTCCTATACTCAAATCCGATAGCTATGAAGGCTCACACACCATTTGCCGCTTTCACCGCCTGCTGTACCTGCATGCCAACTTTCAATGACTGATGAACCATGACACCCAGGTCTCGTTGCACCTCCCCTTTTCCTAATCTGCCACCATTCAGATAATATTCTGCCTTTGTGTTTTTGCCACCAAAGTGGATAACCTTACATTTATCCACATTATACTGCATCTGCCATGCATTTGCCCACTCACCTAACCTGTCCAAGTCACCCTGCAGCCTCTTAGCATCCTCCACACAGCTACCCAGTTTAGTGTCATCTGCAAACTTGGAGATATTACACTCAATTCTTTCATCCAAATCACTGATGTATACTGTAAAGAGCTTAGGTCCCAGCACTGAGCCCTGTGGCACTCCGCTAGTCACTGCCTCACATTCCGAAAAGGACCAGTTTATCCCTACTCTCTGGTTCCCGTCTGCCAACCAATTCACTATTCACGTCAGTACGTTACCCCCAATACCATGTGCTTTGATTTTGCACACCAATCTCTTATGCGAGACCTTGTCAAAGGCCTTTTGAAAGTCCAAATACACCACATCCACTGGTTCTCCCTTGTCCACTCCACTAGTTACATCCTCAAAAAATTCCAGAAGATTTGTCAAGCATGATTTCCTTTTCATAAATCCATGCTGACTTGGACCGATCCTGTCACTGCTTTCCAAATGCACTGCTATTTCATCCTTAGTAATTGATTCCAACATTTTCCCCACTACTGATGTCAGACTAACCCGTCTATAATTGCCTGTTTTCTCTCTCCCTCCTTTTTAAAAAAGTGGTGTTACATTAGCTACCCTCCAGTCCATAGGAACTGATCCAGAGGCGATAGACTGTTGGAAAATGATCACCAATGCATCCGCTATTTCTGGGGCCACTTACTTAAGTACTCTGGGATGCAGACAATCAGGCCCCGGGGATTTATCAGCCTTCAATCCCATCAATTTCCCAAACACAATTTCCCACCTAATTAGGATAGCCTTCAATTCCTCCTTCTCACGAGACCCTCGGTCCCCTAGTACATCCGGAAGGTTATTTGTGTCTTCCTTCGTGAAGACAGAACCAAAGTATTTGTTCAATTGGTCTGCCATTTCTTTGTTCCCCATTATAAATTCACCTCAGTCCGACTGCAAGGGACCTACGTTTGTCTTCACTAATCTTTTTCTCTTCACATATCTATAGAAGCTTTTGCAGTCAGTTTTTATGTTCCAAGCAAGCTTTCTCTCGTACTCTATTTTCCCCCCTCCTAATTAAACCCTTTGTCCTCCTCTGTTGAATTCTAAATTTCTCCCAGTCCTCTGGTTTGCTGCTTTTTCTGGCCAATTTATATGTCTCTTCCTTGGATCTAACGCTATCCTTAATTTCCCTTGTTAGCCACGGTTGAGCCACCTTCCCTGTTTTATTTTTACTCTAGGCAGAGATGTACTGGCAGAGGATACTTAAAGGGTTGACAGTGGTTAAGCAATGGCAAACATTTAAAGATCACATGGATGAACTTCAGCAATTGTACATCCCTGTCTGGAGTAAAAATAATCCAGAGAGGGGACATTATGTGCAATGTCTGACCCTGAGCTGCCCACATTCCTCCTGCTCTAGGGGGCAGTCACGCACCCCTCAGTCGGAGTTAATTGGAGGGACAGCGTCATCTACTGGACACCGGCGGTATTTCAATGCACATCATGTCCAGCTCTATCCCAGAGAAATCCAAAACCAACCTGCAGATTCAATGGTTTTCTCAATGATTCAACAAAGTTCAGCTCAATTTGTTGCAGCTTTCAGTATTTGAAGAAATGCCTTTAAACAGTGAAGTATGGATGCAAACACAATCAACGTTATTTTTATCTGACCCTTTTCCCATTGATTAATTGGTCCAATATCCAAAATATTAAACTCCAGCCCAGTTATAGGGGGAATCAATATCAGCAGAAAGAAACTGTCAGAATGATTCAGTCTGGGGTAACAGCAGAATCCAAACCCTGCAGTAACTTTTGAACTCGCTGGTGTAGCAGCAGGTGGGATGACTGAGTGAATCGCTTCCCACACTCAGAGCAGGTGAATGGCCTCTCCCCAGTATGAACTCGCTGGTGTCTCAGCAGGTCGGATACGATAGTGAATCCCTTCCCACACACGGAGCAGGTGAACAGGTGCTCCCCACTGTGAACATACTGGTGTTTCAGCAGGGTGGATGACTGAGTGAATCTCTTCCCACACTCAGAGCAGGTGAACGGCCTCTCCCCAGTGTGAACTCGCTGGTGTCTCACCAAGCTGGATGACTGAGTGAATCCCCTCCCACACATGGAGCAGATGAAAGGTCTCTCCCCGGTGTGACTGCGGCGATGAATTTCCAGCTCAGATGGATAATTGAATCCCTTCCCACAGTCCCCACATTTCCACGGATTCTCCATGGTGCTGGTGTCCTTGTGTCTCTCCAGGTTGAACAATCAGTTGAAGCCTCGTCCACACACAGAACACGTGTACGGTTTCTCCCCACTATGAATGGTGCAATGTTTTTTCAGGCTGTATAACTGGTTAAAGCTCTTTCCACAGGCAGTGCACTGGAACACTCTCACTCGGGTGTGTGCGTCTCGATGCTTTTCCAGTCACACTGATATTTGAAATCTTTTCCCACAGACAGAACAGACAAACATTTCTCCTTCCACATGCAAAAGCCGATGATATTTAGGTCCTGTTGAATCGAGTGACTCTCTCAGATCTTGATGTGATGTTTGTTTTAATTTTCAGGTCTGCAAATCTACCCGTTCTCATACCCTGCAAAAGGAGTTTACAAAAATCATTACTGCAAGTACTGATTCTATGGAGCATTCTTTCCTCTCTCGTTCCTCCAAAGCTGTAAATCCCCATCACATAAATCCCTGTCCTGAAATCTGGCTGGGTTCAGTTCTACACTCACTGGTTCCCTCCCACTCATCTCCTGGAGGTGCTGACTCTGGCTGAGTTCAGTTCTACACTCACTGGTTCCCCTCACTCTCTTCTCCTGAAGGTGCTGACTCTGTCTGGGTTCAGTTCTACACTCACTGGTTCCCCTCCCCTGAAGGTGCTGACTCTGGCTGGGTTCAGTTCTACACTCACTGGTTCCCTCCCACTCATCTCCTGGAGGTGCTGACTCTGGCTGGGTTCAGTTCTACACTCACTGGTTCCCCTCACTCTCCTCCCCTGGAGGTGCTGACTCTGGCTGGGTTCAGTTCTACACTCACTGGTTCCCTCCCACTCATCTCCTGGAGGTGCTGACTCTGGCTGGGTTCAGTTCTACACTCACTGGTTCCCCTCCCTCTCCTCCCCTGGAGGTGCTGACTCTGGCAGGGTTCAGTTCTACACTCACTGGTTCCCTCCCACTCATCTCCTGGAGGTGCTGACTCTGGCTGGGTTCAGTTCTACACTCACTGGTTCCCCTCCCTCTCCTCCCCTGGAGGTGCTGACTCTGGCTGGGTTCAGTTCTACACTCACTGGTTCCCCTCACTCTCTTCTCCTGAAGGTGCTGACTCTGTCTGGGTTCAGTTCTACACTCACTGGTTCCCCTCCCCTGAAGGTGCTGACTCTGGCTGGGTTCAGTTCTACACTCACTGGTTGCCTCCCACTCATCTCCTGAAGGTGCTGACTCTGGCTGGGTTCAGTTCTACACTCACTGGTTCCCCTCCCTCTCCTCCCCTGAAGGTGCTGACTCTGGCTGGGTTCACTGGGACCCTGAAGCCCCGCCCACACATTGTTCTGTCACAAAGATGGCCACGCATGCGCTCTACTGCTCGATGAAGCACGATGCTGGCGCACTAACCTCTAGGTATGCTTTACAAAGATGGCGACCGTCAGCCTGGGCCTGTTACCGCGAAAACGCCCGGGAGTTGCAAACTCAAGACCTGTTGTTCCTTAGTCCGGGTTAACGACCTACACCAGGTGTTTATGAAGCCCACCTGTCGAGTACGTTACTCCCCTGCGCCCCGCAGATTCACGTTGAATTCCAAACTGTGTGTCCGGCCTCCGCCCGCTCACAGCCCGCGTCCGCTCTGAACAATGACACACTGCGCATGCTCCACATACAGCCCACGCCTGCGCACTGGGCTCCCCCAGGGCAATGACGTTGTGATGTCACAGAAATGCGGCGGGAGGGCCCCAGTGCGCGATTTTTAAAATATATAAAACAACCTGGCATTTGTTTGTTTTATAATAAAATGATAAAGCGGAGAATCATATCATAAAAATAAACAGACTGCTGCGAACCTTTCATGAATTAATCGCTGTTTTTAAAGTTCTCTCCCCAGTTGCCAGGGGAAACACATAAGGGCAGCCAGCCGCTGACCGGAAGTGACGCACGGACGCCGGAAGTGGATTTGCCAAGAGCGACGGCGAGTCTGGGCCGCGCGGACCAGGTCGGAGCGAAGGCCCCGGGGACCGCGAGCGGGAGAGAGGCGGTTCTGTGGGTCCCGCTGGTGGTGGGCGGGGCCACAGTTTGATGACCGAAATGCAACAACCCCTTGTTGTTAATACCACCCCCTTCAGTTCCCGCCCCCCCGCTGCCCAGTATAGCATGGAGCTGACCGACCTGGGGAGGCCTCACACATTCACCCCTGGGCTGTGCTGGGTTAAGGGCAGAAGGCTGCAATTAGCAGAGACCGGTTGGGCCGAATGGCCTGTTTCTGTGAAATGTTACAGGAGGGCGGGTAAATGGAGCTGAGGGCGCGCTCTGATTGCGGGATCATTCTATTGCTGGCGTTCCAGAACATTAAAAAGTGGGACATATCGAGGCCGCGGGCTACAGGAGGAACCGGAGGTCGCGTCCCACTCCTGCCTTCGCCCGGCAGGAAGGTCACCACCCTGACCCCAACCCCTGCCCCCAGCCCAACAAGACAGCAACGCAGGTACTGGTGGAGGGGAAGGTGGGATACACGTGGGACCTGTCCACACAGCGCTCGCAGGGAAGGCCCAGCCCCCATCCCTGGCCCTGTCTGAGTTAACCTGATCTCGACCGGTGTGCAGGAATAGAGACATGATTGGAGCTTGATGTCCCGGGGCTGGGCTGGGGGTGGTGGGGTTTGCAAATCAACCGGAATCACTGCTCCTACTCGCTGTCCAATGGCCCAAGAGTTCAAGAGCAGGGAGGTTATGCTTGAACTGTACAAAACACTTGTTAGGCCACAGCTAGAATACTGCGATCAGTTCTGGTCACCACATTACAGGAAAGATGTGATTGCACTAGAGAGAGGGTACGGAGGGGATTTATGAGGATGTTGCCTGGACTAGAGAATTTTAACTATGAGGAGCGGTTGGATAGGCTGGGTTTGTTTTCTTTGGAACAGAGGAGGCTGAGGGGAAACTTTTCTGAGGTGTCTAAAATTAAGAGGGGCCTAGATAGAGTGAATAGGATGGACCTATTTCCCTCAGAAGAGGGTCAACAACCATTCGGCATAGATTTAAAGTAATTGGTAGGAGGGTTAGAGGGGATTTGAGGGGAAATTTCTTCACCCAGAGGGTTGTGGGGGTCTGGAACTCACTGCCTGAAAAGGTGATCGAGGCAGAAACCCTCACCACATTTAAAAAGTACTTGGATGTGCACTTGAAGTGCCGTAACCTACAGGGCTACGGACCAAGGGCTGAAAAACGGGATTTAGCTGGATAGCTCTTTGTCGGCTGGCGTGGACACGATGGGCCGAAATGAATTACTTTGGTGTTGTAAATTTCTATGATTATATGACCCTTGTGAGGGGGTAAGCATGTATGGAGCATGTGCGTAGAGCCTGTGCGCGGGAGAGGCAATGTTTAGGATTGGTTGTGAAGCCCCTCACGGGCGAATAGCTCATCAACAAAACCCTTACATCCCACTGTGGGGGTCATTGCCTCAAAAAGGAGGAGATCTTGGGACATTATTGGAGAATACTAGGGTTAGTTGAAGGAAGACATTTATTGCTGACTCCTCTGTGACACCAGTCTCTGTCCGATCTTTTACAAATGTCAGGCTAGATGTCACTCCCGTGTCCTTGGGCCCAGCCCGGGCTCACAGCCAGCAGAGGGTTCCCCCAATATCTGGGGCGAGTTCACCTCAGTCACCAAGTAAGTAAATAACCACACACTCCCCAGGGACCTACTGTAAATATCGACACATTCCACAAGGACTCCATGGAAATACTGACACACTCCCGGGACCCCCTGTGATACTTACACACTCCCCGGGGACACCCTGTAAACACAGACACTCCTGTGGACGCCCTGTAAATACAGACACATTCCTGGGGCCCCCTGTAAATACTGACACGCTCCAGGGGACTACCTTTAAATACCGATACACTTCTGGATACCCCCTGAAAACACTGACACACTCCCGGGGACCTTCTATAAATACAGACACACACCTGGGGACCCCTTGTAAACACCGACACACCCGCAGGGACCCCGCTGTAAACACTGATACACTCCCGGGAACTCCCATTAATACCGACATACTCCTGGGGATCCCCCGTAAATACAGAGACCCCCTGTACATGCTGACACACTCCCGGGGACCCCCTGTCAGTACTGACACACTCCCCGATGATGCCTTGTAAACACTGACACTCCTGGAGACCAACTGTAAATACAGATACACTCCTGGGGACCCCCTGTAAACACTGACACAATCCCAGTCACCCCGTGTAAATACAGACACACTCCTGGGAACCCGCTGTAAACACTGACACATTCCCGGGGATTCCCTGTAAAAATCGACACACACCCAGGGACCCCCTCTAAATACTGACACTCACCCGGGGACCCCCTGTCAATACAGACATCCCCATACATGCTGACACACTCCCGCCGACCCCCTGTAAATACTGATACACTCCTGGGAACTCTCGGTAAATACTGACAACTCCCAGGGACCGCCTGTAAACACCGACACATTAGCGGGGGTCCCTGTAAATACTGACACACCCCTGGGGACCCCCTGTCAACACTGAGACACTGCCGGTGACTCCCTGTAAACACTGACACACACCCCCGGAGACCCCCTGTGAACACTGACACACGCCAGGGGACACCCTGTAAACACTGACACAGTCCTGGCAGCTACCTGTAAATACCGACACACTATCGGGGGTCCTTGTAAATACGGGCACACCCCCGGGGACACCCTGTAAATACAAACTCCAGAGGACACCCTTTAAATACAGACACACTCCTGGCGACACCCCCTGTACATACTGACACACACCCGGGGATGCCCTGTAAAAAGTGACACACTCCCTGGGACACCCCCTATAGATACTGACACATACCGCGGGGACCCACTGTAAACACTGACACACTCACAGGGACCCACTGTAAATATAGACACATTCCTGGTAATCCTCTGTAAATACTGACACACTCCCTGAGACACCCCCTATAGATACTGACACATACCCTGGGGATCCCTTGTAAATACCGACACAGTCCTGGGACATCCCCTGTACACACTGACATATTCCCCGGGGACTCACTGTAAATACTGACACACACCAGGGGATCCCCTGTTAATACAGATAAACTCCCGGGGATCCCCTGTAAATACTGACACACTCCTTGGGGATCCCCAGTAAATACAGACACAGTCCTGGGGACACCCCCTGTACATACTGAATATTCCCTGGGGATCCACTGCAAATACGGGCACACTCCTGTGGACCCCCTGTTATTACTGACACACCCCTGGGTACCCGCTGTAAACACTGACACACTACCGAGAACTCCCAGTAAAAACCGACACACTCCCGGGGACCCCCTGTAAATACAGACAAACTCCCGGGGATCCCCTGTAAATACAGATACCCCTGAACATGCTGACACACTCCCGGAGACCCCTGTAAAACCTGACACACTCCAAGCGACCTCCTGTAAACACCAACACACTGTCGGGGGTCCCTGTAAATACTGACACACTCCCGGGTACCCCCTGTAAACACGGACGCGCTCCCGGGGACCCCCTGTAAATACAGACACCCCCGTACATGCTGACACACTCCCTGGGACAACCCCTGTAGATACTGACACATTCCCTGGGGATCCGCTGTAAATACAGACACATTCCTGTGGACTCCCCTTGTATATACTGACATATTCCCCAGGGATCCGCTGTAAATACTTCCACACTCTCAGGGACCCCTGTAAACACTGCCAGATTCACAGCGATCCCTTGTAAATACTGACACCCCCGTACATGCTGACACACTCCCGGGGACCCCCTGTAAACACTGAGACACTCCCGGGGACCCCTGTAAATACTGACACACACCCGGGGACCCCCTGTAAATACTGACACCCCCGTACATGCTGACACACTCCCGGGGACCCCTTGTAAACACTGAGACACTCCCGGGGACCCCTGTAAAAATTGACACACTCTCGGGAATTCGCGGTAAATACTGACAACCCCCAGGGCTCCCCCTGTAAACACCGATACACTAGCGGGGGTCCCTGTAAATACTGACACACACCTGGGGATCCTCTGTCAACACTGAGACACTCCCGGGGACCTCCTGTAGATACTGACACACTCCCTGGGACAACCCCTGTAGATACTGACACATTCCCTGTAAATACAGACACAATCCTGGGGACACCTCCTGTACATTCTGACATATTCCCTGGGGACCCCTTGTAAATATTGAGATACTCCCGGGGACCCCCTGTAAACACTGACACACTCCCGGCGACCCTCTGGAAATACAGACACACTCCTACGTACCCGCTGTAAACACTGACACATTCCCGGGGACACCCTGTAAAAATCGACACACACCCAGGGAACCCCTCTAAATACTGACACACACCCTGGGACACCCTGCAAACTTGTTGATGGTGGCGCAGCCCGCAGACTTGTTCATGGTCATAGAAGCGTTTGAAAATGATAAATCACCTGTCACGGCCGCCAGATTAGGACTTGGACCAGCCAAGAATCTCTGCTGTCCCCAGTAAAAAAACTGTATACTGCATGGGAGCTGGGCCAGCATCCCCATTGAAATGCAAGAGCCAATCAAGCCATTCCAGCGGCGAAAGGACGAGCTGTCCATTCAGGCAGACTGCCTGTTGTGGGGTAACCGCGTAGCGCTATCAAAAAAGAGCAGGGAGACGTTCATCTCGGATCTCCACAGCACACACCCAGGTATAGTAATGAATACCCCTGTATATTGAGTTCCCAGCCTTGGTCACCCTGGAGCCATGTCTCCGTGATGCCAATTACATCATATCCGAGTGTAACGTAGCCAAGTTTGCTGACGATGCAAAGATGGGATAAAAAGCAATGTGTGAGGAAGACACAATAAACCTGCAAAATGGCATAGACAGGCTAAGTGAGTGGGCAAAAATTTGGCAGATGGAGTGTAATGTTGGAAGTGTGAGGTCATGCACTTTGGCAAATAAATCAAAGAGCAAGTTATTATTTAAATGGAGAAAAATTGCAAAGTGCTGCAGTACAGCAGGACCTGGGGGTATTTATGCATGAAACACAAAAGGTTAGTATGCAGGTACAGCAAGTGATCAGGAAGGCCAATGGTATCTTGGCCTTTATTGCAAAGGAGATGGAGTATAAAAGCATTGAAGTCTTGCTACAGTTGTACAGGGTATTGGTGAGGCCACACCTGGAATACTGCCTTGGTTTCCATATTTACGAAAGGATATAGTTGCTTTGGAGGCAGTTCAGAGAAGGTTCACTAGGTTGATTCCGGAGATGAGGGAGTTGACTTCTGAGGAAAGGTTCAATAGAATGGGCCTCTACTCATTGGAATTCAGAAGAATGAGAGGCGATCTTATCGAAACATATAAGATTATGAGGGGGCTTGACAAGGTGGATGCAGAGAGGATGTTTCTACTGATGGGGGAGACTAGAACTTGGGGGCATAATCTTAGAATAAGGGGCCGCCCATTTAAAACTGAGATGAGAAATTGCTTCTCTCAGAGGGTTGTAAATCTGTGGAATTCGCTGCCTCAGAGAACTGTGGAAGCTGGGACATTGAATAAACTTAAAGCAGAGGTGGACAGTTTCTTAACCGATAAGGGATTAAGGGGTTATGGGGAGCGGGCAGGAAAGTGGACCTGAGTCTATAATCAGATCAGCCATGATTGTATTAAATGGCGGAGCAGGCTCCAGGGGCTGTACGGCCTACTCCTGCTCCTATTTCTTGTGTTCTTATGTAAAAGGCCGATGATAATCAGCCCTTGACGAATCGACTGACTCTGGCAGATAGGGACGTGATCTTTGGGTTTGAGGTTCCCGTGTGCTAATCTTCTCCTAATATTCTTTAAAAGGAGTTTACAAAAGTCATCACTGTAAGTACAGGATAGAACTTCAGATCATTCTCTCCTTCTTGTTCCTGTCCCATGGGCCATGCAACGCCGATACACCTGGGTAATCTGGGCCTGTCACTGATGGTAAAACCCGCCAATGGTTTTCCTGGTGCCCTCCCTACCCCTGGTGCCAGGCTCGGTACTTGGCTATCCTGTGGGGTTTGTGCCCTCCTCTCCCTGCCCCCCCGGTGCCAGGCTCATAACTCGGCCATCCTGTGGGGCGGTGCCCTCCCCTGGTGCCAGGCTGTGTACACGGCCACCGGGGTCGGTGCCCTCCCCTGGTGCTAGGCTCGGTATACGTCCATCCTGTGGGGTCGGTGCCCTCCCCTGGTGCCAGGCTCAGTATACCCATCCTGTGGGGTCGGTGCCCTCCCCTGGTGCTAGGCTTGGTATACGCCCATCCTGTGGGGCGGTGCCCTCCCCTGGTGCCAGGCTCGGTATACCCATCCTGTGGGCTCAGTGCCCTCCCTGCCAGGCTACATGACGTCACAGAGATTGCGTTGCCAGGTTACTGATGTCACACACCTTGCGTTGCTGGGGTTTTGACGTCACACACCCCTTCTTGTCGTGTTGTTGACGTCACGCAGCGCGCTGCCGGATTGGTGACGTCACTGGCGCAGACTGAACGGCGGCGCGAATTCGAATCGCAGACACGTCACCCGGCGGGCCGCCTCCGACTGTGGGAGTGGGCGAGGTAAATGGCAGATACAGGGCCGCGATTGGTGGGCGGCCTGTCAATCAGGTCAATCAGCCAATTGCAGGGCGGACAACGCCTCCCCGAGCGCGCTGTGAGGCGGCACTACGCATGTCCGGGATCCCCGGAGTCCTGCCATTTATGAAGGTAAACAAGATGGCGGAAAGTGAGCGGAGCTGAGCGGCACAGGGGGGAGAGGGGGCCGAGGGAGAGTGTCCCGGGGGGGAGAGGGGGCCGAGGGAGAGTGTCCCGGGGGGAGAGGGGGCCGAGGGAGAGTGTCCCAGGGGGGAGATGAGACATGGAATGGGGGTGAAGGCGAGAGAGACGGACACGCGCACACAGACTGACACAGGCACATCCCCAGAATGACTGGGGAGGGAGGGGCGGGCGGTTCCTGCGAAAGCTGAGGGACTCCTGTCGTCGTCTCTCTCCCGCTCCCCTCGGCTCCTCGTCTGGGGCCCAGTGAGATCAGACAGTGTGTAACCCGGGGGCCCAGTGAGATCAGACAGTGTGTAACCCGGGGGCCCAGTGAGATCAGACAGTGTGTAACCCGGGGGCCCAGTGAGATCAGACAGTGTGTAACCCGGGGGCCCGGTGAGATCAGACAGTGTGTAACCCCGGGGGCCCAGTGAGATCAGACAGTGTGTAACACGGGGGCCCGGTGAGATCAGACAGTGTGTAACACGGGGGCCCAGTGAGATCAAACAGCGTGTAACACGGGGGCCCAGTGAGATCAGACAGCGTGTAACCCGGGGGCCCAGTGATATCAGACAGCGTGTAACCCGGGGGCCCAGTGAGATCAGACAGCGTGTAACCCGGGGGCCCAGTGAGATCAGACAGCGTGTAACCCGGGGGCCCAGTGAGATCAGACAGCGTGTAACCCGGGGGCCCAGTGAGATAAGACAGTGTGTAACCCGGGGGCCCAGTGAGATCAGACAGCGTGTAACCCGGGGGCCCAGTGAGATAAGACAATGTGTAACCCGGGGGCCCAGTGAGATCAGACAGTGTGTAACCCGGGGAGAATTCTGGTGATTTTCTGTAAGTCCAGATGGGCGGGACAGAGATCTGAGGAAAAGATAAAATCAAACAGAAATACTGGACATATACTTTTCTGAAACTTTGGAAAAACACTTTACATTACATTCCACTTCACAACATTAATCTTCTAATTTTCTGCCCTGTGATAATTAGATCTCCCGGTGAATGGCGGAGTGATTGAGAAAGTTCCACAGCTGGAAGGAAACAGGGATTGTGGACTGAGGAACAACAGCAGGTGAACCAGCACAGGATTGTGAGAGCACAAACCAGTGAGCCCCTTCCGATTGAAAGCGCTTCAATAGATCGACTGGGGAGAAAGGTAAGAGAAAGTGCCATTTACTCAGATATACACTGATCCTGTAGACAGTACACACAGATTACAAGGTAAGACAGGAAATGAGACCAGGAGAGACTAACCACCGAGTACAATTATCCAGCATGAGGCCGTGCAATGGGATGTGAAGTGAGATCAGTTTCTGTCTCTAAACACAGTCACAGTGAATCTTGTGTGTGTTTTAGAGTAAAGGGCTTTGATCTAAGAGGTGACTCCAGTTTGAGGCAGAGCCCAGCAGATGGACCGGTCTCTGTACATTAGGTGCGGCTGAACTCACACCGACACCATCAGATCTCAATGTTCAAATATTTCCCATCTGGTGAGAAAGCCAATGGAAAGATTGAACCGGAAGCACATCGTCAATTCACTGATCATGGTGCACAGACCCATCTGAAAGACCAGCACGGCCTATCACCCACAGAATTAATTATTCATTCATGAACATTTAGAATGATAAGAAAATATATTGATAACTATTTTATATTGATAACTACTAATATTGAAGCATTGATCACTCAAGATATGCAGTATTCTAATATACTGAAACACAGATATGGGGAGTTGCAATTTATTGATTGGCGTCGTACTTGACCCCGAGATGAGCTTCCGAACCCATATTCCCTCAATCACCAAGTCCGCTTACTTCCGCCTCCATAACATCGCCGGTCTCTGCCCCTTCCTCAGCTCATCTGCTCAAACCCTCATCCATGCCTCTGATCGGCCTCACACCTCGCACTCTCCGTAAACTTAAGCTTAAACTTAGGGGGCATAGTTTTAAGGTGGTTGGTGGAAGGTTTAGAGGGGATTTGACGGGGGACTTCCTTACGCAGAGGGTTGTGGGGATCTGGAACTCGCTGCCTGGAAGAGTGGTGGATACAGAAACCCTCACCACTTTTAAGAGATGGTTGGATGGGCACTTAAAGTGCCGTAACCTGCAGGGTTACAGACCTACAGCTGGTAATTGGGATTAGACTAGATCACCTCTTATTGGCTGGCGCAGATATAATGGTAAGTGCTGCAGGGAATCGAATATGGCCAGGGTGATCTGGACTAGTTTCGATCGCCTGGATGGGTAGGAGAGAAATGTTCCCAGATTTTTTTTCCCTAAATTGGCCTGGGTTTTTACCTGGTTTTTGCCTCTCCCAGGACATCACATGGTTAGGGTGGTGTGTAGAATGTTTCGGGGTGTCGCAGTTGTGTGCGGCGGGCTGGTTAGGCTGGGTGCTATTTACCTTTCCGCCATTGTTCATAGGTTTATATGTAACCTTCAGGGCTGCTGACCGAGGGCCGTGCGGCTCTTTGTCGGCCGGCGCGGACATGATGGTCCGAAATGGCCTCCTTCTGCGCTGTAAATTTCTGTTTCTAAAACACTCCTGCCTGTATCCTTATTCAAGAACACAAGAAGTAGCAGCAGGAGTTGCCCATACGGCCTCTCCCATCTACTCCGCCATTCAGTAAGATCTCTATTCGATAGAGAATTTTAAAGATTCACAACTCTCTGAGTGAAGAAATAGCTCCTCCTCATAGTCTTAAATGACCGATCTGTTATCCTAATACTAGGACCCCTAACTCTCGACTATCCAGCCCTTGTCAATTTCTCTAAGAGTTTTATATATTTCAATGATATCACCTTCCGTTCTTCTAAACTCCAGAGAATATAGGCCTATTCTACTCAATCCGTCCTCAGCCCTCTCATCCCAACTTGTACCAATTTCCGTTCACCCATCACCCCTGTGCTCGCTGAACTACATTGGCTCCTGCTCCATCAATGCCTCGCTTTTAAAATTCTCATCCTTGGTTTGAAATCTGTCCAGGACCTTGCCCCTCCCTATTGCTGTAACCTCCTCCAGCGCGACAACCCTCAGATCTTTGCATTCCTCCAATTCTGGCCTCTTGAGCAGCCCCAATTTTCATCCCACCAATATTGGTGGCCATACCTTCAGCTGCTGAGGCCATAAGCTCTGGAATTCCTCCCTAAACCTCTCCACCTTTAAAATGCTCCTTAATACCTAGCCTTTTGAACAAGCTTTCAGTCACCTGTGCTAATATTTCCTTACGTGACTGGGTGTCAAAGTTTGTTTGCTAACAGTGCTGTGAAGTGCCTTGGGACATTTTACTCCGTTTAAGGCGTGATATAGATGCCATTTGTTGCTGATAACTGAAGATATTTTGAATTGTAATATAATGAAACTACAGGATGGGGAATTGCAATAGATTGATAACTGCAGAGGAAGAGGGTTGTTATGTATTGCTAATAGCATGAATTCTTTTAACGTGAGGTGGCCCTTGCACAATAGCTACCACACGGGCTTGGCAGAGCAAGGTCTTGGTCCAGTGGCAAGGGATCCAAGATGACTGGAGACCAGGCTCTGCTGCATTTTTTCTCTGGCACTGACTCTCACTGGGGTACAGTTTCCTCTGGCACTGACTCTCAATGGGGTACAGTTTCCTCTGGCACTGACTCTCAATGGGGTACAGTTTCCTCTGGCACTGACTCTCACTGGGGTACAGTTTCCTCTGGCACTGACTCTCACTGGGGTACAGTTTCCTCTGACACAGATTTACTGTGTACCTAATTCGTGCTGTCCCTGCTCCCTGCTGGGAGTGCTTCATGGGACAGTTTAGAAGGAGCTTTAACCTGAAACTGATCAGGAGCTGCGGGTGGAAAGTTTTCAGTGCAGTGGCAGATCGTACTGCTGCTGAATTTTAATTGATAAGCTGCTCAGCACGATTGGGACGGACACCGAAGTGTGCCCTGCGGCATGGGAGAGGGAACTTTACTCTGTATCTAACCCATACGCCACCTAGCCTGTGGGAATTTAGTGTGAATTTGAAAGCAATTGCTCGGTTAGATAGAGAGAAATTTATTCTGCTGCTTGGGGTGTCTAGGACGAGGGGACATAACCTTAAAATCAGAGCCAGGCCATTCAGGAGAGATGTTAGGATACACTTCTTCACTCAATGGATGGTTGAAGTGTGGAACTTCCCACAATAAGCAATCGATGCTCGCCCATTGAATAATTTTGGGCCGGTTGTGATGTCTGCCCAATGACCGTTGCTTGTTCCCTTGGATTGAATCTTTATTTATTCCCTTTGTTTGTTTTCAGTTTCACTGCTGGACCTACCACTTAAAGCACTTTGTCTGATCTTCCCCTGGGAATGAGCAGACTCCTCCCTCCTCTCCCACACTGCACCGTCTCTCCTCCTCTTTTCCCCTTGGTTGTGTTCCACACTCTGGGCCTTGGGCCTTCCCCGGGGATTCTCAGTATGAACAGGGGGATGTGTGTTGAGACAGGATGTCCCAGCTCTCCACCTTTAAAGGGACATGGAGAGGACCCACTGGGCTGAATGGCCCTGCTTTATGATAACACTGCAGTGCCTAGCAACCAACCTCCCTGAGCCCTGCTCATTATGGGCTGGCAGTGTCTGATGGGACAGTGAAGAGGGAGAAAGACTTGGATTTATTTGTTGCCTTTCACGACCAAAGGACCCCTCAAAGTGCTTTACAGCCAATGAAGTACTTTTGGATTGTAGTCACTGTTGTAGTAAGGGAGAGTTACTCTGTATCTAACCCATGTTGTACATGTCCTGGGACTGTTTGATGGGATAGTGTAGAGAGAGTTTTACTCTGTATCGAACCCTGTGCTGTACCTGCCCTGGGAGCTTTTGACAGGATAATGTAAAGGAAGCTTTGCGCTGTATCTAACCCATGTTGTACCTGATCTGACAGAGTTTGATGAGACAGTTTAGAGGAAGCTTTTCTCTCTATCTAACCCATACTGTAACTGCCTTGGAAGTATTTGATGGGACAGTGTGGTGGGAGCTTTTCTCTGAATCTAACCCATACTGTACCTGTCCTGGGAGTGTTTGATGGGATAATGTAGACGGAGATTTACTGTGTGCCAAACCTATGCTAACCTAGCAAGTTGTGAAGAGGACATAACCCCTTATCGTTTAAGAAACTGTCTATTTCTGTCTTAAATTTATTCAATGTCCCAGCTTCTACAGCCCTCTGAGGCAGCGAATTCCACAGATTTCGAAACCTGTGAGAGAAGAAATTTCTCCTCATCTCTGTTTTAAATGGGCGGCCCCTTATTCTAAGATCATGCCCTCCAGTTCAAGTCTCCCCCATCAGTGGAAACATCCTCTCTGCATCCACCTTATCGAGTCCACTCATAATCTTATACATTTCGTTAAGATCACCTCTCATTCTTCTGAACTCCAGTGAGTAGAGGCCCAACCTCCTCAACCTTTCCTCATAAATCAACACCCTCATCCCCGGAATCAACCGAGTGAACCTTCTCTGAACTGCCTCCAAAGCAACGATATCCTTTCGTAAATATGGAAACCAAAACTGCACACAGTATTCCAGGTGTGGCCTCACCAAAACCTTGTATAGCTGCAGCAAGACTTCCCTGCTTTTATACTCCAACCCCTTTGCAATAAAGGCCAAGATACCATTCGCCTTCCTGATCACTTGCTGTATCTGCATACTATCCTTTTGTGTTTCATGCACAAGTACCCCCAGGTCCCGCTGTACTGTGGCGCTTTGCAATCTTTCTCCATTTAAATAATAACTTGCTCTTTGATTTTTTTCTGCCAAAGTGCATGACCTCACACTTTCCAACATTATACTCCAACTGCCAAATTTTTGCCCACTCACTGAGCCTCTCTATGTCCTTCTGCAGATTTTTTTGTGTCCTGCTCACACATTGCTTTTCCACCCATCTTAGTATTGTCAGCAAACTTGGCTAGGTTACACTCAGTCCCTTCTTCCAAGTCGTTAATATAGATTGTAAATAGTTGGGGACCCAGCACTGATCCCTGCGGCACCCCACTAGTTACTGGTTGCTAACCAGAGAATTAACCATTTATCCCGACTCTCTGTTCTCTATTAGTTAGCCAATCCGCTATCCATGCTAATATATTACCCCAAACTCCGTGAACTTTTATCTTGTGCAGCAACCTTTTATGTAGCACATTGTCAAATGCCTGCTGGAAGTCCAAATACACCATATCCACTGGTTCCACTTTATCCACCCTGTTCGTTACATCCTCAAAGAACTCCAGCAAATTTGTCAAACATGACTTCCCCTTCATAAATCCATGCTGACTCTGCCTGATCGAATTTTGCTTATCCAAATGTCCTGCTACTGCTTCTTTAATAATGGACAAGGGCAACATTTTCCTGACCACGTTAGGCTTTCTGGTCTATTCCTGTTTTTTTTCTGCCTCCTTTTTTAAATAGGGGTGTTACTTTGCAGTTTTCCAATCTGCTGGGACCTCTCCAGAATACCGGGAATCTTGGTAAATTACAACTAATGCATCTACAATCCCGGCCGCGACTTCTCTGAAGACCCTAGGATGCAAGCCATCAGGTCCAGGGGATATATCTGCTTTTAGTCCCATTATCTTACTGAGTACCACCTCCTCAGTGATTGTGATTGTGTTAAGTTCCCCCCCCCCCCCCGTATCCCCTTGACTATCCACTGTTGGAATATTGTTGGTGTCCTCTAACGTAAAGACTGATACAAAATATTTGTTCAGAGTTTCTGCCATCTCCATGTTTCCCATTATTAATTCCCCGGTCTCGTCCTCTAAGGGACCAACATTTACTTTAGCCACTCTTTTCCTTTTTATATACCTATAGAAACTCTTGCTATCTGTTTTTATATTTAGTGCTAATTTACTCTCATAGTCTATCTTCCCTTTCTTCTTCATTTTTTTAGTCATTCTTTGCTGACTTTTAAAAGCTTCCTAGTCTTCTGTCCTCCCACTAGTTTTGGTCACTTTGTATGCCCTTGTTTTTAGTTGGATACTGTTAGCGTTAGTGTTTTCTTAGAAGAATCACTCAACACTCAGGGTCGGTTCCAATGCTGAAGCAGCTTTTATTACGCTCAGCGGGAAGGAAAAACTCAGGACCGTATCCAGGTTTCTCTTCACAGAACAAAGAGTTACATGTACCTTTATATGTTTCACAACAGTTACAAAACAGTTTACTACAGTTACACAGCCCATCACGGCTGGACACAAGCCAATCACAACGATTATAGATTACATATAGGTTCTTTAACCCAATAGAATTCTCCTACTATCCAGGGAACCATATGTTCGGTTATTGTCAGCTTGGGCTGATCGATGGCTTTATAGGTTCTCTTCCCTAGTTCTTTCATCTGGGAGAAATAATTGGTATATAGCCTTGTTTACAGCAAATGGTTTCCCTCTTATCTTTCTTCCTGAAATAATTGGTTTCATGGCCTTGTTCACAGGAGATGGTTTCCTTCTTATCTCTGTCTTCCCAGGCATTCCTACAGTGGGCCTCACAGGGTTATTGCTCGGTCAGTGAACGTTCAACAGTTCACAGTTTGACTACCTGATTTCCCATAATGCCTGGGCAGCCATTTTATGTGTGTGTCCATTTAAGCTTATGTGAGTTTTAAATATCCAGCAGGTGCCTAATGCCTAAGTCTATATATATTTCTACTCTCTACAACAATTCCCCCCTTTCGGTAAAGGGACTAGTCCTAGTCCCCTTTTAACCGACCGTACTGCCTTTATCTGATATTTGTGCACTGCCCGGTACTCCTTGCCTCAACGTGCTGGCCAGTCACGCGGTTTCAGGAGTCCCGGTTGCTTAGATCAAATTAACAAAGGCTAGCTCCTCCCGTCCCCTTATCAAACAGGCTTGTTTAATATCCAGGGAACGGTGATTGGTCCGTTTCCGCCGTTTGTGGCGCCTGCATACCTGGCAGGCCATCACACCCCATGTTATTGCTAAGATTAATTGTATTCCGACCAGTGTGTGTGAAATAATTCGAATCCATGGGTGGATGTTCACATTTATTCCCCAGTCCCAGACCTTTCTCCACCAACTCTGACTTTGTAAGTCTACCTCGGTATCTTCTTTGAGCTGGTGATAGAGTTTTACAGATTGACCCACTCTGAGCCTCAACTCCCGTAATACTTCGGTTAGATGTGGGATAGGGACCTGCTCTGGCTCGTCATAATCCTGCAAATGATCATGGAGCTGATCAGTTACTTCAATAACTTCGGACTTCCTGCGCCTAACCTGGGTGATATGCGCTTGCCCGATCGCGACAGGTCGTAGTGGTGTAAAGCAAAAGTTTGGCTGCGGTATAGGGCACTGCAGGTCATTATACTGGTATGAACGCTCAGTAGTAGAGACGCAGTATCTTCCCCTCCCTCCGTAGCCTGCCCTCGCGAAGTGCATGTGTGCGGGCACTATTTCTAGTACACACCTGTTGGTTCGGTTAAACCCGCACTAGTCTAGTTCCCCTCGGCCCACCGGGTGAGGGCATACTGTGATTTCCCCCCTTTGCTTGCAATCTGCTAGGGAAATCCCAGTAAGTATGTTGTTTCGACGAACGGCAGAGGTGGTGGTTAGGTAGTAGCGTATGGAGACATTTTCCCGTATTACTCCGATATTCTCTAGTTAGTATAAGGGGAACGGCCCTGAGTCCGGCGTTGCTATGGGGATCAACAGGACTATCCCTATCCCGGTAGTCCTACCCATCTGGCAATCTGGAATTGCGGGGTATACTCGGGTCAGTCCCTTCAGAGTACAATTATCCAGTGTCCCCCTTTGGTTCGCCAACTGAGCCAAATGTGAACTGTCTATCCAATCGGGTACTTCCCCGCGTTGGATCTGGTCGAGGTTGTGGCGGATCTGTCCCACCATCCACAGACCATAAGCATGACAGAGTTGCCCCTGTCTTTGCTTTATTGTATCTTCTTGTTCTCTATCAATGAGGTGATTGATGGTTTTAGCGTGAGCTTCCTGGACTGAGATGCCATCCAACTGGATTTCGGCACCCTCCTTTCCTAGGTTGGCCTGGTCTTCCTGGTTTTGCTCCACCCTCTCCAATAACCCCTTCATCACCCCTTTAAGCTGTTCTACCCTCTCATTTAGCCCTTGTATGTCTATCGAGTTCACTACGGAGGTTCCTGTATTGAAAACGGTAGCAACATCATTTACTATTTCCCTCTTCACCCTGGGTGCTAACCCCTGTCCCCGGAACTTACTGGCACCCATGGCATCAGCAACCTGCTGCATTACGACTTTACTTAATACATTGTACATCTTCCTTGACTGTTCGGTACAATATTCCGGCATCTGGATGCCTGAAATATTGATCAGAACAGGCACAATTTCATGTTTAACATTATCATACAATAATTCCCCTTCGTTGTACATTGCAATCCCATTTTCTGGTCCCTTAGTAGTTATGGGACAAGGCAGTTCTTCGGGCAATGTAGTGATTCTTATGGGGCGCGGTGTCGGAGGGGGTGAGAAACATACATACAATTATATTGCAGCCGCCCCCGCCTCCTCGTAATACCCACACAGCCCCATTCCCTTCTTGCGGATGACTGATTGCTGGGATTGTCCCGGAGGCGCGCAAATTATGCCGAAAGTACATTCATCAGGCCCTTTGACATCCCTCCGTTTAATGCATCTGCTCCTTATACCCGTGGAGCACTGTACACATACTCTTATTCTTATTAGGATTCTTATTAGGATTCACTTGTAACCATGCATTAAAATAAGTCCTGTCCTTGCTCCAGTCCTTGGTTGCTGGGATGCACATTCCGTCCGTTAAATTAAACAAGACTCCATAGTTCATATAGTTGTTTATTTCCAGCGTGCTCTGCTGTCCGTCGGTGTTGCCCAGGGTACGTGCATGTCGCAGGGCTATCCATATTACGAGTAGCGCCTTTCGTATTCCCATTCCGGTAAGTATTATCTGTAATTTTAAACAGACGGCCTGGTCGTCACCAGGGGTTAAGTTTTTTTGCTCTACGAGTGTCCCTGTCACCCTGCAAAATCAGAAGGACAAGGTTATAATCGAACCATTTCGAGCTGAATCTGCAGGGCGTGCGCCCGTGTCTTTACCCACTTAAATATTACCCAAACTCCTATTATGACCAAGGCCAAAGCTATTCCTCCAAACATCGCTGTCTGCTTTACCGTTAGGTTGGGTTTGTGGACTACACCTACCCACCGTGGGGTACATTGGCTCTATTGCCAGAGGTGATGGTGCTATGGCTGCGCACTGCACTATCCGTCTAGTCCCGTTATCTCTTCCAGCCTGTTTATCTTAGCTTTTAACTCTTCAATTTGTTTTATTGAATATCTATTTCTTTATTGTATCAGGCAAGTATTATTACATAAGCTAGTTCTGTTTTTATTTTTGTTTCCTCTGTTAGGTGAGTCTTTTTTTTCCCTATTAAGAAATCCAAATTAATAATGTTCAGTATAAAACGGCTGTCAATGGAAAGGGTTAACTCCTTTCCAGGTTTGTAAGAAGACCTGATGTCATTACGTGACTTCACGTAATCATCTGAAAAAAAAGTCTTTGTGCCTTCAAAACTGGCTTCGAAATTAGGAATCCGTTAAACAGCATAAATCATTAGAGTAAACTCCAATGTTTTCTTAACTTCTAATTCAAGTACTTGCCAAAGAATTTTTTTTTTAAATTGTTTTAAAACAAGACCACACATACAATAGCAATTTTGTTTACTGAAATTCAATTCTGTTTTTTTTTTATTTCTCTCTTTCTCCTCGTTATCTTCAAAACCCTCCTGCTTGTTTAGACTGTTCGGGACATTTTGGAAATCTTTTCAAACTGCATTGAAACTTTTTCATAATTGAAAATTCGAATCCATGTAGAGTGTTTTTTTACTTATTCCAATTTTTTTTCTCTTCTAATTAAACCAATATCTTTTTCACAGCAAACATCAACTAGTATTTAGTAAGTTATGTCTTTTTCCATTTAGTCTGTTACATCTTTTTTTTTCTTTCTTCAAATTAGGTTTTGTATTTTACACGGAGGGTTCGTAACTCCATAAAGTTGTTAATTTAAAATCATTTGTTTACTTTCAAAGTGGCGTCTTTATCTTTTTCTTTTTCTCCATAACTGGAATGGAGTCCAGCTTTTGAGTGCTGCCTTTCGTTATCTCAAAATGCTCCAGTTTCAAAGTCATTACTAAAGCTTGCTGTTTTTTAACATTTTCCAAAAGTTCCTTTTACACCTTCGCAGATAGCTCGCCACTTGCCCAGGAGTTTGACCTGATCAGATTTAATTTAATCTTTCTCTTTTTTTTAAATCCACCTCAGTATTTCCTGTGCCTTCTCTGAATATCTCAAAATCCCAATTCAAACGTTGTAATTTCAATCTTTATTTAAAACTTTTTTTTTAGAAGCTCTTTTTTTTTAAAGCATTCTTTATCTCATTCCGAGACTAAATTTATGTCTTTCAACCCAATCAATCATTGCATGTTTTCTTTCGGCAAGTAAGTGAGCATGTCAAATAAATATTTTGCTCAACAAACCTATTCTTTATTTATTTATTTTCCTAGCTCCGTAACTTATCATCCGAATAAATCCACACCTGCGTTTCTAACTTAAATGTCTTAAAACTTCCCACATACAGGACAACATTACAAAGGGTTTAAAAAAAGACTTTCACTCTGTTTCTAAAATAAACAGACACTTGCATTCCTCTTCCAACCAGGCTTTCGGAACATGAAAACATAAAAAATTCATTCTGCAGTCAAAAATCACACAGACACTTCTCACTCAACGATCAGACATTTACAGCAGTCTCTCTTCTTGTTTTGGCCGGCTCTATTTTTGGATCCATGACCTTTCAGGGAATTCGTAGTTTTATCTAAATAATTCCTCACATAACTAATTCCTGAGGATTCCACCCTGCTTTAATCATTTTTTCAATTAGCTTCTTTTGTTTTTCCGCCAGGTGGCGGGTAAGCGACCCTTCTGGTCCCCACTCGAGTTTACTTGTTTTCATGGCCATTCCTGGGTAGGACTACTACCGTTAGGAATCTACTCTCAGAGGTCCGCTTTCTTTCTAGCGCGACTTGTAGTAAACTGTCTCTTGGCTACTGTCAGGTCACAAGTTCTGCTGTTGCACAAACTTATACAATTCTTAAAAACGCGTTTAAGCAATTCCCGCAGTGCTCTACGTATCCTTAACGACTACCTACCACCGCTCAGCCCGTTGGTCCGACCCTGTTCACAGGTTTGGATTCCGTTAGCCGCTGTACACCGCTTGGTTCTATCCCGGGGTATTTCAAATTACACTACTGAGTCCGGAAGATGTCTCTCGGTATCACGATCCCACGGTCTAAGTGTGTTCCCTACGCCTACTTGGTTCCTGGCCGTCACGTGGGACAAAAGTCCTCTTAATTCAGGCTCAGGCTAGGCGTTTGAGATATTAGACCGTCTCCTCATGTCGATCAACCAGCTTCCACCTTGTTTTTTATACTCACCCGGGTTTTTTTTTTTCCAAGGGCGTCCAGCGACTCCGGGAAATCCCGTCGACTACACCATTGTTAGCGTTAGTGTTTTCTTAGAAGAATCACTCAACACTCGGGGTCGGTTCCAATGCTGAAGCAGCTTTTATTACGCTCAGCGGGAAGGAAAAACTCAGGACCGTATCCAGGTTTCTCTTCACAGAACAAAGAGTTACATGTACCTTTATATGTTTCACAACAGTTACAAAACAGTTTACTACAGTTACACAGCCCATCACGGCTGGACACAAGCCAATCACAACGATTATAGATTACATATAGGTTCTTTAACCCAATAGAATTCTCCTACTATCCAGGGAACCATATGTTCGGTTATTGTCAGCTTGGGCTGATCGATGGCTTTATAGGTTCTCTCCCTAGTTCTTTCATCTGGGAGAAATAATTGGTATATAGCCTTGTTTACAGCAAATGGTTTCCCTCTTATCTTTCTTCCTGAAATAATTGGTTTCATGGCCTTGTTCACAGGAGATGGTTTCCTTCTTATCTCTGTCTTCCCAGGCATTCCTACAGTGGGCCTCACAGGGTTATTGCTCGGTCAGTGAACGTTCAACAGTTCACAGTTTGACTACCTGATTTCCCATAATGCCTGGGCAGCCATTTTATGTGTGTGTCCATTTAAGCTTATGTGAGTTTTAAATATCCAGCAGGTGCCTAATGCCTAAGTCTATATATATTTCTACTCTCTACAACAGATACCGTCCTTTATTTCTTTAGTTAGCCACAGATGGCTATCTTTTCTCTTGCACCCTTTCCTCCTCACTGGAATGTATTTTTCTTGAGAGTTGTGAAATATCTCCTTAAATGTACACCACAGTTCATCAACCGTCCTACACATTAATCTATTTTCTCAGTCCATTTTACCCAACTCTGCCCTCATACCTTCATAGTCTCCTTTATTTAAGCTTAGTACGCTGGTTAGAGATCCAACTTTCTCACCCTCCATCTGAATTTGAAATTCAATCATGTTATGATCACTCATTCCGAGGGGATCCTTTACTCGGAGATTGTTTATTAATCCTGTCTCATTACATAGGATCAGATCTAAGATAGCCTGCCCCCTGGTTGGCTCTGTTACATACTGCTCAAGGAACCCGTCCCTTATGCACTCCATGAGCTCCTCCTCAAGGCTGCCCTGACCAATTTGATTTGTCCAATCAATATGGAAGTTAATATCACCCATGATTATTGCTGTTCCCTTTTTACAAGCCCCCACTATTTCCTGGTTTATGCTACGAGCAACAGAGTTGTTACTGTTCGGGGGCCTATAGACTATGCCCACCAGTGACTTTTTCCCCTTATTATTCCTTATCTCCACCCAAACTGTCTCAACACCCTTATCATTTGAGCCAATATCGTTTCTTACGATTGCAGTGATTCCATCCTTTATCCATAGAGCTACCCCACCTCCTTTTCCTTTGTGTCTGTCCTACCAGATTGTCAAATACCCCTGGATATTTAATTCCCAGTCCTGGTCACCTTGCAACCACATCTCTGTAATGGCTATCAGATCATATCCATTTGTCTCAAATTGTGCCGTCAACTTATCTATTTTGTTACAAATGCTACGTGCATTTAGACACAGTGCCTTTAAGTTTGTTTTTTTTTACCTTTTTTTCCTGCTTGTATCCTCTCCTTCAAATTCACTTTCTTTATTTTTGCTTTCTAATTCCAGCTTTACTCCTCCCTATTGAATCTTTTTCAGGTTCCCATCCCCCGACCAAGCTAGTTTAAACCCTCCCCAACAGCACTAGCAAACCCACCCGCAAGGATATTGGTCCCTGCTATGTTGAGGTGCAACCCGTCCGGCTTGTACAGGTCCCGCCTCCCCCGGAAGCAGTCCCAATGCCTCAGGAAGCTAAAGCCCTCCCGCCTGCACCATCTCTCGAGCCATCTGCTCGATCCTCCTATTTCTGTACTCACTAGCTCGTGGCACCGAGAGTAATCCAGAGATTACTACCTTTTGAGGTCCTGCTTTTTAATTTATCTCCTAGCTCCCTAAACTCTGCCTGCAGGACCTCATCCCTCTTCCTACCCATGTCATTGGTACCGATGTGAACCACGACCTCTGGCTGTTTAACTCTCCTCCCAGAGTGTAGAGAGAGCTTTACTCTTCACATAACCCGTGCTGTACCTGTCTTGTGAGTGATTGATGGGACACTTCAGAGGAAGCTTTGCTCTGTATCTAACCCATACTCTACCTGCCCTGTGTGCTTTGATGGGTTGGTGTAGGGGAAGCTTTCCTCTGTATCTAACCCATACTCTACCTGCCCTAGTTGTGTCTGATAGGACAGTGTAGAGGGAGGTTTACTCTGTATCTAACATAAGCTGTACCTGCTCTTGGAATATTTGATGGGACAGTGTCGAGGGAGCTTTCCTCTATATCTAATCCATGCTGTAGCTGCCCTGGGAGTGTTTGATGGGACAGTGTAGAGGAGGTTTACTCTATCTAATCCATGTTGTACCTGCCCTGCAAGTGTTTGATGGGACAGTGTATACGGAGCTTTACTCTCTTTCTGACTCGTGCTGTACCTGCTCTGGGAGTTTTTGATGGGACAGTGTCGAGGGAGATTTATTCTGTATCTAATTTTGCGATACCTGCCCTGCGAGTGTAGAGGGAGCTTTAATCGGTACCTAACCCATGCTGTACCTGCCCTGAGAGTATTTGATTGGACAATGTAGAGGGAGCTTTACTTTGCATCTAACCTGTGTTGTACCTGCTCTGCGAGTGTTTGATGGATAATGTAGACGGAGATTTACTGTGTATCTAACCTGTGCTAACTTAGCAAGTTGTGAGGAGGATGCAAAGAATCTACAAAGGGATATAGAGAGGCTAAGTGAGTGGGCAAAACTTTGGCAGGTGGAGTATAATGTGGGAAAATGTGTGGTAATCCACTTTGGTCGGAGAAATAAAACAGCAAATTATTATTTAAATGGGGAGAGATTACAAAATGCGATAGTACAGAGGGATCTGGGGGTCCTTGTACATTAAACACACAAAGTTAGTGTGCAGTTAGAGCAATTAATTAGGAACACAAATGGAATGTTGTCCTTTATTGCAAGGGGGATGGAGTATAAAAGTAAGAAAGTCCTTCTGCAACTGTACAGGGCATTGGTGAGACTACACCTGGAGTACTGCATACAGTTTGGTCTCCTTATTTAAGGAGGAGTATACTTGCATTGGAAGCAGTTCAGAGAAGGTTCCTGAGGTTGATGACTGAGATGAAGGGGTTGTCATAAGAAGAAAGGTGAAGCAGGTGGGGCCTATACTCTTTGGAGTTTAGAAGACTTCGAGGTGATCTTATTGAAATGTTTAAGATTCTGAGGGGGCTTGACAGGGTTGATACAGAGAGGATGTTTCCCCTCGTGGAGGAATCTAGAACTAGGGAGCATAGTTTCAGAATAAGAGGTAGCTCATTTAAAACTGAAATGGAGGAATTTCTTATCTGAGGGACGTCTTTTGGAATTCTCTACCTCAGAGAGCTGTGGAGGCTGGGTCATTGAATGTATTCAAGGTGTGGGGATAGACAGATTTTTGAATTATAAGGGAGTCCAGGGTTATGGGGAATGGGCGGGGAAGTGGAGTTGAGGCCAGGATCAGATCAACCATGATCTTATTGAATGGCGGAGCAGGCTCGAGGGGCCAAATGGCCAACTCCTGCATCTATTTCTTATGTTCTATACCTACCCTTGGAGTGTTTGATGGGACAGTGTAAAGGGAGCTTTCCTCTATATTTAATCCAGGCTGTACCTGCCCTGGGAGTGTTTGATGGAACAGTGTAGAAGGAGATTTACTCTGTATCTAACCATTACTGTACCTGTCCTGAGAGTGTCTGATGGGACAGTATAGAGAGAGGTTTACGCTATCTAATCCGTGTTGTACCTTCCCTGGTGGGATAGTGTACACAGGGCTTTACTCTGTATCTGACCCATTCTGTACATGCTCTGGGAGTGTTTGGGGCAGTGTAGAGGTAGGTTTACTCTGTATCTAACCTGTGCTGTACCTGTCCTGGGAGTGTTTGATGGAACAGTATAGAAGGAGCCTTGCTCTTATCTAGCATATGCTATGCCTGCCCTGGCATTGTTTGATCGGGGAGTATAGAGGGAGCTTTACCCTCTGCCTAACCCATGCAATACCTGCCCTTGGAGTGTCTATTGGCCGGTGTTGAGAAAACTTTACTCTGTATCTAACCCGTACTGTACCTCCCCTGGGAGTGTTTGATGGGACAGTATAGAGGGAGCTTTACTCTGTATTTAATCCGTGCTGTGTGGGCCCTTGGAGTATTTGATGGGACAGTGAAGTGGGACCATTACTGTGTATTAAGACCCAAGCTTGCAAACCATCAGGTTCAGGGGACTTTTCCATCTTTAGTCCCATTATTTTACTGAGCCCTTTTTTTGTGATAGTGATTGCTTTAAGTTCCTCCCTCGCTATAGTCCATTGATTATCTATTATTGGGATGTTTTTAGTATCTTCTACCGTGAAGACTGATACAAATTATTTGTTCAAAGTCTCTGCCATTTCCCTGTTTCCCATTATTAATTCCCCAGTCTCATCCTCTAAGGGACAACATTTACTTTAGTTACCCTATCCTTTTTACATACCTGTAGCAGCTCATACTATCTTTTTTATATTGTTTGCTAGTTTACTCTCATAATCTATCTTCCCTCTCTATTATTTCTTTAGTCATCATTTGCTGTTTTAAAAAAATTTGCCAATGCTCCGGCCTCCCACTGATCTTGGCCACTTTGTATGACATTGTTTTCAAATTGATACCATCCTTTACTTCCTTCGTTAGCCACGGATGGTTCTCCCTTCGCTTAAAATCATTCCTTCTCACTGAAATATATTTTTGTTGAGTTATGAAATATCTCCTTTATTGTCTGTCACGGCTTCTCAACCGTCTTACACTTTAATCTATTTTCCCAGTTGACTTAAGCCAACTTTTTTTTTTATACGTTCACGGGATGCAGGCGTCGCTGACAAGGCCAGCATTTATTGCCCATCCCTAATTGTCCTTGAGAAGATGGTGGTAAGCCACCTTCATGAACTGCTGCAGTCCGTGTGGTGATGGTAGTGCCACAGTGCTGATAGGGAGGGAGTTCCAGGAATTTGACCTCGCGACGATGAAGGAATGGCGATATGCTTTCAAGTCAGGATGGTGTATGACTTGGAGGGGAACGTGGAGGTTGTGGTGTTCCCATGCACTTGCTGCCCTTGTCCTTCTCGATGTTAAAGGTCGCGGGTTTGGGAGGTGCTGCTGAAGAAGCCTTGGTGAGTTGCTGCAGTGCATCTTGTAGATGGTACACACTGCAGCCACGGTATGCCAATGGTGGAGGGAGTGGATGTTTAAGGTGGTGGATGAGGTGCCAATCAAGCGGGCTGCTTTGTCCTGGATGGTGTCGAGCTTCTTGAGTGTTGTTGGAGCTGCACTCATCCAGGCAAGTGGAGAGTATTCCATCACACTCCTGGCTTGTGTCTTGTAGATAATGGAAAGGCTTTGGGGAGTCAGGAGATGACCCACTTGCTGCAGAATACCCAGCCTCTGACCTGCTCTTGTTGTCACAGTATTTATGTGGCTGGTCCAGTTAAGTTTCTGGTCAATGGTGACCCCCAGGATGTTGATGGTAGGGGATTCGGCGATGGTAATGCCATTGAATGTTAAGGGGCAGTGGTTAGACTCTCACTTGTTGGATATAGTCATTGTCAGGCACTCGTGTGGCACGAATGTTACTTGCCACTTATCAGTCCAAGTCTGAATGTTGTCCAGGTCTTGCTGCAAGCGGGCATGGACTGCTCCATTATCTGAGGAGTTTCGAATGGAACTGAATACTGTGCAGTCATCAGCGAACATCCCCAGTTCTGCTTTCATACCTTTGTAGTCGCCTTTATTTAGAATCAGGGCACTGGTTTGAGATCTGACTTTCTCACTCTCCAACTGAATTTGAAATTCAACCATGTTATGATCACTTTTTCCGAGAGGATCCTTTACTATGAGATAATTTATTAATCTTGTCTCATTACACAGTACCAGATCTAAGATAGCCTGCTCCCTGATTGGTTTCTTCAACTTACTGTTCAAGGATACCATCCCGGATACACTCTTATAAACTCTTCCTCAAGTCTACCTTGGCCAATTTGATTTGTCTAATCAATATAAAGATTAAAGTCGCCCATGATTATTGCCGTACCTTTCTTACAAGCCTCCATTATTTCTTGATTTATACTCCGTCCAACAGTGTAGCTACTGTTAGGGGGCCTATGGACTACGTCCACCAGTGACTTCTTCCCCTTATTATTTCTTATCTCCACTCAAACTGATTCTACATCTTGATCTTCTGAGCCAATATCATTTCTCACTACTGCACTGATCTCATCCTTTATTAACAGAGCTACCTCACCTTTTCCTTTCTGTCTATCCTTCTGAATTGTTAAATACCCCTGAATATTCAGTTCCCAGCCTTGGTCACCTTGCAACCACGTTTCAGTAATGGCTATCAGATCATACCCACTTGTATCTATTTGTGCCGTCAACTCATCTATCTTGTTACGAATGTTGCGTGCATTCAGATAAAGAGCTTTTAATTTTGTCTTTTTACCATTTTTCCCTGCTTTAACCCTACTTTCTGTTACACTCTTTATTTTATACATTCTGTCCCTTCCTGTCACAGTCTGGTTATCATTTCCCCCACCGCTACCCTGCTCTATTGCCTTCTACTTGCTCTTTGACTTTTTAAATTTCCGCACACCTGAACCCTCCACCCCCCCCAGTACTGGTGCCAGTGCCCCATGAACCAAAACCTATTTCTCCCACACCAGTCTTTGAGCCACATGTCCATCTCTCTGATCTTATTTACCCTATGCAAATTTTCTCGTGGCTCGAGTAGTAATCCAGAGATTATTGCCTTTGTGATTCTGCTTTTTAATTTAGCCCCTAGCTGCTCAAAATCTCTCAGCAGAACCTCTTTCTTTGTTCTTTCAATGTCATTGGTCCCTACATGGACCACGACAACTGGATCTTCCCCCCTCCCACTCTCCAGCCCAGAGGAGATGTCCTTAACCTTGGCTCCGGGCAGGCAACACAGCCTTCGGGACTCCCGCTCTCGGCTGCAGAGAACAGTATCTATCCCCCTAACTATACTCTTTCCTACCACTGCAACATTTATTTTTACTCCCCCCATTGAATGGCCTCCTGTACCACGGCGCTGTGGTCAGTTTGCTCATCCTCCCTGCAGTCCCTGCCCTCGTCCAAACAGGGAGCAAGAATCTCGTACCTGTTGGACAATTGCAAGGGCCGAGGCTCCTCCATCACTACCTCCTGGGTCCCCACAGCTGCCTCGCTCGTAGTCACACCCTCCTGTCCATGACCACGGACCAAATTTGAATGAATTAATCTAAGGGGTGTGACAGCCTCCTGGAACACAGGGTCCAGGTAACTCTCCCCCTCCCTGATGTGTCGCAGTGTCTGCAGCTCGGACTCCAGCTCATCAACGCGGAGCCGAAGTTCCTCGAGCAGTCAACACTTACTGCAGATGTGGTCGCCGTGGACCTCAATGGGGTCAACCAGCTCCCACATGCAGCAGCAGTAACACATCGCCTGCCCTGCCATCTCGAATGGATTTAATTAAGTTTTCATGTTTTGAAAGTTTAGATTTTTAATCCCAGCTCTTAATTTAAACCAATGCCCAAGAAAAGAGAGAAAAACTGACCAACCAATCACTTCCCTGCTTTCCTGTGATATCACACTTTGAATCTTTTTACTTCTTACCCTCCCAGGTCACTTGGTGCTGTTTCGGCTGTCTGCTCGGCTGACTCACGCCCTTTGTAGGCTTACCGCTGCTCCCACTCTCGGGCCCTTTCCGAAGGGATGGGCGCAAGTAAGTTTTTCCCCTCGTGTTGGTTCTCTCACCACCTGCTGCAGGCCCAGTCTGGCAGCGATGTCCTTCAGGACTCAGTCAGTAGTGGTGCTGCCGAGCCAGTCTTGATGGACATTGAAGTCCCCCACCCAGAGTACATTCTGTGCACCTTGCTACTCTCAGTGCTTCTTCCAAGTGGTGTTCAACATGAAGGAGTACTGATTCATCAGCTGAGGGAGGGCGGTGGGTGGTAATCAGGAGGTTTCCTTGCCCATGCTTGACCTCGAGCCACGAGACTTCATGGGGTCCGGAGTCAATGTTGAGGAGTCCCAGGGCCACACCCTCCCGACTGTATACTACTGTGCTGTCACCCCTGGTGGATCTGTCCTGACGGTGGGACAGGACATACCCAGGGATGGTGATGGAGGAGTCTGGGACATTGGCTGAAAGGTATGATTCTGTGAGTGTGACGATGTCAGGCTGTTGCTTGACTAGTCTGGGACATCTCTCCCAATTTTGGCACAAGTCCCCAGATGTTGATGGGAAAGACTGGGCTGGGTGTGCCGTTGTCGTGTCCGTAACCGGGGCGGAGGTCGATGCCGGGTGGTCTGTCCGGTTTTATTCTTATTATTGATTTTCGAAGCGGTGGATCAGTTGATGAATCAGTATGGTCTTGAATGGCGGAGCAGGGTCGAGGAGACAAATGGCCTACTCCTGCTTCTAATTCTTATGTGTTTATACCTTAGCCCAGATCATTTCTCTATATTAAGAGCAATGGTCCCAACACTGACCCTGGGGAACACCACTGTTTACATCCCTCCAGTCTGAAGAACATCCATTAACCACTACTCTATGTTTTCTGCTCTTTATCCAACTTCCTCTCCACGCGGCCCCACTCCCTTTAATACCATGAGCCTTAATTTGATCAACAAGCCTCTTGTCCGGCACCTTATCAAACACCTTTTGACAATCCATCTACACAACATCCACTGCATTTCCTTTCTCACTGCACTGTGTTATTTCCTGCAATAATCCCTGCTGTCTGTCCTGAATCAACCCATTTCACTACCAAATGTTGCAACGTTTACTTCTGTAGCCAGAATTCCCCACGCAGGGGTAAAGTGCTCTGTCAATGACAACAGGAGCCCAGACGTGGGACCGGGCTGTGCTCTGAGCAGGCGCAGTGCCAGTGGTGGAGGTGGTCTGAGGCGGAAGAGACGTTCTGCGAGTCGGTAGGAGCTTGTGGGCTCAGCGGAGGAATTAGACCCCTGGGTGGGCTGGGCAGCTTCATAAATACCTGGTGTAGGCCTCAGGCCCTGAATACGAGCCCGCAGGCCCCATGTTTGACCCGCGGTGATAGACCCGACCGCTCGGGGTAACTAGCCGAATTCTTGGACAGGATCAGGGCGCCTGCGTGCCCATCTTGCTACAGGAGCAGAGGGTGGGCGGGGCTTTAGAGTCCCAGTGACCAGGAGAGAAAATCATTCCTCATTTATTCTCAGTCTGCAGTGATATAAAACTGAACTCAACCAGAGAAGAGGGAGTGAGAAAACAGCAGATGGAAGAAAGAATGATGGAGGTGGTGCGATGAGTTTGGATTTCAGCACCGGGAGGAGGGAGAGTGTGTGGGACGGGAATTTACAGCTTTGGGGGAACAAGAGAGGAAAGAATGTTCCGTAGAAACTAGGATTGTCTGTCCTCCATTTCTATCCTGCACTTTCCGTGCTGACTTTTGTAAACTCCTTTTACAGGATATTAGAAAAGGAGGATTTGCAGACGGGAAACTCCAACCAATCATATCGAGATCTGACAGAGTCACTCGATTCACCTGTATATCATCGGCCTTTGAATGTGGAAGGAGAAACATTTGTCTGTTCTGTCTGTGGGAAAAGATTTTCAACATTAGTGTGACTGGAAAAGCACCGAGACACACACACCCGAGTGAGAGTGTTCCAGTGCACTGACTGTGGAAAGAGCTTTAACCAGTTACACAGCCTGAAAAAACATCGCACTATTCACAGCGGGGAGAAACCATACATGTATTGTGTGTGTGGATGAGGCTTCAACTGATCGTCCAACCTGGAGAGACACGAGGACACCTGCACCATGGAGAAACCGTGGAAATGTGGAGATTGTGGGAAGGGATTCAATTACCCATCTGAGCTGGAAACTCATCGACGCAGTCACACCGGAGAGAGGCCGTTCACCTGCCTCGTGTGTGGGAAGGGATTCACTCGGTCATCCGCTCTGTTGGTACACCAGCGAGTTCACACTGGGGAGAGGCCATTCATCTGTCTTGTGTGCGGGAAGGGATTCATTCGTTCATCCCACCTGCGAGCACACCAGCGAGTTCACACTGGGGAGAGGCCGTTCACCTGCTCGGTGTGTGAGATGAGATTCACTCGTTCATCCCACCTGCTAGCACACCAACGTATTCACACTGGGGAGAGGCCATTTACCTGTCCCATGTGTGGGAAGGGCTTCACTCAGTCATCCAGCCTACGGGCACACCTGTGCACTCACACTGGGGAGAGGCCATTCACCTGCTCCGAGTGTGGGAAGGGCTTTACTTGTTTATCCAACTTGCTGACACACCAACGCATTCACACTGGGGAGAGACCGTTCATCTGCTCTGAATGTGGAAAGGGTTTCGTTCGATCATCCCAGCTGCTGGCACACCAGCAAGTTCACACTGGGGAGAAGCCGTTCACCTGCTCCGAGTGTGGGAAGGGATTCACTGATTCATCCACCCTGCTGACACACCAACGCATTCACACTGGGGAGAGACCGTTCATCTGCTCTGAATGTGGGAAGGGATTCACTCGAACATGTGACCTGCTGACACACCAGCGAATTCACAGGGGACTGCAGGGGTTGGACTCTGCTGTTATTGTTGCCGTTAATCACATCCCGGACTGAACCATGTTCACTCGGACAGTTGGGGTTTGTTGCCGCTGGTGTAATTAATCCCTGCAACTGGGCTGGAGTTTAATTTTCTGGATATCATAGAATGGTTACAGCAGAGAAGGAGGCCTTTCGGACCGTCGAGCCCGTGCCGGCTCTCTGTAAGAGCACTTCAGCTAGTCCCACTCCCTGCCCTTTCCCCGTAGCCCTGCAAATGCTTTATTTCCGGTACTTATCCAATTCACTTTTTGAAAGCCAAGATTGAATCTGCCTCCACCAGCCTTTCAGGCCGTGCATTCCAGATCCTAACCACTCGCTGCGTAAAAAAAAGTTTTTTCTCGTGTTGCCTTTGGTTCTTTTGCCGATCACCTTGAATCTGTGTCCTCTGGTTCTCGACCCTTCCGCCAGTGGGAATATTTTCTCTCTACTCTGTCCAGACCCCTCATGATTTTATCAAATCTCTCAACCTTCTCTGTTCTAAGACCACCCCCAGGTTCTTCAGTCTATCCATGTAACTGAAGTCCCTCATCCCGCAAATCTTGTTGTGCGAGGCCCCTTGGGAAATAATGACCATAATATGGTAGAATTCTTTATTAAGATGGAGAGTGACACAGTTAATTCATAGACTCGGGTCCTGAACTTAGGGAAAGGTAACTTCGATGGTATGAGACGTGAATTGGCTGGAATAGACTGGTGAGTGATACTTAAAGGGTTGACGGTGGATAGGCAATGGCAAACATTTAAAGATCACGTGGATGAACTTCAACAATTGTACATCCCTGTCTGGAGTAAAAATAAAACGGGGAAGGTGGCTCAACCGTGGCTAACAAGGGAAATTAAGGATAGTGTTAAATCCAAGGAAGAGGCATATAAATTGGCCAGAAAAAGCAGCAAACCTGAGGACTGGGAGAATTTTGCAATACGGCAGAGGAGGACAAAGGGTTTAGTTAGGAGGGGGAAAATAGAGTATGAGAGGAAGCTTGCTCGGAACATTAAAAACTGACTGCAAAAGCTTCTATAGATGTGTGAAGAGACAAAGATTAGTGAAAACATACATAAGTCCCTTGCAGTCAGATTCGCGTGAATTTATAATGGGGAACAAAGAAATGGCAGACCAGTTAAACAAATACTTTGGTTCTGTTTTCACGAAGGAAGACACACATAACCTTCTGGAAATACAAGGGAACCGAGGGTCTAGGAAGAAGGAGGAACTGAAGGATATCCTTATAAAGCGGGAAATTGTGTTAGGGAAATTGATGGGATTGAAGGCCGATAAATCCCCAGGGCCTGATAGTCTGCATCCCAGAGTACTTAAGGAAGTGGCCATAGAAATAGTGGATGCATTGGTGGTCATTTTCCAACAGTCTATCGACTCTGGATCGGTTCCTATGGACTTGAGGGTAGCTAATGTAACACCACTGTTTTAAAAAGGAGGGAGAGAGAAAACGGGCAATTATCGACGGGTTAGCCTGACATCAGTAGTGGGGAAAATATTGGAATCAATTACTAAAGATGAAATAGCAGCGCATTTGGAAAGCAGTGACAGGATCGTTCCAAGTCAGCATGGATTTATGAAAGGGAAATCATGCTTGACAAATCTTCTGGAAGTTTTTGAGGATGTGGACAAAATTAGTGGAGTGGACAAGGGAGAACCAGTCGATGTGTGTATTTGGACTTTCAAAAGGCTTTTGACAAGGTCCCACACAAGAGATTGGTGTGCAAAATTAAGGCACATGGTATTGGGGGTAATGTACTGACGTGGATAGAGAACTGGTTGGCAGACAGGAAGCAAAGAGTGGAAATAAACGTGTCCTTTTCAGAATGGTAGACAGTGACTAGTGGGGTGCCGCAGGGTTCAGTGCTGGGACCCCAGCTATTTACAATATACATCAATGATTTGGATGAAGGAATTGAATGTACTATCTCCAAGTTTGCAGATGACACTAACTCACATGGCAGTGTGAGCTGTGAGGAGGATGCTTAGAGGCTGCAGGGTAACTTGGACAGGTTATGTGAGTGGGCAAATGCATGGCAGATGCAGTATAATGTGGATAAATGTAAGGTTATCCACTTGGGGGCAAAAACACAAAGGTAGAATATTATCTGAATGGCAGCAGATTAGGAAAGGGGGAGGTGCAACGAGACCTGGGTGTCATGGTTCATCAGTCATTGAAAGTTGGCATGCAAGTACAGCAGGCGGTGAAGGCAGCAAATGGTATGTTGGCCTTCATAGCTAGGGGATTTGAGTATAGGAGCAGGGAGGTCTTACTGCAGTTGTACAGGGCCTTGGTGAGGCCTCACCTGGAATATTGTGTTCAATTTTGGTCTCCTAACCTGAGGAAGGATGTTCTTGCTATTGAGGGAGTGCAGCGAAGGTTCACCAGACTGATTCCTGGGATGGTGGGACTGACATATGAGGAGAGACTGGATCAACTAGGCCTTTATACACTGAAGTTTAGAAGGATGAAAGGGAATCTCACAGAAACTTACAAGATTCTGACGGGACTGGACAGGTTAGATGCGGGAAGAATGTTCCCGATGATGGAAAAGTCCAGAACCAGGGAACACAGTCTTAGGATAAGGGGTAGGCCTTTTAGTACTGAGATGAGGAGAAACTTCTTCACTCAGAGTTGTTAACCTGTGGAATTCTCTACCACAGAGAGTTGATGATGCCAGTTCATTGGATATATTCAAGAGGGAGTTAGATATGGCCCTTATGGCTAAAGGGATCAAAGGGGTATGGAGAGAGAGCAGGAAAGAGGTACTGAGGGAATGATCAGCCATGATCTTATTGGATGGTGGTGCAGGCTCGAAGTGCAGAATGGCCGACTCCTACACTCATTTTCTATGTTTCTTAATCATTCTTGTAAATCTTTTCTGCTCCCTCTGTCAAACAACTGTCAAATAAATTAGCTTTGTTTCCTACATACAGTGAATCGATTCCTTGATTTCTCCATGGGGAGGCTAATTATGTCCTGTTATCGACTGTTCCATTTTTAAGCTTTTTCTCCTTTGTCAAAGGAAGACTTGTATTTATAAAATGCTTTTCACAGCCTCTGTTTTAGTGATGTTGGTTGAGGGATAAATGTTGACCAGGACACCGGAGAGATATTTTTTCTTCAAAATAATGTCATGGAATCTTTTACACCCACTTGAGAGGTCAGATGGGTCTGATTCGTTTTTTTATTCGTTCAAGGGATGTAGGCATCGCTGGTAAGGCCAGCGTTGCTGGTTAAAGAGGAGATTAACACAATAGTAAGGAAGGACATTGGCTTGGATGATGTGGAATCTGTATGGGTAGAGCTGCAGAAAACGCTAGTGGGAGTTGTGCACTGACCACCAAACAGTAGTAGTGAGGTTGGGGTTGGCATCACACAGGAAATTAGGAATGCGTACAATAAAGGTAGAGCAGTTATCATGGGTGACTTTAATCTACATATCGATTGGGTTAACCAAACTGGTCGCAATACGGTGGAGGAGGATTGCCTGGAGTGTCTAAGGGATGGTTTTCTAGACCATTATGTCGAGGAACTAACTAGTGAATTGGCTAGAATAGACTAGCGAATGATACTTAAAGGGTTGACGGTGGATAGGCAATGGTAGACATTTAAAGATCACATGGATGAACTTCAACAATTGGACATCCCTGTCTGGAGTAAAAATAAAACGGGGAAGTTGGCTCAACCGTGGCTAACGAGGGAAATTAGGGGATAGTGTTAAATCCAAGCAAGAGGCATATAAATTGGCCAGAAAAAGCAGCAAACCTGAGGACTGGGAGAAATTTAGAATTCAGCAGAGGACAAGGCGTTTAATTAGGAGGGAGAAAATAGAGTATGAGAGGAAGCTTGCCGGGAACATAAAAACTGACTGCAAAAGCTTCCACAGATATGTGAAGAGAAAAAGATTAGCGAAGACAAATGTAGTCCCTTGCAGTCAGAATCAGGTGAATTTATAATGGGGAACAAATAAATGGCAGACCAATTGAACAAATACTTTGGTTCTGTCTAAACTAAGGAAGACACAAATAACTTTCCGGAAATTCTAGGGGACCGAGGGTCTAGCGAGAAGGGGGAACTGAAGGAAATCCTTATTAGTCAGGAAATTGTGTTCAGGAAATTGATGGGATTGAAGGACGATAAATCCCCAGGGCCTGATAGTCTGCATCACAGAATACTTAAGGAAGTGGCCCTAGAAATAGTGGATGCATTGGTGGTCATTTTCCAACATTCTATAGACTCTAGATCAGTTCCTATGGATTGGAAGGTAGTGAATGTAAAACCACTTTTTAAAAAAATGAGGGAGTGAGAAAACAGGGAATGATAGACCGGTTAGCCTGACATCGGTAGTGGGGAAAATGTTGGAATCAATTATTAAAGATGTAATAGCAGCGGCTTTGGAAAGCAGTGAATGGCTCGGTCCAAGTTGGCATGGATTTATGAAAGGGAAATCATGCTTGACAAATCTTCTCAAAAATGTTGAAGATGTAACTAGAAGAGTGGACAAGGGAGAACCAGTGGATGTGGTGTATTTGGACTTTCAAAAGGCTTTTGACAAGGTCCCACACGAGATTAGTGTACAAAATTAAAGCACATGGTATTGGGGGTAATGTATTGACGTGGATAGAGAACTGGTTGGCAGACTGGAGGCAAAGATTAGAAATAAACGGGTTTTTTTCAAAATGGCAGGCCGTGACTAGTGGGGTACTGTAAGTTTCAGTGCTGGGACCCCAGCTATTAACAATATACATTAATGATTTAGACGAAGGAATTGAATGTAATATTGCCAGGTTTGCAGACGACACCAAGCTGGGTGGCAGTGTGAGCTGTGAGGACGATGCTCAGAGGCTGCAGGGTGACTTGGACAGGTGAGGTGAGTGGGCAAATGCATGGCAGATGCAGTATAATGTAGATAAATGTGAGGTTATCCACTTTGGTGGCAAAAACAGGAAGGCAGAATATTATCTGAATGGTGACAGATTAGGAAAAGGGGAGGTGCAGCGAGACCTGGGTGTCATGGTACATCAGTCATTGAAAGTTGGTCTGCAGGTACAGCAGGCGGTGAAAACGGCATGTTGGCCTTCATAGCGAGAGGATTTGAGCACAGGAGCAGGGAGGGCTTACTGCAGATGTACAGGGCCTTGGTGAGGCCACAACTTGAATATTGTGTACAGTTTTGGTCTCCTAATCTGAGGAAGGACATTCTTGCTATTGAGGGAGTGCAGCGAAGGTTCACCAGACTGATTCCGGGATGGCAGGACTGACATATGAAGAAAGACTGGATCGACTAGGCTTATATTCACTGGAATTTAGAAGAATGAGAGGGGATCTCATAGAAACATATAAAATTCTGACAGGATTGGACAGATTAGATGCAGGAAGAATTTCCCGATGTTGGGGAAGTCTAGAACCAGGGGTCACAGTCTAAGGAGAAGGGGTAAGCCATTTAGGACTGAGATGAGAAGAAACTTCTTCACTCAGAGAATTGTGAACCTGTGGAATTCTCTACCAGAGAAAGTTGTTGAGGCCAGTTTGTTCGATATATTCAAAAGGGAGTTAGATGTGGCCCTTACAGCTAAAGGGATCAAGGGGTATGGAGAGAAAGCAGGAATGGGGTACTGAAGATGCATGATCAGCCATGATCATATTGAATGGTGGTGCAGGCTCGAAGGGCCGAATGGCCTGCTCCTGTACCTTTTTTCTATGTATTTATTGCCCATCCATAATTGCCCTTGAGAAGATGGTGGGGAGCCACCTTCTTGAACCGCTGCAGTCCGTGTGGTGTTGGTACTCCCACAGTACTGTTAGGAAGGGAGTTCCAGGATTTTGACTCAGCGGCAATGAAGGAACAGCGATATGCTTCCAGATCAGGATGGTGTGTGACTCGGAGGGGAATATGGAGGTGGTGATGTTCCCATGCGCCTGCTGCCCTTGTCCTTCAAGGTGGTAGAAGTTATGGGTTCAGGAGATGCTGCCGAAGAAGCCTTGGCGTGTTGCTGCAGTACATCTTGTACATGGTAAACACTGCAGCCACGGTACGTCGATGATGGAGGGAGTGAATGTTTAAGGTGTTGGATGGGGTGCCAATAAAGCGGCCTGCTTTGTCCTGGATGGTATCGAGCTGCTTGTGTTGTCACAGTTGCACCCATCCAGGCAAGTGGAGAGTATTCCATCACACTCCTGACTTGTGCCTTGTAGATGGTGAAAAGACTTTGGGGAGTCAGGAGGTGAGACACTGGCCGTAGAATACCCAGTCACTGACCTGCTCTTGTTGCCACAGTATTTATGTGGCTGGTCCAGTTAAGTTTCTGGTCAATGGTAACCCCGAGGATGTTGATGGTAGGGGATTCGGCGATGGTAATGCCATTGAATGTTATGGGGTGGTGGTGTCTTGCTTGTTAGAGATAGTCATTGCCTGGCACTTTTGTGTCGTGAATGTTACTTGCCACTTATCAGCCCAAGCCTGAATGTTGTCCACGTCTTGCTGTAAGCGGGCATGGACTGCTCCATTATCTGAGGAGTTGGAACTGAACACTGTGCAGTCATCAGCGAACAGCCCCATTTCTGACATTATGATGGAAGGAAGGTCATTGATGAAGCAACTGAAGATGATTGGGCCGAGGACACTGCCCTGAGGAACTCCTGGGGCTGTGATGATTGACCTCCAACCACCATAACCATCTTCCTTTGTGCTAGATATGACTCCAACCAGTGGAGAGTTTTCCCCCTGATTTCCATTGACTTCACTTTTACTCGGGCTCCTTGATGCTACACTCGGTCAAATACTGCCTTGATGTCAAGGGCAGTCATTCTCACCTCACCTCTAGAGTACAGCTGTTTTGTCCATGTTTGGACCAAGGCTGTAATGAGGTCTGGAACAGAGTGGTCCTGGGGGAACCCAAACTGGGTATCAGTGAGCAGGTTATTGGTGAGTAAGTGCCGCTTGATAGCACTGTGGACGACATCTTCCATCACTTTGCTGATGATTGAGAGTAAACTGATGGAGCGGTAATTGGCCGGATTGGATTTGCCCTGCTTTTTGTGGACAGGACATACCTGGGCAGCTTTCTATATTGTCGGATAAATGCCAGTGCTGTAGCTGTACTGGAACAGCTTGGCTAGAGGCACAGCTAGTTCTGGAGCACAAGTCTTCAGCACAACAGCCGGGATGTTGTCGGGGCCCATAGCCTTTGCTGTATCCAGTGCATTCAGCCCTTTCTTGCTATCACGTGGAGTGAATCGAATTGGCTGAAGACTGGCTTCTGTGATGGTGGGAACCTCAGGAGGAGGCCGATATGGATCATCCACTCGACACTTCTGGCTGAAGATGGTTGTAAACACTTCAGTCTTTTCTTTTGCACTCGTGTGCTGGGCTCTGCCATCATTGAGGATGGGGATATTCATGGAGCCGCCTTCTCCCGTTAATTGTTTCATGGTCCACCACCACTGGATGTGGCAGGATTACAGAGCTTTAATCTGATCCATTGGTTGTGGGACTGCTTAGCCCTGTCTACAGCATGCTGCTTCTGTTTTTAAGCATGCATGTATTACTGTGTTGCAACTTTCCCAGATTGGCACCTCATTTTTAGGTACGTCTGGTGCTGCTCCTGGCATGTTCTTCTACACTCTTCATTGAACCAGGGTTGGTCCCCTGGCTTGATGGTAATGGTAGAGTGAGGGATATGCCGGGCCATGAGGTTACAGATTGTGGTGGAATACAATTCTGCTGCTGCTGATGGCCCACAGTGCCTCATGGATGCCTAGTTTTGAGCTGCTAGATTTGTTCTGAATATATCCCATTTAGCACAGTGGTAGTGCCACACAACACAATGGAGGGTGTCCTCTGTGTGAAGATGAGAGTTCATCTCCAGAATGACTGTGAGGTGGTCGCTGCTACCAATGCTGTCATGGAAAGATGCATCTGCAACAGGTACATTGGTGATGTTATGTCTTAGATAAGGAGTCAGACTAGATACTGCAAGCTCAAAGTAAGTGTGACCATAGTCCTTTATTGCAGGTCTCAGAGTGCTTCTCCAGCCTGTGAGGCCTCTTTATATGCAGGTACTGCCAAGGGATTGTGGGATCCCTTGGGACATCAGGGGATAAGCCCTCTGGTGGTTAGACATGGTAATTACAGATTTACATACATAACAGGTGAGGACAAGGTCAAGTAGGTTTTTCCCTCATGTTGGTTCTCTCACCACCTGCTGCAGGCCCAGTCTGGCAGCTATGTCCTTCAGGACTGGGCCAGCTCGGACAGTAGTGGTGCTACCGAGCCACTCTTGATGATGGACATTGAAGTCCCCCACCCAGAGTATGTTCTCTGTCCTTGCTACTCTCAGTGCTTCTTGCAAGTGGTGTTCAACATGGGGGAGTACTGATTCATCAGCTGATGGAGGGCAGTAGGTGGTAATCAGCAGGTTTCCTTGTCCATGCTTGACCTGAAGCCATGAGACTTCATGGTGTCTGGGATTTTACCTATTACTGATGTCAAACTGATGGGCCTATAGCTACCTGGGTCTGCATTGTCACCTTTTTTAAAAATGGGGACTCCTTCCAATCTGTAGGAACCATTCCAGAGTGCAGTGATCAATTAAAAATACAGGCAATTAGCAATAATTAATCCCTGCCCGTGAGCTTGGTCCACTTGAACCCAGATAGCTTCAGCTGTGCCTAATGAGGCAATATCAAGTCTCTCTCTCGAGCTGTTAGATTCTCTCAGATAAAAATAGCAACCCCACCTCCCCTTTGGCCTACACTAACCTTTCTGAAACCCTTGTAGCCCTTTAGATGAATGTCTGTGCCATCATTGTCATCTAGTCATGTCTGAGAAATACACAATGTCTAAATTCTTCAACACAGCACAGGATTGCAATTTTAACAATTTGCTTCTAACACTCCTTTGCATTTACATGAAAGCAATTTAAAAGGTCTCACATCTATTAATTCTTGTTTGCTTCCTAACTGGTTTATCTTCATGCTTTGCTGCTATGTAATTATCACGTGCAGTAAGGCTAGCTTTGAACTTATCTACACTATCCCCTTGCTGAACTCGGGGATAATTCAGCACCCTCTGCCAGTCTTTTAGCTCCCAAGAGGTTAAGATGGAGGCTGTCCCTCCTAAACAACTTACCTTGTCCAGGGAACACCTCCCGATTATTGATGAAGTGAAGCTGCTTCTTGCAGAGGTCCTGAAGCCGATGTTGAATCCCACGGATTTGCCTGTTCCTCTCCCTCGATCTGGACATGACTGGTAATAGCCCGGAGACTACTAACCTTGCACCCCTTTGCTGAAGGACATCTATGAGGCTTTTGTAGGAATCCTGCAAAACAAATGGACTTCTATCCATGATATCGTTAGTTCCAATATGTAAACCTACTGCAGAATCCTGACACTCACCTTTCATTAGTTCATCCACACGATCCCGGAGATCAGCTATCTTGGCTCCTGGAAAACAGAAGTCTGCTCTTGACACAGCCTTGCCTCTACACAGGATGCTGTCTGTGTGCCTGATGATGGAGTCCCCTATGAGGATTTCCGTTTGCCTCTTGCTTTTCCTTGGCTGTTCAAGCAATGTCCTTTTGGACTTTGCAGCCTTCCTCTTATCTTTTCCAAGATGCTGATATGAGCATTGAGGTTCGGTGTCATTGCTGCTAACATCACTGCCTGTTCTCCAAATCACAAAAGTGGGGCATACCCCTGTTTGAAGCAATCAGAAAATCCAAAGAAACTCCCTTTAAACGGGCACAGAGACTCTCCCTTTAAACGGGCACAGAGACTCTCCCTTTAAATGGGCACAGAGACTATGTGAAACTAAGAAAGAAGCATTATTGGCCGACTAAAAGTAAACCAGATGCTGGTGCCTGTAAGTCATCATAGGCAGTCCCTCGGAATCGAGGAAGACTTGCTTCCACTCTGAGCATGAGTTTTTAGTTGGCTGAACAGTCCAATACGAGAACCACAGTCTCTGTCACAGGTGGGACAGACAGTGGTTGAAGGAAAGGGTGGGTGGGGAGTCTGGTTTGCCGCACGCTCTTTCCGCTGCCTGCATTTGACGTCTGCATGCTCTCGGCGACGAGACTGAGGAGCTCAGCGCCTTCCCGCATGCTCTTCCTCCACTTCGGGCGGTCTTTGGCCAGGGACTCCCAGGTGCCAGTGGGGATGTCGCACATTATCAGGGAGGCTTTGAGGGTGTCCTTGTAACGTTTCTCCTGCTCACCTTTGGCTCGTTTGCCGTGGGCAAGATCCGAGTAGAGTGCTTGCTTTGGGAGTCCCGTGTCTGGCATGTGAACTATGTGGCCTGCCCAGCGGAGCTGATCGAGTGTGGTCAGTGCTTCAATGCTGGGGATGTTGGCCTGGACGAGGACGCTAATGTTGGTGAGTCTGTCCTCCCAGGGGATTTGTAGGATCTTGCGAGACATCGTGGGTGGTATTTCTCCAGCGACTTGAGCTGTCTACTGTACATGGTCCACGTCTCTGAGCCATACAGGAGGCGGGAATTACTACGGTGGCTGTAAGTAGCGCTCCACCAGCCGACATCCGACTGAACCCCGACTGCTGAAGCTGTGGTTGTCAGTGCCAGGCACAGGACCAGGGGGCCAGGGACAATTTTTGGTATGGGGCGCTGTGCATGGTTATTACTTCAGCATCATGGAGTGCAGCAGAGTCACTGCAAAACTCCCGCCAACTTTAGCGGAAAGCACTGTTCTCACCGCGCCCAGTCGCAAACTCTCTTGCACCCCATTTCATGAGCTGGGGGCAGTAACACGAGATGTAAAGTAGCAAAATTTCACTCCCTCTCCCTTTAAACAGGCACAGAGACACTGCACATTTAAACATGCACAGGGACACTGCACCTTTAAACAGGCACAGGGACACTGCACCTTTAAACAGGCACAGGGACACTGCACCTTTAAACAGGCACAGAGACACTGCACCTTTAAACAGGCACAGAGACACTGCACCTTTAAACAGGCACAGAGACACTGCACATTTAAACAGGCACAGAGACACTGCACCTTTAAACAGGCACAGGGACACTGCCCATTTAAACAGGCACAGAGACACTGCCCATTTAAACAGGCACAGAGACACTGCACCTTTAAACAGGCACAGAGACACTGCACCTTTAAACAGGCAGTGACACCTTTAAAGCCGCCTTGAAAAAGTGTAACATCCCCACCGACACTTGGGAATTCCTGGCCTAAGACCACCCGAAGTGAAGGAAAGCATCCGGGAAGGCGCTGAACAGCTCGAGTCTCTTTGCCGGGAGCAAGCTGAAGCCAAGCACCGACAGCGGAAGGAGCGCACGACAACCCAGGCTCCCCACCCACCCGTTCCTTCAACCACCTTCTACCTCACCTGTGACAGAGACTGTAATTCCCACATTGGACTCTTCAGTCACCTGAGAACTCATAGAAACATAGAAAATAGGTGCAGGAGCAGGCCATTTGGCCCTTCGAGCCTGCACCACCATTCAATATGATCATGGCTGACCATGCAACTTCAGTACCCCATTCCTGCTTTCTCTCCATACACCCTGATCCCTTTAACCGTAAGGGCCACATCGAACTCCCTTTTGAATATGTCCAACGAACTGGACTCGACAACTTTCTGTGGCAGAGAATTCCACAGGTTCACAACTCTCTGGGTGAAAAGGTTTCTCCTCATCTTGGTCCTATATCCTTAGACTGTGACCCCTGGTTCTGGACTTCCCCAACATCGGGAACATTTATCCTGCATCTAACCTGTCCAATCCCATCAGAATTTTATACATTTCTATGAGATCCCCTCTCATTCTTCTAAATTCCAATGAGTATAATCCTAGCTGATTCAGTCTTTCCTCATATGTCAGTCCTGCCATCCCGGGAATCAGTCTGGTGAACCTTCGCTGCACTCCCTCAATAGCAAGCACGTTCTTCTTCAGATTAGGAGACCAAAACTGCACACAATACTCAAGGTGTGATCTCAGCAAGGCCCTGTATAACTGCAGCAAGACCTCCCTGCTCCTATACTCAAATCCCCTCGCTATGAAGGCCAGCATGCCATTTGCTTTCTTTACTGCCTGCTGTACCTGCATGCCTACCTCAATGACTGATGTACCATGACACCCAGGTCTCGTTGCACCTCCCCTTTTACTAATCTGTCACCATTCAGATAATATTCTGCCTTCCTGTTTTTGCCACCAAAGTGGATAACCTCACACTTATCCACATTATACTGCATTTGCCCACTCACCTAACCTGTCCAAGTCACCCTGCAGCTTCTTAGCATCCTCCTCGCAGCTCGCACTGTCACCCAGCTTAGTGTCATCTGCAAACTTGGAGATATTACATTCAATTCCTTCGTCTAAATCATGAATGTATATTGTAAATAGTTGGGGTCCCAGCACTGAGCCCTGCAGCACTCCACTATTCACTGCCTGCCATTCTGAAAAGGACCCGTTTATCCCGACTCTCTGCTTCCTGTCTGCCAACCAGTTCTCTCCACGTCAGTACATTACCCCCAATACCACGTGCTTTAATTTTGTACACCAATTTCTTTTGTGCGACCTTGTCAAAAGCCTTTTGAAAGTCCAAATACACCACATCCACTGGTTCTCCCTTGTCCACTTTACCAGTTACATCCTCAAAAAACTCTCGATTTGTCAAGCATGATTTCCCTTTCATAAATCCATGCTGACTTGGACCGATCCTGTCACTGCTTTCCAAATGCGCTGCTATTACATCTTTAATAATTGATTCCAACATCTTCGCCACTACCGATGTCAGGCTCTGAGAGAAACTGGTGAGTGTCGAACTGAACCCAGCCAGAGTCAGCACCTTCAGGGGAGGGAGAGGAAGGGGAACCAGTGACTGTCGAACTGAACCCAGCCAGAGTCAGCACCTTCAGGGGAGGAGAGGGAGGGGAACCAGTGAGTGTATTTCTGAACCCAGCCAGTATTGGTGGTGAAAACTGGGAGTGGAGGAGAAACAGTCTAGAAATGTGCGATGGTTTTGGATTTCAGCACAGCAGGAGGGACAATATGTGGGACAGGGATTTACAGCTTTGGAAGAACAAGAGAGGAAAGTATGTTCCATGGAAACTCGGGGGCCAAGTTTCGACCGACCAGTAGAATGGTGCACCTCCGAGAGGTCCGCCGACTTTCTAGAAGGAAAAGTGCACCTAATACTTACCTCGGGATTCTCCACGATGATCAGGCCTGCTTTGGACTGGGTGCAGCGCAGCAGAAGCAGTGGGGGGCGGAGCTACAGTCCTTCGCCGAAAAAAGTGCCGGCAGCTGCGCGCGTGCGCAGTGGAGTCTGTGCACATGCGCAGTAGTTCCTGGCCCTCCCGGCGCATCGTGGCTCCGGGTGACCCTCTCCCTGGTCGAGTAGCCTGCCTGCCTCACTGTCCTTCACCTCGCTGCTGCCTAAACCCGGGCCTCGCCTCACCGTCCCTCACCTCGCTGCTGCCCAACCTCGGGCCTCGCCTCACCGCCCCTCGCCTCGCTGCTGCCCAACCTCGGGCCTTGCCTCACCACCCCTCGCCGCTGCCCAACCTCGGGCCTCACCTCGCCACCACTGCTCTTACCTCAAGGCCTCCTCGCCGGCCCGCCTAAACACCTCCTCCGCGATGGGGCCGCCCGACCACCTCCTCGGCAGCGGGCCCCACCGGACCACCTCCTCGACGGCGGGGCACACCCGAGCTCTTCCCCTTGAAAATGTAATCAGGCAGGCAGGCAGGGCTGAGTGTGGGCCGTGTGCTGCTGGAGGGCTCCCGGTGCTCCCCAACGCATAGGTGCTACAGTAGGTGAGGTAGGAACTTATAATTTTTTATTTATTGATTTATTGATCATTTATTATTGATGATGGTTCTTTATTTTTCAAAGAGAAGTGTTTAATGCTTTGGAAAATCCTCTAACTTCACTTCCCCCTCCCCTTAACTCTGGCTACCTGCGCCTGATTGCTAAAGTGTCCGCAAGGTTTTTCTGAGCATATCAAAGTGGACATTGACTCAGGCCTAAGTTAGTTTGGAGTAACTTATTGCTGTCTAAACTTACTTAAATAGCCAAAACAGGCGTAAGTGGCTGGAAACGCCCCCTTTTGGAAAAAAAAAACTCAACTAACCGACTGAAACTGGAGCTAACTAAATGGGGAGAATTGCGATTTCTAGAATACTCAAAAAAAAACTAGTTGTTCCAAAAAAATAGGAGCAACTCATGTCGAAACTTGGTCCCGAGATTGTCTATTCTGAATTTCTGTCTTGTACTGACAGTGATGAGTTTTATTATCTCCTTTTACAGAATATTAGGAGAGATTTTCAGATAGGAAGCACAAACCAAACATCACGTCAAGATCTGACGGAGTCAATCGATTCTTCAGGACCTGAATATCATCGGCCTTTGAAAGTGGAAGGAGAAATGTTTGCCTGTTCTGTTTTTGGGAAAAGATTTAAAACATCAGTGTGACTGGAAAGGCACCGAGACACACACACACCCGAGTGAGTGTTCCACTGCCTATGGAAAGAGCTTTAGCCAGTTACACAACCTAAAAAAACATCGCACCATTCACAGCGCGGAGAAACTGTAAACGTGTTTTGTGCGTGGGCGAGGCTTCAACTCATCATCCAACCATGGAGAGTCACAAGGATACCCGCACTATAGAGAAACCGTGGAAATGTGGTGACTGTGGAAAGGTATTCAGATCACCATCTGAGCTGGAAATTCATCGACGCAATCACACTGGGGAGAGGCCATTCACCTGCCCCGTGTGTGGGAAGGGATTCACTGGGTCATCCGACCTGCTGACACACCAGCGAGTTCACACCGGAGAGAGGCCGTTTACCTGCTCCGTGTGTGGGAAGGGATTCACTCAGTCATCCAACCTTGTAGTTCACCAGCGAGTTCACACTGGGGAGAGGCCATTCACCTGCTCCGTGTGTGGGAAGGGATTCACTCGGTCATCCAACCTTGTAGCTCACCAGCGAGACCACACTGGGGAGAGGCCATTCACCTGCTCTGAGTGTGGGAAGGGTTTCACTGATTCATCCCACCTGCTGATACATCAGCGAGTTCACACTGGGGAGAGGCCGTTCACCTGCTCAGAGTGTGGGAATGGATTCACTACATCATCCACCCTGCTGACACACCAGCGAGTTCACACTGGGGAGAGGCCGTTCACCTGCTCTGAGTGTGGGAAGGGATTCACTCAGTTATCCCACCTACAATCACACCAGCGAGTTCAGACTGGGGAGAGGCCGTTCACCTGCTTTGAGTGTGGGAAGGGATTCACTGATTCATCCACCTTGCGGAGACACCAGCGAGTTCACACCGGGGAGAGGCCGTTCACCTGCTCTGAGTGTGGGAAGGGATTCACTCATTCATCCCACCTGCTGAGACACCAGCGAGTTCACACTGGGGAGAGGCCGTTCACCTGTTCTGAGTGTGGGAAGGGATTCACTACATCATCCACCCTGTTGAAACACCAACGAGTTCACACTGGGGAGAGGCCGTTCACCTGCTCTGAGTGTGGGAAGGGATTCACTCAGTCATCCAACCTGCTGAGACACCAGCGAGTTCACAAGTGACTGCAGGGGTTGGAATCTGCTGTTATTGCTGTTGTTAATCACATCCTGACTGAACCATGTTCATTCTGACAGTTGGGGTTTGTTTCTGATGATAACCCTATAACTGGACTGGACTTTAGTATTCTGGATATATTGCTGATTGTGTTTTCGGGGCTGCAGTGTCCATTTAAGAGACGCTGTGTGTTATCTTTCCCCTTAATTCAGCGACTCTCAACAGAAATTCAGTTTGGAATAAAATTATGAACTTTTACTTTAATTCTAAACTGATCTTTGGTACAAAATCTACAATAGTGTGTGAAAGTTTCTACTGAATAAAATCTCCAAATAGAAAGAGCTTGCTGACAATTCTTACTGACTTGCACATTACACACAGTGGCCCCTCCATTATCCACCAGAAAGAAGGGGAATGGGAATTGGTGGGGAATCCGTGTCCCCAAATGTTGCCCCTCCCGTCTGGTGCAGCAATCACCTCGGCACGGGAATGGAGACAATCCAGACCAAAACTGCACGCAGTACTCCAGGTGTGGTCTTACCAACGCCCTGTACAGGTGTAGCAGGACTTCCCTACTTTTATACTCCATCCCCCTTGCAATAAAGGGCAGCATTCCATTTGCTTTCCTGATTAATTGCTGTACCTGCATGCAAACTTATTGAGTTTCATGTACAAGAACCCCCAGATCCCTCTGCACCACAGCATTTTGTAATAGTCCCCATTTAAATAATAATTTGCTTTTTTATTTTTGCTACCAAAGGGGATAACCTGACATTTTACCACATTATAGTCCATCTGCCAGATTTTTGCCAGCTCATTAAGCCTATCTATATCCCTTTGTAGATTATTTGTGTCCTCCTTCCAACTTGCTTTCTCACCCATCTTTGTATCATCAGCAAATTTGGCTGCATTACACTCGGTCCCTTCATCCAAGTAACTAATATAAATTGTAAATAGTTGAGGCCCCAGCACTGATACCTGCGGCACCCCACTAGTTACTGATTGCCAACCAATGACCCATTTATCCTGACTCTCTGTTTTCTGTTAATTAGCCAATCCTCTATCCATGCTGATATATTACCCCCAACCCTATGAACTTTTACCTTGTGCAGTAACCTTTTATGTGGCACCTTGTCAAATGCCTTCTGGAAGTCGAAATGCACCTGATCCACTGATTCCCTTTTATCCACCCTATTCATTACATCCTCAAAGAATTACATCAAATTTGTCAAACATGACTTCCCCTTCATAAATCGATGCTGACTCTGCTTGACCGAATTTTGTTTTTCCAAATGTCCTGCTACTGATTCTTTAATAATGGACTTCAACATTTTCCCAACCACAGATGTTAGGCTAACTAGTTTCCTGCTTTTTGTCTGCCTCCTTTTTTAAATAGGGGCGTTACATTTTCAGTTTTCCAATCTGCTGGGACCTACCCAGAATCGAGGGAATTTTGGTAAATTACAACCAGTGCATCCACTATCCCTGCCGGTACTTCTCTTAAGACACGAGGATGCAAGCCACTCCGCTGCTCTTGCCTCATAACCCTGCAAATCTTTCCAATTCAAATATTTATCTCTTTTGAAAGTAACGTGAATCTGCTTCCATCACCCTTACAGGCAGTGTGTTCCAGGCCATAACATCTGGCTGCTTAATTTTTCCCCCTCGTGTAGCATCTGGTTCATTTGCCAATCACCTTAAATGGGTGTCCTCTGGTTACCGAGTCTTCTGACACTGAAAATTGTTTCTCCTTATTAAGAGAGTTGGTGGGCTGGAGGAGGTTACAGAGATAGTGAGGGACGAGGCCTTGGTGGGATTTGGACAAGAGGAGTATTTTAAAGGTTGAGGCTACCAGCTGTCTCTCCCAGTGCAGAATGTGACTGACTGCTAACAGGAAAGATTTTTGTTTAACGACTAAAGATGCATAAAGAGGGTAAATCAATCTCTGTACCTTTAACTAACAGCAACATGGACCCCCGACACAGTAAATTATTTCTCATTATAGAAGCATAGAAATTTACAGCATGGGAGGAGGTCATTTAGGCCCATCGTGTCTGTACAGGCTGACCGAGAGCTATCCAGCCTAATCCCACTTTCCAGCTCTTCGTCCGTAGCCTTGTAGGTTACAGTATTTCAAGTACACATCTAAGTATTCTTTAAATGTGGTGAGGGTTTCTGCCTCTACCAACCTTTCAGGCAGTGAGTACCAGACCACACACCACCCTCTAGGTGAAGAAATTTCCCATCAAATCCCCTCTAATCCTCCTACCAATTACTTTAAATCTATGCCCCCTGGTTGTTGACCCCTCTGCGAACGGAAATAGGTCCTTCCTTTGCATGCTATCTAGGCCCCACTCAATTGTATACACCTCCATAGGGTCCCCCCCTCAGCCTCCTCTGTTCCAAAGAAAACAAACCCAACCTATTAAGAGGGTTGCTGAGCTGGAGGAGGTTACAGAGATAGGCAGGAGTGAGGCTTTGGAGGGATTTCAACAAGTGGAGAAGTATTTTAAAGGCTGAAGCCACCAGCTATTCCTCCAGCACAGAATGTGACTCACTACCAATAGGGAGGATGTTACTTTAACTACTACGACTGCATAATGAGGGGAAATCAATCTCTGTCCCTTTAAGTAACAGTGACATGGTAAGAGGGAAATGAATGATCTTTTCAACATCTATTCCACTTGGCACTGAATTGTCTGGAACTCATAATAGGAACTCTAGGGAAACAAGATATTGACAAATGTTAAACTGTTATATTGAGAAAACAAACCTCGATTTAACTGTTAAAAGATAAATTCTTTAAGAGGGCTTCACACTGACTCACCTGACAGCCCGACTCAGGCTCCAACCCTGAAGCACCTTGATTGGCTGCAGAACACGCTGCTGCCTTGGCCCACCTGTCATGGCCTACTCCTGCACCTATTTTCTATGTTTCTATAGCAGGAATGGGGTACTGAAGTTGCACGTTCAGCCATGAACTCGTTGAGTGGCGGTGCAGGCTCGAAGGGCCGAATGGCCTACTCCTGCACCTATTGTCTATGTTTCTATGTCATGTATGCAACACCAGGCAATCTGTATAATGCTGCCACCAAAGGGCTTACCTGTTGGAGTCCCAAGGGATCCCAGCATCCCTTGGGAGCACTGTATATAAGCAGGCCTCCCACGCTGCACCAGCATTCTGGATGGAGTCTGCATAAAGGAGCTAAGGTCACACTTACTCATTGTCTACAGTACTCAGTTGCATTACTTTATTATGAGCATAACAATTGGCGATGAGATAACGAACAACCACGCTTAAATGAAGAGAACTGTTGGTATCCTGGAGAAATTCTCAGAAGGGGACGATTGGGAGGCCTTCGTGGAGCGAATGGACCAATACTTTGTAGTCAATGAGCTGGAAGGGGATGAGAACACTGCCAAACAAAGGGCGATCCTCCTCACCGTCTGCGGGGCAACAACCTATGTGGCCTCATGAAGAATCTTCTCGCTCCGATGAAACCAACAACCAAATCCTATGAAGAACTGTGTACGCTGGTCCGAAAGCACCTAAATCTGAAGGATAGCGTTCTGATGGCGAGGTATCGATTCTACACGTGTCAGCAGTCTGAAGGCCAGGAAGTGATGAGCTACGTTGCTGAACTAAGGCGCCTTGCAGGACATTGCAAATTCGATGGATTCCTTGAGCAAATTCGATGGATTCCTTGAGCAAATGCGAAAAGACTTTTTTGTGCTTGACATTGGCCATGAGGTTATCCTTCGCAAACTGTTGACTGTTGAAACACCGAATCTGAGCAAAGCCACTCACTCACCTACTCACTCCCACTCACCCACTCACTCACATTCACTCACTCACTCCAACTCACTTACTCACTCCCACTCACTTACTCACTCATTTACCCACTCACCCACACACTCACTCACCCACCCACCCACTCACCCACACTCACCAAATCACTCACTCACTCACTCTCCCACTCATAACTCACTCACTCACTCCAATGTTGGGGATTTCCAGAACAGGGGACACAGTCTAAGAATAAGGGGTAGGCCATTTAGGACTGAGATGAGGAGAAACTTCTTCACTCAGAGAGTTGTTAACCTGTGGAATTCCCTACCGCAGAGAGTTGTTGATGCCAGTGCATTGGATATATTCAAGAGGGAGTTAGATATGGCCCTTACAGCTAAAGGGATCAAGGGGTATGGAGAGAAAGCAGGAAAGGGATAGTGAGGGAATGATCAGCCATGATCTTATTGAATGGTGGTGCAGGCTCGAAGGGCTGAATGGCCGACTCCTGCCTATTTTTTATGTTTCTATGATAGCCCAGGCATTTATGTCCACCAGCGATAACACCAAACAAATTTTGCAGCATAAAGAGGTTTCGGCAAGTACTGTACACAAAGTAACATCATTTTTAGGCAGAACTTAAACGCCGGCAGCTGCACGACCTCAGATGACCTAGAGACCACCATCAACCATTAATTTGAGGCAGTTAACACCTTGTTGGTGCTGTGGAGGTGATCATCGAGCCCATCAATGCCGCTTCAAACACTATGTGTGCAAAAGCTGTGGAACAATGGGACACCTCCAGCGAATGTGCAGATGAGCTGCAAAACCTGCAAACCATCACATTGCAGAGGAGAACAGATCCATGGCGGATCAGGCTGAACTAGAGACTCGAACCGAGGAGCAGAAGTGTACAGGTTACACACTTTCACCACGAAATGCCCACCAATCATGCTAAAAGTTTAACTGGATCGAATTCCAGTATCCATGGAACTGGACAAGGGTGCGAGACAGTCTATCATGAGCAAAAAGGCCTTCGACAGGCTGTGGTGCAACAAGGCACACAGGCCCAATCTTAGCTCCGTTCATACCAAGGTAACAACTTACACTAAAGAGCTGATCCCTGTAATTGACAGCGCAGCAGTAAAAGTCTCCTATGATGGAGCAGTGCACGAACTCCCACTATGGATTGTACCAGGAGATAGCCCCACACTGTTCGGCAGAAGCTGGCTGGGAAAAATCTGTTGGAATTGGGACAGTATCCGAGCACTCTCATCCATCGACAACACCTCGTGCCCAGGTTCTGAGCAAGTTCCCGTCATTGTTTCAGCCAGGCATCGGAAGTTTCTCAGGGTCACAGGTACAGATCCACTTGGTTCCTGGTACACACAAGGCATGGGCGGTACCATATATGATGCGAGAGAAAGTGAAAATTGAGCTGGACAGGCTGCAGCGAGAAGGCATCATCGCGCCGATGGAGTTCAATGAGTGGGCCAGTCCTATTGTTCCAATTCTCAAAGGTAACGGCACGGTCAGAATTTGTGGGTACTATAAAGTAATGATTAACTGTTTTCTGCTACAGGACCAGTACCCACTACCTAAGGCAGATGACCTATTTGTGACTCTGGCTGGAGGAAAGACATTCACCAAGTTGAACCTGGCTTACATGACGCAGGAGCTGGTGGAATCTTCGAAAGGCCTCACCTGCATCAACACGCACAAAGGTCTGTTCATCTACAATAGGTGCCCGTTTGGGATTTGATCGGCCGTGGCAATTTTCCAAAGGAACATGGAGAGTCTGCTACAGTCGGTTCTGCACACCCGTTGTTTTCCAGGACAACATACTGGTCACAGGTCGGGACACCATCGAACACTTGCAGAACCTGGAAGAGGTTCTAAGTGAGCTAGAACGCATGGGACTCAGGTTGAAATGCGTGAAGTGTGTTTTCCTGGCACCAGAGGTCGAGTTCTTAGGGAGAAGAATCGCGGCAGATGGCATCAGACCAACCGACACCAAGACAGAAACCATCAAGAACGCGCCGAGACCACAGAACGTGACAGAGCTGAGATCGTTCTGGGGACTTCTCAACTATTTTGGTCATTTCCTACCCGGTTTAAGCACCTTGCTAGAACCCCTACATGTGCTACGCAAGGGAGACGACTGGATATGGGGGAAATCACAAGAGGCTGCTTTTGAGAAAGCCAGAAATCTGTTATGTTCCAACAAACTGCTTGTCTTGTATAATCCATGTAAACGTTTAGTGCTAGCTTGCGATGTGTCTTCATACGGGATTGGGTGTGTGTTACAACAAGCTAACGAATCGGGAACATTGCCACCAGTCGCCTGTGCATCCAGGAGCTTGTCCAAGGCCAAAAGGGCCTATAGCATGATTGAAAAAGAAGCTCTGGCATGTGTTTACGGGGTGAAAAAAATGCACCAGTATCTCATGTTTGGTCTCATGTTTGAGCTGGAAACTGACCATAATCCGCTCATATCGCAATTCTCATAGAGCAAAGGGATTAATACCAATGCCTCTGCCAGCATCCAAACATGGGCGCTCACGCTGGCTGCATACAACTATGTAATCCACCACAGACCAGGTAGAGAAACACGCTGATGCTCTCAGTCGGCTACCATTGCCCATCACTGGGGTAGAAATGGCACAGCCTACAGACTTGCTCTTGGTGATGGATGCATTTGCAAACGAAAAGGCATCCGTTATGGCCCACCAGATCAGGACCTGGACCAACCAGGATCCTTTACTATCCCTTGTAAAAAACTGTGTCCTCCATGGGAGCTGGTCCAGCGTCCCAGCGGAGATGCATGAAAAGATCAAGCAGTTCCAGTGGTGAAAATACGAAATGTCCATACAGGTGCACTTTCTTTTGTGGGATAATTGCGTGGTTTTGCCCAAGAATCATAGAAACATAGAAATTAGATGCAGGAGCAGACCAAACGGCCCTTCGAGCCTGCACCGCCATTCAATAAGATCATGGCTAATCATTCAACCTCAGTACCCCTTTCCTGCTTTCTCTCCATACCCCTTGATCCCTTTGGCCATAAGGACCATATCTAACTCATTTTTGAATATATCTAATGAACTGGACTCAATAATTTTCTGCTGTAGAGAATTCCACAGGTTAACCACTCTCTGAGTGAAGAAGTTTCTCCTCATCTCGGTCCTAAATGGCTTACCCCTTATTCTTAGACTGTGACCCCTGGTTCTGGAACTCCCCAGCAACGGGAACATTCTTCCTGCCTCGAACCTATCCAGTCCCATCAGAATTTAATATGTTTCTATGAGATCCCCTCTCATTCTTCTAAACTCCAGTGGATACAAGCCCAGTTGATCCAGTCCCTTCTCATATGTCAGTCCTGCCATCCCGGGAATCAATCTGGTGAACCTTCGCTGTATTCCCTCAATAGCAAGAATGTCCTTCCTCAGATTAGGAGACCAAAACTAACACAATATTCCAGGTTTGGCCTCAGCAAGGCCCTGTACAACTGCAGTAAGACCTCCCTGCTCCTATACTCAAATCCTCTAGCTATGAAGGCCAACATGCCATTTGCCGCCTTCACCGCCTGCTGTACCTGCATGCCAAACTTCAATGACTGATGTACCATGACACCCATTTCTCATTGCACCTCCCCTTTTCCTAATCTGTCACCATTCAGATAATATTCCGCCTTCCTATTTTTGCCACCAAAGTGGATAACCTCACATTTATCCACATTATACTGCATCTCCCATGCATTTGCCCACTCACCTAACCTGTCCAAGTCACCCTGCAGTTTCTTAGCATCCTCCTCACAGCTCACACCGCCACTCAGCTTAGTGTCATCTGCAAACTTGCCGATATTATACTCAATTCCCTCATCTAAATCATTAATGTATACTGTAAATAGCTGGGGTTCCAGCACTGAGCCCTGCGGCACTCCACTAGTCACTGCCTGCCATTCTGAAAAGGACCCGTTTATTCCGACTCTCTGCTTCCTGTCTGCCAATGAGTTCTCTATCCACGTCAATACATTAAACCCAATACCATGTGCTTTAATTTTGCACACTAATCTCTTGTGTGGGACCTTGGCAAAAGCCTTTTGAAAGTCCACATACACCACATCCACTGTGTCCACTCTACTAGTTACATCCTCAAAAAATTCTAGAAGATTTGTCAAGCATGATTTCCCTTTCATAAATCCATGCTGACTTGGACCGATCCTGTCACTGCTTTCCAAATGCACTGCTATTTCATCTTTAATAATTGATTCCAACATTTTCCCCACCACCGATGTAAGGCTAACCAGTCTAGAATTCCCTGGTTTCTCTCTCCCTCCTTTTTTAAAAAGTGGTGTTACTTAGCTACCCTCCAGTCCATAGAAACTGATCCAGAGACAAAAGAATGTTGGGAAATGATCACCAATGCATCCACTATATCTCGGGCCTTAAGTACTCTGGGATGCAGCCTATCAGCCCCTTGAGATTTATCGGCCTTCAATCCCATCAATTTCCCAAACACAATTTCCTGACGAATAAGGATTTCCTTCAGTTCCTCCTTTTTGCTAGACCCTCGAATCCCTAGTATTTCCGGAAGGTTATTTGTGTCTTCCTTAGTGAAGGCAGAACCAAAGTATTTGTTCAATTGGTCTGCCATTTCTTTGTTTCCCTTATAAATTCACCAGATTCTGTCTGCAAAGGACCTACGTTGGTCTTCGCTAATCTTTTTCTCCTCACATATCTCTAAAAGCTTTTGCAGTCAGTTTATATGTTCTCTGCAAGCTTCCTCTCATACTTTATTTTCCCCTCCTAATTAGAACCTTTGACCTCCTCTGCTGCATTCTAAATTTCTCCCAGTCCTCAGATTTGCTGCTTTTTCTGGCCAATTTATATGCCTCTTCCTTGGATTTAACACTATCCCTAATTTCCCTTGTTAGCCATGGTTGAGCTACCTTCCCCTTTTTATTTTTTACTCCAGACAGGGATGTACAATTGTTGAAATTCATCCATGTAATCTATAAATGTCTGCCATTGCCTATCCACTGTCAGCCCTTTAAGTATTATTTGCCAGTCTATCCTAGCCGATTCACGTCTCATATCATTGAAGTTACCTTTCCTTAAGTTTGGGACACTAGAATCTGAATTAACCCTGTCACTCTCCATCTTAATAAAGAATTCTACCATATTATGGTCACTCTTCTCCAGGGGGCCTCGCACAACAAGATTGCTAATTAATCCTCTCTCATTACACAACACCCAGTCTAGTATGGCCAACTCTCTAGTTGGTTCCTCGACATACTGAATGAGAAAGCCATCCCTCATACACTCCAGGAAATCCTGCTCCACCGCATTGCTACCACCTTGGTTAACCCAATCTAGATGTAGATTAAAGTCGCCCATGATAACTGCTATATCGCTAATTTCTTGCTTGATGCCATTCCGAACCTCACTACTATTGTTTGGTGGTCTGTACACAACTCCCACTAGCGTTTTCTGCCCTTTGATATTCCGCAGCTCTACCCATACAGATTCCACATCTTTCAAGCTAATGTCCTTTCTTACTGTTGCGTTAATTTCCTCTTTAACCAACAACGCTACCCCACCTCCTTTTCCTTTCTGTCTATCCTTCCTGAATGTTGAATACCCCTGGATGTTGAGTTCCCTGCCTCGGTCACCCTGGAGCCATGTCTCCGTAATGCCAATTATATCATAATCTTTAATAGCTGCTTGCGCAGTTAATTCATCCACCTTATTACAAATACTCCTCGTATTGAGGCACAGAGCCTTCAGGCTTGTCTTTTTAACACTCTTTGCCCCTTTAGAATTTTGCTGTAATGTGGCCCTTTTTGATTTTTGCCTTGGGTTTCTCTGCCCTCCACTTTTACTATTCTCCTTTCTATCTTTTGCTTCTGCCCCCATTTTATTTCCCTCTGTCTCCGTGCATAGGTTCCCATCCCCCTGTCAGGGAAACATTAATACACGACCTACACAGTACCCATCCAGGGATAATAATGATGAAATCTATAGCCAGATCCCATGTGTGGTGGCCCGGCATCAAGGTAGACTTAGAGTTGTGCATGCGCCAATGCAACAGTTGCTCTCAACTGAGTAATGCACCCAGAGAGGCACCGCTAAGTTTGTGGTCATGGCACTCCAAACCGTGATCGAGGATCCACGTTGACTTTGCGGGCCCATTCCTGTTTTTGGTTGTTGTGGATGCTTATTCAAAATGGATTGAATGTGTAATAATATCTGTAAGCATGTCCCCACTGCCACATCGAAAGCCTACGAGCCATGTTTGTCACACATGGCCTACCCGATGTCCTTGTCAGTGACAATGGGCCATACTTCATCAGTGCTGAATTCAAGGAATTCGTGACCCGCAATAGGATCAAGCACTTCACATCTGTCCCGTTCAAGCCCACATTCAATGGTCAGGCAGAATGGGCAGTCCAGACCATCAAGCAAAGCTTGAAATGCGTGTTGGAAGGCTCCATGCAAACCCGCCTCACCCGAGTCCTGCTCAGCTACCGCACCAGACCCCACTTGCTCACCGGGGTTCCTCCAGCCGAGCTGCTCATGAAAAAGTGCTCAAAACAAGGCTCTCTCTTGTCCACCCTGATCTCCATGATCATATCGAGGACAGGTGGCATCAATAAAACATGTACCATGATCGCGCAAACTTGTCATGTGATATTGAATCAATGACCCTGTATTTGTACTCAGTTATGGACATGGTCACAAATGGCTTGCTGGCACGGTCATAGCCAAAGAAGAGATTAGGGTGTTTCAGGTCAAACTTGCCAATGGACTAATATTCAAAAAGGCTTTAGATCAAACCAAACTGTGATTCACAAACAGCCACAAGCAACCCGATGAGGACTCCAACTTCGACCCTCCAACATACACACTAGTGGCAACTGACATCACGGTTGACCACGAAACTGAACTCACCATCCCCAGCAGCCCAGCAAGGCCAGCTGTCCAGCTGTCCAGCAGCCCAGCGAAGAACCAACCAACTCACCCACACTCGCATTTGAACCGAGTCTATCGACAAGGGAGCGAAAAGCCCCAAATCGTCTCACCCTGTAAATAAGAGTACTATTGACTTTGGGAGGGAGTGATGTCATGTATGCAACCCCAGGCAACCTGTATAATACTGCCACCAGAGGGCTTACCTGTTGGATCCCAGCATCCCTTTGGAGCACTGTATATAAGTTGGCCTCCCACACTGTACCAACACTCTGGAGTCTGAATAAAGGAGCTAAGGTCACACTTACTCATTGTCTGCAATACTCAGTTGAATTACTTTATTATGAGCATAACACCACCAATCTCTGAGCTCTCTTCCTGTTGGTTCCCAGGGCAATCAATTAACACTCGCCAACATTATGCTGCCAGATTAAGTTGACGGGCGCAGAGGAAGTAATAAATTAAGGCCGTGAATTTGAGTTAAGAAATAAAATTAGAGAAGCATGAATAAATGAATGAGGAGAGGCAACATAAACTAAAGGGTACAATCCTAAAGCGGGTGCATGAACAGTGAGAACTGCGGGTTTACGCGCACAAATCGCTGAAGGTGGCAGACAAGGTTGAGAAAGCAGTTAAAAAACTTACAGGATCCTGGGCATCACAGAGGTGAGGCATACAAAAGCAAGGAGGTTATGATGAACCTTTGGAAAACACTGGTTCAGTCTCAACTGGAGCAGTGTGTCCAATTCTGGTCACCGCACATTATGATGTGAAGGCCTTAGAGAGGGTGCAGAAAAGATTTACAAGAATGATTCACGAGATGAGGGACTTCAGTTATGTGGATAGACTGGAGAAGCTGGGGTTGTTCTTCTTTGAGCAGAGAAGGTTCAGAGCAGAATTGATAGAGGTGATCAAAATCATGAGGGATCCAGACAGATTAGATAGAGTGGTTGCAGGGTGGCCAAGACTGAGAATTAAACATACAGGGGTATCTGACGATTCGGAAGGATAGACAAGAATGGAAAGAAGGTCGGGTAGCTCTGTTAATAAAGGATGATATCAGGGCAGTTGTGAGAGACGATATTGGCTCTAATGAACAAAATGTTGAATCATTGTGGGTGGAGATTATAGATAGTAAGGGGAAAAAGTCACTGGTGGGCGTAGTTTATAGACCCCCAAATAATAACTTCATGCTGGGGCCGACAATAATCAAGGGACTAATCGAAGCATGTGAAAAAGGAACGGCAGTAATCATGGGGGATTTTAACCTACATATCGATTGGTCAAATCAAATCGCACGGGGTAGCCTTGAGGAGGAATTCATAGAATGCATACGGGATTGTTTCTTAGAACAGTATGTTACAGAACCTACAAGGGAGCAAGCTATCTTGGATCTGCTCCAGTGTAATGAGACAGGAATAATAAACGATCTCCAAGTGAAAGATCCTCTCGGAATGAGTGATCACAGTATGGTTGAATTTTTAATACAGATTGAGGGTGAGGAAGTAGTGTCTCAAATGAGCGTACATAAGAACATAAGAATTAGGAACGGGAGTAGGCCATCTAGCCCCTCGAGCCTGCTCCGTGATTCAAAAAGATCATGGCTGATCTGGCCGTGGACTCAGCTCCACTTACCCGCCCCGCCCCATAACCCTTAATTCCCTTATTGGTTAACAATCTATCTATCTGTGATTTGAATACATTCAATGAACTAGCCTCAACTGCTTCCTTGGGCAGAGAATCCCACAGATTCACAACCCTCTGGGAGAAGAAATTCCTTCTCAACTCGGTTTTAAATTGGCTCCCCCGTATTTTGAGGCTGTGCCCCCTAGTTCTAGTCTCCCCGACCAGTGGAAACAACCTCTCTGCCTCTATCTTGTCTATCCCTTTCATAATTTTAAATGTTTCAATAAGATCACCCCTCATCCTTCTGAACTCCAACGAGTAAAGACCCACTCTACTCAATCTATCATCATAATGTAACCCCCTCATCTCCGGAATCAGCCTGGTGAATCGTCTCTGTACCCCCTCAAAGGCTAGTATATCCTTCCTTAAGTAAGGTGACCAAAACTGCACGCAATACTCCAGGTGCGGCCTCACCAATACCCTGTACAGTTGCAGCAGGACCTCCCTGCTTTTGTACTCCATCCCTCTCGCATTGAAGGCCAACATTCCATTCGCCTTCCTGATTACCTGCTGCACCTGCAAACTAACTTTTTGGGATTCATGCACAAGGACCATCAGCCGGTCCAGGCAGCGGGCGGTCGAGGGGGTCGTTCAACCTGACTGCCTGCCTCTCTTCCGCTCTTACATCCGGTCCAGGGTGTCCTTGGAGATGGAGCACGCGGTGTCCACCGGTACGCTCGCGGCCTTCCACGAGAGGTGGGCACCGGAGGGACTGGAGTGCATCATCACGCCCGGCAACCAAATTTTAATTTGATTTTACGTTTTAAAGTTTAATTTGTTTTAATTGCCGGTGCTTTTAGTGGCCCCCTTCCCTTTTATAGGGGGCACTGGGGAAAATTGTGATTTTAGTGCCCCAAAAAAAAAAAGAAAAGAAAAACACAAAAAAAAAACAAAAAAAGGAGAAAAAAAAAGGGGGGCCTTGTAAATGTCTGGTGTGTCACCCAGGTCGGGTGGCACGGTTTAATGTTTTTTTGTTCTGCAGAAAAACTCCAAAAAGAGTTTCATGAAAAAGGACCAATGGTAGAGCTTTGGAGGCGTGGCCTATTCAATTGGAGCTGAGCTGCAGAGAGAGAAGGAGCTACCTGCTTTGCTCCTGTCTCGAAAGCCTGGAGTGAGCCCTGAGAACACCCAGGAAGAGGAGGGAAGGGCTGGCTTGCTACCCATTCAACATCCGGAGGGAGAGGTGGAGCACAGAAAAATTTATTATTTACTACAACTACAGAGAGTTGGAGAGAGTGGGAAAAAACAACAACCTGTGTGGAAGGAGGGAGATTCTACAACATTCTACAGGTGGGTGTTGGTGCATTTCCCCGAAATACATTGTTTTATTGGCGGGGGGAGGAAAAAAGACTTTTCGAGGGCCGGCACATCGCGGGGGATGTGTGTGTGTGGAAGTGTGTGTGGGGGTCTTGCCTACAACTAGGCCCCACACACCATTGAAGCACCCCTCCCCCATTGCCTAGCCTGGGATAGCTGGAGCGACCTGGCTGAAGAATCATTAATCACCCTATTGAACATCGTTGGGAGTGTGTGCCTGTGTGGCTCCAGCTGCCCCAGGTGAAGACATCTTCTCCCCCCATCCGAAGACCAACCCAAAGACTGTGCTTTGTTTTGCCATCTGGGGAGTGCACCCACCCATTGCTGTGAGGGGAGACCTGCCCTCGCAGCCTCCCTCTTTCCCACACCCCCTTTCTCTATCTCTCTCTCTCTGTCTCTCCCCTCTCTCTCTGAGAGCCCTTTCCTCCTAATTTAAAAAAAACAATTAAAACAACTGAGCAGAGGGAGCAAGGCCCCTCCCCAATTGTCAACTTGGGGAGAGGTGTGCCTCGTTAAGAGCTCCTCTGCTCAGCCTTATTGAATGAGGCAAATTAAGACCATTAAGGCCTGTGACTTTGGGGTGGGTGTAGCCCTTAAAGGGACCCCGTGATGGCGACCCCATCCACGCCGGTGGCAGGGCCAGCAAGGACATATGCGCAGGCGGCGTCCACATCCACGGCACGTCCTGCGCCTCCTGCTGCCCTGCCACCTTTCAGATTGATTACGAAAAAACACGGGGTCAAGAGCTACACTCACCCCACAATGAGCATCGAGGAGTGCGTGCGGGCGATGGCTGGGGTAGTCGGCCCCTCGGCCATTGTCGCAGCCTCTAAGATATCTGGGAAGGCTGTGTTCTTCCTGGGGTCGGAGCGAGCAGTGTCCCTGGCCCTTGAAAGGGGGCTCACGGTGGGCAGGACGTTCCTGCCGGTGGACCCTCTCGAGGCCACCGCACAGAGGGTCATCATATCTAACGTCCCGCCCTTTGTTCCCGCTGAGCTCCTCCTCCCTCACCAACACCAACTGGGGCAGGATTAACCCCATACCGCTCGGCCTCAGGGAGAGCAGCCTGCGGCATGTGTTCTCCTTCCGCCGCCAGCTCTTTGTCCGGCTGGCGCGGGAGGAGACGGCGGAGGGTCATTTTAATGTGGTGCACGAGGGGACTGCCTACCGCGTCTTCTGGACGTCGGACGGCGTGCGGTGCCATGCCTGTAGGGAGGTGGGGCATGTTCGTAAGAACTGCCCCGCCTCCAAGGCCGCCAAACCACCGAGGGCGGCCAAGGCTGGCGCCGCCGCCACCCCTCCCCCTAGTTGCGTCCGCGTGCTGGGAGCCATAGGTGCGCGGGCATCGTCGGAGGCCTTTGTTTTCACGACCTCCGGCGGGGGGGAGGGAGAGCGTCCGATCGAAAAGAAGGCGCGGAAGAAGACGAGACATCTAGAGGCGGGTCCCCTCAGTGCGCCAGAAAGTTTGACCACCGCGCTCAGCCCAACCCAGTCACCGGCGAGCGCGGGGTGCCCTGAGCCCATGCCCGAGCCCTTGAACAACACAGCAGAGGGGCCCGGGCGTGGGCAAGAAAAGAAAAAGTGGGGGGCGGAGCGGGAGGCCTCGGCAGACATGGAGGTCTCCCTGCCTCAGCGCACCTCCAGCAACAAAAGGAGGCGCCGCTCCGTTGAGGCGGAGGGGGAACAACATCCCTCCGCGGAGGAGTCGGTGCCCGCCGCGTGTCCCGCGTCCCCCACCAGCGCCCCCAAGCAGCGCCGTAGGCGGGAGGAGTCTGTCCCCGGGGAGGGTGAGACAGTCGAGGCTGCCCAGCCTCTGCCTCCCGGGGATGGCGTGGAAGATCTGCCTGTCGTGGGGGGCGTGGGGACCGTGGAGGAATGCATTGCCGCCGGGCCGGGCGTCCCGGGGACTGAGGCGGGCGGGGCCGAAAAGGCCGAACCTGAACCCGCCCAGCCAATACCCAACTTCCCCCGGGAGTCGCTCGACCTGGCAGAAACCGAAACAAATGTTTATAATGACATTGTAGATGCTGGGCCGGGGGGTGGCAGCGGGGAGGGGGAGGAACACCCACCCTCGCCTCTTGCTGTGGAGCTGGAGCACTTGGAGAGCCTGGGGATCTCCTATGGCCGGGTCTCTCCTTGTTCTCCGGTTCCTGGGGCGGAGGGGGAACCCCTTCCGCTGTCATTTCCCGACCTAGCACCATTTTTAAAAGAGCCCAGTGGGGACTCCTCTGCCGACGATCCTGGGGGTGGGATCGGGGCAGAGCCAGGGCCGGTTGGAGCGGCCGGTTCATTTGCCGTATCTTGTGTGGTCGATGGGCCGGCTGCTGGCGGCCACCTCCCAGAGGAGGACGGGGACTCGGTGGGGGACGCGGGTGAAGACCTAGAGACCAGCGCCAGCGAGTCGGTGGATCTGCTCGCGGCCGCCGCCGAGACCATCCTCATTCCTGCAAAGGAACTCCGGGACTTTTTGGCCCAGAGCCGGGGTCACTGCAACCAAGCCCGACTGGCCCTGGAAAAATGGTCCGAGCCAGAGCTGATCAAGGGGTCCGTCCGCGCCACCATTAAAACCTTGGCCGCGGGCGGGCCCTTGACAAAGGCGCAACACCTTGAGCTTCGCGAGCTCGAGGGACTCCTCGCTGGGCTGCTGAGGGAGCGGAGTTCAACAAAAGACTCCGCTCCCTCCCCCACAATAGGTTAAGGTAGAGGTTGCACTATGCTTTTGCCATGAAGATAACCATAGCCAGCCTCAACACCAACGGCGGCAGAGGGGCACGCCGTAGATTTGACAATTTTTCGCTCCTGCGGGAGGGGAAATATGCGGTGTGCTTCCTGCAAGAAACCCACACCGTTCCGGGAGACGAAGCCACGTGGCTCCTGGAATGGCAAGGAGAGGTCCGCATGAGCCACCTCACCGCCATTTCTAGTGGGGTGGCCATCTTGCTGGGCCCGCATTTTCAGCCGGAGATCTTGGGGGTCGAGGAGCCCGTGCCAGGCCGCTTGCTGCACGTAACGGTTCACCTGGGGGACGTGCCGCTCCATCTCGTGAACGTGTACGCCCCTCAGCCCGGCCCGCAGCAAACGCGCTTCTTTGAAGAGGTGTCCGCTCTTCTTGGCTCCGTCGACGTCGGCGACTGCATTGTCCTCGGGGGGGATTTTAACTGCACCCTCGAGGCGAGGGACCGCTCCGGTGCCCCGCAGTGCATGACGGCGATGGAGAAGTTGAGGGACCTGGTCGGGTCCTTCGACTTGGTGGACGTCTGGCGAAATCTCCACCCCGACTCCAGCGCCTTTACTTGGGTGAGGCCTGGAGTAGGATGGTCTAGAGTCGACCGCCTTTACCTGTCTCGGGCGTACGTTTCCTGCGTCCTGGCGGCCTCCATGTGGCCGGTGCCGTGTTCGGACCACCACCTGGTGTGGGCGGAGCTCGCTTCACTCCGCGCGAGGACGGGGTCCGCGTACTGGCACTTTAACAACCAGCTGCTGGAGGACGTGCGGTTCCAGGACTCGTTCCGTCGATTCTGGTCCGACTGGAGAAGGAAGCAGGGGGGCTTCCCCTCCTTGAGGCTATGGTGGGACGTGGGCAAGGCTCACGTCCGCGTCTTCTGTCAAGAGTACGCGAGGGGGTCGACCAAGAGGCGGGCGGCCAGAGTCGGGCGCCTAGAAAAAGAGGTGCTCGACCTGGAAGCCCGTCTCGGTCAAGTCGTCCAGGACCTGGCCCTGCGGACGGTGTACGAAGCGAAGAAGGCCGCGCTGAAGGACCTGCAGCTCGTCGGGTCCCGAGGCGCGTTCGTGAGGTCGCGGATCCGGTTCCTGCGGGATCTGGACCGCGGCTCCCCCTTCTTCTACTCGCTGGAAAAAAGGCAGAGTGTCCGTAAGCAGCTCTTGACGCTGCTGGCCGACGACGGCTCTCTCGTCTCGGATCCGGAGGGCGTCAACAACAGGGCCCGTGAATATTACGGGGCTCTGTTCTCTCCGGATCCATCCAGCGAGGAAGCGCGTAGAGTTTTGTGGGAGGACCTGCCGAAGGTCAGCCCGGAGGGCGCCGAAAATCTGGAAGCTCCGCTAAGCCTGGCGGAGCTGACCGGTGCCCTCGACCGGCTCTCGAGGGGAAAATCCCCGGGGCTGGACGGGCTGACCATGGAGTTCCACAGGGCGTTCTGGGACGTCCTGGGGAGCGACTACGCGCGGGTCCTGGGGGAAATTCTGGCGACCGGGGAGATGTCCCTCTCTTGGCGCAGGGCAGTCATCGTCCTGCTGCCTAAGAAGGGCGATCTCCGCCTCCTTAAGAACTGGCGCCCGGTCTCCCTCCTCAGCACGGACTACAAAATCTTCGCCAGGGCGATGTCTGCTCGCCTTGGTGCCGTGCTGGACCACATGATCCACCCCGACCAGTCCTACACGGTCCTGGGCCGGACAATCCACGATAACATCCATCTGGTCCGGGACCTCATCCATTGTTCCCAGGAGGCTGGTCTGTCGGTCGCCTTCCTATCCCTCGACCAAGAGAAGGCGTTCGACAGGGTGGATCACGACTATCTGCTCGGAACTCTGCGCGCTTTCGGGTTCGGGACGCATTTCGTCGCCCGGATCCGAATTTTGTACGCCGCCGCGGAGTGTCTGATTAAGGTTAATGGGTCCTTGACGGCGCCCCTTCGCTTTAGGAGAGGGGTGCGCCAGGGATGCCCCATGTCCGGCCAGTTATACGCCATTTGCGTGGAGCCTTTCCTGCGCCTCTTGCGGACGAGGTTGACGGGACTGGCTCTGCAAGGGCCGGGCGTGGAGGTCGTCCTCTCGGCTTACGCCGATGACGTGCTCCTCGCGGTAGAGGATCCCGCTGACCTGCGGAGGATGCGTGAGTGCCAGGAGATTTACTCGGCCGCGTCCTCCGCCAGGATCAACTGGGAGAAATGTTCCGGACTCCTGGTGGGTCAGTGGCGGGTGGACTCCCTGCCGGAGGAGCTCAGGCCTTTTGCCTGGAGCACGACCCATCTCCTCTATCTGGGAGTCTACCTTAGCCCCGACGAGGGAGCCTGGCCGGCGAACTGGCAGGAGCTGGAGGCCAAGGTCGCCGCTCGCCTAGGGCGCTGGACAGGACTGCTCCGAGTGCTGTCCTACAGGGGTCGAGCGCTAGTCATAAACCAGATGGTGGCCGCAATGCTGTGGTACCGGCTGGTCACTTTGACCCCTCCCCCTGCGTTTGTCGCCAAGATACAGAAGAAGCTGGTGGACTTCTTCTGGAACAACAGGAAGCACTGGGTCTCTGCTGCGGTCTTGAGTCTCCCGCTTGAGGAGGGCGGTCAGTCGTTGGTGTGCGTCAGCGCCCAGCTCGCGACTTTCCGTCTTCAGACCCTGCAGAGATACCTTTACGTCGAGCCCCCTCCTAGGTGGTGTGCTCTGGCGAGGTATTTCTTCCGCCAGCAGCGCGACCTCAATTATGACACGCAGCTCCTGTTTGTGAACTTGGGGGGTGCCAGGACCGCCCTCCGGGAGCTGCCTGTCTTTTACAGGGAACTCATCAGGGTCTGGAACAAAGTCTCCACCAAGCGCAGCTCTCCGCCGGCTGGAGTGGTGGCCATCCTGCAGGAACCGCTGCTCGGGAATCCGTACCTCCACGGCCGAGGTTTTATGTGGCGGTTGGAAGAGAGGGCTGTGGCTGGTGACGTGACCAGGGTCAGGGACCTGCTCGATGGCGGAGGAGCGGGCTGGATGGCGCCAGACACGCTGGCGCGGCGCCTAAATTCTGCCAACGTCCGCCACGCGGCCGATGCCATCGAGTCGCTAAAAACAGCTCTGGGCCCTGACTCCGTTAGGTGCATCGAGGAGGCTCAAGCACGTGGGGAGATCCCGTCCAACTGACCCCCGTCCGGACGGAATTCCTCATCGGCGCCAAACCCCGGAACCTCCCTCGGGGGCCGGCGCCTCACAACTTGAGCCGCCTCGGGGAAATCCCCTCCGTGCCTTTCAGTTCCGCGCGGAGGGGTTTCCTGTACGGGCTGCTCCTGCACACCCTCAACTTTGCCATCCTCGCCGGCCGTCCGGACACGCCATGGCGTACCATCTTGCCGTCCGGAGGAGGCGGGGGTCCCCGATGGAGGGCACTCTACGCAGGGGTCCTCCCACTATTCATCGGGGACTTGGCCTGGAGGGTGGTGCACGGAGCAGTGCCGTGCAACAAATTTTTAAGCCGGTTCACGGACTCTCAGGCCGCCTGCAATTTCTGCGGTCTGGAGGAGTCCGTGTTCCATGTTTTTATTGAATGCACAAGGTTGCAGCCCCTGTTTTATTATTTGAAGGGCTGCTCCTGAAATTCTGGCTGCACTCCTGATCTTTGGGCACCCTGTGCGGAGGGGAGCGGGTAGGTCTGAAGGCCTCCTCGTAGGACTGCTCCTGGGCACGGCCAAGGGTGCCATCAGCCGGTCCAGTCAGCGGGCGGTCGAGGGGGTCGTTCAACCTGACTGCCTGCCTCTCTTCCGCTCTTACATCCGGTCCAGGGTGTCCTTGGAGATGGAGCACGCGGTGTCTACCGGTACGCTCGCGGCCTTCCACGAGAGGTGGGCACCGGAGGGACTGGAGTGCATCATCACGCCCGGCAACCAAATTTTAATTTGATTTTACGTTTTAAAGTTTAATTTGTTTGAATTGCCGGTGCTTTTAGTGTCCCCCTCTCCTTTTATAGGGGGCACTGGGGTAAATTGTGATTTTAGTGCCCAAAAAAAAACAAAAAAAAGAAAAACACAAAAAAAAAACCCAAAAAAAGGAGGAAAAAAGAAAAGTGGCCTTGTAAATGTCTGGTGTGTCACCCAGGTCGGGTGGCACGGTTTAATGTTTTTTTGTTCTGCAGATAAACTCCAAAAAGAGTTTCATGCAAAAGGACCAATGGTAGAGCTTTGGAGGCGTGGCCTATTCAATTGAAGCTGAGCTGCAGAGAGAGAAGGAGCTACCTGCTTTGCTCCTGTCTCGAAAGCCTGGAGTGAGCCCTGAGAACAGCCCAGGAAGAGGAGGGAATGGCTGGCTTGATACCCATTCAACATCCGGAGGGAGAGGTGGAGCACAGAAAAATTTATTATTTACTATAACTACAGAGAGTTGGAGAGAGTGGGAAAAAACAACAACCTGTGTGGAAGGAGGGAGATTCTACAACATTCTACAGGTGAGTGTTGGTGCATTTCCCCGAAAGACATTGTTTTATTGGTGGGGGGAGGAAAAAAGACTTTTCGAGGGCCGGCACATCGCGGGGGATGTGTGTGTGTGGAAGTGTGTGTGGGGGTCTTGCTTACAACTAGGCCCCACACACCATTGAAGCACCCCTCCCCCATTGCCTAGCCTGGGATAGCTGGAGCTACCTAGCTGAAGAATCATTAATCACCCTATTGAACATCGTTGGGAGTGTGTGCCTGTGTGGCTCCAGCTGCCCCAGGTGAAGACATCTTCTCCCCCCATCCGAAGACCAACCCAAAGACTGTGCTTTGTTTTGCCATCTGGGGAGTGCACCCACCCATTGCTGTGAGGGGAGACCTGCCCTCGCAGCCTCCCTCTTTCCCACACCCCCTTTCTCTATCTCTCTCTCTCTGTCTCTCCCCTCTCTCTCTGAGAGCCCTTTCCTCCTAATTTAAAAAAAACAATTAAAACAACTGAGCAGAGGGAGCAAGGCCCCTCCCCAATTGTCAACTTGGGGAGAGGTGTGCCTCGTTAAGAGCTCCTCTGCTCAGCCTTATTGAACGAGGCAAATTAAGACCATTAAGGCCTGTGACTTTGGGGTGGGTGTAGCCATTAAAGGGACCCCGTGATGGCGACCCCATCCACGCCGGTGGCAGGGCCAGCAAGGACATATGCGCAGGCGGCGTCCACATCCACGGCACGTCCTGCGCCTCCTGCTGCCCTGCCACCTTTCAGATTGATTACGAAAAAACACGGGGTCAAGAGCTACACTCACCCCACAATGAGCATCGAGGAGTGCGTGCGGGCGATGGCTGGGGTAGTCGGCCCCTCGGCCATTGTCGCAGCCTCTAAGATATCTGGGAAGGCTGTGTTCTTCCTGGGGTCGGAGCGAGCAGTGTCCCTGGCCCTTGAAAGGGGGCTCATGGTGGGCAGGACGTTCCTGCCGGTGGACCCTCTCGAGGCCACCGCGCAGAGGGTCATCATATCTAACGTCCCGCCCTTTGTTCCCGCTGAGCTCCTCCTCCCTCACCTACACCAACTGGGGCAGGATTAACCCCATACCGCTCGGCCTCAGGGAGAGCAGCCTGCGCCACGTGTTCTCCTTCCGCCGCCAGCTCTTTGTCCGGCTGGCGCGGGAGGAGACGACGGAGGGTAATTTTAATGTGGTGCACGAGGGGACTGCCTACCGCGTCTTCTGGACGTCGGACGGCGTGCGGTGCCATGCCTGCAGGGAGGTGGGGCATGTTCGTAAGAACTGCCCCGCCTCCAAGGCCGCCAAACCACCGAGGGCGGCCAAGGCTGGCGCCGCCGCCACCCCTCCCCCTAGTTGCGTCTGCGTGCCGGGAGCCATAGGTGCGCGGGCATCGTCGGGGGTCTTTGTTTTCACGGCCTCCGGCGGGGGGGAGGGAGAGCGTCCGATCGAAAAGAAGGCGCGGAAGAAGACGAGACATCTAGAGGCGGGTCCCCTCAGTGCGCCAGAAAGTATGACCACCGCGCTCAGCCCAACCCAGTCACCGGCGAGCGCGGGGTGCCCTGAGCCCGTGCCCGAGCCCTTGACCAATACCGCAGAGGGGCCCGGGCGAGGGCAAGATAAGGAAAAGGGGGGGGCATGGCGAGAGGCCTCGGCAGACATGGAGGTCTCCCTGCCTCCGCGCACCCCCAGGAACAAAAGGAGGCACCGCCCCAATGAGGCGGAGGGGGAACAACATCCCTCCGCGGAGGAGTCGGTGCCCGCTGCGTGTCCCACGTCCCCCACCAGCGCCACCAAATTGCGCTGTAGGTGCGAGGAATCTGTCCCCGGGGAGGGTGAGGCAGTCGAAGCTGCCCAGTCGCTGCCTCCTGGGAATGGCGTGGAAGATCTGCCTGTCGTGGGGGGCGTGGGGCCAGCGGAAGAATGCGTAGCCGGGACTGAGGCGGGCGGGGCCGAAAAGGCCGAATCTGAGCCCGCCCAGCCAATACCCAACTTCCCCCGGGATTTGCTCGACTCGGCAGAAACTGATACTGCAGACAACTGCAATATACATCCACACGCTGGGCCGGGGGGTGGCGGCGGGGAGGGGGAAGAACAACAACCCTCGCCCCCTACTTTGGAGCTGAGGGACTTGGTGGACCTGGAGAATTTCCTAAACCAGGTCTCTCCGTGTTCCCCGGCTCCTGGGGCGGAGGAGGAACCCCTTCCGCTGTCGCTTCCCGACCCAGCACCACTTTTAAAAGAGCCCAGTGGGGACTCCTCTGCCGACGATCCTGGGGGTGGGATCGGGGCGGAGCCAGGGCCGGATGGAGTGGCCGGGCCGTTTGCCGTACCTCGTGCGGTCGACGGGCCGGCTGCCAGCAGCGACCTCCCGGGGGAGGACGGGGACTCGGTGGGGGATGCGGGAGAAGATCTCGAGTCCATCGCCAGTGAGGCGGTGGATCTGCTCGCGGCCGCCACTGAGACCCTCCTCATTCCCGCAGAGGAACTCCGGGACTTTTTGGTCCAGTGCCGGGGTCGCTGCGACCAAGCCCGTCTGGCCCTGGAAAGATGGTCTGAGCCGGTGTTGCTCATCGCTTCCGTCCGCGCCGCCGCTAAAACCATGGCCGCGGGCGAGCCCTTATGAAGGGCGCACGGCCTTGAGCTGCGCCGGCTCAAAAAGTTCCTCGCTGGGCTGCTGAAGGAGTGGAGGTCAACAAATGACTCCACTCCCCCCCACACAATAGGTTAAGGTAGAGGTTGCACTATGCTTTTGCCATGAAGATAACCATAGCCAGCCTCAACATCAACGGCGGCAAAGGGGCACGCCGTAGATTTAACAATTTGTCGCTCCTGCGAGAGGGGAAATATGCGGTGTGCTTCCTGCAAGAAACCCACACCGTTCCGGGAGCCGAAGCCACGTGGCTCCTGGAATGGCAAGGAGAGGTCCGCATGAGCCACCTCACCGCCACTTCTAGTGGGGTGGCCATCTTGCTGGCCCCGCATTTTCAGCCGGAGATCTTGGGGGTCGAGGAGCCCGTGCCAGGCCGCTTGCTGCACGTAACGGTTCGCCTGGGGGACGTGCCGCTCCATCTCGTGAACGTGTACGCCCCTCAGCCCGGCCCGCAGCAAACGCGCTGCTTCGAAGAGGTGTCCGCTCTTCTTGGCTCCGTCGACATCGGCGACTGCATTGTCCTCGGGGGGGATTTTAACTGCACCCTCGAGGCGCGGGACCGCTCCGGTGCCCCACAGAGCATGACGGCGATGGAGAAGTTGAGGGACCTGGTCGGGTCCTTCGACTTGGTGGACGTCTGGCGAAATCCCCATCCCGACTCCAGCGCCTTTACTTGGGTGAGGCCTGGAGTAGGATGGTCCAGAGTCGACCACATTTACGTGTCTCGGGCGTACGTTTCCTGCGTCCCGGCGGCCTCCATGCGGCCGGTGCCGTGTTCGGACCACCACCTGGTGTGGGCGGAGCTCGCTTTAACAACCAGCTGCTGGAGGACGTGCGGTTCCAGGACTCGTTCCGTCGTTTCTGGGCCGACTGGAGAAGGAAGCAGGGGGGCTTCCCCTCCTTGAGGCTATGGTGGGACGTGGGCAAGGCTCACGTCCGCGTCTTCTGTCAAGAGTACGCGAGAGTGTCGACCAAGAGGCGGGCGGCCAGGGTCGGGCGCCTAGAAAAAGAGGTGCTCGACCTAGAGTCTCGTCTCAGTCAAGTCGTCCAGGACCCGGCCCTGCGGACGGTGTACGAAGCGAAGAAGGCCGCGCTGAAGGACCTGCAGCTCGTCGGGTCCCGAGGCGCGTTCGTGAGGTCGCGGATCCGGTTCCTGCAGGATCTGGACCGCGGCTCCCCCTTCTTCTACTCGCTGGAAAAAAGACAGGGTGTCTGTAAGCAGCTCTTGACGCTGCTGGCCGACGACGGCTCTCTCGTCTCGGATTCGGAGGGCGTCAACAACAGGGCCCGTGAATATTACGGGGCCCTGTTCTCTCTGGAGCCGTCCAGCGAGGAAGTGTGTCGAGTTTTGTGGGAGGACCTGCCGAAGGTCAGCCCGGAGGGCGCCGAAAATCTGGAAGCTCCGCTAAGCCTGGCGGAGCTGACTGGTGCCCTCGACCGGCTCTCGAGGGTAAAATCCCCGGGGCTAGACGGACTGACCGTGGAGTTCCACAGGGCGTTCTGGGACGTCCTGGGGGGCGACTACGCGCGGGTCCTGGGGGAAAGTCTGGCGACCGGGGAGATGCCCCTCTCTTGGCGCGGGGCAGTCATCGTCCTGCTGCCTAAGAAGGGTGATCTCCGCCTCCTTAAGAACTGGCGCCCGGTCTCAGTCCTCAGCACGGACTACAAAATCTTCGCCAGGGCGATGTCTGCTCCCCTTAGTGCCGTGCTGGACCACATGATCCACCCCGACCAGTCCTACACGGTCCCGGGCCGGACAATCCATGATAACATCCATCTGGTCCGGGACCTCATCCATTATTCCCAGGAGGCTGGTCTGTCGGTCGCCTTCCTATCTCTCGACCAAGAGAAGGCGTTCGACAGGGTGGATCACGACTATCTGCTCGGAACTCTGCGCGCTTTCGGGTTCGGGACACATTTCGTCGCCCGGATCCGACTTTTGTACACCGCCGCGGAGTGTCTTATTAAGGTTAACGGGTCCTTGACAGCGCCCCTTCGCTTTGGGAGAGGGGTGCACCAGGGATGCCCCATGTCCGGCCAGTTATACGCCGTCTGCGTGGAGCCTTTCCTGCGCCTCCTGCGGACGAGGTTGACGGGACTGGCTCTGCAAGGGCCGGGCGTGGAGGTCGTTCTCTCGGCTTACGCCGATGACGCGCTCCTCGCGGTAGAGGATCCCGCTGACCTGCGGAGGATGCGTGAGTGCCAGGAGATTTACTCGGCCGCGTCCTCCGCCAGAATCAACTGGGAAAAATGTTCCGTACTCCTGGTGGGTCAGTGGCGGGTGGACTCCCTGCCGGAGGAGCTCAGGCCTTTTGCCTGGAGCACGACCCATCTCCTCTATCTGGGAGTCTACCTTAGCCCCGACGAGGAAGCCTGGCCGGCGAACTGGCAGGAGCTGGAGGCCAAGGTCACCGCTCGCCTAGGGCGCTGGACAGGACTGCTCCGAGTGCTGTCCTACAGGGGTCGAGCGCTAGTCATAAACCAGCTGGTGGCCGCCATGTTGTGGTATCGGCTGGTCACTTTGACCCCTCCCCCTGCGTTTGTCGCCAAGATACAGAAGAAGCGAGTGGACTTCTTCTGGAACAACAGGAAGAATTGGGTCTATGCGGCGGTCTTGAGGCTCCCGCTTGGGGAGGGCGGTCAGTCGTTGGTGTGCGTCAGCACCCAGCTCGCGACTTTCCGTCTTCAGACCCTGCAGAGATACCTTTACGTCGAGCCCCCTCCTAGGTGGCGTGCTCTGGCGACGTATTTCTTCCGCCAGCAGCACGGCCTCAACTACGACACGCAACTCCTGTTTGTGAGTGTGGGGGGCGTCAGGACCGCCCTCTAGGAGCTGCCTGTCTTTTACAAGGAACTCATCAGGGTCTGGAACAAAGTCTCCACCAAGCGCAGCTCTCCGCCGGCTGGAGTGGCGGCTGTCCTGCAGGAGCCGCTGCTCGGGAATCCGTACCTCCACGACCGAGGTTTTTTGTGGCGGTCGGACGAGAGGGCTGTGGCTGGTGAGGTGACCAGGGTCAGGGACCTGCTCGATGGCGGAGGAGCGGGCTGGATGGCGCCAGACACGCTGGCGCGGCGCCTAAATTCTGCCAATGTCCGCCACGCGGCCGAAGCCATCGAGTCGCTAAAATGAGCTCTGGGCCCTGACTCCGTTAGGTGCATCGAGGAGGCTCAAGCACGTGGGGAGATCCCGTCCGAACTGACCCCCGTCCGGATGGAATTCCTCATCGGCGCCAAACCCCGGAACCTCCCTCGGGGGCCGGCGCCTCACAACTTGAGCCGCCTCGGGGAAATCCCCTCCGTGCCTTTCAGTTCCGCGCAGAGGGGTTTCCTGTCTGGGCTGCTCCTGCACACTCTCAACTTTGCCATCCTCGCCTACCGTCCGGACACGCCATGGCGTAACATCTTGCCGTCCGGAGGAGGCGAGCGTCCCCGATGGAGGGCACTCTACACGGGAGTCCTCCCAGTATTTATTGGGGACTTGGCCTGGAGGGTGGTGCACGGAGCAGTCCCGTGCAATCAATTTTTAAGCCGGTTCACGGGCTCCCAGGCCGCCTGCAATTTCTGCGGTCTGGAAGAGTCCGTGTTCCATGTTTTTATGGAATGCACGAGGTTGCAGCCCCTGTTTTATTATTTAAAGGGGCTGCTCCTGAAATTCTGGCTGCACTTCAGTCCCACTCTCCTGATCTTTGGATACCCTGTGCGGAGGGGAGCGGGTATGTCCGAGGGCCTCCTCGTAGGACTGCTCCTGGGCACGGCCAAGGGTGCCATCAGCCGGTCCAGGCAGCAGGCGGTCGAGGGGGTCGTTCAACCTGACTGCCTGCCTCTCTTCCGCACGTCCATCCGGTCCAGGGTGTCCTTGGAGATGGAGCATGCGGTGTCCACCGGTACGCTCACGGCCTTACGCGAGAGGTGGGCACCGGAGGGACTGGAGTGCATCATCACGCCTGGCAACCAAATTTTAATTTGATTTTATGTTTTTAAGTTAATTTATTTTAATTGCCGGTGCTTTTAGTGTCCCCCTCCCCTTTTATAGGGGGCACTTAGGAAAAATAATATTATTTTAGTGCCCAAAAAAAACCCAAAAAATATAATTAAAAAAAAAGGGCCTTGTAAATGTTGGTGTTCCTCCAGATCGGGGGGCACGGTTTAATGTTTTTGTTGTTTATTCCAAAAGAGTTTCATGCACAAGGGCCAATGGTAGAGCTTTGGAGGCGTGGCCTATTCAATTGGAGCTGTGCTGCTGAGAGAGAAGGAACTCCCTGCTTTAGCTCCTGTCTCGAAAGCCTGGAGTGAGCCCTGAGAACAGCCCAGGAATAGGAGGAAAAGGGCTGGCTTGCTACCCAATCAACATCCGGAGGGAGAGGTGGAGCGCAGAAAAATTACCAACTTTATTACTGCTACAGAGAGTTGGAGAGAGTGGAAAGAACAACAACCTGTGTGGAAGGAGGGAGATTCTGCAATATTCTACAGGTGGGTGTTGGTGCATTCCCCGAAAGACATTGTTTTATTGGTGGGGGGAGAAAGGAAGACCTTTCGAGGGCCGGAACATCGCGGGGGGTGTGTGTGTGTGGAAGTGTGTGTGGGGATCTTGCTTACAACTAGGCCCCACACACCACTGAAGCACCCCTCCCCCATTGCCTAGCCTGGGATAGCTGGAGCTACCAGGCTGATAAATAATGATTACCCTGGTTAACATCGTTGGGAGTGTGTGCCTGTGTGGCTCCAGCTGCCCCAGGTGAAGACATCTTCTCCCCCCACCCGAAGACCACCCCAAAGACTGTGTTTTGTTTTGCCACCTGGGGAGTGCACTCACCCATCGCTGTGAGGGGAGACCTGCCCTCGCAGCTTCCCTCTTTCCCGCCCCACCTGACTCCTTCTCTCTCTCTCTGTCTCTCCCCTCTCTCTCTGAGAGCCCTTCCTCCAAACTGAAAAAAAAAGAAAAAATTAAGACAACTGAGCAGAGGGAGCAAGGCCCCTCCTCATTCGTTAACTAGGGGAGAGGTGTGCCTCTTTCAGAGCTCCTCTGCTCATACATTGAAACGAGGCCAATTAAGACCATTAAGGCCTGTGACTTTGGGGTGGGTGTAGCCCTTAAAAGGACCCCGTGATGGCGACCCCATCCACGCCGGTGGCAGGGCCAGCAAGGACATATGCGCAGGCGGCGTCCACATCCACGGCACGTCCTGCGCCTCCTGCTGCCCTGCCACCTTTCAGATTGATTACGAAAAAACACGGGGTCAAGAGCTACACTCACCCCACAATGAGCATCGAGGAGTGCGTGCGGGCGATGGCTGGGGTAGTCGGCCCCTCGACCATTGTCGCAGCCTCCAAGATGTCTGGGAAGGCCGTGTTCTTCCTGGGGTCGGAGCAGGCGGTGTCCCTGGCCCTCAAAAAGGGGCTCACTGTGGGCGGGACGTTCCTGCCGGTGGACCCTCTCGAGGCCACCGCGCAGAGGGTCATCGTGTCGAACATCCCGCCCTTTGTTCCCGCTGAGCTCCTCCTCCCTCACCTACACCAACTGGGGGAGGTAAGGTCGGGGATCAATCCCATACCGCTTGGCCTCAGGGAATGCAGTCTGCGCCACGTGTTCTCCTTCTGCCACCAGCTCTTTGTCCGGCTGGCGTGGGACGAGACGATGGAGGGCTAGTTTAATGTGGTGCACGAGGGGACTGCCTACCGCGTCTTCTGGACGTCGGACGGCGTGCGGTGCCATGCCTGTAGGGAGGTGGGGCACGTTCGTAAGAACTGCCCCGCCTCCAAGGCCGCCAAACCACTAAAGACGGCCAAGGCTGGCGCCGCCGCCACCCCTCCCCCTAGTTGCGTCCGCGTGCCGGGAGCCGTAGGTGCGCGGGCATCATCGGAGGCCTTTGTTTTCACGGCCTCCGGCGGGGGGGAGGGAGAGCGTCCGAACGGAAAGAAGGCGCGGAAGAAGGCGAAATATCTAGAGGCGGGTCCCCTCGGTGCGCCAAACAACTTGTTTACCGCGCTCGGCCCAACCCCGTCACCGGCGAGCGCGGGGTGCCCTGAGCTCGTGCCCGAGCCCTTGACTAGTATCACAGGGGGGCTCGGGCGCGGGCAAGATAAGAAAAAGGGGGGGGCGGAGCGGGAGGCCTCGGCAGTCATGGAGGTCTCCCTGCCTCCACGCACCCCCAGGAACAAAAGGAGGCGCCGCTCCAATGAGGCGGAGGGGGAACAACATCCCTCCGCGGAGGAGTCGGTGCCTGCCGCGTGTCCCGCGTCCCCCACCGGCGCCCCTAAACCGCGCCATAGGCGCGAAGAATCTGTCCCCGGGAAGGGTGAGGCAGTCGAGGCTGCCCAGCCGCTGCCTCCCGGGGATGGCGTGAAAGATCTGCCTGTCGTGGGGGGCGTGGGGCCAGCGGAGGAATGCGTTGCCGCCGGGTCGAGCGTCCCGGGGACTGAGGCAGGCGGGGCGGAAAAGGCCGAACCCGAGCCCGCCCAGCCAATATCCAACTTCCCCCGGGACTTGCTCGACCCGGCAGAAATACAAAGTATTAGCAATTTTAATGAATCTGTACACGCTGGGCCGGGGGGTGGCGGCGGGGAAGGGGAAGAACAACAACCCTCGCCCCCTACTTTGGGGCTGGAGGACTTGGAGGACCTGGTACATTTCTTTGACCAGGTCTCTCCGTGTTCCCCGGTTCCTGGGGTGGACGAGGAACCCCTTCCTCTGTCGCTTCCCGACCCAGCACCACTTTTAAAAGAGCCCAGTGGGGACTCCTCTGCCGACAATCCTGGGGGTGGGATCGGGGCAGAGCCAGGGCCGGATGGAGCAGCCGGGTCGTTTGCCGTACCTCGTGCGGTCGACGGGCCGGCTGCTAATGGCGACCTCCTGGAGGAGGACGGGGACTCGGGGGAGGACGCGGGTGAAGATCTCGAGTCCATCGCCAGTGAGGCGGTGGATCTCCTCGTGCCCGCCGCTGAGTCCCCCTTCATTCCCGTAGAGGATCTCTGGGACTTTTTGGTCGAGAGCCAGGGTCGCCGCAACTGAACCCATCTGGCCCGGGAAAGATGGTCTGAGCCGGGGCTGTTCATCGCTTCCGTCCGCGCCGCCGCTAAAACCATGGCCGCGGGCGGGCCCTCATCAAAGGCACAAGGCCTTGAGCTGCGCCGGCTCAAAAAGTTCCTCGCTGGGCTGCTGAAGGAGTGGAGGTCAACAAACGACTCCACTCCCCCCCCCCCCCCCCACAATAGGTTAAGGTAGAGGTTGCACTATGCTTTTGCCATGAAGATAACCATAGCCAGCCTCAACACCAACGGCGGCAGAGGGGCACGCCGTAGATTTAACAATTTTTCGCTCCTGCGGGAGGGGAAATATGCGGTGTGCTTCCTGCAAGAAACCCACACCGTTCCGGGAGACGAAGCCACGTGGCTCCTGGAATGGCAAGGAGAGGTCCGCATGAGCCACCTCACCGCCACTTCTAGTGGGGTGGCCATCTTGCTGGCCTCGCATTTTCAGCCGGAGATCTTGGGGGTCGAGGAGCCCGTGCCAGGCCGCTTGCTGCACGTAACGGTTCGGCTGGGGGACGTGCCGCTCCATCTCATGAACGTGTACGCCCCTCAGCCCGGCCCGCAGCAAACGCGCTTCTTCGAAGAGGTGTCCGCTCTTCTTGGCTCCGTCGACATCGGCGACTGCATTGTCCTCGGGGGGGATTTTAACTGCACCCTCGAGGCGAGGGGCCGCTCCGGTGCCCCGCAGAGCATGTCGGCGATGGGGAAGTTGAGGGACCTGGTCGGGTCCTTCGATTTGGTGGACGTCTGGCGAAATCTCCACCCCGACTCCAGCGCCTTTACTTGGGTGAGGCCTGGAGTAGGATGGTCCAGAGTCGACCGCCTTTACGTGTCTCGGGCGTACGTTTCCTGCATCCCGGCGGCCTCCTTGCGGCCGGTGCCTTGTTTGGACCACCACCTGGTGTGGGCGGAGCTCGCTTCGCTCCGCGCGAGGACGGGGTCCGCGTACTGTCACTTTAACAACCAGCTGCTGGAGGACGTGCGGTTCCAGGACTTGTTCCGTCGTTTCTGGGCCGACTGGAGAAGGAAGCAGGGGGGGTTCCCCTCCTTGAGGCTATGGTGGGACGTGGGCAAGGGTCACGTCCGCGTCGTCTGTCAAGAGTACGCGAGGGGATCGACCAAGAGGCGGGCGGCCAGAGTCGGGCGCCGAGAAAAAGAGGTGCGCGACCTGGATTCCCGTCTCGGTCAAGTCGTCGGGCAACCGGCCCTGTGGACGGTGTACGAAGCAAAGAAGGCTGCGCTGAAGGACCTGCAGCTCGTCGGGTCCCGAGGTGCGTTCGTGAGGTCGCGGATCCAGTTCCTGCGGGATCTGGACCGCGGCTCCCCCTTCTTCTACTCGCTGGAAAAAAGGCAGAGTGTCCGTAAGCAGCTCTTGACGCTGCTGGCCGACGACGGCTCTCTCATCTCGGATCCGGAGGGTGTCAAAAACAGGGCCCGTGAATATTACGGGGCCCTGTTCTCTCCGGAGCCGTCCAGCGAGGAAGCGCGTAGAGTTTTATGGGAGGACCTGCCGAAGATCAGCCCGGAGGGCGCCGAAAATCTGGAAGCTCCGCTAAGCCTGGCGGAGCTGACCGGCGCCCTCGACCGGCTCTCGAGGGTAAAATCCCCGGGGCTGGACGGGCTGACCGTGGAGTTCCACAGGGCGTTCTGGGACGTCCTGGGGGGCGACTACGCGCGGGTCCTGGGGGAAAGTCTGGCGACCGGGGAGATGCCCCTCTCTTGGCGCAGGGCAGTCATCGTCCTGCTGCCTAAGAAGGGCAATCTCCGCCTCCTTAAGAACTGGCGGCCGGTCTCCCTCCTCAGCACGGACTACAAAATCTTCGCCAGGGCGATGTCTGCTCGCCTTGGTGCCGTGCTGGACCACATGATCCACCCCGACCAGTCCTACACGGTCCCAGGCCGGACAATCCATGATAACATCCATCTGGTCCGGGACCTCATCCATTACTCCCAGGAGGCTGGTCTGTCAGTCGCCTTGCTATCCCTCGACCAAGAGAAGGCGTTCGACAGGGTGGATCACGACTATCCGCTCGGAACTCTGCGCGCTTTCGGGTTCGGGACGCATTTCGTTGCCCGGATCCGACTTTTGTACGCCGCCGCGGAGTGTCTGATTAAGGTTAGCGGGTCCTTGACGGCGCCCCTTCGCTTTGGGAGAGGGGTGTGCCAGGGATGCCCCATGTCCACCAGTTATACGCCGTCTGCGTGGAGCCTTTCCTGCGCCTCCTGCGGACGAGGTTGACGGGACTGGCTCTGCAAGGGCCGGGCGTGGAGGTCGTCCTCTCGGCTTACGCCGATGACGTGCTCCTCGCGGTAGAGGATCCCGCTGACCTGCGGAGGATGCATGAGTGCCAGGAGATTTACTCGGCCGCGTCCTCCGCCAGGATCAACTGGGAAAATGTTCCGGACTCCTGGTGGGTCAGTGGCGGGTGGACTCCCTGCCGGAGGAGCTCAGGCCTTTTGCCTGGAGCACGACCCATCTCCTCTATCTGGGAGTCTACCTTAGCCCCGACGAGGGAGCCTGGCCGGCGAACTGGCAGGAGCTGGAGGCCAAGGTCGCCGCTCGCCTAGGGCGCTGGACAGGACTGCTCCGAGTGCTGTCCTACAGGGGTCGAGCGCTAGTCATAAACCAGCTGGTGGCCGCAATGTTGTGGTACCGGCTGGTCACTTTGACCCCTCCCCCTGCGTTTGTCGCCAAGATACAGAAGAAGCTGGTGGACTTCTTCTGGAACAACAGGAAGCACTGGGTCTCTGACGCGGTCCTGAGTCTCCCGCTTGAGGAGGGCGGTCAGTCGTTGGTGTGCGTCAGCGCCCAGCTCGCGACTTTCCATCTTCAGACCCTGCAGAGATACCTTTACGTCGAGCCCCCTCCTAGGTGGTGTGCTCTGGAGAGGTATTTCTTCCGCCAGCAGCTCGACCTCAATTATGACACGCAGCTCCTGTTTGTGAAATTGGGGGGTGCCAGGACCGCCCTCCGGGAGCTGCCTGTCTTTTACAGGGAACTCATCAGGGTCTGGAACAAAGTCTCCACCAAGCGCAGCTCTCCGCCGGCTGGAGTAGCGGCCGTCCTGCAGGAACCGCTGCTCGGGAATCTGTACCTCCACGGCCGAGGTTTTATGTGGCGGTCGGAAGAGAGGGCTGTGGCTGGTGAGGTGACCAGGGTCAGGGACCTGCTCGATGGCGGAGGAGCGGGCTGGATGGCGCCAGACACGCTGGCGCGGCGCCTAAATTCTGCCAACGTCCGCCATGCGGCCGATGCCATCGAGTCGCTAAAAACAGCTCTGGGCCCTGACTCTGTTAGGTGTATCGAGGAGGCTCAAGCACGTGGGGAGATCCCGTCCGAACTGACCCCCGTCCGGACGGAATTCCTCATCGGCGCCAAACCCCGGAACCTCCCTCGGGGGCCGGCGCCTCACAACTTGAGCCGCCTCGGGGAAATCCCCTCCGTGCCTTTCAGTTCCGCGCGGAGGGGTTTCCTGTACGGGCTGCTCCTGCACACCCTCAACTTTGCCATCCTCGCCGGCCGTCCGGACACGCCATGGCGTACCATCTTGCCGTCCGGAGGAGGCGGGGGTCCCCGATGGAGGGCACTCTACGCGGGGGTCCTCCCACTATTCATCGGGGACTTGGCCTGGAGGGTGGTGCACGGAGCAGTGCCGTGCAATAAATTTTTAAGCCGGTTCACGGACTCCCAGGCCGCCTGCAATTTCTGCGGTTTGGAGAGTGTCCGTGTTCCAAGTTTTTATTGAGTGCACAAGGTTGCAGCCCCTGTTCCATTATTTGAAGGGGCTGCTCCTGAAATTCTGGCTGCACTTCAGTCCCACACTCCTGATCTTTGGGCACCCTGTGCGGAGGGGAGCGGGTAGGTCCGAAGGCCTCCTCGTAGGACTGCTCCTGGGCACGGCCAAGGGTGCCATCAGCCGGTCCAGGCAGCGGGCGGTCGAGGGGGTCGTTCAACCTGACTGCCTGCCTCTCTTCCGCTCTTACATCCGGTCCAGGGTGTCCTTGGAGATGGAGCACGCGGTGTCCACCGGTACGCTCGCGGCCTTCCGCGAGAGGTGGGCACCGGAGGGACTGGAGTGCATCATCACGCCCGGCAACCAAATTTTAATTTGATTTTACGTTTTTTAAGTTTAATTTGTCTTAATTGCCGGTGCTTTTAGTGTCCCCCTTCCCTTTTATAGGGGGCACCGGGGAAAATTGTGATTTTAGTGCCCAAAAAAAAAGAAAAAAGAAAAACACAAAAAAAAACAAAAAAAAAGGGGGGGGGGGAAAAAAAAGGGCCTTGTAAATGTCTGGAGTGTCACCCAGGTCGGGTGGCACCGTTTAATGTTTTTATGTTTAGCAGGTAAACTCAAAAGAGTTTCATGCACAAGGAACCAATGGTAGAGCAGTGGAGGCGTGTCCTGCTCAGTTGGAGCTGTGAGCAGTGAGGAGAGCAGCTATCAACCTGTGCTCCTGCCTGGAGAGCCCTGAGACCAGGCCAGGAAGAGAAGGAGGGAAGGGGCTTCACCACCAACTTTTACCCAGAGGGAGAGGAGGAGAACAGAAAACTTTGAACAACTTTTAACATTCTGCAAAGAGTTGGAGAGAGGGGGAAAAGACCAACAACATCCAGTGTGGAAGGAGGGAGACTCTATATTTATACAGGTGGGTGTGGGTGCATTTCCCAAACAAACTTTGTTGTATCGGTGGGGGGAGGAAAGAAGACCACTGAGGGCCGGAACATCGCAGGGGGTGTGTGTGTGTGTGGTAGTGTGCGTGGGGGCCGTGCTTACAACTAGGCCCCCCCACAATTGGAACCCCCCCCACCCCCCACATTTGCCTAGCCTGGGATAGCTGGAGCTACCAGGCTGAAGTTTCTTTAAATCACCAATTAACATCGTTAGGAGTGTGTGCCTGGTGGCTCTAGCTACCCCAGGTGAAGACGTCTTCTCCCCCCACCTGAAGACCAACCCAAAGACTGTGCTTGTGTGTTTTGCCATCTGGGGAGTGCACCCACCCACAGCTGCGAGGGGAGACCTGCCCTCGCTGCCCCCCTTCCTTCCCACCCCCTCTCTCTTTCTCCGTTACTCTCTGTTTCTCCCCTCTCTCTCTGAGAGCCCTTTCTTCCTAATTTAAAAAAAACCAATTAAGACAACTGAGCAGAGGGAGCAAGGCCCCTCCCCAATTACCAACTAGGGGAGAGGTGCCTCATTAAGAGCTCCTCTGCTCAGTCAAACCAAACGAGGCCAATCAAGATCATTAAGGCCTGTGACTTTGGGGTGGGTGTAGCCCTTAAAGGGACCCCGTGATGGCGACCCCATCCACGCCGGTGGCAGGGCCAGCGAAGACGTATGCGCAGGTGGCAACCGCTTCCACGGCACCTCCTGCGCCACCCGCTGCCCTGCCACCTTTCAGACTTATAACCAGGAAACACGGGGTCAAGAGCTACACTCACCCCACAATGAGCATTGAGGAGTGCGTGCGGGCGATGGCTGGGGTTGTCGGCCCCTCGGCCATTGTCGCGGCCTCCAAGATGTCTGGGAAGGCTGTTTTCTTCCTGGGGTCGGAGCGGGCGGTGTCCCTGGCCCTTGAAAAGGGGCTCACGGTGGGCGGGACGTTCCTGCCGGTGGACCCTCTCGAGGCCACCGCGCAGAGGGTCATCGTGTCGAACGTCCCGCCCTTTGTTCCCGCTGAGCTCCTCCTCCCTCACCTACAACAACTGGGGGAGGTAAGGTCGGGGATCAACCCCATACCGCTCGGCCTCAGGGAGAGCAGCCTGCGCCACGTGTTCTCCTTCCGCCGCCAGCTCTTTGTCCGGCTGGCGCGGGAGGAGACGACGGAGGGGTCTTTTAATGTGGTGCACGAGGGGACTGCCTACCGCGTCTTCTGGACGTCGGAGGCGTGCGGTGCCATGCCTGCAGAGAGGTGGGGCACATTCGCAAGAACTGCCCCGCCTCCAAGGCCGCCAAACCACCAAAGGCGGCCAAGGCTGGCGCCGCCGCCACCCCTCCCCCTAGTTGCGTCCGCGTGCCGGGAGCCATAGGTGCGCGGGCATCGTCGGAGGCCTTTGTTTTCGGGGCCTCCGGCGGGGGGGAGGGAGAGCGTCCGAACGGAAGGAAGGCGCGGAAGAAGACGAGACATCTAGAGGCGGGTCCCCTCAGTGCGCCGGAAAGTTTGACCACCGCGCTCAGCCCAACCCAGTCACCGGCGAGCGCGTGGTGCCCCGAGCCCGTGCCCGAGCCCTTGAATAACACCACAGAGGGGCCCGGGCGCGGGAAAGGAAAGGAAAAGGGGGGGGCGGAGCGGGAGGCCTCGGCAGACATGGGGGTCTCCCTGCCTCCGCGCGCCCCCAGGAACAAAAGGAGGCGCGGCTCCGATGAGGCGGAGGGGGAACAACATCCCTCCGCGGAGGAGTCGGTGTCCGCCGCGTGTCCCGCGTCCCCCACCAGCGCTCCCAAATTGCGCTGCAGGCGCGAAGAGTCTGTCCCCGGGGAGGGTGAGGCAGTCGAGGCTGCCCAGCCGCTGCCTCCTGGGGATGGCATGGAAGATCTGCCTGTCGTGGGGGGCGTGGGGCCAGCGGAAGAATGCATTGACGCCGGGCCGGGTGTCCCGGGGACTGAGGCGGGCGGGGCCGAAAAGGCCGAACCTGAGCCCGCCCAGCCAATACCCAACTTCCTCCGGGAGTCGCTCGACCCGGCAGAAACACAATTTACTGATTTTAATGAAACTGTAGATGCTGGGCCGGGGGGTGGCAGCTGGGAGGGGGAGGAACACCCACCCTCGCCCCTTACTTTGGAGCTGGTGCACTTGGGGAGCCTGGGGATTTCCTATGGCCGGGTCTCTCCTTGTTCCCCAGTTCCTGGGGCGGAGGGGGAACCCCTTCCGCTGTCATTTCCCGAACCAGCACCATTTTTAAAAGAGCCCAGTGGGGACTCCTCTGCCGACGATCCTGGGGGTGGGATCGGGGCAGTGCCAGGGCCGGTTGGAGCGGCCGGTTCATTTGCCGTACCTTGTGCGGTCGATGGGCCGGCTGCTGGCGGCCACCTCCCGGAGGAGGACGGGGACTCGGTGGGGGACGCGGGTGAAGACCTAGAGACCACCGGCAGCGAGGCGGTGGATCTGCTCGCGGCCGCCGCCGAGACCATCCTCATTCCTGCACGGGAACTCCGGGACTTTTTGGCCCAGAGCCGGGGTCACTGCAACCAAGCCCGACTGGCCTTGGAAAAATGGTCCGAGCCAGAGCTGATCAAGGGGTCCGTCCGCGCCGCCATTAAAACCTTGGCCGCGGGCGGGCCCTTGACAAAGGCGCAACACCTTGAGCTGCGCGAGCTCGAGGGACTCCTCGCTGGGCTGCGGAGGGAGCGGAGTTCAACAAAAGACTCCGCTCCCTCCCCCACAATAGGTTAAGGTAGAGGTTGCACTATGCTTTTGCCATGAAGATAACCATAGCCAGCCTCAACATCAACGGCGGCAGAGGGGCACGCCGTAGATTTGACAATTTTTCGCTCCTGCGGGAGGGGAAATATGCGGTGTGCTTCCTGCAAGAAACCCACACTGTTCCGGGAGACGAAGCCACGTGGCTCCTGGAATGGCAAGGAGAGGTCCGCATGAGCCACCTCACCGCCATTTCTAGTGGGGTGGCCACCTTGCTGGGCCTGCATTTTCAGCCGGAGATCTTGGGGGTCGAGGAGCCCGTGCCAGGCCGCTTGCTGCACGTAACGGTTCGCCTGGGGGACGTGCCGCTCCATCTCGTGAACGTGTACGCCCCTCATCCCGGCCCGCAGCAGACGCGCTTCTTTGAAGAGGTGTCCGCTCTTCTTGGCTCCGTCGACGTCGGCGACTGCATTGTCCTCGGGGGGGATTTTAACTGCACCCTCGAGGCGAGGGACCGCTCCGGTGCCCCGCAGTGCATGACGGCGATGGAGAAGTTGAGGGACCTGGTCGGGTCCTTCGACTTGGTGGACGTCTGGCGAAATCTCCACCCCGACTCCAGCGCCTTTACTTGGGTGAGGCCTGGAGTTGGATGGTCTAGAGTCGACCGCCTTTACGTGTCTCGGGCGTACGTTTCCTGCGTCCCGGCGGCCTCCATGCGGCCGGTGCCGTGTTCGGACCACCACCTGGTGTGGGCGGAGCTCGCTTCGCTCCGCGCGAGGACGGGGTCCGCGTACTGGCACTTTAACAACCGGCTGCTGGAGGACGTGCGGTTCCAGGACTCGTTCCGTCAATTCTGGTCTGACTGGAGAAGGAAGCAGGGGGGCTTCCCCTCCTTGAGGCTATGGTGGGACGTGGGCAAGGCTCACGTCCGCGTCTTCTGTCAAGAGTACGCGAGGGGGTCGACCAAGAGGCGGGCGGCCAGAGTCGGGCGCCTAGAAAAAGAGGTGCTCGACCTGGAAGCCCGTCTCGGTCAAGTCGTCCAGGACCCGGCCCTGCGGACGGTGTACGAAGCGAAGAAGGCCGCGCTGAAGGACCTGCAGCTCGTCGGGTCCCGAGGCGCGTTCGTGAGGTCGCGGATCCGGTTCCTGCGGGATCTGGACTGCGGCTCCCCCTTCTTCTACTCGCTGGAAAAAAGGCAGAGTGTCCGTAAGCAGCTCTTGACGCTGCTGGCCGACGACGGCTCTCTCGTCTCGGATCCGGAGGGCGTCAACAACAGGGTCCGTGAATATTACGGGGCTCTGTTCTCTCCGGATCCGTCCAGCGAGGAAGCGCGTAGAGTTTTGTGGGAGGACCTGCCGAAGGTCGGCCCGGAGGGCGCCGAAAATCTGGAAGCTCCGCTAAGCCTGGCGGAGCTGACCGGTGCCCTCGCCCGGCTCTCGAGGGGAAAATCCCCGGGGCTGGACGGGCTGACCGTGGAGTTCCACAGGGCGTTCTGGGACGTCCTGGGGAGCGACTACGCGCGGGTCCTGGGGGAAAGTCTGGCGACCGGGGAGATGCCCCTCTCTTGGCGCAGGGCAGTCATCGTCCTGCTGCGTAAGAAGGGCGATCTCCGCCTCCTTAAGAACTGGCGCCCGGTCTCCCTCCTCAGCACGGACTACAAAATCTTCGCCCGGGCGATGTCTGCTCGCCTTGGTGCCGTGCTGGACCACATGATCCACCCCGACCAGTCATACACGGTCCCGGGCCGGACAATCCACGATAACATCCATCTGGTCCGGGACCTCATCCATTGTTCCCAGGAGGCTGGTCTGTCGGTCGCCTTCTTATCCCTCGACCAAGAGAAGGCGTTCGACAGGGTGGATCACGACTATCTGCTCGGAACTCTGCGCGCTTTCGGGTTCGGGACGCATTTCGTCGCCCGGATCCGACTTTTGTACGCCGCCGCGGAGTGTCTGATTAAGGTTAACGGGTCCTTGACGGCGCCCCTTCGCTTTAGGAGAGGGGTGCGCCAGGGATGCCCCATGTCCGGCCAGTTATACGCCGTTTGCGTGGAGCCTTTCCTGCGCCTCTTGCGGACGAGGTTGACGGGACTGGCTCTGCAAGGGCCGGGCGTGGAGGTCGTCCTCTCGGCTTACGCCGATGACGTGCTCCTCGCGATAGAGGATCCCGCTGACCTGCGGAGGATGCGTGAGTGCCAGGAGATTTACTCGGCCGCGTCCTCCGCCAGGATCAACTGGGAGAAATGTTCCGGACTCCTGGTGGGTCAGTGGCGGGTGGACTCCCTGCCGGAGGAGCTCAGGCCTTTTGCCTGGAGCACGACCCATCTCCTCTATCTGGGAGTCTACCTTAGCCCCGACGAGGGAGCCTGGCCGGCGAACTGGCAGGAGCTGGAGGCCAAGGTCGCCGCTCGCCTAGGGCGCTGGACAGGACTGCTCCGAGTGCTGTCCTACAGGGGTCGAGCGCTAGTCATAAACCAGCTGGTGGCCGCAATGCTGTGGTACCGGCTGGTCACTTTGACCCCTCCCCCTGCGTTTGTCGCCAAGATACAGAAGAAGCTGGTGGACTTCTTCTGGAACAACAGGAAGCACTGGGTCTCTGCCGCGGTCTTGAGTCTCCCGCTTGAGGAGGGCGGTCAGTCGTTGGTGTGCGTCAGCGCCCAGCTCGCGACTTTCCGTCTTCAGACCCTGCAGAGATACCTTTACGTCGAGCCCCCTCCTAGGTGGTGCGCTCTGGCGAGGTATTTCTTCCGCCAGCAGCTCGACCTTAATTATGACACGCAGCTCCTGTTTGTGAACTTGGGGGGTGCCAGGACCGCCCTCCGGGAGCTGCCTGTCTTTTACAGGGAACTCATCAGGGTCTGGAACAAAGTCTCCACCAAGCGCAGCTCTCCGCCGGCTGGAGTGGCGGCCGTCCTGCAGCAGCCGCTGCTCGGGAATCCGTACCTCCACGGCCGAGGCTTCATGTGGCGGTCGGAAGAGAGGGCTGTGGCTGGTGAGGTGACCAGGGTCAGGGACCTGCTCGATGGCGGAGGAGCGGGCTGGATGGCGCCAGACACGCTGGCGCGGCGCCTAAACTCTGCCAACGTCCGCCACGCGGCCGATGCCATCGAGTCGCTAAAAACAGCTCTGGGCCCTGACTCCGTTAGGTGCATCGAGGAGGCTCAGGCACGTGGGGAGATCCCGTCCGAACTGACCCCCGTCCGGACGGAATTCCTCATCGGCGCCAAACCCCGGAACCTCCCTCGGGGGCCGGCGCCTCACAACTTGAGCCGCCTCGGGGAAATCCCCTCCGTGCCTTTCAGTTCCGCGCGGAGGGGTTTCCTGTACGGGCTGCTCCTGCACACCCTCAACTTTGCCATCCTCGCCGGCCGTCCGGACACGCCATGGCGTACCATCTTGCCTTCCGGAGGAGGCGGGGGTCCCCGATGGAGGGCACTCTACGCAGGGGTCCTCCCACTATTCATCGGGGACTTGGCCTGGAGGGTGGTGCACGGAGCAGTGCCGTGCAACAAATTTTTAAGCCGGTTCACGGACTCCCAGGCCGCCTGCAATTTCTGCGGTTTGGAGAGTGTCCGTGTTCCATGTTTTTATTGCGTGCACAAGGTTGCAGCCCCTGTTCCATTATTTGAAGGGGCTGCTCCTGAAATTCTGGCTGCACTTCAGTCCCACACTCCTGATCTTTGGGCACCCTGTGCGGAGGGGAGCGGGTAGGTCCGAAGGCCTCCTCGTAGGACTGCTCCTGGGCACGGCCAAGGGTGCCATCAGCCGGTCCAGGCAGCGGGCGGTCGAGGGGGTCGTTCAACCTGACTGCCTGCCTCTCTTCCGCTCTTACATCCGGTCCAGGGTGTCCTTGGAGATGGAGCACGCGGTGTCCACCGGTACGCTCGCGGCCTTCCGCGAGAGGTGGGCACCGGAGGGACTGGAGTGCATCATCACGCCCGGCAACCAAATTTTAATTTGATTTTACGTTTTTTAAGTTTAATTTGTCTTAATTGCCGGTGCTTTTAGTGTCCCCCTTCCCTTTTATAGGGGACACCGGGGAAAATTGTGATTTTAGTGCCCAAAAAAAAAGAAAAAAGAAAAACACAAAAAAAAACAAAAAAAAAGGGGGGGGGGAAAAAAAAAGGGCCTTGTAAATGTCTGGAGTGTCACCCAGGTCGGGTGGCACCGTTTAATGTTTTTATGTTTTGCAGGTAAACTCAAAAGAGTTTCATGCACAAGGAACCAATGGTAGAGCAGTGGAGGCGTGTCCTGCTCAGTTGGAGCTGTGAGCAGTGAGGAGAGCAGCTATCAACCTGTGCTCCTGCCTGGAGAGCCCTGAGACCAGGCCAGGAAGAGAAGGAGGGAAGGGGCTTCACCACCAACTTTTACCCAGAGGGAGAGGAGGAGAACAGAAAACTTTGAACAACTTTTAACATTCTGCAAAGAGTTGGAGAGAGGGGGAAAAGACCAACAACATCCAGTGTGGAAGGAGGGAGACTCTACATTTATACAGGTGGGTGTGGGTGCATTTCCCAAACAGACTTTGTTGTATCGGTGGGGGGAGGAAAGAAGACCACTGAGGGCCGGAACATCGCGGGGGGTGTGTGTGTGTGTGGTAGTGTGCGTGGGGGCCGTGCTTACAACTAGGCCCCCCCCACAATTGGAACCCCCCCCACCCCCCACATTTGCCTAGCCTGGGATAGCTGGAGCTACCAGGCTGAAGTTTCTTTAAATCACCAATTAACATCGTTAGGAGTGTGTGCCTGGTGGCTCTAGCTACCCCAGGTGAAGACGTCTTCTCCCCCCACCTGAAGACCAACCCAAAGACTGTGCTTGTGTGTTTTGCCATCTGGGGAGTGCACCCACCCACAGCTGCGAGGGGAGACCTCCCCTCGCAGCCCCCCCCCCTTCCCACCCCCCTCTCTCTTTCTCCGTTACTCTCTGTTTCTCCCCTCTCTCTCTGAGAGCCCTTTCTTCCTAATTTAAAAAAAAACAATTAAGACAACTGAGCAGAGGGAGCAAGGCCCCTCCCCAATTACCAACTAGGGGAGAGGTGCCTCATTAAGAGCTCCTCTGCTCAGTCAAACCAAACGAGGCCAATCAAGACCATTAAGGCCTGTGACTTTGGGGTGGGTGTAGCCCTTAAAGGGACCCCGTGATGGCGACCCCATCCACGCCGGTGGCAGGGCCAGCGAAGACGTATGCGCAGGTGGCAACCGCTTCCACGGCACCTCCTGCGCCACCCGCTGCCCTGCCACCTTTCAGACTTATAACCAGGAAACACGGGGTCAAGAGCTACACTCACCCCACAATGAGCATTGAGGAGTGCGTGCGGGCGATGGCTGGGGTAGTCGGCCCCTCGGCCATTGTCGCGGCCTCCAAGATGTCTGGGAAGGCTGTTTTCTTCCTGGGGTCGGAGCGGGCGGTGTCCCTGGCCCTCGAAAAGGGGCTCACGGTGGGTGGGACATTCCTGCCGGTGGACCCTCTCGAGGCCACCGCGCAGAGGGTCATCATATCGAACGTCCCGCCCTTTGTTCCCGCTGGGCTCCTCCTCCCTCACCTACAACAACTGGGGGAGGTAAGGTCGGGGCTCAACCCCATACCGCTCGGCCTCAGGGAGAGCAGCCTGCGCCACGTGTTCTCCTTCCGCCGCCAGCTCTTTGTCCGGCTGGCGCGGGAGGAGACGACGGAGGGGAATTTTAATGTGGTGCACGAGGGGACTGCCTACCGCGTCTTCTGGACGTCGGAGGCGTGCGGTGCCATGCCTGCAGAGAGGTGGGGCACATTCGCAAGAACTGCCCCGCCTCCAAGGCCGCCAAACCACCAAAGGCGGCCAAGGCTGGCGCCGCCGCCACCCCTCCCTCTAGTTGCGTCCGCGTGCCGGGAGCCATAGGTGCACGGGCATCGTCGGAGGCCTTTGTTTTCGGGGCCTCCGGCGGGGGGGAGGGAGAGCGTCCGACCGGAAGGAAGGCGCGGAAGAAGACGAGACATCTAGAGGCGGGTCCCCTCAGTGCGCCGGAAAGTTTGACCACCGCGCTCAGCCCAACCCAGTCACCGGCGAGCGCGGGGTGCCCCGAGCCCGTGCCCGAGCCCTTGAATAACACCACAGAGGGGCCCGGGCGCGGGAAAGGAAAGGAAAAGGGGGGGGCGGAGCGGGAGGCCTCGGCAGACATGGGGGTCTCCCTGCCTCCGCGCGCCCCCAGGAACAAAAGGAGGCGCGGTTCCGATGAGGCGGAGGGGGAACAACATCCCTCCGCGGAGGAGTCGGTGCCCGCCGCGTGTCCCGCGTCCCCCACCAGCGCTCCCAAATTGCGCTGCAGGTGCGAAGAGTCTGTCCCCGGGGAGGGTGAGGCAGTCGAGGCTGCCCAGCCGCTGCCTCCTGGGGATGGAGTGGAAGATCTGCCTGTCGTGGGGGGCGTGGGGCCAGCGGAAGAATGCATTGCCGCCGGGCCTGGCGTCCCGGGGACTGAGGCGGGCGGGGCCGAAAAGGCCGAACCTGAGCCCGCCCAGCCAATACCCAACTTCCCCCGGGAGTCGCTCGACCCGGCAGAAACACAATTTACTGATTTTAATGAAACTGTAGATGCTGGGCCGGGGGGTGGCAGCTGGGAGGGGGAGGAACACCCACCCTCGCCCCTTACTTTGGAGCTGGTGCACTTGGGGAGCCTGGGGATTTCCTATGGCCGGGTCTCTCCTTGTTCCCCAGTTCCTGGGGCGGAGGGGGAACCCCTTCCGCTGTCACTTCCCGACCCAGCACCATTTTTAAAAGAGCCCAGTGGGGACTCCTCTGCCGACGATCCTGGGGGTGGGATCGGGGCAGAGCCAGGGCCGGTTGGAGCGGCCGGTTCATTTGCCGTACCTTGTGCGGTCGATGGGCCGGCTGCTGGCGGCCACTTCCCGGAGGAGGACGGGGACTCGGTGGGGGACGCGGGTGAAGACCTAGAGACCACCGCCAGCGAGGTGGTGGATCTGCTCGCGGCCGCCGCCGAGACCATCCTCATTCCTGCACGGGAACTCCGGGACTTTTTGGCCCAGAGCCGGGGTCACTGCAACCAAGCCCGACTGGCCTTGGAAAAATGGTCCGAGCCAGAGCTGATCAAGGGGTCCGTCCGCGCCGCCATTAAAACCTTGGCCGCGGGCGGGCCCTTGACAAAGGCGCAACACCTTGAGCTGCGCGAGCTCGAGGGACTCCTCGCTGGGCTGCGGAGGGAGCGGAGTTCAACAAAAGACTCCGCTCCCTCCCCCACAATAGGTTAAGGTAGAGGTTGCACTATGCTTTTGCCATGAAGATAACCATAGCCAGCCTCAACATCAACGGCGGCAGAGGGGCACGCCGTAGATTTGACAATTTTTCGCTCCTGCGGGAGGGGAAATATGCGGTGTGCTTCCTGCAAGAAACCCACACTGTTCCGGGAGACGAAGCCACGTGGCTCCTGGAATGGCAAGGAGAGGTCCGCATGAGCCACCTCACCGCCATTTCTAGTGGGGTGGCCACCTTGCTGGGCCTGCATTTTCAGCCGGAGATCTTGGGGGTCGAGGAGCCCGTGCCAGGCCGCTTGCTGCACGTAACGGTTCGCCTGGGGGACGTGCCGCTCCATCTCGTGAACGTGTACGCCCCTCATCCCGGCCCGCAGCAGACGCGCTTCTTTGAAGAGGTGTCCGCTCTTCTTGGCTCCGTCGACGTCGGCGACTGCATTGTCCTCGGGGGGGATTTTAACTGCACCCTCGAGGCGAGGGACCGCTCCGGTGCCCCGCAGTGCATGACGGCGATGGAGAAGTTGAGGGACCTGGTCGGGTCCTTCGACTTGGTGGACGTCTGGCGAAATCTCCACCCCGACTCCAGCGCCTTTACTTGGGTGAGGCCTGGAGTTGGATGGTCTAGAGTCGACCGCCTTTACGTGTCTCGGGCGTACGTTTCCTGCGTCCCGGCGGCCTCCATGCGGCCGGTGCCGTGTTCGGACCACCACCTGGTGTGGGCGGAGCTCGCTTCGCTCCGCGCGAGGACGGGGTCCGCGTACTGGCACTTTAACAACCGGCTGCTGGAGGACGTGCGGTTCCAGGACTCGTTCCGTCAATTCTGGTCTGACTGGAGAAGGAAGCAGGGGGGCTTCCCCTCCTTGAGGCTATGGTGGGACGTGGGCAAGGCTCACGTCCGCGTCTTCTGTCAAGAGTACGCGAGGGGGTCGACCAAGAGGCGGGCGGCCAGAGTCGGGCGCCTAGAAAAAGAGGTGCTCGACCTGGAAGCCCGTCTCGGTCAAGTCGTCCAGGACCCGGCCCTGCGGACGGTGTACGAAGCGAAGAAGGCCGCGCTGAAGGACCTGCAGCTCGTCGGGTCCCGAGGCGCGTTCGTGAGGTCGCGGATCCGGTTCCTGCGGGATCTGGACCGCGGCTCCCCCTTCTTCTACTCGCTGGAAAAAAGGCAGAGTGTCCGTAAGCAGCTCTTGACGCTGCTGGCCGACGACGGCTCTCTCGTCTCGGATCCGGAGGGCGTCAACAACAGGGTCCGTGAATATTACGGGGCTCTGTTCTCTCCGGATCCGTCCAGCGAGGAAGCGCGTAGAGTTTTGTGGGAGGACCTGCCGAAGGTCGGCCCGGAGGGCGCCGAAAATCTGGAAGCTCCGCTAAGCCTGGCGGAGCTGACCGGTGCCCTCGCCCGGCTCTCGAGGGGAAAATCCCCGGGGCTGGACGGGCTGACCGTGGAGTTCCACAGGGCGTTCTGGGACGTCCTGGGGAGCGACTACGCGCGGGTCCTGGGGGAAAGTCTGGCGACCGGGGAGATGCCCCTCTCTTGGCGCAGGGCAGTCATCGTCCTGCTGCGTAAGAAGGGCGATCTCCGCCTCCTTAAGAACTGGCGCCCGGTCTCCCTCCTCAGCACGGACTACAAAATCTTCGCCCGGGCGATGTCTGCTCGCCTTGGTGCCGTGCTGGACCACATGATCCACCCCGACCAGTCATACACGGTCCCGGGCCGGACAATCCACGATAACATCCATCTGGTCCGGGACCTCATCCATTGTTCCCAGGAGGCTGGTCTGTCGGTCGCCTTCTTATCCCTCGACCAAGAGAAGGCGTTCGACAGGGTGGATCACGACTATCTGCTCGGAACTCTGCGCGCTTTCGGGTTCGGGACGCATTTCGTCGCCCGGATCCGACTTTTGTACGCCGCCGCGGAGTGTCTGATTAAGGTTAACGGGTCCTTGACGGCGCCCCTTCGCTTTAGGAGAGGGGTGCGCCAGGGATGCCCCATGTCCGGCCAGTTATACGCCGTTTGCGTGGAGCCTTTCCTGCGCCTCTTGCGGACGAGGTTGACGGGACTGGCTCTGCAAGGGCCGGGCGTGGAGGTCGTCCTCTCGGCTTACGCCGATGACGTGCTCCTCGCGATAGAGGATCCCGCTGACCTGCGGAGGATGCGTGAGTGCCAGGAGATTTACTCGGCCGCGTCCTCCGCCAGGATCAACTGGGAGAAATGTTCCGGACTCCTGGTGGGTCAGTGGCGGGTGGACTCCCTGCCGGAGGAGCTCAGGCCTTTTGCCTGGAGCACGACCCATCTCCTCTATCTGGGAGTCTACCTTAGCCCCGACGAGGGAGCCTGGCCGGCGAACTGGCAGGAGCTGGAGGCCAAGGTCGCCGCTCGCCTAGGGCGCTGGACAGGACTGCTCCGAGTGCTGTCCTACAGGGGTCGAGCGCTAGTCATAAACCAGCTGGTGGCCGCAATGCTGTGGTACCGGCTGGTCACTTTGACCCCTCCCCCTGCGTTTGTCGCCAAGATACAGAAGAAGCTGGTGGACTTCTTCTGGAACAACAGGAAGCACTGGGTCTCTGCCGCGGTCTTGAGTCTCCCGCTTGAGGAGGGCGGTCAGTCGTTGGTGTGCGTCAGCGCCCAGCTCGCGACTTTCCGTCTTCAGACCCTGCAGAGATACCTTTACGTCGAGCCCCCTCCTAGGTGGTGCGCTCTGGCGAGGTATTTCTTCCGCCAGCAGCTCGACCTTAATTATGACACGCAGCTCCTGTTTGTGAACTTGGGGGGTGCCAGGACCGCCCTCTGGGAGCTGCCTGTCTTTTACAGGGAACTCATCAGGGTCTGGAACAAAGTCTCCACCAAGCGCAGCTCTCCGCCGGCTGGAGTGGCGGCCGTCCTGCAGCAGCCGCTGCTCGGGAATCCGTACCTCCACGGCCGAGGCTTCATGTGGCGGTCGGAAGAGAGGGCTGTGGCTGGTGAGGTGACCAGGGTCAGGGACCTGCTCGATGGCGGAGGAGCGGGCTGGATGGCGCCAGACACGCTGGCGCGGCGCCTAAACTCTGCCAACGTCCGCCACGCGGCCGATGCCATCGAGTCGCTAAAAACAGCTCTGGGCCCTGACTCCGTTAGGTGCATCGAGGAGGCTCAGGCACGTGGGGAGATCCCGTCCGAACTGACCCCCGTCCGGACGGAATTCCTCATCGGCGCCAAACCCCGGAACCTCCCTCGGGGGCCGGCGCCTCACAACTTGAGCCGCCTCGGGGAAATCCCCTCCGTGCCTTTCAGTTCCGCGCGGAGGGGTTTCCTGTACGGGCTGCTCCTGCACACCCTCAACTTTGCCATCCTCGCCGGCCGTCCGGACACGCCATGGCGTACCATCTTGCCTTCCGGAGGAGGCGGGGGTCCCCGATGGTGGGCACTCTACGCAGGGGTCCTCCCACTATTCATCGGGGACTTGGCCTGGAGGGTGGTGCACGGAGCAGTGCCGTGCAACAAATTTTTAAGCCGGTTCACGGACTCCCAGGCCGCCTGCAATTTCTGCGGTCTGGAGGAGTCCGTGTTCCATGTTTTTATGGAGTGCACAAGGTTGCAGCCCCTGTTCCATTATTTGAAGGGGCTGCTCCTGAAATTCTGGCTGCACTTCAGTCCCACTCTCCTGATCTTTGGGCACCCTGTGCGGAGGGGAGCGGGTAGGTCCGAAGGCCTCCTCGTAGGACTGCTCCTGGGCACGGCCAAGGGTGCCTTCAGCCGGTCCAGGCAGCGGGCGGTCGAGGGGGTCGTTCAACCTGACTGCCTGCCTCTCTTCCGCTCTTACATCCGGTCCAGGGTGTCCTTGGAGATGGAGCACGCGGTGTCCACCGGTACGCTCGCGGCCTTCCGCGAGAGGTGGGCACCGGAGGGACTGGAGTGCATCATCACGCCCGGCAACCAAATTTTAATTTGATTTTACGTTTTAAAGTTTAATTTGTTTTAATTGCCGGTGCTTTTAGTGTCCCCCTCTCCTTTTATAGGGGGCACTGGAAAAATTTGATTTTAGCGCAAAAAAAAAAAAAAAAAAAGGGCCTTGTAAATGTCTTGTGTGTGTCATCCAGGTCGGGTGGCACGGATACATGTTTTATGTTTTCACAGGTAAACTCAAAAGAGTTTCATGCACAAGGAACCAATGGTAGAGCAGTGGAGGTGTGTCCTGCTCAGTTGGAGCTGTGAGCAGTGAGTGGAGCTGCTAGCAACTTGAGCTCCTGCCTGGAGAGCCCTGAGACCAGCCCAGGAAGAGAAGGAAGAAAGGGGCTTCACCTTCAACTTTTATCCAGAGGGAGAGGAGGAGAAAAGAAAACTTTAAACATCTTTATTACCATTCTGCAAGGAGTTGGAGAGAGGGGGAAAAACCAACAACATCCAGTGTGGAAGGAGGGAGACTCTACATCTTCTACAGGTGGGTGTGGGTGCATTTCCCCAAACAGACTTTGTTGTTTCGGTGGGGGGAGGAAAGAAGACCACTGAGGGCCGGAACATCGCGGGGGGTGTGTGTGTGTGTGGTAGTGTGTGTGGGGGCCTTGCTTACAACTGGGCCCCCCCCCCACAATTGGAACCCCCCCACCCCCCCCCCCAATTGCCTAGCCTGGGATAGCTGGAGCTACCAGGCTGAAGATTTTCATTAATCATCCTATTAAAGATCGTTTAGGAGTGTGTGCCTGGTGGCTCTAGCTACCCCAGGTGAAGACGTCTTCTCCCCCCACCTGAAGACCAACCCAAAGACTGTGTTTTTTGTGTGTTTTGCCATCTGGGGAGTGCACCCACCCACAGCTGCGAGGGGAGACCTTCCCTCGCAGCCCCCCCCCCTTCCCACCCCCCTCTCTCTTTCTCTGTTACTCTGTTTCTCCCCTCTCTCTCTGAGGCCCCTTTTCTTCCTAATTTTAAAAAACAAAACCCAATTAAGACAACTGAGCAGAGGGAGCAAGGCCTCTCCCCAATTGTCAACGAGGGGAGAGGTGCCTCGTTAAGGGCTCCTCTGCTCAGTTAATATACGAGGCCATTAAAGACCATTAAGGCCTGTGACTTTGGGGTGGGTGTAGCCCTTAAAGGGACCCCGTGATGGCGACCCCATCCACGCCGGTGGCAGGGCCAGCAAGGACGTATGCGCAGGTGGCAACCGCTTCCACGGCCCCTCCTGCGCCACCCGCTGCCCTGCCACCTTTCAGACTCATTACTAAAAAACACGGGGTCAAGAGCTACACTCATCCCACAATGACCATCGAGGAGTGCGTGCGGGCGATGGCTGGGGTAGTCGGCCCCTCGGCCATTGTCGCAGCCTCCAAGATGTCTGGGAAGGCCGTGTTCTTCCTGGGGTCGGAGCGGGCGGTGTCCCTGGCCCTCGAAAAGGGGCTCACGGTGGGCGGGACGTTCCTGCCGGTGGACCCTCTCGAGGCCACCGCGCAGAGGGTCATCATTTCAAACGTCCCGCCCTTTGTTCCCGCTGAGCTCCTCCTCCCTCACCTACAACAACTGGGGGATGTAAGGTCAGGGATCAACCCCATACCGCTCGGCCTCAGGGAGAACAGCCTGCGCCACGTGTTCTCCTTCCGCCGCCAGCTCTTTGTCCGGCTGGCGCGGGAGGACACGACGGAGGGGAATTTTAATGTGGTGCACGAGGGGACTGCCTACCGCGTCTTCTGGACGTCGGACGGCGTGCGGTGCCATGCCTGCAGGGAGGTGGGGCACGTTCGCAAGAACTGCCCCGCCTCCAAGGCCGCCAAACCACCGAAGGCGGCCAAGGCTGGCGCCGCCGCCACCCCTCCCCCTAGTTGCGTCCGCGTGCTGGGAGCCATGGGTGCGCGGGCATCGTCGGAGGCCTTTGTTTTCAGGGCCTCCGGCGGGGGGGAGGAAGAGCGTCCGACCGGAAAGAAGGCGCGGAAGAAGGCAAAACATCTAGAGGCGGGTCCCCTCAGTGCGCCAGATAATTTGACCACCGCGCTCAGCCCAACCCCGTCACCGGCGAGCGCGTGGTGCCCAGAGCCCATGCCCGAGCCCTTGAATAACACCACAGAGGGGCCCGGGCGCGGGAAAGGAAAAGAAAAGGGGGGGCGGAGCGGGAGGCCTCGGCAGACATGGGGGTCTCCCTGCCTCCGTGCGCCCCCAGGAACAAAAGGAGGCGCGGCTCCGATGAGGCGGAGGGGGAACAACATCCCTCCGCGGAGGAGTCGGTGCCCGCCGCGTGTCCCGCGTCCCCCACCAGCGCTCCCAAATTGCGCTGCAGGCGCGAAGAGTCTGTCCCCGGGGAGGGTGAGGCAGTCGAGGCTGCCCAGCCGCTGCCTCCTGGGGATGGCATGGAAGATCTGCCTGTCGTGGGGGGCGTGGGGACCGCGGAGGAATGCGTAGCCGCCGGGCCGGGCGTCCCGGGGACTGAGGCGGGCGGGGCCGAAAAGGCCGAACCTGAGCCCGCCCAGCCAATACCCAACTTCCCCCGGGAGTCGCTCGACCCGGCAGAAACACAAACTGATTTTAATGAAACTGTAGATGCTGGGCCGGGGGGTGGCAGCGGGGAGGGGGAGGAACACCCACCCTCGCCTCTTACTTTGGAGCTGGAGCACTTGGGGAGCCTGGGGATCTCCTATGGCCGGGTCTCTCCTTGTTCTCCGGTTCCTGGGGCGGAAGGGGAACCCCTTCCGCTGTCATTTCCCGACCCAGCACCATTTTTAAAAGAGCCCAGTGGGGACTCCTCTGCCGACGATCCTGGGGGTGGGATCGGGGCAGTGCCAGGGCCGGTTGGAGCGGCCGGTTCATTTGCCGTACCTTGTGCGGTCGATGGGCTGGCTGCTGGCGGCCACCTCCCGGAGGAGGACGGGGACTCGGTGGGGGACGCGGGTGAAGACCTAGAGACCACCGCCAGTGAGGCGGTGGATCTGCTCGCGGCCGCCGCTGAGGCCATCCTCATTCCTGCAAAGGAACTCCGGGACTTTTTGGCCCAGAGCTGGGGTCGCCGCGACCAAGCCCGACTGGCCCTGGAAAAATGGTCCGAGCCGGAGCTGATCAAGGGGTCCGTCCGCGCCGCCGTTAAAACCTTGGCCGCGGGCGGGCCCTTGACAAAGGAGCAGCACCTTGAGCTGCGCGAGCTCGAGGGACTCCTCGCTGGGCTGCAGAGGGAGCGGAGTTCAACAAAAGACTCCGCTCCCTCCCCCACAATAGGTTAAGGTAGAGGTTGCACTATGCTTTTGCCATGAAGATAACCATAGCCAGCCTCAACATCAACGGCGGCAGAGGGGCACGCCGTAGATTTGACAATTTTTCGCTCCTGCGGGAGGGGAAATATGCGGTGTGCTTCCTGCAAGAAACCCACACCGTTCCGGGAGACGAAGCCACGTGGCTCCTGGAATGGCAAGGAGAGGTCCGCATGAGCCACCTCACCGCCATTTCTAGTGGGGTGGCCATCTTGCTGGGCCCGCATTTTCAGCCGGAGATCTTGGGGGTCGAGGAGCCCGTGCCAGGCCGCTTGCTGCACGTAACGGTTCGCCTGGGGGACGTGCCGCTCCATCTCGTGAACGTGTACGCCCCTCATCCCGGCCCGCAGCAGACGCGCTTCTTTGAAGAGGTGTCCGCTCTTCTTGGCTCCGTCGACGTCGGCGACTGCATTGTCCTCGGGGGGGATTTTAACTGCACCCTCGAGGCGAGGGACCGCTCCGGTGCCCCGCAGTGCATGACGGCGATGGAGAAGTTGAGGGACCTGGTCGGGTCCTTCGACTTGGTGGACGTCTGGCGAAATCTCCACCCCGACTCCAGCGCCTTTACTTGGGTGAGGCCTGGAGTTGGATGGTCTAGAGTCGACCGCCTTTACGTGTCTCGGGCGTACGTTTCCTGTGTCCCGGCGGCCTCCATGCGGCCGGTGCCATGTTCGGACCACCACCTGGTGTGGGCGGAGCTCGCTTCGCTCCGCGCGAGGACGGGGTCCGCGTACTGGCACTTTAACAACCGGCTGCTGGAGGACGTGCGGTTCCAGGACTCGTTCCGTCGATTCTGGTCCGACTGGAGAAGGAAGCAGGGGGGCTTCCCCTCCTTGAGGCTATGGTGGGACGTGGGCAAGGCTCACGTCCGCGTCTTCTGTCAAGAGTACGCGAGGTGGTCGACCAAGAGGCGGGCGGCCAGAGTCGGGCGCCTAGAAAAAGAGGTGCTCGACCTGGAAGCCCGTCTCGGTCAAGTCGTCCAGGACCCGGCCCTGCGGACGGTGTACGAAGCGAAGAAGGCCGCGCTGAAGGACCTGCAGCTCGTCGGGTCCCGAGGCGCGTTCGTGAGGTCGCGGATCCGGTTCCTGCGGGATCTGGACCGCGGCTCCCCCTTCTTCTACTCGCTGGAAAAAAGGCAGAGTGTCCGTAAGCAGCTCTTGACGCTGCTGGCCGACGACGGCTCTCGTCTCGGATCCGGAGGGCGTCAACAACAGGGTCCGTGAATATTACGGGGCTCTGTTCTCTCCGGATCCGTCCAGCGAGGAAGCGCGTAGAGTTTTGTGGGAGGACCTGCCGAAGGTCAGCCCGGAGGGCGCCGAAAATCTGGAAGCTCCGCTAAGCCTGGCGGAGCTGACCGGTGCCCTCGCCCGGCTCTCGAGGGGAAAATCCCCGGGGCTGGACGGGCTGACCGTGGAGTTCCACAGGGCGTTCTGGGACGTCCTGGGGAGCGACTACGCGCGGGTCCTGGGGGAAAGTCTGGCGACCGGGGAGATGCCCCTCTCTTGGCGCAGGGCAGTCATCGTCCTGCTGCCTAAGAAGGGCGATCTCCGCCTCCTTAAGAACTGGCGCCCGGTCTCCCTCCTCAGCACGGACTACAAAATCTTCGCCAGGGCGATGTCTGCTCGCCTTGGTGCCGTGCTGGACCACATGATCCACCCCGACCAGTCATACACGGTCCCGGGCCGGACAATCCACGATAACATCCATCTGGTCCGGGACCTCATCCATTGTTCCCAGGAGGCTGGTCTGTCGGTCGCCTTCCTATCCCTCGACCAAGAGAAGGCGTTCGACAGGGTGGATCACGACTATCTGCTCGAAACTCTGCGCGCTTTCGGGTTCGGGACGCATTTCGTCGCCCGGATCCGACTTTTGTACGCCGCCGCGGAGTGTCTGATTAAGGTTAACGGGTCCTTGACGGCGCCCCTTCGCTTTAGGAGAGGGGTGCGCCAGGGATGCCCCATGTCCGGCCAGTTATACGCCGTTTGCGTGGAGCCTTTCCTGCGCCTCTTGCGGACGAGGTTGACGGGACTGGCTCTGCAAGGGCCGGGCGTGGAGGTCGTCCTCTCGGCTTACGCCGATGACGTGCTCCTCGCGATAGAGGATCCCGCTGACCTGCGGAGGATGCGTGAGTGCCAGGAGATTTACTCGGCCGCGTCCTCCGCCAGGATCAACTGGGAGAAATGTTCCGGACTCCTGGTGGGTCAGTGGCGGGTGGACTCCCTGCCGGAGGAGCTCAGGCCTTTTGCCTGGAGCACGACCCATCTCCTCTATCTGGGAGTCTACCTTAGCCCCGACGAGGGAGCCTGGCCGGCGAACTGGCAGGAGCCGGAGGCCAAGGTCGCCGCTCGCCTAGGGCGCTGGACAGGACTGCTCCGAGTGCTGTCCTACAGGGGTCGAGCGCTAGTCATAAACCAGCTGGTGGCCGCAATGCTGTGGTACCGGCTGGTCACTTTGACCCCTCCCCCTGCGTTTGTCGCCAAGATACAGAAGAAGCTGGTGGACTTCTTCTGGAACAACAGGAAGCACTGGGTCTCTGCCGCGGTCTTGAGTCTCCCGCTTGAGGAGGGCGGTCAGTCGTTGGTGTGCGTCAGCGCCCAGCTTGCGACTTTCCGTCTTCAGACCCTGCAGAGATACCTTTACGTCGAGCCCCCTCCTAGGTGGTGCGCTCTGGCGAGGTATTTCTTCCGCCAGCAGCTCGACCTCAATTATGACACGCAGCTCCTGTTTGTGAACTTGGGGGGTGCCAGGACCGCCCTCCGGGAGCTGCCTGTCTTTTACAGGGAACTCATCAGGGTCTGGAACAAAGTCTCCACCAAGCGCAGCTCTCCGCCGGCTGGAGTGGCGGCCGTCCTGCAGGAACCGCTGCTCGAGAATCCGTACCTCCACGGCCGAGGCTTTATGTGGCGGTCGGAAGAGAGGGCCGTGGCTGGTGAGGTGACCAGGGTCAGGGACCTGCTCGATGGCGGAGGAGCGGGCTGGATGGCGCCAGACACGCTGGCGCGGCGCCTAAATTCTGCCAACGTCCGCCACGCGGCCGATGCCATCGAGTCGCTAAAAACAGCTCTGGGCCCTGACTCCGTTAGGTGCATCGAGGAGGCTCAAGCACGTGGGGAGATCCCGTCCGAACTGACCCCCGTCCGGACGGAATTCCTCATCGGCGCCAAACCCCGGAACCTCCCTCGGGGGCCGGCGCCTCACAACTTGAGCCGCCTCGGGGAAATCCCCTCCGTGCCTTTCAGTTCCGCGCGGAGGGGTTTACTGTACGGGCTGCTCCTGCACACCCTCAACTTTGCCATCCTCGCCGGCCGTCCGGACACGCCATGGCGTACCATCTTGCCGTCCGGAGGAGGCGGGGGTCCCCGATGGAGGGCACTCTACGCAGGGGTCCTCCCACTATTCATCGGGGACTTGGCCTGGAGGGTGGTGCACGGAGCAGTGCCGTGCAACAAATTTTTAAGCCGGTTCACGGACTCCCAGGCCGCCTGCAATTTCTGCGGTTTGGAGAGTGTCCGTGTTCCATGTTTTTATTGCGTGCACAAGGTTGCAGCCCCTGTTCCATTATTTGAAGGGGCTGCTCCTGAAATTCTGGCTGCACTTCAGTCCCACACTCCTGATCTTTGGGCACCCTGTGCGGAGGGGAGCGGGTAGGTCCGAAGGCCTCCTCGTAGGACTGCTCCTGGGCACGGCCAAGGGTGCCATCAGCCGGTCCAGGCAGCGGGCGGTCGAGGGGGTCGTTCAACCTGACTGCCTGCCTCTCTTCCGCTCTTACATCCGGTCCAGGGTGTCCTTGGAGATGGAGCACGCGGTGTCCACCGGTACGCTCGCGGCCTTCCGCGAGAGGTGGGCACCGGAGGGACTGGAGTGCATCATCACGCCCGGCAACCAAATTTTAATTTGATTTTACGTTTTAAAGTTTAATTTGTTTTAATTGCCGGTGCTTTTAGTGTCCCCCTCCCCTTTTATAGGGGGCACTGGGAAAATTTGATTTTAGCGCCCCAAAAAAAAAAAAAATAAAATAATTTTAAAAAAAAGGGGCCTTGAAAATGTCTGCTGTGTCACCCAGGTCGGGTGGCATGGTCTTAATGTTTTATGTTTTGCAGGTAAACTCAAAAGAGTTTCATGCACAAGGAACCAATGGTAGAGCAGTGGAGGCGTGTCCTGCTCAGTTGGAGCTGTGAGCAGTGAGTGGAGCTGCTAGCAACTTGAGCTCCTGCCTGGAGAGCCCTGAGACCAGCCCAGGAAGAGAAGGAAGAAAGGGGCTTCACCTTCAACTTTTATCCAGAGGGAGAGGAGGAGAAAAGAAAACTTTAAACATCTTTATTACCATTCTGCAAGGAGTTGGAGAGAGGGGGAAAAGACCAACAACATCCAGTGTGGAAGGAGGGAGACTCTACATTTCTACAGGTGGGTGTGGGTGCATTTCCCAAAAAGACTTTGTTGTATCGGTGGGGGGAGGAAAGAAGACCACTGAGGGCCGGAACATCGCGGGGGGTGTGTGTGTGTGTGGTAGTGTGTGTGGGGGCCTTGCTTACAACTGGGCCCCCCCCACAATTGGAACCCCCCCCACCCCCCCACATTTGCCTAGCCTGGGATAGCTGGAGCTACCAGGCTGAAGATTTTCATTAATCACCCTATTAAAGATCGTTTAGGATTGTGTGCCTGGTGGCTCTAGCTACCCCAGGTGAAGACGTCTTCTCCCCCCACCTGAAGACCAACCCAAAGACTGTGTTTTTTGTGTGTTTTGCCATCTGAAAAGTGCACCCACCCACAGCTGCGAGGGGAGACCTGCCCGCGCAGCCCCCCCCCCCTTCCCACCCCCCTCTCTCTTTCTCCGTTACCCTCTGTTTCTCCCCTCTCTCTCTGAGGCCCCTTTTCTTACTAATTTAAAAAAAAAACAATTAAGACAACTGAGCAGAGGGAGCAAGGCCTCTCCCCAATTGTCAACGAGGGGAGAGGTGCCTCGTTAAGGGCTCCTCTGCTCAGTTAATATACAAGGCCATTAAAGACCATTAAGGCCTGTGACTTTGGGGTGGGTGTAGCCCTTAAAGGGACCCCGTGATGGCGACCCCATCCACGCCGGTGGCAGGGCCAGCGAAGACGTATGCGCAGGTGGCAACCGCTTCCACGGCACCTCCTGCGCCACCCGCTGCCCTGCCACCATTCAGACTCATTACAAAAAAACACGGGGTCAAGAGCTACACTCACCCCACAATGACCATCGAGGAGTGCGTGCGGGCGATGGCTGGGGTAGTCGGCCCCTCGGCCATTGTCGCAGCCTCTAAGATGTCTGGGAAGGCCGTGTTCTTCCTGGGGTCGGAGCGGGCGGTGTCCCTGGCCCTTGAAAAGGGGCTCACGGTGGGCGGGACGTTCCTGCCGGTGGACCCTCTCGAGGCCACCGCGCAGAGGGTCATCATTTCAAACGTCCCGCCCTTTGTTCCCGCTGAGCTCCTCCTCCCTCACCTACACCAACTGGGGGAGGTAAGGTCGGGGATCAACCCCATACCGCTCGGCCTCAGGGAGAACAGCCTGCGCCACGTGTTCTCCTTCCGCCGCCAGCTCTTTGTCCGGCTGGCGCGGGAGGAGACGACGGAGGGGAACTTTAATGTGGTGCACGAGGGGACTGCCTACCGCGTCTTTTGGACGTCGGACGGCGTGCGGTGCCATGCCTGCAGGGAGGTGGGGCACGTTCGCAAGAACTGCCCCGCCTCCAAGGCCGCCAAACCACCGAAGGCGGCCAAGGCTGGCGCCGCCGCCACCCCTCCCCCTAGTTGCGTCCGCGTGCCGGGAGCCATGGGTGCGCGGGCATCGTCGGAGGCCTTTGTTTTCAGGGCCTCCGGCGGGGGGGAGGGAGAGCGTCCGACCGGAAAGAAGGCGCGGAAGAAGGCAAAACATCTAGAGGCGGGTCCCCTCGGTGCGCCAGATAATTTGACCACCGCGCTCAGCCCAACCCCGTCACCGGCGAGCGCGTGGTGCCCCGAGCCCGTGCCCGAGCCCTTGAATAACACCACAGAGGGGCCCGGGCGCGGGAAAGGAAAGGAAAAGGGGGGGCGGAGCGGGAGGCCTCGGCAGACATGGGGGTCTCCCTGCCTCCGCGCACCCCCAGGAACAAAAGGAGGCGCGGCTCCGATGAGGCGGAGGGGGAACAACATCCCTCCGCGGAGGAGTCAGTGCCCGTCGCGTGTCCCGCGTCCCCCACCAGCGCTCCCAAATTGCGCTGCAGGCGCGAAGAGTCTGTCCCCGGGGAGGGTGAGGCAGTCGAGGCTGCCCAGCCGCTGCCTCCTGGGGATGGAGTGGAAGATCTGCCTGTCGTGGGGGGCGTGGTGCCAGCGGAAGAATGCATTGCCGCCGGGCCGGGCGTCCCGGGGACTGAGGCGGGCGGGGCCGAAAAGGCCGAACCTGAGCCCGCCCAGCCAATACCCAACTTCCCCCGGGAGTCGCTCGACCCGGCAGAAACACAAACTGATTTTAATGAAACTGTAGATGCTGGGCCGGGGGGTGGCAGCGGGGAGGGGGAGGAACACCCACCCTCGCCTCTTACTTTGGAGCTGGAGCACTTGGGGAGCCTGGGGATCTCCTATGGCCGGGTCTCTCCTTGTTCTCCGGTTCCTGGGGCGGAGGGGGAACCCCTTCCGCTGTCATTTCCCGACCCAGCACCATTTTTAAAAGAGCCCAGTGGGGACTCCTCTGCCGACGATCCTGGGGGTGGGATCGGGGCAGTGCCAGGGCCGGTTGGAGCGGCCGGTTCATTTGCCGTACCTTGTGCGGTCGATGGGCTGGCTGCTGGCGGCCACCTCCCGGAGGAGGACGGGGACTCGGTGGAGGACGCGGGTGAAGACCTAGAGACCACCGCCAGTGAGGCGGTGGATCTGCTCGCGGCCGCCGCTGAGGCCCTCCTCATTCCTGCAAAGGAACTCCGGGACTTTTTGGCCCAGAGCCGGGGTCGCCGCGACCAAGCCCGACTGGCCCTGGAAAAATGGTCCGAGCCGGAGCTGATCAAGGGGTCCGTCCGCGCCGCCGTTAAAACCTTGGCCGCGGGCGGGCCCTTGACAAAGGAGCAGCACCTTGAGCTGCGCGAGCTCGAGGGACTCCTCGCTGGGCTGCGGAGGGAGCGGAGTTCAACAAAAGACTCCGCTCCCTCCCCCACAATAGGTTAAGGTAGAGGTTGCACTATGCTTTTGCCATGAAGATAACCATAGCCAGCCTCAACATCAACGGCGGCAGAGGGGCACGCCGTAGATTTGACAATTTTTCGCTCCTGCGGGAGGGGAAATATGCGGTGTGCTTCCTGCAAGAAACCCACACCGTTCCGGGAGACGAAGCCACGTGGCTCCTGGAATGGCAAGGAGAGGTCCGCATGAGCCACCTCACCGCCATTTCTAGTGGGGTGGCCATCTTGCTGGGCCCGCATTTTCAGCCGGAGATCTTGGGGGTCGAGGAGCCCGTGCCAGGCCGCTTGCTGCACGTAACGGTTCGCCTGGGGGACGTGCCGCTCCATCTCGTGAACGTGTACGCCCCTCATCCCGGCCCGCAGCAGACGCGCTTCTTTGAAGAGGTGTCCGCTCTTCTTTGCTCCGTCGACGTCGGCGACTGCATTGTCCTCGGGGGGGATTTTAACTGCACCCTCGAGGCGAGGGACCGCTCCGGTGCCCCGCAGTGCATGACGGCGATGGAGAAGTTGAGGGACCTGGTCGGGTCCTTCGACTTGGTGGACGTCTGGCGAAATCTCCACCCCGACTCCAGCGCCTTTACTTGGGTGAGGCCTGGAGTTGGATGGTCTAGAGTCGACCACCTTTACGTGTCTCGGGCGTACGTTTCCTGCGTCCCGGCGGCCTCCATGCGGCTGGTGCCGTGTTCGGACCACAACCTGGTGTGGGCGGAGCTCGCTTCGCTCCGCGCGAGGACGGGGTCCGCGTACTGGCACTTTAACAACCGGCTGCTGGAGGACGTGCGGTTCCAGGACTCGTTCCGTCGATTCTGGTCCGACTGGAGAAGGAAGCAGGGGGGCTTCCCCTCCTTGAGGCTATGGTGGGACGTGGGCAAGGCTCACGTCCGCGTCTTCTGTCAAGAGTACGCGAGGGGGTCGACCAAGAGGCGGGCGGCCAGAGTCGGGCGCCTAGAAAAAGAGGTGCTCGACCTGGAAGCCCGTCTCGGTCAAGTCGTCCAGGACCCGGCCCTGCGGACGGTGTACGAAGCGAAGAAGGCCGCGCTGAAGGACCTGCAGCTCGTCGGGTCCCGAGGCGCGTTCGTGAGGTCGCGGATCCGGTTCCTGCGGGATCTGGACCGCGGCTCCCCCTTCTTCTACTCGCTGGAAAAAAGGCAGAGTGTCCGTAAGCAGCTCTTGACGCTGCTGGCCGACGACGGCTCTCTCGTCTCGGATCCGGAGGGCGTCAACAACAGGGTCCGTGAATATTACGGGGCTCTGTTCTCTCCGGATCCGTCCAGCGAGGAAGCGCGTAGAGTTTTGTGGGAGGACCTGCCGAAGGTCGGCCCGGAGGGCGCCGAAAATCTGGAAGCTCCGCTAAGCCTGGCGGAGCTGACCGGTGCCCTCGCCCGGCTCTCGAGGGGAAAATCCCCGGGGCTGGACGGGCTGACCGTGGAGTTCCACAGGGCGTTCTGGGACGTCCTGGGGGGCGACTACGCGCGGGTCCTGGGGGAAAGTCTGGCGACCGGGGAGATGCCCCTCTCTTGGCGCAGGGCAGTCATCGTCCTGCTGCCTAAGAAGGGCGATCTCCGCCTCCTTAAGAACTGGCGCCCGGTCTCCCTCCTCAGCACGGACTACAAAATCTTCGCCAGGGCGATGTCTGCTCGCCTTGGTGCCGTGCTGGACCACATGATCCACCCCGACCAGTCCTACACGGTCCCGGGCCGGACAATCCACGACAACATCCATCTGGTCCGGGACCTCATCCATTGCTCCCAGGAGGCTGGTCTCTCGGTCGCCTTCCTATCCCTCGACCAAGAGAAGGCGTTCGACAGGGTGGATCACGACTATCTGCTCGGAACTCTGCGCGCTTTCGGGTTCGGGACGCATTTCGTCGCCCGGATCCGACTTTTGTACGCCGCCGCGGAGTGTCTGATTAAGGTTAACGGGTCCTTGACGGCGCCCCTTCGCTTTAGGAGAGGGGTGCGCCAGGGATGCCCCATGTCCGGCCAGTTATACGCCGTTTGTGTGGAGCCTTTCCTGCGCCTCTTGCGGACGAGGTTGACGGGACTGGCTCTGCAAGGGCCGGGCTTGGAGGTCGTCCTCTCGGCTTACGCCGATGACGTGCTCCTCGCGATAGAGGATCCCGCTGACCTGCGGAGGATGCGTGAGTGCCAGGAGATTTACTCGGCCGCGTCCTCTGCCAGGATCAACTGGGAGAAATGTTCCGGACTCCTGGTGGGTCAGTGGCGGGTGGACTCCCTGCCGGAGGAGCTCAGGCCTTTTGCCTGGAGCACGACCCATCTCCTCTATCTGGGAGTCTACCTTAGCCCCGACGAGGGAGCCTGGCCGGCGAACTGGCAGGAGCTGGAGGCCAAGGTCGCCGCTCGCCTAGGGCGCTGGACAGGACTGCTCCGAGTGCTGTCCTACAGGGGTCGAGCGCTAGTCATAAACCAGCTGGTGGCCGCAATGCTGTGGTACCGGCTGGTCACTTTGACCCCTCCCCCTGCGTTTGTCGCCAAGATACAGAAGAAGCTGGTGGACTTCTTCTGGAACAACAGGAAGCACTGGGTCTCTGCCGCGGTCTTGAGTCTCCCGCTTGAGGAGGGCGGTCAGTCGTTGGTGTGCGTCAGCGCCCAGCTCGCGACTTTCCGTCTTCAGACCCTGCAGAGATACCTTTACGTCAAGCCCCCTCCTAGGTGGTATGCTCTGGCGAGGTATTTCTTCCGCCAGCAGCTCGACCTCAATTATGACACGCAGCTCCTGTTTGTGAACTTGGGGGGTGCCAGGACCGCCCTCCGGGAGCTGCCTGTCTTTTACAGGGAACTCATCAGGGTCTGGAACAAAGTCTCCACCAAGCGCAGCTCTCCGCCGGCTGGAGTGGCGGCCGTCCTGCAGGAACCGCTGCTCGGGAATCCGTACCTCCACGGCCGAGGCTTTATGTGGCGGTCGGAAGAGAGGGCTGTGGCTGGTGAGGTGACCAGGGTCAGGGACCTGCTCGATGGCGGAGGAGCGGGCTGGATGGCGCCAGACACGCTGGCGCGGCGCCTAAATTCTGCCAACGTCCGCCACGCGGCTGATGCCATCGAGTCGCTAAAAACAGCTCTGGGCCCTGACTCCGTTAGGTGCATCGAGGAGGCTCAAGCACGTGGGGAGATCCCGTCCGAACTGACCCCCGTCCGGACGGAATTCCTCATCGGCGCCAAACCCCGGAACCTCCCTCGGGGGCCGGCGCCTCACAACTTGAGCCGCCTCGGGGAAATCCCCTCCGTGCCTTTCAGTTCCGCGCGGAGGGGTTTCCTGTACGGGCTGCTCCTGCACACCCTCAACTTTGCCATCCTCGCCGGCCGTCCGGACACGCCATGGCGTACCATCTTGCCGTCCGGAGGAGGCGGGGGTCCCCGATGGAGGGCACTCTACGCAGGGGTCCTCCCACTATTCATCGGGGACTTGGCCTGGAGGGTGGTGCACGGAGCAGTGCCGTGCAACAAATTTTTAAGCCGGTTCACGGACTCCCAGGCCGCCTGCAATTTCTGCGGTCTGGAGGAGTCCGTGTTCCATGTTTTTTATGGAGTGCACAAGGTTGCAGCCCCTGTTCCACTATTTGAAGGGGCTGCTCCTGAAATTCTGGCTGCACTTCAGTCCCACTCTCCTGATCTTTGGGCAACCTGTGCGGAGGGGAGCGGGTAGGTCCGAAGGCCTCCTCGTAGGACTGCTCCTGGGCACGGCCAAGGGTGCCATCAGCCGGTCCAGGCAGCGGGCGGTCGAGGGGGTCGTTCAACCTGACTGCCTGCCTCTCTTCCGCTCTTACATCCGGTCCAGGGTGTCCTTGGAGATGGAGCACGCGGTGTCCACCGGTACGCTCGCGGCCTTCCGCGAGAGGTGGGCACCGGAGGGACTGGAGTGCATCATCACGCCCGGCAACCAAATTTTAATTTGATTTTACGTTTTAAAGTTTAATTTGTTTTAATTGCCGGTGCTTTTAGTGTCCCCTTCCCTTTTATAGGGGGCACTGGGGAAAAATTGTGATTTTAGTGCCCAAAAAAAAAAAGGAAAAAAAAAAAAAGAAAAGAAAAACACAATAAAAAACAAAAAAAGGGGGGGAAAAAAGGGCCTTGTAAATGTCTGGAGTGTCACCCAGGTCGGGTGGCACCGTTTAATGTTTTATGTTTTGCAGGTGAACTCCAAAAAGAGTTTCATGCACAAGGAACCAATGGTAGAGCAGTGGAGGCGTGTCCTGCTCAGTTGGAGCTGTGAGCAGTGAGTGGAGCTGCTAGCAACTTGAGCTCCTGCCTGGAGAGCCCTGAGACCAGCCCAGGAAGAGAAGGAAGAAAGGGGCTTCACCTTCAACTTTTATCCAGAGGGAGAGGAGGAGAAAAGAAAACTTTAAACATCTTTATTACCATTCTGCAAGGAGTTGGAGAGAGGGGGAAAAGACCAACAACATCCAGTGTGGAAGGAGGGAGACTCTACATTTCTACAGGTGGGTGTGGGTGCATTTCCCAAAAAGACTTTGTTGTATCGGTGGGGGGAGGAAAGAAGACCACTGAGGGCCGGAACATCGCGGGGTGTGTGTGTGTGTGTGTGTGGTAGTGTGTGTGGGGGCCTTGCTTACAACTAAGCCCCCCCCACAATTGGAACCCCCCCCACCCCCCCACATTTGCCTAGCCTGGGATAGCTGGAGCTACCAGGCTGAAGATTGTCATTAATCTCCCTATTAAAGATCGTTTAGGAGTGGGTGCCTGGTGGCTCTAGCTACCCCAGGTGAAGACGTCTTCTCCCCCCACCTGAAGACCAACCCAAAGACTGTGTTTTTTGTGTGTTTTGCCATCTGGGGAGTGCACCCACCCACAGCTGCGAGGGGAGACCTGCCCTCGCAGCCCCCCCCCCTTCCCACCCCCCTCTCTCTTTCTCCGTTACCCTCTGTTTCTCCCCTCTCTCTCTGAGGCCCCTTTTCTTCCTAATTTTAAAAAAAACCCAATTAAGACAACTGAGCAGAGGGAGCAAGGCCTCTCCCCAATTGTCAACGAGGGGAGAGGTGCCTCGTTAAGGGCTCCTCTGCTCAGTTAATATACAAGGCCATTAAAGACCATTAAGGCCTGTGACTTTGGGGTGGGTGTAGCCCTTAAAGGGACCCCGTGATGGCGACCCCATCCACGCCGGTGGCAGGGCCAGCGAAGACGTATGCGCAGGTGGCAACCGCTTCCACGGCACCTCCTGCGCCACCCGCTGCCCTGCCACCATTCAGACTCATTACAAAAAAACACGGGGTCAAGAGCTACACTCACCCCACAATGAGCATTGAGGAGTGCGTGCGGGCGATGGCTGGGGTAGTCGGCCCCTCGGCCATTGTCGCAGCCTCCAAGATGTCTGGGAAGGCCGTTTTCTTCCTGGGGTCGGAGCGGGCGGTGTCCCTGGCCCTCGAAAGGGGGCTCACGGTGGGCGGGACGTTCCTGCCGGTGGATCCTCTCGAGGCCACCGCGCAGAGGGTCATCGTGTCGAACGTCCCGCCCTTTGTTCCCGCTGAGCTCCTCCTCCCTCACCTACAACAACTGGGGGAGGTAAGGTCAGGGATCAACTCCATACCGCTCGGCCTCAGGGAGAACAGCCTGCGCCACGTGTTCTCCTTCCGCCGCCAGCTCTTTGTCCGGCTGGCGCGGGAGGAGACGACGGAGGGAAATTTTAATGTGGTGCACGAGGGGACTGCCTACCGCGTCTTCTGGACGTCGGACGGCGTGCGGTGCCATGCCTGCAAGGAGGTGGGGCACGTTCGCAAGAACTGCCCCGCCTCCAAGGCCGCCAAACCACCGAAGGCGGCCAAGGCTGGCGCCGCCGCCACCCCTCCCCCTAGCTGCGTCCGCGTGCCGGGAGCCATGGGTGCGCGGGCATCGTCGGAGGCCTTTGTTTTCAGGGCCTCCGGCGGGGGGGAGGGAGAGCGTCCGACCGGAAGGAAGGCGCGGAAGAAGACAAAACATCCAGAGGCGGGTCCCCTCGGTGCGCCAGACAATTTGACCACCGCGCTCAGCCCAACCCCGTCACCGGCGAGCGCGGGGTGCCCCGAGCCCGTGCCCGGGCCCTTGAATAACACCACAGAGGGGCCCAGGCGCGGGCAAGAAAAGGAAAAGGGGGGGCGGAGCGGGAGGCCTCGGCAGACATGGGGGTCTCCCTGCCTCCGCGCGCCCCCAGGAACAAAAGGAGGCGCGGCTCCGATGAGGCGGAGGGGGAACAACATCCCTCCGCGGAGGAGTCGGTGCCCGCCGCGTGTCCCGCGTCCCCCACCAGCGCTCCCAAATTGCGCTGCAGGCGCGAAGAGTCTGTCCCCGGGGAGGGTGAGGCAGTCGAGGCTGCCCAGCCGCTGCCTCCTGGGGATGGCATGGAAGATCTGCCTGTCGTGGGGGGCGTGGGGACCGCGGAGGAATGCGTAGCCGCCGGGCCGGGCGTCCCGGGGACTGAGGCGGGCGAGGCCGAAAAGGCCGAACCTGAGCCCGCCCAACCAGTACCCAACTTCCCCCGGGAGTCGCTCGACCCGGCAGAAACACAAACTGATTTTAATGAAACTGTAGATGCTGGGCCGGGGGGTGGCAGCGGGGAGGGGGAGGAACACCCACCCTCGCCTCTTACTTTGGAGCTGGAGCACTTGGGGAGCCTGGGGATCTCCTATGGCCGGGTCTCTCCTTGTTCTCCGGTTCCTGGGGCGGAGGGGGAACCCCTTCCGCTGTCATTTCCCGACCCAGCACCATTTTAAAAAGAGCCCAGTGGGGACTCCTCTGCCGACGATCCTGGGGGTGGGATCGGGGCAGTGCCAGGGCCGGTTGGAGCGGCCGGTTCATTTGCCGTACCTTGTGCGGTCGATGGGCTGGCTGCTGGCGGCCACCTCCCGGAGGAGGACGGGGACTCGGTGGGGGACGCGGGTGAAGACCTAGAGACCACCGCCAGTGAAGCGGTGGATCTGCTCGCGGCCGCCGCTGAGGCCATCCTCATTCCTGCAAAGGAACTCCGGGACTTTTTGGCCCAGAGCCGGGGTCGCCGCGACCAAGCCCGACTGGCCCTGGAAAAATGGTCCGAGCCAGAGCTGATCAAGGGGTCTGTCCGCGCCGCCGTTAAAACCTTGGCCGCGGGCGGGCCCTTGACAAAGGAGCAGCACCTTGAGCTGCGCGAGCTCGAGGGACTCCTCGCTGGGCTGCGGAGGGAGCGGAGTTCAACAAAAGACTCCGCTCCCTCCCCCACAATAGGTTAAGGTAGAGGTTGCACTATGCTTTTGCCATGAAGATAACCATAGCCAGCCTCAACATCAACGGCGGCAGAGGGGCACGCCGTAGATTTGACAATTTTTCGCTCCTGCGGGAGGGGAAATATGCGGTGTGCTTCCTGCAAGAAACCCACACCGTTCCGGGAGACGAAGCCACGTGGCTCCTGGAATGGCAAGGAGAGGTCCGCATGAGCCACCTCACCGCCATTTCTAGTGGGGTGGCCATCTTGCTGGGCCCGCATTTTCAGCCGGAGATCTTGGGGGTCGAGGAGCCCGTGCCAGGCCGCTTGCTGCACGTAACGGTTCGCCTGGGGGACGTGCCGCTCCATCTCGTGAACGTGTACGCCCCTCATCCCGGCCCGCAGCAGACGCGCTTCTTTGAAGAGGTGTCCGCTCTTCTTGGCTCCGTCGACGTCGGCGACTGCATTGTCCTCGGGGGGGATTTTAACTGCACCCTCGAGGCGAGGGACCGCTCCGGTGCCCCGCAGTGCATGACGGCGATGGAGAAGTTGAGGGACCTGGTCGGGTCCTTCGACTTGGTGGACGTCTGGCGAAATCTCCACCCCGACTCCAGCGCCTTTACTTGGGTGAGGCCTGGAGTTGGATGGTCTAGAGTCGACCGCCTTTACGTGTCTCGGGCGTACGTTTCCTGCGTCCCGGCGGCCTCCATGCGGCCGGTGCCGTGTTCGGACCACCACCTGGTGTGGGCGGAGCTCGCTTCGCTCCGCGCGAGGACGGGGTCCGCGTACTGGCACTTTAACAACCGGCTGCTGGAGGACGTGCGGTTCCAGGACTCGTTCCGTCGATTCTGGTCCGACTGGAGAAGGAAGCAGGGGGGCTTCCCCTCCTTGAGGCTATGGTGGGACGTGGGCAAGGCTCACGTCCGCGTCTTCTGTCAAGAGTACGCGAGGGGGTCGACCAAGAGGCGGGCGGCCAGAGTCGGGCGCCTAGAAAAAGAGGTGCTCGACCTGGAAGCCCGTCTCGGTCAAGTCGTCCAGGACCCGGCCCTGCGGACGGTGTATGAAGCGAAGAAGGCCGCGCTGAAGGACCTGCAGCTCGTCGGGTCCCGAGGCGCGTTCGTGAGGTCGCGGATCCGGTTCCTGCGGGATCTGGACCGCGGCTCCCCCTTCTTCTACTCGCTGGAAAAAAGGCAGAGTGTCCGTAAGCAGCTCTTGACGCTGCTGGCCGACGACGGCTCTCTCGTCTCGGATCCGGAGGGCGTCAACAACAGGGTCCGTGAATATTACGGGGCTCTGTTCTCTCCGGATCCGTCCAGCGAGGAAGCGCGTAGAGTTTTGTGGGAGGACCTGCCGAAGGTCGGCCCGGAGGGCGCCGAAAATCTGGAAGCTCCGCTAAGCCTGGCGGAGCTGACCGGTGCCCTCGCCCGGCTCTCGAGGGGAAAATCCCCGGGGCTGGACGGGCTGACCGTGGAGTTCCACAGGGCGTTCTGGGACGTCCTGGGGAGCGACTACGCGCGGGTCCTGGGGGAAAGTCTGGCGACCGGGGAGATGCCCCTCTCTTGGCGCAGGGCAGTCATCGTCCTGCTGCCTAAGAAGGGCGATCTCCGCCTCCTTAAGAACTGGCGCCCGGTCTCCCTCCTCAGCACGGACTACAAAATCTTCGCCAGGGCGATGTCTGCTCGCCTTGGTGCCGTGCTGGACCACATGATCCACCCCGACCAGTCCTACATGGTCCCGGGCCGGACAATCCACGATAACATCCATCTGGTCCGGGACCTCATCCATTGTTCCCAGGAGGCTGGTCTGTCGGTCGCCTTCCTATCCCTCGACCAAGAGAAGGCGTTCGACAGGGTGGATCACGACTATCTGCTCGGAACTCTGCGCGCTTTCGGGTTCGGGACGCATTTCGTCGCCCGGATCCAACTTTTGTACGCCGCCGCGGAGTGTCTGATTAAGGTTAACGGGTCCTTGACGGCGCCCCTTCGCTTTAGGAGAGGGGTGCGCCAGGGATGCCCCATGTCCGGCCAGTTATACGCCGTTTGCGTGGAGCCTTTCCTGCGCCTCTTGCGGACGAGGTTGACGGGACTGGCTCTGCAAGGGCCGGGCGTGGAGGTCGTCCTCTCGGCTTACGCCGATGACGTGCTCCTCGCGGTAGAGGATCCCGCTGACCTGCGGAGGATGCGTGAGTGCCAGGAGATTTACTCGGCCGCGTCCTCCGCCAGGATCAACTGGGAGAAATGTTCCGGACTCCTGGTGGGTCAGTGGCGGGTGGACTCCCTGCCGGAGGAGCTCAGGCCTTTTGCCTGGAGCACGACCCATCTCCTCTATCTGGGAGTCTACCTTAGCCCCAACGAGGGAGCCTGGCCGGCGAACTGGCAGGAGCTGGAGGCCAAGGTCGCCGCTCGCCTAGGGCGCTGGACAGGACTGCTCCGAGTGCTGTCCTACAGGGGTCGAGCGCTAGTCATAAACCAGCTGGTGGCCGCAATGCTGTGGTACCGGCTGGTCACTTTGACCCCTCCCCCTGCGTTTGTCGCCAAGATACAGAAGAAGCTGGTGGACTTCTTCTGGAACAACAGGAAGCACTGGGTCTCTGCCGCGGTCTTGAGTCTCCCGCTTGAGGAGGGCGGTCAGTCGTTGGTGTGCGTCAGCGCCCAGCTCGCGACTTTCCGTCTTCAGACCCTGCAGAGATACCTTTACGTCGAGCCCCCTCCTAGGTGGTGCGCTCTGGCGAGGTATTTCTTCCGCCAGCAGCTCGACCTCAATTATGACACGCAGCTCCTGTTTGTGAACTTGGGGGGTGCCAGGACCGCCCTCCGGGAGCTGCCTGTCTTTTACAGGGAACTCATCAGGGTCTGGAACAAAGTCTCCACCAAGTGCAGCTCTCCGCCGGCTGGAGTGGCGGCCGTCCTGCAGGAACCGCTGCTCGGGAATCCGTACCTCCACGGCCGAGGCTTTATGTGGCGGTCGGAAGAGAGGGCTGTGGCTGGTGAGGTGACCAGGGTCAGGGACCTGCTCGATGGCGGAGGAGCGGGCTGGATGGCGCCAGACACGCTGGCGCGGCGCCTAAATTCTGCCAACGTCCGCCACGCGGCCGATGCCATCGAGTCGCTAAAAACAGCTCTGGGCCCTGACTCCGTTAGGTGCATCGAGGAGGCTCAAGCACGTGGGGAGATCCCGTCCGAACTGACTCCCGTCCGGATGGAATTCCTCATCGGCGCCAAACCCCGGAACCTCCCTCGGGGGCCGGCGCCTCACAACTTGAGCCGCCTCGGGGAAATCCCCTCCGTGCCTTTCAGTTCCGCGCGGAGGGGTTTCCTGTACGGGCTGCTCCTGCACACCCTCAACTTTGCCATCCTCGCCGGCCGTCCGGACACGCCATGGCGTACCATCTTGCCGTCCGGAGGAGGCGGGGGTCCCCGATGGAGGGCACTCTACGCAGGGGTCCTCCCACTATTCATCGGGGACTTGGCCTGGAGGGTGGTGCACGGAGCAGTGCCGTGCAACAAATTTTTAAGCCGGTTCACGGACTCCCAGGCCGCCTGCAATTTCTGCGGTCTGGAGGAGTCCGTGTTCCATGTTTTTATGGAGTGCACAAGGTTGCAGCCCCTGTTCCATTATTTGAAGGGGCTGCTCCTGCAATTCTGGCTGCACTTCAGTCCCACTCTCCTGATCTTTGGGCACCCTGTGCGGAGGGGAGCGGGTAGGTCCGAAGGCCTCCTCGTAGGACTGCTCCTGGGCACGGCCAAGGGTGCCATCAGCCGGTCCAGGCAGCGGGCGGTTGAGGGGGTCGTTCAACCTGACTGCCTGCCTCTCTTCCGCTCTTACATCCGGTCCAGGGTGTCCTTGGAGATGGAGCACGCGGTGTCCACCGGTACGCTCGCGGCCTTCCGCGAGAGGTGGGCACCGGAGGGACTGGAGTGCATCATCACGCCCGGCAACCAAATTTTAATTTGATTTTACGTTTTAAAGTTTAATTTGTTTTAATTGCCGGTGCTTTTAGTGTCCCCCTTCCCTTTTATAGGGGGCACTGGGAAAATTTGATTTTAGCGCCCCAAAAAAAAAAAAAAAAAAAAGGGGCCTTGAAAATGTCTGCTGTGTCACCCAGGTCGGGTGGCATGGTCTTAATGTTTTATGTTTTGCAGGTAAACTCAAAAGAGTTTCATGCACAAGGAACCAATCGTGGAGCAGTGGAGGCGTGTCCTGCTCAGTTGGAGCTGAGCTGCAGAGAGGAGCAGCCATCAACTTGTGCTCCTGCCTGGAGAGCCCTGAGACCAGCCCAGGAAAAGAAGGAAGGAAGGGGCTTCACCTTCAACTTTCATCCAGAGGGAGAGGAGGAGAACAGAAAACTTTGAACATCTTTATCATTCTGCAAAGAGTTGGAGAGAGGGGGAAAAACCACAACAACATCCGGTGTGGAAGGAGGGAGACTCTACATTTCTACAGGTGGGCGTGGGTGCATTTCCCCAAACAGACTTTGTTGTATCGGTGGGGGGAGGAAAGAAGACCACTGAGGGTCGGAATATCGCGGGGTGTGTGTGTGTGTGTGGTAGTGTGTGTGGGGGCCTTGCTTACAACTGGGCCCCCCCACAATTGGAACCCCCCCACCCCCCCCCCCAATTGCCTAGCCTGGGATAGCTGGAGCTACCAGGCTGAAGATTGTTGTTTTTCTTAATCACCCAATTAAAGATCGTTAGGAGTGCCTGGTGGCTCCAGCTACCCCAGGTGAAGACATCTTCTCCCCCCACCTGAAGACCACCCCAAAGACTTTTGTGTTTTGCCATCTGGGGAGTGCACCCACCCACAGCTGCGAGGGGAGACCTGCCCTCGCAGTCCCCCCACCCCTTCCCACCCCCCTCTCTCTTTCTCTGCTACTCTGTTTCTCCCCTCTCTCTCTGAGGCCCCTTTTCTTCCTAATTTAAAAAAAAAACCCAATTAAGACAACTGAGCAGAGGGAGCAAGGCCTCTCCCCAATTGTCAACGAGGGGAGAGGTGCCTCGTTAAGGGCTCCTCTGCTCAGTTAATATACGAGGCCATTAAAAGACCATTAAGGCCTGTGACTTTGGGGTGGGTGTAGCCCTTAAAGGGACCCCGTGATGGCGACCCCATCCACGCCGGTGGCAGGGCCAGCGAAGACATATGCGCAGGTGGCAACTGCTTCCACGGCACCTCCTGCGCCACCCGCTGCCCTGCCACCATTCAGACTCATTACAAAAAAACACGGGGTCAAGAGCTACACTCACCCCGCAATGAGCATTGAGGAGTGCGTGCGGGCGATGGCTGGGGTAGTCGGCCCCTCGGCCATTGTCGCAGCCTCCAAGATGTCTGGGAAGGCCGTGTTCTTCCTGGGGTCGGAGCGGGCGGTGTCCCTGGCCCTTGAAAAGGGGCTCACGGTGGGCGGGACGTTCCTGCCGGTGGACCCTCTCGAGGCCACCGCACAGAGGGTCATCATTTCAAACGTCCCGCCCTTTGTTCCCGCTGAGCTCCTCCTCCCTCACCTACAACAACTGGGGGAGGTAAGGTCAGGGATCAACCCCATACCGCTCGGCCTCAGGGAGAGCAGCCTGCGCCACGTGTTCTCCTTCCGCCGCCAGCTCTTTGTCCGGCTGGCGCGGGAGGAGACGACGGAGGGAAATTTTAAAGTGGTGCACGAGCGGACTGCCTACCGCGTCTTCTGGACGTCGGACGGCGTGCGGTGCCATGCCTGCAAGGAGGTGGGGCACGTTCGCAAGAACTGCCCCGTCTCCAAGGCCGCCAAACCACCGAAGGCGGCCAAGGCTGGCGCCGCCGCCACCCCTCCCCCTAGCTGCGTCCGCGTGCCGGGAGCCATGGGTGCGCGGGCATCATCGGAGACCTTTGTTTTCAGGGCCTCCGGCGGGGGGGAGGGAGAGCGTCCGACCGGAAGGAAGGCGCGGAAGAAGACAAAACATCCAGAGGCGGGTCCCCTCGGTGCGCCAGACAATTTGACCACCGCGCTCAGCCCAACCCAGTCACCGGCGAGCGCGGGGTGCCCCGAGCCCGTGCCCGGGCCCTTGAACAACACCACAGAGGGGCCCAGGCGCGGGCAAGAAAAGGAAAAGGGGGGGGCGGAGCGGGAGGCCTCGGCAGACATGGGGGTCTCCCTGCCTCCGCGCGCCCCCAGGAACAAAAGGAGGCGCGGCTCCGATGAGGCGGAGGGGGAACAACATCCCTCCGCAGAGGAGTCGGTGCCCGCCGCGTGTCCCGCGTCCCCCACCAGCGCTCCCAAATTGCGCTGCAGGCGCGAAGAGTCTGTCCCCGGGGAGGGTGAGGCAGTCGAGGCTGCCCAGCCGCTGCCTCCTGGGGATGGCATGGAAGATCTGCCTGTCGTGGGGGGCGTGGGGACCGCGGAGGAATGCGTAGCCGCCGGGCCGGGCGTCCCGGGGACTGAGGCGGGCGAGGCCGAAAAGGCCGAACCTGAGCCCGCCCAGCCAATACCCAACTTCCCCCGGGAGTCGCTCGACCCGGCAGAAACACAAACTGATTTTAATGAAACTGTAGATGCTGGGCCGGGGGGTGGCAGCGGGGAGGGGGAGGAACACCCGCCCTCGCCCCTTACTTTGGAGCTGGTGCACTTGGAGGGCCTGGGGATTTCCTATGGCCGGGTCTCTCCTTGTTCCCCGGTTCCTGGGGCGGAGGGGGAACCCCTTCCGCTGTCATTTCCCGACCCAGCACCATTTTTAAAAGAGCCCAGTGGGGACTCCTCTGCCGACGATCCTGGGGGTGGGATCGGGGCAGAGCCAGGGCCGGTTGGAGCGGCCGGTTCATTTGCCGTACCTTGTGCGGTCGATGGGCCGGCTGCTGGCGGCCACCTCCCGGAGGAGGACGGGGACTCAGTGGGGGACGCGGGAGAAGAACTAGAGACCACCGCCAGGGAGGCGGTGGATCTGCTCTCGGCCGCCGCTGAGGCCATCCTCATTCCTGCAAAGGAACTCCGGGACTTTTTGGCCCAGAGCCGGGGTCGCCGCGACCAAGCCCGACTGGCCCTGGAAAAATGGTCCGAGCCGGAGCTGATCAAGGGGTCCGTCCGCGCCGCCATTAAAACCTTGGCCGCGGGCGGGCCCTTGACAAAGGAGCAGGACCTTGAGCTGCGCGAGCTCGAGGGACTCCTCGCTGGGCTGCGGAGGGAGCGGAGTTCAACAAAAGACTCCGCTCCCTCCCCCACAATAGGTTAAGGTAGAGGTTGCACTATGCTTTTGCCATGAAGATAACCATAGCCAGCCTCAACATCAACGGCGGCAGAGGGGCACGCCGTAGATTTGACAATTTTTCGCTCCTGCGGGAGGGGAAATATGCGGTGTGCTTCCTGCAAGAAACCCACACCGTTCCGGGAGACGAAGCCACGTGGCTCCTGGAATGGCAAGGAGAGGTCCGCATGAGCCACCTCACCGCCATTTCTAGTGGGGTGGCCATCTTGCTGGGCCCGCATTTTCAGCCGGAGATCTTGGGGGTCGAGGAGCCCGTGCCAGGCCGCTTGCTGCACGTAACGGTTCGCCTGGGGGACGTGCCGCTCCATCTCGTGAACGTGTACGCCCCTCATCCCGGCCCGCAGCAAACGCGCTTCTTTGAAGAGGTGTCCGCTCTTCTTGGCTCCGTCGACGTCGGCGACTGCAATGTCCTCGGGGGGGATTTTAACTGCACCCTCGAGGCGAGGGACCGCTCCGGTGCCCCGCAGTGCATGACAGCGATGGAGAAGTTGAGGGACCTGGTTGGGTCCTTCGACTTGGTGGACGTCTGGCGAAATCTCCACCCCGACTCCAGCGCCTTTACTTGGGTGAGGCCTGGAGTTGGATGGTCTAGAGTCGACCGCCTTTACGTGTCTCGGGCGTACGTTTCCTGCATCCCGGCGGCCTCCATGCGGCCGGTGCCGTGTTCGGACCCCCACCTGGTGTGGGCGGAGCTCGCTTCGCTCCGCGCGAGGACGGGGTCCGCGTACTGGCACTTTAACAACCGGCTGCTGGAGGACGTGCGTTTCCAGGACTCGTTCCGTCGATTCTGGTCCGACTGGAGAAGGAAGCAGGGGGGCTTCCCCTCCTTGAGGCTATGGTGGGACGTGGGCAAGGCTCACGTCCGCGTCTTCTGTCAAGAGTACGCGAGGGGGTCGACCAAGAGGCGGGCGGCCAGAGTCGGGCGCCTAGAAAAAGAGGTGCTCGACCTGGAAGCCCGTCTCGGTCAAGTCGTCTGGGACCCGGCCCTGCGGACGGTGTACGAAGCGAAGAAGGCCGCGCTGAAGGACCTGCAGCTCGTCGGGTCCCGAGGCGCGTTCGTGAGGTCGCGGATCCGGTTCCTGCGGGATCTGGACCGCGGCTCCCCCTTCTTCTACTCACTGGAAAAAAGGCAGAGTGTCCGTAAGCAGCTCTTGACGCTGCTGGCCGACGACGGCTCTCTCGTCTCGGATCCGGAGGGCGTCAACAACAGGGTCCGTGAATATTACGGGGCTCTGTTCTCTCCGGATCCGTCCAGCGAGGAAGCGCGTAGAGTTTTGTGGGAGGACCTGCCGAAGGTCAGCCCGGAGGGCGCCGAAAATCTGGAAGCTCCGCTAAGCCTGGCGGAGCTGACCGGTGCCCTCGCCCGGCTCTCGAGGGGAAAATCCCCGGGGCTGGACGGGCTGACCGTGGAGTTCCACAGGGCGTTCTGGGACGTCCTGGGGGGCGACTACGCGCGGGTCCTGGGGGAAAGTCTGGCGACCGGGGAGATGCCCCTCTCTTGGCGCAGGGCAGTCATCGTCCTGCTGCCTAAGAAGGGCGATCTCCGCCTCCTTAAGAACTGGCGCCCGGTCTCCCTCCTCAGCACGGACTACAAAATCTTCGCCAGGGCGATGTCTGCTCGCCTTGGTGCCGTGCTGGACCACATGATCCACCCCGACCAGTCATACACGGTCCCGGGCCGGACGATCCACGACAACATCCATCTGGTCCGGGACCTCATCCATCATTCCCAAGAGGCTGGTCTGTCGGTCGCCTTCCTATCCCTCGACCAAGAGAAGGCGTTCGACAGGGTGGATCACGACTATCTGCTCGGAACTCTGCGCGCTTTCGGGTTCGGGACGCATTTCGTCGCCCGGATCCGACTTTTGTACGCCGCCGCGGAGTGTCTGATTAAGGTTAACGGGTCCTTGACGGCGCCCCTTCGCTTTAGGAGAGGGGTGCGCCAGGGATGCCCCATGTCCGGCCAGTTATACGCCGTTTGCGTGGAGCCTTTCCTGCGCCTTTTACGGACGAGGTTGACGGGACTGGCTCTGCAAGGGCCGGGCGTGGAGGTCGTCCTCTCGGCTTACGCCGATGACGTGCTCCTCGCGGTAGAGGATCCCGCTGACCTGCGGAGGATGCGTGAGTGCCAGGAGATTTACTCGGCCGCGTCCTCCGCCAGGATCAACTGGGAGAAATGTTCCGGACTCCTGGTGGGTCAGTGGCGGGTGGACTCCCTGCCGGAGGAGCTCAGGCCTTTTGCCTGGAGCACGACCCATCTCCTCTATCTGGGAGTCTACCTTAGCCCCGACGAGGGAACCTGGCCGGCGAACTGGCAGGAGCTGGAGGCCAAGGTCGCCGCTCGCCTAGGGCGCTGGACAGGACTGCTCCGAGTGCTGTCCTACAGGGGTCGAGCGCTAGTCATAAACCAGCTGGTGGCCGCAATGTTGTGGTACCGGCTGGTCACTTTGACCCCTCCCCCTGCGTTTGTCGCCAAGATACAGAAGAAGCTGGTGGACTTCTTCTGGAACAACAGGAAGCACTGGGTCTCTGCCGCGGTCTTGAGTCTCCCGCTTGAGGAGGGCGGTCAGTCGTTGGTGTGCATCAGCGCCCAGCTCGCGACTTTCCGTCTTCAGACCCTGCAGAGATACCTTTACGTCGAGCCCCCTCCTAGGTGGTGTGCTCTGGCGAGGTATTTCTTCCGCCAGCAGCTCGACCTCAATTATGACACGCAGCTCCTGTTTATGAACTTGGGGGGTGCCAGGACCGCCCTCCGGGAGCTGCCTGTCTTTTACAGGGAACTCATCAGGGTCTGGAACAAAGTCTCCACCAAGCGCAGCTCTCCGCCGGCTGGAGTGGCGGCCGTCCTGCAGGAACCGCTGCTCGGGAATCCGTACCTCCACGGCCGAGGCTTTATGTGGCGGTCGGAAGAGAGGGCTGTGGCTGGTGAGGTGACCAGGGTCAGGGACCTGCTCGATGGCGGAGGAGCGGGCTGGATGGCGCCAGACACGCTGGCGCGGCGCCTAAATTCTGCCAACGTCCGCCACGCGGCCGATGCCATCGAGTCGCTAAAAACAGCTCTGGGCCCTGACTCCGTTAGGTGCATCGAGGAGGCTCAAGCACGTGGGGAGATCCCGTCCGAACTGACCCCCGTCCGGATGGAATTCCTCATCGGCGCCAAACCCCGGAACCTCCCTCGGGGGCCGGCGCCTCACAACTTGAGCCGCCTCGGGGAAATCCCCTCCGTGCCTTTCAGTTCCGCGCGGAGGGGTTTCCTGTACGGGCTGCTCCTGCACACCCTCAACTTTGCCATCCTCGCCGGCCGTCCGGACACGCCATGGCGTACCATCTTGCCGTCCGGAGGAGGCGGGGGTCCCCGATGGAGGGCACTCTACGCAGGGGTCCTCCCACTATTCATCGGGGACTTGGCCTGGAGGGTGGTGCACGGAGCAGTGCCGTGCAACAAATTTTTAAGCCGGTTCACGGACTCCCAGGCCGCCTGCAATTTCTGCGGTCTGGAGGAGTCCGTGTTCCATGTTTTTATGGAGTGCACAAGGTTGCAGCCCCTGTTCCACTATTTGAAGGGGCTGCTCCTGCAATTCTGGCTGCACTTCAGTCCCACTCTCCTGATCTTTGGGCACCCTGTGCGGAGGGGAGCGGGTAGGTCCGAAGGCCTCCTCGTAGGACTGCTCCTGGGCACGGCCAAGGGTGCCATCAGCCGGTCCAGGCAGCGGGCGGTTGAGGGGGTCGTTCAACCTGACTGCCTGCCTCTCTTCCGCTCTTACATCCGGTCCAGGGTGTCCTTGGAGATGGAGCACGCGGTGTCCACCGGTACGCTCGCGGCCTTCCGCGAGAGGTGGGCACCGGAGGGACTGGAGTGCATCATCACGCCCGGCAACCAAATTTTAATTTGATTTTACGTTTTAAAGTTTAATTTGTTTTAATTGCCGGTGCTTTTAGTGTCCCCCTTCCCTTTTATAGGGGGCACTGGGAAAATTTGATTTTAGCGCCCCAAAAAAAAAAAAAAAAAAAAGGGGCCTTGAAAATGTCTGCTGTGTCACCCAGGTCGGGTGGCATGGTCTTAATGTTTTATGTTTTGCAGGTAAACTCAAAAGAGTTTCATGCACAAGGAACCAATCGTGGAGCAGTGGAGGCGTGTCCTGCTCAGTTGGAGCTGAGCTGCAGAGAGGAGCAGCCATCAACTTGTGCTCCTGCCTGGAGAGCCCTGAGACCAGCCCAGGAAAAGAAGGAAGGAAGGGGCTTCACCTTCAACTTTCATCCAGAGGGAGAGGAGGAGAACAGAAAACTTTGAACATCTTTATCATTCTGCAAAGAGTTGGAGAGAGGGGGAAAAACCACAACAACATCCGGTGTGGAAGGAGGGAGACTCTACATTTCTACAGGTGGGCGTGGGTGCATTTCCCCAAACAGACTTTGTTGTATCGGTGGGGGGAGGAAAGAAGACCACTGAGGGTCGGAATATCGCGGGGTGTGTGTGTGTGTGTGGTAGTGTGTGTGGGGGCCTTGCTTACAACTGGGCCCCCCCACAATTGGAACCCCCCCACCCCCCCCCCCAATTGCCTAGCCTGGGATAGCTGGAGCTACCAGGCTGAAGATTGTTGTTTTTCTTAATCACCCAATTAAAGATCGTTAGGAGTGCCTGGTGGCTCCAGCTACCCCAGGTGAAGACATCTTCTCCCCCCACCTGAAGACCACCCCAAAGACTTTTGTGTTTTGCCATCTGGGGAGTGCACCCACCCACAGCTGCGAGGGGAGACCTGCCCTCGCAGTCCCCCCACCCCTTCCCACCCCCCTCTCTCTTTCTCTGCTACTCTGTTTCTCCCCTCTCTCTCTGAGGCCCCTTTTCTTCCTAATTTAAAAAAAAAACCCAATTAAGACAACTGAGCAGAGGGAGCAAGGCCTCTCCCCAATTGTCAACGAGGGGAGAGGTGCCTCGTTAAGGGCTCCTCTGCTCAGTTAATATACGAGGCCATTAAAAGACCATTAAGGCCTGTGACTTTGGGGTGGGTGTAGCCCTTAAAGGGACCCCGTGATGGCGACCCCATCCACGCCGGTGGCAGGGCCAGCGAAGACATATGCGCAGGTGGCAACTGCTTCCACGGCACCTCCTGCGCCACCCGCTGCCCTGCCACCATTCAGACTCATTACAAAAAAACACGGGGTCAAGAGCTACACTCACCCCGCAATGAGCATTGAGGAGTGCGTGCGGGCGATGGCTGGGGTAGTCGGCCCCTCGGCCATTGTCGCAGCCTCCAAGATGTCTGGGAAGGCCGTGTTCTTCCTGGGGTCGGAGCGGGCGGTGTCCCTGGCCCTTGAAAAGGGGCTCACGGTGGGCGGGACGTTCCTGCCGGTGGACCCTCTCGAGGCCACCGCACAGAGGGTCATCATTTCAAACGTCCCGCCCTTTGTTCCCGCTGAGCTCCTCCTCCCTCACCTACAACAACTGGGGGAGGTAAGGTCAGGGATCAACCCCATACCGCTCGGCCTCAGGGAGAGCAGCCTGCGCCACGTGTTCTCCTTCCGCCGCCAGCTCTTTGTCCGGCTGGCGCGGGAGGAGACGACGGAGGGAAATTTTAAAGTGGTGCACGAGCGGACTGCCTACCGCGTCTTCTGGACGTCGGACGGCGTGCGGTGCCATGCCTGCAAGGAGGTGGGGCACGTTCGCAAGAACTGCCCCGTCTCCAAGGCCGCCAAACCACCGAAGGCGGCCAAGGCTGGCGCCGCCGCCACCCCTCCCCCTAGCTGCGTCCGCGTGCCGGGAGCCATGGGTGCGCGGGCATCATCGGAGACCTTTGTTTTCAGGGCCTCCGGCGGGGGGGAGGGAGAGCGTCCGACCGGAAGGAAGGCGCGGAAGAAGACAAAACATCCAGAGGCGGGTCCCCTCGGTGCGCCAGACAATTTGACCACCGCGCTCAGCCCAACCCAGTCACCGGCGAGCGCGGGGTGCCCCGAGCCCGTGCCCGGGCCCTTGAACAACACCACAGAGGGGCCCAGGCGCGGGCAAGAAAAGGAAAAGGGGGGGGCGGAGCGGGAGGCCTCGGCAGACATGGGGGTCTCCCTGCCTCCGCGCGCCCCCAGGAACAAAAGGAGGCGCGGCTCCGATGAGGCGGAGGGGGAACAACATCCCTCCGCGGAGGAGTCGGTGCCCGCCGCGTGTCCCGCGTCCCCCACCAGCGCTCCCAAATTGCGCTGCAGGCGCGAAGAGTCTGTCCCCGGGGAGGGTGAGGCAGTCGAGGCTGCCCAGCCGCTGCCTCCTGGGGATGGCATGGAAGATCTGCCTGTCGTGGGGGGCGTGGGGACCGCGGAGGAATGCGTAGCCGCCGGGCCGGGCGTCCCGGGGACTGAGGCGGGCGAGGCCGAAAAGGCCGAACCTGAGCCCGCCCAGCCAATACCCAACTTCCCCCGGGAGTCGCTCGACCCGGCAGAAACACAAACTGATTTTAATGAAACTGTAGATGCTGGGCCGGGGGGTGGCAGCGGGGAGGGGGAGGAACACCCGCCCTCGCCCCTTACTTTGGAGCTGGTGCACTTGGAGGGCCTGGGGATTTCCTATGGCCGGGTCTCTCCTTGTTCCCCGGTTCCTGGGGCGGAGGGGGAACCCCTTCCGCTGTCATTTCCCGACCCAGCACCATTTTTAAAAGAGCCCAGTGGGGACTCCTCTGCCGACGATCCTGGGGGTGGGATCGGGGCAGAGCCAGGGCCGGTTGGAGCGGCCGGTTCATTTGCCGTACCTTGTGCGGTCGATGGGCCGGCTGCTGGCGGCCACCTCCCGGAGGAGGACGGGGACTCAGTGGGGGACGCGGGAGAAGAACTAGAGACCACCGCCAGGGAGGCGGTGGATCTGCTCTCGGCCGCCGCTGAGGCCATCCTCATTCCTGCAAAGGAACTCCGGGACTTTTTGGCCCAGAGCCGGGGTCGCCGCGACCAAGCCCGACTGGCCCTGGAAAAATGGTCCGAGCCGGAGCTGATCAAGGGGTCCGTCCGCGCCGCCATTAAAACCTTGGCCGCGGGCGGGCCCTTGACAAAGGAGCAGGACCTTGAGCTGCGCGAGCTCGAGGGACTCCTCGCTGGGCTGCGGAGGGAGCGGAGTTCAACAAAAGACTCCGCTCCCTCCCCCACAATAGGTTAAGGTAGAGGTTGCACTATGCTTTTGCCATGAAGATAACCATAGCCAGCCTCAACATCAACGGCGGCAGAGGGGCACGCCGTAGATTTGACAATTTTTCGCTCCTGCGGGAGGGGAAATATGCGGTGTGCTTCCTGCAAGAAACCCACACCGTTCCGGGAGACGAAGCCACGTGGCTCCTGGAATGGCAAGGAGAGGTCCGCATGAGCCACCTCACCGCCATTTCTAGTGGGGTGGCCATCTTGCTGGGCCCGCATTTTCAGCCGGAGATCTTGGGGGTCGAGGAGCCCGTGCCAGGCCGCTTGCTGCACGTAACGGTTCGCCTGGGGGACGTGCCGCTCCATCTCGTGAACGTGTACGCCCCTCATCCCGGCCCGCAGCAAACGCGCTTCTTTGAAGAGGTGTCCGCTCTTCTTGGCTCCGTCGACGTCGGCGACTGCAATGTCCTCGGGGGGGATTTTAACTGCACCCTCGAGGCGAGGGACCGCTCCGGTGCCCCGCAGTGCATGACAGCGATGGAGAAGTTGAGGGACCTGGTTGGGTCCTTCGACTTGGTGGACGTCTGGCGAAATCTCCACCCCGACTCCAGCGCCTTTACTTGGGTGAGGCCTGGAGTTGGATGGTCTAGAGTCGACCGCCTTTACGTGTCTCGGGCGTACGTTTCCTGCATCCCGGCGGCCTCCATGCGGCCGGTGCCGTGTTCGGACCACCACCTGGTGTGGGCGGAGCTCGCTTCGCTCCGCGCGAGGACGGGGTCCGCGTACTGGCACTTTAACAACCGGCTGCTGGAGGACGTGCGTTTCCAGGACTCGTTCCGTCGATTCTGGTCCGACTGGAGAAGGAAGCAGGGGGGCTTCCCCTCCTTGAGGCTATGGTGGGACGTGGGCAAGGCTCACGTCCGCGTCTTCTGTCAAGAGTACGCGAGGGGGTCGACCAAGAGGCGGGCGGCCAGAGTCGGGCGCCTAGAAAAAGAGGTGCTCGACCTGGAAGCCCGTCTCGGTCAAGTCGTCTGGGACCCGGCCCTGCGGACGGTGTACGAAGCGAAGAAGGCCGCGCTGAAGGACCTGCAGCTCGTCGGGTCCCGAGGCGCGTTCGTGAGGTCGCGGATCCGGTTCCTGCGGTATCTGGACCGCGGCTCCCCCTTCTTCTACTCACTGGAAAAAAGGCAGAGTGTCCGTAAGCAGCTCTTGACGCTGCTGGCCGACGACGGCTCTCTCGTCTCGGATCCGGAGGGCGTCAACAACAGGGTCCGTGAATATTACGGGGCTCTGTTCTCTCCGGATCCGTCCAGCGAGGAAGCGCGTAGAGTTTTGTGGGAGGACCTGCCGAAGGTCAGCCCGGAGGGCGCCGAAAATCTGGAAGCTCCGCTAAGCCTGGCGGAGCTGACCGGTGCCCTCGCCCGGCTCTCGAGGGGAAAATCCCCGGGGCTGGACGGGCTGACCGTGGAGTTCCACAGGGCGTTCTGGGACGTCCTGGGGGGCGACTACGCGCGGGTCCTGGGGGAAAGTCTGGCGACCGGGGAGATGCCCCTCTCTTGGCGCAGGGCAGTCATCGTCCTGCTGCCTAAGAAGGGCGATCTCCGCCTCCTTAAGAACTGGCGCCCGGTCTCCCTCCTCAGCACGGACTACAAAATCTTCGCCAGGGCGATGTCTGCTCGCCTTGGTGCCGTGCTGGACCACATGATCCACCCCGACCAGTCATACACGGTCCCGGGCCGGACGATCCACGACAACATCCATCTGGTCCGGGACCTCATCCATCATTCCCAAGAGGCTGGTCTGTCGGTCGCCTTCCTATCCCTCGACCAAGAGAAGGCGTTCGACAGGGTGGATCACGACTATCTGCTCGGAACTCTGCGCGCTTTCGGGTTCGGGACGCATTTCGTCGCCCGGATCCGACTTTTGTACGCCGCCGCGGAGTGTCTGATTAAGGTTAACGGGTCCTTGACGGCGCCCCTTCGCTTTAGGAGAGGGGTGCGCCAGGGATGCCCCATGTCCGGCCAGTTATACGCCGTTTGCGTGGAGCCTTTCCTGCGCCTTTTACGGACGAGGTTGACGGGACTGGCTCTGCAAGGGCCGGGCGTGGAGGTCGTCCTCTCGGCTTACGCCGATGACGTGCTCCTCGCGGTAGAGGATCCCGCTGACCTGCGGAGGATGCGTGAGTGCCAGGAGATTTACTCGGCCGCGTCCTCCGCCAGGATCAACTGGGAGAAATGTTCCGGACTCCTGGTGGGTCAGTGGCGGGTGGACTCCCTGCCGGAGGAGCTCAGGCCTTTTGCCTGGAGCACGACCCATCTCCTCTATCTGGGAGTCTACCTTAGCCCCGACGAGGGAACCTGGCCGGCGAACTGGCAGGAGCTGGAGGCCAAGGTCGCCGCTCGCCTAGGGCGCTGGACAGGACTGCTCCGAGTGCTGTCCTACAGGGGTCGAGCGCTAGTCATAAACCAGCTGGTGGCCGCAATGTTGTGGTACCGGCTGGTCACTTTGACCCCTCCCCCTGCGTTTGTCGCCAAGATACAGAAGAAGCTGGTGGACTTCTTCTGGAACAACAGGAAGCACTGGGTCTCTGCCGCGGTCTTGAGTCTCCCGCTTGAGGAGGGCGGTCAGTCGTTGGTGTGCATCAGCGCCCAGCTCGCGACTTTCCGTCTTCAGACCCTGCAGAGATACCTTTACGTCGAGCCCCCTCCTAGGTGGTGTGCTCTGGCGAGGTATTTCTTCCGCCAGCAGCTCGACCTCAATTATGACACGCAGCTCCTGTTTATGAACTTGGGGGGTGCCAGGACCGCCCTCCGGGAGCTGCCTGTCTTTTACAGGGAACTCATCAGGGTCTGGAACAAAGTCTCCACCAAGCGCAGCTCTCCGCCGGCTGGAGTGGCGGCCGTCCTGCAGGAGCCGCTGCTCGGGAATCCGTACCTCCACGGCCGAGGCTTTATGTGGCGGTCGGAAGAGAGGGCTGTGGCTGGTGAGGTGACCAGGGTCAGGGACCTGCTCGATGGCGGAGGAGCGGGCTGGATGGCGCCAGACACGCTGGCGCGGCGCCTAAATTCTGCCAACGTCCGCCACGCGGCCGATGCCATCGAGTCGCTAAAAACAGCTCTGGGCCCTGACTCCGTTAGGTGTATCGAGGAGGCTCAAGCACGTGGGGAGATCCCGTCCGAACTGACCCCCGTCCGGACGGAATTCCTCATCGGCGCCAAACCCCGGAACCTCCCTCGGGGGCCGGCACCTCACAACTTGAGCCGCCTCGGGGAAATCCCCTCCGTGCCTTTCAGTTCCGCGCGGAGGGGTTTCCTGTACGGGCTGCTCCTGCACACCCTCAACTTTGCCATCCTCGCCGGCCGTCCGGACACGCCATGGCGTACCATCTTGCCGTCCGGAGGAGGCGGGGGTCCCCGATGGAGGGCACTCTACGCAGGGGTCCTCCCACTATTCATCGGTGACTTGGCCTGGAGGGTGGTGCACGGAGCAGTGCCGTGCAATAAATTTTTAAGCCGGTTCACGGACTCCCAGGCCGCCTGCAATTTCTGCGGTCTGGAGGAGTCCGTGTTCCATGTTTTTATTGAGTGCACGAGGTTGCAGCCCCTGTTCCATTATTTGAAGGGGCTGCTCCTGAAATTCTGGCTGCACTTCAGTCCCACACTCCTGATCTTTGGGCACCCTGTGCGGAGGGGAGCGGGTAGGTCCGAAGGCCTCCTCGTAGGACTGCTCCTGGGCACGGCCAAGGGTGCCATCAGCCGGTCCAGGCAGCGGGCGGTCGAGGGGGTCGTTCAACCTGACTGCCTGCCTCTCTTCCGCTCTTACATCCGGTCCAGGGTGTCCTTGGAGATGGAGCACGCGGTGTCCACCGGTACGCTCGCGGCCTTCCACGAGAGGTGGGCACCGGAGGGACTGGAGTGCATCATCACGCCCGGCAACCAAATTTTAATTTGATTTTACGTTTTAAAGTTTAATTTGTTTTAATTGCCGGTGCTTTTAGTGTCCCCCTCTCCTTTTATAGGGGGCACTGGAAAAAGGAAAAATTTGATTTTAGTGCCCCAAAAAAAAAACCACAAAAAAAAAAGGGGCCTTGTAAATGTCTTGTGTGTGTCATCCAGGTCGGGTGGCACGGATACATGTTTTATGTTTTTGCAGGTGAACTCCAAAAAGAGTTTCATGCACAAGGACCCCCAGGTCCCTCTGCACCTCAGCATGTTGTAATTTCTCCCCATTCAAATAATATTCTCTTTTACTGTTTTTTTTCCCCAAGGTGGATGACCTCATACTTTCCAACATTGTATTCCATCTTCCAAACCTTAGCCCATTCACTTAACCTATCTAAATCTCTTTGCAGCCTCTCTGTGTCCTCTACACAACCCGCTTTCCCACTAATCTTTGTGTCATCTGCAAATTTTGTTACACTACACTCTGTCCCCTCTTCCAGGTCATCTATGTATATTGTAAACAGTTGTGGTCCCAGCACCGATCCCTGTGGCACACCACTAACCACCGATTTTCAACCCGAAAAGGACCCATTTATCCCGACTCTCTGCTTTCTGTTCGTCAGCCAATTCTCTATCCATGCTAATACATTTCCTCTGACTCTGCGTACCTCTATCTTCTGCATTATTTGAGGACAGGATTTGAGGCTGTGATGCCTACCACAGTGGAAATCCTGCTGGCACTCACTGAGTCGACTGACGGTGAGGCACTAGAGGTTAAATAATGTCTGTGGAATTGCACACAGCCAGATTCAGCACTTTCTGGAGATAAAAAATCTCAGATGCTGAAAGGAATGTTGATTTTTAGACAGTGAAGATGGAGGGAGAGTGTCTAGAATAAGGAGGGACAGGAGGGGACAGAATGTTCTGTAGAATCTAGAATTGTCTGTTCTGAATTTCTATCCTGTACTTAAAGTAACAATGTTTGTAACCACCATTTATTTGCCGGGTATTAGAAGGGGAGGATCTGCAGCTGGGAAACTCAATCCAAACATTGCCTCAAGATTTGACAGATTCCCGGATTGATCAGGATCACCTTCTCATCAGCCTTTGTAAAAACACCAATCACAGCGGGGAGAAACAGGACACATGTTGTGTGTGGATACACCTTCAACCAATCGTTCAGTCTGTGAGACCCGTGCACCCACCTGACTCAACACTGTAAATGTGGGCACAGTGGGAATGGATGGTGTTGTACATGGAAAGTGATTCAGTCGCTCATCTCACCAACTGACATTTGAGTAATTAGATAACAGACTTTCTCCTGTGAATATAGAGCTGGTTTATTGGGTTGTGATGTGTTTACTTATTCATCTTGTTGACTCTAAACCATCGCCAATTATTTGATGTGATCAGTTTATATGTACATATTTTTAAAATACATTTGCTGAGTGGATTCAAATGCAAATAGAAACCAGGTTTGCAGGCGTGATGCTCCATTCACACATCGAAAGTGAGAGAGATGCTGTGGGGCACACGCTAAGTCCAGTATCTGAAAGTGAGTAACAGACTGGGTTTTATGTTTAGTGATCCTGGGCGTGTGACCAACACCTTCCCTGGATACCAAGGCTAGGAGAGGCACTCTGGAAGGTATGGGGAACTGGGACTTGTCCCAGAGAGTAACTGAAGATATGAAAACTGAAATAACCTCGAGTTAAAAAGGAGAAAAGGCCCAAAATGGTGCAGTTGGTAACAGAACATACATCAGTCTCCTCTTATAGTGGAGACATCAAATATTGACACACTTTGTTATTTGAAGTATCAAACTATTAAACTCCAGCCTAGTTATAGGGGTTATTAACATCAGCAGAAACAACCCCCAACTGACAGAATGACCACGATTCAGTCAGGATGCGATTAACAGTAATTACAGTAGAATCCAACCCCTGCAGTCACTTGTGAACTCATTGGTATCTCAGCAGGTGGGATGACCGAGTGAATCCCTTCCCACATATAGAGCAGGTGAATGGCCTCTCCCCGGTGTGACTGCGACGATACATTTCCAGTTTATAAGGTTGGGTTCAGTTCTGCACCCACTGTGCGCAGATGAGAATAAAATCAATGAGCTGCTCATTTTCTCTGCTGGATACTGGGCCTTCTGTGCTGGCCCAATAGGGTGAGCCCGGACTGGCCCTAGAGGGTGATGTAATGACCAGAACTGTGTGAGTACTCCAGCTGTGTCCTAACTAGTGTTTTACACAGTTCTAGCATAACCTCCAGAGGGAGGTGGGAGTCTGGAACTTACTGCCCGAAAGAGCAGCAGAGGCAGAAACCCTCATCGCATTTACAAAAGTACTTGGATATCCACTGGAAGTGCGTTAACCGACAGGGCTACGGACCAAGAGCTGGAAAGTGGGATTAGGCTGGATAGCTCTTTTTCGGCCGCACAGACATGAGGAGCTGAATGGCCTCGTTCTGTGTTGTAAACTGCTATGATTCCATGTCACCAATCCCCTCCTGTCTGATATAATGTTGCGAAACACAGTGAAAAGCCAGAAGATTGGGAAATTTTTAGAAACCAGCAAAGGACGACTAAAAAAATGATAAAGACAGAAGATAGCATATGAGAGCAAACTAGCAAGAAATATAAAAACAGACAGTAAGAGCTTCTACAGGTATATAAAATGGAAACAAGCGGCTAAAGTAAATGTTGGTCCCTTAGAGGATGAGACTGGAGAATTAATAACGGGAAACACGGAAATGGCAGAGATTTTGAACAAATATTTTGTATTGTTCTTCACGGTAGAGGACACTAAAAACATCCCAACAGTTGATAATCAAGGAGCTATTGCGGTGGTGAGTGTGGGGTGAAGCGGGACTTAAAACAGTCACTATCACTAGAGATAAAGTACTCAGCAAACAAATGGGACTAAAGGTGGACAAGTCCCCAAGACCTGATAGCATGCATCCTAGGGTCTTAAAAGAAGTGGCTGCAGAGATAGTGGATGCACTGGTTGTAATCTACCATTCCCTGAATTCTGGAGAGGTCCCAGCGGACTGGAAAACTGCAAATGTAACACCCCTATTCAAGTAAGGAGGGAGGCAGAGCAGGAAACCATAGACCAGTTAGTCTACCATCTCAGTGGGAAAATACTGGAGTCCAGCATTAAGGAAGTAGTAGCAGGACATTTAGAAAATCATACTGCAGTCAGGCAGTCAGCATGGTTTTATGAAAGGGAAATCATGTTTTGACAAATTTGCTGGAGTTGTTTGAAGATGCAACAAGCAGAGTGGATAAAGGAGAACCAGTTGATGTTGTATATTTGCATTTCCAGAAAACATTCGAGAAGGTGTCACACAAAAGGTTACTGCACAAGGTAAGAGCTCAAGGGATTGGGGGCAATATATCAGAATGGATAGAGGATTGGCTACCTAACAGAAAACAGAGTCAGCATAAATGGGTCATTTTTCGGTTGGCAAACTGTAACTAGTGGGGTGCCGCAGGGATCAGTGCTGGGGCTTCAACAACTTACAATTTATATTAATGACTTGGATGAAGGGACTGAGTGTAACGAAGCCAAATTTTCTGATGATACAAAGATAGGTTGTTGTGAGGAGGACGCAAAGAATCTACAAAGGGATATAGATAGGCTCAATGAGTGGGCAAAAATCTGGCAGATGGACTATAATGTGGTAAAATGTCAGGTTATCCCCTTTGGTAGGAAAAATAAAAAAGCAAATTATTATTTAAATGGAGACAATTACAAAATGCTGTAGTGCAGAGGGATCGAGGGGTTCTTGTACATGAAACTCAAAAGATTAGCATGCAGGTAAAGCAAGTAATCAGAAGGCAAATGGAATGCTGGCCTTTATTTCAAGGGGGATGGAGTATGAAAGTAGGGAAGTCCTGCTACAATTGTACAGGGTATTGGTAAGGCCACACCTGGAGTACTGCGCATAGTTTTGGTCTGGACTTGTCTCCATTCCCGTGCCAAGGGGATTGCTACACCAGACGGGAGGGGCAACATTTGGGGACATGGATTCCCCACTAATTCCCATTCCCCTTCTTTCTGGTGGATAATGGAGGGGCCACTGTGTGGAATGTGCAAGTCAGTAAGAATTGTCAGTGAGCTCTTTCTAATTGGAGATTTTATTCAGTGGAAACTTTCACACACTATTGCAGATTTTGTACCAAAGATCAGTTTAGGATTAAAGTAAAAGTTCATAATTTTATTGTAAACTGAATTTCTGTTGAGAGTTGCTGAATTAAGGGGAAAGATAACACACAGCGTTTCTTAAATGGACACTGCAGCCCCGAGAACACAATCAGCAATATATCCAGAATATTAAAGTCCAGCCCAGTTATAGGGTTATCAGCAGAAACAAACCCCAACTGTCAGAATGAACGTGGTTCAGTCAGGATGTGATTAACAGCAGCAATAACAGCAGATTCCAACCCCTGCAGTCACTTGTGAACTCGCTGGTGTGTCAGCAGGTGGGATGACCGAGTGAATCGCTTCCCACACTCAGAGCAGGTGAATGGCCTCTCCCCACTGTGAACTCGCTGGTGTGTCAGCAGGGTGGATGACCGAGTGAATCACTTCCCACACTCAAAGCAGGTGAATGGCCTCTCCCCAGTGTGAACTCGCTGGTGTATCAGCAGGTGGGATGACTGACTGAATCCCTTCCCACACTCAGAGCAGGTGAACGGCCTCTCCCCAGTGTGAACTCGCTGGTGTCTCAGCATGTGGGATGACCGAGTGAATCGCTTCCCACACTCAGAGCAGGTGAATGGCCTCTCCCCAGTGTGACCTCGCTGGTGTTGCACCAAGTCGGATGATGTAGTGAATCCCTTCCCACATTCAGAGCAGGTGAATGGCCTCTCCCCAGTGTGAACTCGTTGGTGAGCTACAAGGTGGGATGACTGAGTGACTCCCTTTCCACACTCAGAGCAGGTGAATGGCCTCTCCCCAGTGTGAACTCGCTGGTGAGCTACAAGTTTGGATGACTGAGTGAATCCCTTCCCACATTCAGAGCAGGTGAATGGCCTCTCCCCAGTGTGAACTCGCTGGTGAACAACAAGGTCGGATGACTGAGTGAATCCCTTCCCACACTCAGAGCAGGTGAACGACCTCTCCCCAGTGTGAACTCGCTGGTGTCTCAGCAGGTCGGATGACTGAGTGAATCCCTTCCCACACTCAGAGCAGGTGAACGGCCTCTCCCCGGTGTGATTGCGTCGATGAATTTCCAGCTCAGATGGTGATCTGAATACCTTCCCACAGCCACCACATTTCCACGGTTTCTCCATGGTGCGGGTGTCCTTGTGACTCTCCATGGTTGGACGATGGGTTGAAGCCTCGTCCACGCACAAAACACATTTACAGTTTCTCCGTACGGTGAATAGTGCGATGTTTTTTCAGGCTGTATAACTGCTTAAAGCTCTTTCCACAGGCAGTGCACTGGAACACTCACTCGGGTGTGTGTGTGTCTCAGTGCCTTTCCAGTCACACTGACATTTGAAATCTTTTCCCACAGGCAGAACAGGCAAACAATTCTCCTTCCACTTTCAAAGGCCGATGATATTCAGGTCCTGAAGAATCGATTGACTCCGTCAGATCTTGATGTGATGTTTGGTTTGTGTTTCCTGTCTGAAAATCTCCCCTTCCAATATTCTGTAAAAGGAGATAATAAAACTCATCACTGTCAGTACAAGACAAAAATTCAGAATAGACAATCTAGGGACCAAGTTTCGACAGGAGTTGCTCCTATTTTTTTGGAACAACTAGTTTTTTTTTGAGTATCCTAGAAATCGCAATTCTCCCCATTTAGTTTGCTCCAGTTTCAGTCGGTTAGTTCAGTTTTTTTTTGAGTTCAGTTTCTTTTTGGTTCAGTTTTCTTTTCCAAAAGAGGGCGTTACCAGCCACTTACGCCTGTTTTGGCCATTTCAGTAAGTTTAGACAGCGAAAAGTTACTCCAAACTAACTTAGGCCTGAGTAAATGTCCACTTTGATATGCTCAGAAAAACCTTGCGGACACTTTAGCAATCAGGCGCAGGTAGCCAGAGTTAAGGGGAGGGAGAAGTGAAGTTAGAGGGAAGTTAGAGGATTTTCCAAACATTTCACTTTTAAAAATAAAGAACCATCATCAATAATAAATGATCAATAAATGATCAATAAATCAATCAATAAATAAAATAAAAAAATCAATAAATAAAAAATTATAAGTTCCTACCTCACCTACTGCAGCACCGATGCGTTGGGGAGCACCGGGAGCCCTCCAGCAGCACACGGCCCACACTCAGCCCTGCCAGCCTGTCTGATTACATTTTCAAGGGGAAGAGCTCAGGTGTGCCACACCGCCGAGGAGGTGGTCCGGTGGGGCCCGCTGCCGAGGAGGTGGTCGGGCGGCCCCATCGTGGAGGAGGTGTTTAGGCGGGCCGGCGAGGAGGCCTTGAGGTAAGAGCAGTGGTGGCGAGGTCCGAGGTTGGGCAGCGGCGAGGCGAGGGGTGGTGAGGCGAGGCCCGAGGTTGGGCAGCAGCGAGGCGAGGGACGGTGAGGCGAGGCCCGGGTTTAGGCAGCAGCGAGGTGAGGGACGGTGAGGCAGGCAGGCCACTCGGCCAGGGATAGGGTCACCCGGAGCCACGATGCGCTGGGAGGGCCAGGAACTACTGCACATGTGCACAGACTCCACTGCGCACGCGCGCAGCTGCCGGCACTTTTTTCGGCGAAGAGCTGTAGCTCCGCCCCCCACTGCTTCTGCTGCGCTGCACCCAGTCCAAAGCAGGCCTGATCATCGTGGAGAATCCCGAGATAAGTATTAGGTGCGCTTTTCCTTCTAGAAAGTCGACGGACCTCTCGGAGGTGCACCATTCTACTGGTCAGTCGAAACTTGGCCCCCGAGTTTCCGTGGAACATTCTTTCCTCTCTTGTTCTTCCAAAGCTGTAAATCCCTGTCCCACACATTGTCCCTCCTGCTGTGCTGAAATCCAAAACCATCGCACATTTCTAGACTGTTTCTCCTCCACTCCTAGTTTTCACCACTAATACTGGCTGGGTTCAGTTCTACACTCACTGGTTCCCCTCCCTCTCCTCCCCTGAAGGTGCTGACTCTGGCTGGGTTCAGTTCTACACTCACTGGTTCCCCTCCCTCTCCTCCCCTGAAGGTGCTGACTCTGGCTGGGTTCAGTTCTACATTCACCAGGTTCTCTCCAGTAGTGACCTATGTGCCCAATCTCCCTGTGTGAACCTCAACAGTGAGTGTCGACAGGCTATTCCACTGTCCTCACCTGAGGCCTCACACTTGCATTTTCCAGCAGGGTCACTGGACCCTCCTCCCAATTACTCAGTTTCTAAACGATAAGCGGATAAGGGGTTATGAGGAGTGGGCAGAGAACATAATAACATAAGAAATAGGAACAGGAGTAGGCCATACAGCCCCACGAGCCTACTCTGCCATTCAATAAGATCATGGCTGATTCGAGCATGGACTCAGCTCCACTTACCCGCCCGCTCCCTATAACCCCTTATCGGTTAAGATACTGTTTATTTCTGTCTTAAATTTATTCAATGGCCCGGCTTCCATACCTCTCTGAGGCAGCAAATTCCACAGATTTACAACCCTCTGAGAGAAGAAATTTCTCCTCATCACAGTTTTAAATGGGCGGCCCCTTATTCTAAGATTATGCCCTCTAGTTCTAGTCTCCCCCATCAGTAGAAACATCCTCTCTGCATTCACCTTGTCAAGCCCCCTCATAAATCTTATATGTTTCGATAAGGTCACCTCTCATTCTTCTGAATTCCAATGAGTAGAGGCCCAACCTACTCAACCTTTCCTCAACCCCCTCATCCACGGAATCAACCTTGTGAACCTTCTCTGAACTGCCCCCAAAGCAAGTATATCCTTTCGTAAAATTGGAAGCCAAAACTGCACACAGCATTCTAGGTGTGGCCTCACCAATACCTTATATAGCTGTAGCAAGACTTCCCAGCTTTTATACTCCATCCCCTTTGCAATAAAGGCCAAGATACCATTGGTCTTCCTGATCACTTGCTGTTTCGGCATACTATCCTTTTGTGTTTCATGCACAAGTACCCCCAGGTCCTGCTGTACTGCGGCACTTTGCAATCTTTCTCCATTTAAATAATAACTTGCTCTTTCATTTTTTTCTGCCAAAGTGCATGACCTCACACTTTCCACATTATACTCCAGCTGCCAAATTTTCACTCACGCACTTAGCCTGTCTATGTCGTTTTGCAGATTTTGTGAGTCCTCCTCACACATTGCTTTTCCTCTCATCTTTGTATCATCAGCAAATTTCGCTACGTTACAATCAGTCCCTTCTTCCAAGTCATTAGTGTTGATTGTAAATAGTTGGGGTCCCAATACTGATCCCTGCGGCACCCCACTAGTTACTCGTTGCCAACCCAAGAACGAACCATTTATCCCAACTCTCTGTTTTCTGTTAGTTAACCAATCCTCTATCCATGCGAATATATTGCTCCCAACCTCCTCAATATTTCCTCATAAGTTCACACACTCATCTCTGAAATCAACCTCGTGAACCTTCTCTGAACTGCCTCCCCTCTCCTCCCCTTAAGATGCTAACTTTGGCTGGGTTCAGTTCTGCACTCACTGGTTCCCCTCCCCTCCCCTGAAGATGCTGACTCTGTCTGGTTTTAGTTCTGGTTAACATAAGAAATAGGAGCAGAAGTAGGCCATACGGCCCCTCGAGCCTGCTTCGCCATTTAATACGATTATTCGTGGTCCGATCATAGACTCAGGTCCACTTCCCCGCCCGATCCCCATAACCCCTTATCGTTTAAGAAACTGTCTATTTCTGTCTTAAATTTATACAAATGTCCAGCTTCCACAGCTCTCTGAGGCAGCAAATTCCACAGATTTACAACCCTCAGAGAAGAAATTTCTCCTCATCTCAGTTTTAAATGGGCGGCCCCTTATTCCAAGATTATGCCCCAAGTTCTAGTCTCTCCTATCAGTGGAAACATCCTCTCTGCATCCACCTTGTCGAGCCCCCTCATAATTGTATATGTGTTTCGATAAGATCACCTCTCATTCTTCTGAATTCCAATGAGTAGAGGCCCAACCTACTCAACCTTTTCTCATAAGTCAATCCCCTCATCTCCGGAATGAACCTTGTGAACCCTCTCTGAACTGCCTCCAAAGCAAGTATATCCTTTCTTCAATATGGAAGCCAAAAGTGCACGCAGTATTCCAGGTGTGGCCTCACCAATACTCTGTACAACTGTAGCTAGACTTCCCTGCTTTTATACTCCATCCCCTTTGCAATAAAGATCAAGATTCCATTGACCTTCCTGATCACTTGCTGTACCTGCATACTAACCTTTTGTATTTCATGCACAAGTACCCCCCAGGTCCCACTGTACTGCAGCACGTTGCAATTTTTCTGCATTTAAATAACAACTTGCTCTTTGATTTTTTTTCTGCCAAAGTGCGTGACCTCACACTTTGCAATATTATACTCCATCTCCCAAATTTTTGCCCATTCCCTAAGCTTCTGTCCTTTTGCAGATTTTGTGTGTCCTCCTCACTCATTGCTTTTCCTCCCATCTTTATATCGTCAGCAAACTTGGCTATGTTACACTCGGTTCCTTGTTCCAAGTCGTTAATATAGATTGTAAATAGTTGGGGTCCCAGCACTGATCCCTGCGGCAACCGACTAGTTGCTGATTGCCAAACCGAGAATGAACCATTTATCCCGACTCTCTGTTTTCTGTTAGTTAGCCAATCCCCTATCCATGCTAATATATTGCCCCCAACCTCCTCAACATTTCCTCATAAGAACCCCCTCATCTCCGGAATCAACTTCGTGAACCTTCTCTGAATTGCCTCCCCTCTCCTCCCCTGAAGATGCAGACTCTGTCTGATTTCAGTTCTGCACTCACTGGTTCCCCTCCCACTCCTCCCCTGAAGGTGCTGACTCTGGCTGGGTTCAGTTCTACATTCACTGGTTCCCCTCTCTCTCTTCCCTGAAGGTGCTGACTCTGGCTGGGTTCAGTTTTAGACTCACTGGTTCCCCTCTCCTGAAGGTGCTGACTCTGGCTGAGTTCAGTTGTATACTCGCATGTTCCCCTCCCTCCCATCCGCCTCTTCCCTGAAGGCGCTAACTCTGGCTGTGTTTAATTTCACATTCACTGTTTCCCCTCCCTCCCCTCTCCAGCAGGCAGAGTTTAGGGAGCTAGCAGGGAGATTAAGAAGCAGGACCTCAAAAGGTAGTAATCTCTGCATTACTCCCAGTGCCACGAGCTTGTGAGTACAGAAATAGGAGGATAGAGCAGATGAATGCGTGGCTGGAGAGATGGTGCAAGAGGGAGGGCTTTAGATTCCTGACACATTGGGACCACTTCTGGGGGAGGTGGGACCTGTACAAACCGAATGGGTTGCACCTCAACAGAGCCGGGACCAATATCCTTGTGGGAGGGTGGGGGGGTTTGCTAGTGTTGTTGGGGAGGGTTTAAACTAGCTTGGCAGGAGGATGGGAACCTGACAATAGATTCAGCAGGGAGGGGAGCAAAGCTGGAATTAGAAAGCAAAAATAAAGAAAGTGAGTTTTAAGGAGAGAGGAAACAAGCAGGAAAAAAGGGTAAAAAAAAAACAAACTTAAAGGCACTTTGTCTAAATGCACGTAGCATTTGTAACAAAATAGATAAGTTGACGGAACAAATTGAGACAAATGGGTATGATCTGATAGCCATTACAGAGACATGGTTACAAGGACCAGGAATTAAATATTCAGGGGTACTTGACAATCCGGAAGGACAGACAGAAAGGAAAAGGAGGTGGGGTAGCTCTATTGATAAAGGATGGAATCACTGCAATAGTAAAAAAACGATATTGTCTCAAATGATAAGGATGTTGAAACAGTTTGGGTGGAAATAAGGAACAATAAGGGGAAAAGGTCACTGGTGGGCATAGTCTATAGGCCCCCGAACAGTAGCAACTCTGTTGGTCGCAGCGTAAACCAGGAAATAGTGGGGGCTTGTAAAAAGGGAACAACAATAATCATAGGTGATTTTAATCTCCATATTGATTGGATAAATCAAATTGGTCAGGGCAGCCTTGAGGAGGAGTTCATGGAGTGCATAAGGGACAGGTTCCTTGAGCAGTATGTAACGGAACCAACCAGGGGGCAGGCTATCTTAGATCTGGTCCTGTGTAATGAGACAGGATTAATAAACAATCTCCTAGTAAAGGATCTCCTCGGAATGAGTGATCAGAGTATGACTGAATTTCAAATTCAGATGCCGGGTGAGAAAGTTGGATCTCTAACCAGCGTACTAAGCTTAAATAAAGGAGACTATAAAGGTATGAGGGAAGAATTGGGTAACTTGGACTGGGAAAATAGATTAAACTGCAGGACGGTTGATGAACAATGGTGTACATTTAAGGAGATATTTCACAACTCTCAAGAAAAATCTATTCCAGTGAGGAGGAAAAGGTGCAAGAGAAAATAGAGCCATCCGTGGCTAGCTAAAGAAATAAAGGACGTTATCCATTAAAAACAGGGCATACAAAGTGACCAAATCTAGTGGGACGACAGAAAACTGGGAAGCTTTTAAAAACCAGCAAAGAATACCTAAAAAATGAGTAAGAAAGGGAAGATAGACTGTGAGAGTAAACTAGCACAAAATATAAAAACAGATAACAAGAGTTTCTATAGGTATATAAAAAGGAAAAGAGTGGCTAAAGTAATTGTTGGTCCTTTAGAGGACGAGACCAGGGAATTAGTAACGGGGAACAGGGAGATGGCAGAAACTCTGAACAAATATTTTGTATTCAGTCTTTACGGTAGAGGACACCAACAATATTCCAACAGTGGATAGTCAAGGGGATACGGAGGGGGGGGGGGGGGGGAGGAGAGGGGGAGGAACTTAACACAATCACTAAGGAGGTGGTACTCAGTAAGATAATGGGATTAAAGGCAGATAAAACCCCTGGACCTCATGGCTTGTATCCTAGAGTCTTAAGAGAAGTAGCGGCAGGGATTGTGGATGCATTGGTTGTAATTTACCAAAATTCCCTGGATTCTGGGGAGGTCCCAGCAGATTGGAAAACTGCAAATGTAATGCCCCTATTTAAAAAAGGAGGCAGACAAAAAGCAGGAAACTATAGACCAGTTAGCCTAATATCTGTGATTGGGAAAATGTTGGATCCATTATTAAAGAAGCAAAATTCAGTCATGCAGAGTCAGCATGGATTTATGAAGGGGAAGTCATGTTTGACAAATTTGCTGGAATTCTTTGGGGATGTAACGAACCTGGTGAATAAGGGGGAACCAGTGGATGTTGTGTATTTGGATTTCCAGAAGGCATTTGACAAGTTGCCACATAAAAGGTTACTGCACAAGATAAATGTCCACGGGCACGGGGGTAATATATTAGCATGGATAGAGGATTGGCTAACTAACAGAGAACAAAGAACAGAGAATCAGGATAAATGGTTCATTCTCTGGATGGCAACCAGTAACTAGTGGGGTGCCATAGGGACCAGTGCTGGGACCCCAACTATTTACATTCTATATTAACGATTTGGAAGAAGGGACTGAGTGTAACGTAGCCAAGTTTGCCGACGATACAAAGATGGGAGGACAAGTAAAATCTGCAAAAGGACACAGAGAGGCTCAGTGAGCGGGCAAAAATTTGGCAGATGGAGTATAATGTTAGAAAGTGTGAGGTCATGCACTTTGGCAGAAAAAAAATCAAAGAGAAAGTTATTATTTAAATGGAGACAGATTGCAAAGTGCCACAGTACAGTGGGACCTGGGGATACTTGTGCATGAAACACAAAAGGATAGTATGCAGGTACAGCAAGTGATCAGGAAGGCCAATGCAATGGAGTTTAAAAGCAGGGAAGTCTTGCTACAGTTGTACAACGTATTGGTGAGGCCACACCTGGAATACTGCGTGCAGTTTTGGTTTCCATATTTACGAAAGGATATACTTGCTTTGGAGGCAGTTCAGAGAAGGTTCACGAGGTTGATTCCGTGAATGAGGAGAAAGGTTGAGTAGGTTGGGCCTCTACTTATTGGAATTCAAAAGAATGAGAGGTGATCTTATCAAAATGTATAAGATATAAGCGGGCTTGTAAAGGTGGATGCAGAGAGGATGTTTCCACTGATGGGGGAGACTAGAACTGGAAGGCATGATCTTAGAATAAGAGGCCGTCAATTTAAAACAGAGATGAGGAGAAATTTCTACTATCAGAGGGTTGTAAATCTGTGGAATTCACTGCCTCAGAGAGCTGTAGAAGCTGGGACATTGAATACATTTAAGACAGAAATAGAGAGTTTCTTAAATGATAAGGGGATAAGAAGTTATGGGAAGCGGGCAGGGAAGTGGAGCTGAGTCCATGATCAGATCAGCCATGATCTTATTGAATGGTGGAGCAGGCTCGAGCAGCTGTATGGCCTACTCCTGCTCCTATTTCTTCTGTTCTTATAAGGTGCTGACTCTGGCTGGGTTCAGTTCCACACTCACTGGTTCCCCTCCCCTGAAGGTGCTGACTCTGTCTGGGTTCAGTTCCACACTCACTGGTTCCCCTCCCCTGAAGGTGCTGACTCTGGCTGGGTTCAGTTCGAGACAGACATCATTCACTGAGTTCCTGCATCAAAATGGCCGCGCACGCGCTGTTCTGCTCACTGAATTAAGATGGCCGACCGTTGAACCTGCCTTCCTGCACCAAGATGGCCGCCGATAGCTTGGGCCTGTGACCGGGAGAAAGCCCGTAAGCTGCAACTGCCGATATTCCGGTTATTATTCCGGGCTTGCGGCGGGCACCAGTTGTTCATGAAGCCTCCCCGGCTCCCCGTTGGTCCATTATTCCGCTCTGTCCCGCTGAAAAGGACACGTCTAAAATGTGTCTCCTCCGCCATTACACGACCCGCGCCTGCGCACTGAGCTCCTGTGGTCTGGGTGAGGCACATTCTCGCCTTCGGGGCATGCTGGGTACATAAGACCATGAGAAATCGGAGCAGGAGTGGGCCACCCGGACCCCCCGATCTTATTCAGTAAGATCTTGGCGGGTCTGATCATAGACTCAGCTCCCCAGAACCCTTTACTCCCGAACCACACCTAGAGGACTGTGCACAGTTTTGGTCTCCTTATCTAAGGAAGGATATATTTGCCTTGCTTAGACACAGAGTAAAGCTTCCTCAACACAGTTCCACCAGACATTCCAAGGGCAAGTGCAACACAAGTTAAATACGAAGTATATCTCCCTCTAACCTGTCCCAAGCATTCCAGAGTAGATACTGCATTGGTTAGATAGAAACATAGAAAATAGGTGCAGGAGTAGGCCATTCGGCCCTTCCAGCCTGCACCGCCATTCAATAAGTTCATGGCTGAACATTCAACTTCAGTACCCCATTCCTGCTTTCTCGCCATACCCCTTGATCCCCCTAGTAGTAATGACCTCATCTAACTCCTTTTTGAATATATTTAGTGAGTTGGCCTCAACAACTTTCTGTGGTAGAAAATTCCACAGGTTCACCACTCTCTGAGTGAAGAAGTTCCTCCGCATCTCGGTCCTAAATGGCTTACCCCTTATCCTTAGACTGTGACCTCTGGTTCTGGACTTCCCCAACATTGGGAACATTCTTCCTGCATCTAACCTGCCTAACCCCGTCAGAATTTTAAATGTTTCTATGAGGTCCCCTCTCATTCTTCTGAACTCCAGTGAATACAAGCCCAGTTGATCCAGTCTTTCTTGATAGGTCAGTCCCGCCATCCCGGGAGTCAGTCTGGTGAACCTTCGCTGCACTCCCTCAATAGCAGAGTAAAGCTCCCTCTACACAGTCCCAAACACTCCCAGGGTAGGTACAGCATGGGTTAGATAAAAAGTAAAACTCCCTCTACACTGCCCCATCAACCACTCCCAGGGTAGGTAAAGCACGGGTTAGATACAGAGTAAATATACCTCTATATTGTTCCATCAAACACATCCAGGGTGTGAGTTTGGACACAGGCAGCTGAGTTTTGGATCAACTCTAGTTTATGTCGGGTGGAATATGGGAGGAGTGCGTTGCAATATACAAGTTCAGAAGTAACAAAGGCATGGATGAGGGCTACAGCAGTGGATGAGCTGAGGCAAGAGCAGAGATGGGCGATGTTACAGAGGTGGAAAAAGGCAATCTTAGTTATGCTGCGGATATATGGTCAAAAACTGATTTCAAGGTGAAGTATGACACCAAGGTTGCGAACAGTCTGGTTCAGCCTCACACAGAAGTTGGGGAGAGGGATGGAGTCAGTCGCTAGGGAACTGAGTTTGTGGCAATGACAATTACAAATATCAGAATATTTCGCTGCCCTTTCATGTGCAAAATGTGTGGATGAGTTTTTTAAAATTAAATTGGTTCCAAAAACGGATTAACTGTTCCAGAAATTAACGGATTTCAAATCTTATGCAAACCAGTTCAATAAAGGGGTAGTTCAAAGGATTTTAGTTGAGTTTAAAGTGAGACACTGCCGTCTACTACAACCACAACTCACGTACGCAAACAGAACAAGTTTGGGGTTTGATAGAAGGTGAACTAGGTGAGAAATGATATAAGTTAGATTAAGAAAAAGCACTAAAATGGAACAGTCGGTAACAGAACATCAATTCGTCTCCTCTGATCATGGAGGAACCAAATATTCGGCACAGTGTTTGAAACAAAGATAATTTATTCAATATTTCTGCACAATATTAATCGCCAGCACAGGTATAGGGGTTATTAAGATCATCAGAAACAAAGAAGAGTTGCCAGAATGAACATGGTTCAGTGCCCAATGCAATCACAGTAAATCCTGTTCTATTTACAAATGCAGCCTTTCTCCTCAGCCCGTTTAAAACTGGGATGAGGAGCAATTTCTTCACTCAGAGGTTTGTAAATCTGTGGAATTCTCTGCCCCAGGGAGCCGTGGAGGCTGGTCATTGAATATATTTAAGGCGGAGATAGACAGATTTTTGAGCAATAATGGAATAAAGGGTTATGGTGAGCAGGCAGGGTGTTAAGTACTCCACAAGACTGAGTACTGTGAGTAAAAACTAATGTGACCTTAGTCTCTCTAATACAACTTCAGAGTGCCTAAGCAGCATGGCAGACAATCTTTTATACTCCCTTGCACGAGTTATGCAGGTGACCGTTGGGCTTCCAACAATTATGCCCTCTGGTGGCAAGTCTTACACAGTTACAATGTTTACATACATAACATCACGCCCTCCCAAAGTCTTTGATACAAATTATTTATAAGTTGAGACAATCCGGGGCCCTACGCTTCCTGGTTGATCGTCTGAGTTCAAACTCTGGCATGGGTGAGTTGCTCGGACTTTTGCTGCACTGCGGCACAGCTGGTCTGACAGGACTGTTGGGAATGGTGGGTTCATCCTCTTGATTGATAGTGAGGTCGATTGATGGTTGGGTGTGTGTTCGTGTGTCGATGATGGTGATGTCCTCCTCAGGTTGTTCCTGGTTGTCGGTGAACTGCAGTTTGGTCTGATCCAAATGCTTTCTGCACGTTTGTCCATTCAATAGTTTGACTACAAACACACTATTCCCCTCCTTGGCCAAGACAGTGCCAGCGACCCATTTATGACCATGACTGTAATTAAGGACAAACACAGGGTCGTTATCAATGTCACATGATACAGCCACGCGATTGTGGTACATGTTTTGCTGGTGGTGTCGGGTTTCCACATGATCATTTAGATTCGGGTGGACTTGGGAGAGCCTGGTTTTGAGTGCTCTCTTCATTAACAATTCTGCAGGGGGAGCCCCAGTGAGTGAGTGGGGTCGCATCCGGTAGCTGAGCAGAACCCGAGATAAGTGGGTCTGCAAGGAGCCTTCCGTCACACGTTTCAAGCTCTGCTTGATAGTTTAGACTGCCCGTTCTGCTTGACCGTTGGATGCGGGCTTAAACAGGGAAGACCTGACATGCTACATGCTTGATGCCATCGCGGGTCATAAACGTGATGAATTCTGAGCTGGTGAAACACGGTCCATTGGCACTGACAAGGACATCGGGCAAGCCAGGGGTGGCGAACACAGCCCAGAGGCTTTCACTGGTGGCAGTGGATGTGCTGGATGACATGATTACACATTCCATCCTTTTAGAGTAAGCGTCCACTACAACTAAAAAACATCTTTCCGAGAAAGGGCCAGCAAAATCTATGTGGATCCTGGACCACAGTTTGGAGGGGCATGACCACAGACTCAATGGAGACTCCCTTGGTGCATTGCACAGTTGTGAGCACATGTTGCATTGGTGTACGCATGACTCTAAGTCCGAGTCAATGCCAGGCCATCAAACATGCGACCTGGCTATAGCCTTCAGCATGATTATGCCTGGGTGTATATTGTATAGGTCACGTATAAACGTTTCCCTGCCTATTTTTGGGCAAAACCACATGATTACCCCATAAGAGACAATCCAACTGCATGGAGATTTCAACTTTGCGTCAGTGTAATGGCTTAATTTCATCTTGCATTTCCCCGGAAATGGCTGACCAGCTCCCATTGAGGACGCAACCTTTTACAAGTGATAGCACAGGATCCTGGCTGGTCCAGGTCCTGATGTGGCGAGCAGTGACGGGTGATCCCTCGCTCTCAATAGCATCCATGACCAGAAGCAAGTCTGTGGGCTGCGCCATTTCCATCCCGGTAGTGGGCAATGGTAGCCGACTGAGGGCATCAGCACAGTTCTCCATGCCTGGTCTGTGGCGGATAACATAGTCATAGGCAGACAATGTTAGTGCCCATCTTTGGATGTGGGATGAAGCATTATTGTTTATACCTTTGCTTTCTGAAAACAGTGAAATGAGCAGTTTGTGGTCGGTTTCAAGCTCAAACCGAAGTCCAAATAGGTATTGGTGCATTTTCTTAATCCCATGTACACATGCTAATGCCTCTTTCTCAACCATACTGTAGGCTCTTTCAGCCTTAGACAGACTTCTAGATGCATATGCAACCAGTTGAAGTTTGCCCGATACATTAGTTTGCTGTAACACAGCTGACCCCGTACGAAGATGCATCACAAGCTAACACTAATCGTTTACACGGGTCATTCAGTACAAGTAACTTATTGGAACAAAGTAGGTTTCTGGCCTTCTCAAAGGCTGTCTCTTGTGATTTACCCCAAACCCAGTCGTCACCCCTCAGTAGCAACATGTACAACGGTTCCAGCAAAGTGCTTAACCCGGGTAGAAAGTTACCAAAATAGTGAGGAGTCCCAGGAACGAACGCAGCTCCATCACACTCTGTGGTCTGGGTGCATTCTTGATGGCCTCTGTCTTTGAGTCCGTTGGCCTGATGCCGTCTGCCGCAATCTTTCTCCCCAAAAATTCGATCTCTGGCACCAGGAAAACACACTTGGAGCGTTTCAGCCTAAGTCCCACTCTGTCTAGTCGACTTAGAACCTCTTCCAGGTTGTCCAAGTGTTCGGTGGTGTCTCGACCGGTGATCAGGATGTCGTCTTGAACACAACGGTGCACAGAACCGATTTCAGCAGACTCTCCATGTTCCTCTGGAAGATGGCAGCAGCCGAGCGAATCCCAAAAGGGCATCTGTGGTATATAAACAGTCCTTTGTGCGTGTTGATGAACATCAATCTTTTCGTAGATTCAGCCAGCTCCTGTGTCATGTAGGCGGAGGTTAGGTCCAACTTGGTGAACGACTTCGCCCCCCTCGCCCCCCCCCACTAATGTTGCGAACAGGTCATCCACCTTGGGTAGCGGGTACTGGTCTTGTAACGAGACTCGATTGTTACCTTGTCGTCTCAGCAGATTCTGACCATGCCATCACTTTTAACACCGGAACAATCAGACAGGCCTACTCGTTGAACTCAACTGGTTCCCTCTCGTTGAAGTCTGTCCAGCTCGATCTCGACCTCGACTTTCTCCCTCATCATGTACGGAACTGCTCGGGCCTGGTGATGAATGGGCCTTGCATCGGGGACTAGATGGATCTGCACCTTGGCACCTGTGAAGTTGCCGATGCCTGGTTCAAATAGTGACGGAAACTTGCTCAGTACTTGGGCGCACGAGGCATCATCCACTGAAGATCGTACTTTGATGTCGTCCCAGTTCTATTGAATCTTTCCCAGCCAGCTTCTGCTGAATAGCATTGGGCCATCGCCTGGTACAATCCACAGTGATAAATCATGCACAGCTCCATCATCCGATACCTTAACTGCTGCACTGTCAATGACTGGTATGAGCTTTTTGGTGTAGGTGCACAGTTTTGTCTGAATTGGGCTCAGTTTGGGCCTTTGTGCCTTGTTGCCCCACAGTTTCTCAAAAGCCTTCTGGCTCATAATTGACTGACTCGCCCCCGTGTCCAACTCCATTGATACCGAAATACCGTTCAATTTGACTTTCAGCATGATAGGAGGGCTCTTGGTGGTGAAGGTGTGTACCCCATACACTTCTTCCTCGGCTTGAGTTGCCTCTCGTTTGTTCTGCGAGATCCATGCCGGATCGATCATCCTCTGCCAACTCTGCCACGAGGTGAGTTGCAGCACTCTTGCACATTCGCTGGAGGTCCCCAATTGTTTCGCTGCCTTTGCACACGTAGTGGTTGAATCGACATTGATGGGCTCGATGATTACCTCCGCAGCGCCAACATGGTGCGAATGGATTTGCATTTACACCCAATGGCGGACTCTGAGTCAGCCTAGGTCTTGCAGCTGCAGGCGTGTAGGCCCTGCCATATACAGTTCTGCCTGCTAGTGACATTATTTTATGCACAGTACTTGCCGGTGAGCTTCGATGCTGGGAAGATATCTGTCTGGTATTATCGCTTGTGGATATGAATGCCTGGGCTATCATGATAGCCTTGCTCAGGTCGAGGGATTCGGCGGACAGAAGCTTGCAAAGAATGACCTCATGGCCAAGCACGAAAAAATCCCGCAGCATTTCCCCCAAAAATCCATCAAATTCGCAAGTTCCCACCAGGTGTCTCAGGTCGGCGACATAACTCACCACGTCCTGGCCCTCAGAGCGGTGGTGCGTGTGGAAGCGATACCTGGCCATTAAGACGCTCTCCTTCAGTTTGAGGTGGTTACGAACCAGCGTACACAACTCTGTATATGTCTTCTCCGCTGGTTTTTCTGGTGCTAGCAGATTCTTGATGAGACTGTATATGGTGGACCCACACACGATGAGGAGAATTGCCCTACGCTTGATCGCTTTATCATCCCCATCCAGCTTGTTGGCTACGAAGTACTAGTCGAAACGTTCAACGATGGCTTCCCAACCATCGCCCTCTACAAATCTCTCTAAAATACCAATGGCAGCCATGACCGCGTGAAAATTTGTGATCTGTTACTCGTCGCCAATTGTTAAGTATGGAAGAACTCCACAAGACTGAGAACTGTGAGCAAAAACTGATGTGACCTTAGTCTCTTTGATACAACTCCAGAGCGGCTAAGCAGCATGGCAGACAACCTTTTATATTCCCTTGCACGAGGTGTGCAGGTGACCCTGGGTCCTCCAACAGTTGCCCTCTAGTGGCAAGTCTTACAGTTACAATGTTTACATACATAACAACCTGGATCCACATTTTCTTGTCCCAAAGTCTAATGTCCCTGTGTTTTTTCTATGAGAAATGTCGAGATGTGAAAGGAGGGAGGAAATGGGACTCGGTCAGAAAGAAGGTTCCTGAAATGATCAATTCATGAGGCTGTTTTCTGACTCGTCTGCGTGAGGTTTATAAAAAAAAATGAAATTAAAATCGATGGGTCTAGTGACACTGCGTTGTCAATAGTGGTTTCTAACCCTAATCACTAACTCGTAAACCGAACATCGTATCGACTATCCTCAACCAATAACCAGCGGGCCCAACCATTAACCCCAATCATAACCAATAATCACCGGCCCCAACCACGTCCTCCAATCCTAATCAATAACCACCAGCCCCAACCACTAGCCCCAATCCTAACCAATAACCACCAGCCCCAACCACGAGCCCCAATCCCAACCAATAATCACCAGCCTCAACCATTAACCCCAATGCTAACCAATACTCACTGGCCCCAACCACTAACCCCAATCCTAACCAATAACCACCAGCCCCAATCACGAACCCCTAAACCTATACCCAAATCCCAGCCAGTAACTAACGATTATTGACGGGGATCAATGGAGGACCTAATGCCATGATAAAGGAAGCATTTGAAACAGTGATCTCGATTTAAAAAAATAGTGCAATGTATGATAGTGACAAGAGATTCAATCAACGAGACCATCCAAATCAGCAATGACGACTACAAAGATCAGAATATTTCAAAGGCTGTCACATGCAATATGTGTGGAGGAGTTTTAAAAAATCAGATCCAAAAAGGGATAACTGGTACAGAAAATAACAGATTTAAAATCTTATGCGAGATATTTCTATAAAGGGGTGGGTCTGAGAACATCCAATGAGTGTAAAGTGAGACATTACAGTTCAGTTTATCACACCCACAAGCCATGTACACAAACAGAACAAGCTTGGGATTTGATGTGATAGAATGCGAACTAGATGAAAACTGAAATAATCTAGTGTAAGAAAAGGCCCAAAAATAGAATAGAAAACATAGAAACATAGAAAATAGGTGCAGGAGCAGGCCATTCAGCCCTTCTAGCCTGCACCGCCATTCAATGAGTTCATGGCTGAACATGAAACTTCAGTACCCACTTCCTGCTTTCACGCCATACCCCTTAATCCCCCGAGTAGTAAGGACTTCATCTAACTCCCTTTTGAATATATTTAGTGAATTGGCCTCAACTACTTCCTGTGGTAGAGAATTCCAGAGGTTCACCACTCTCTGGGTGAAGAGGTTTCTCCTTATCTCGGTCCTAAATGGCTTACCCCTTATCCTTAGACTGTGACCCCTGGTTCTGGACTTCCCCAACATTGGGAACATTCTTCCTGCATCCAACCTGTCCAAACCCGTCAGAATTTTTCTGAACTCCAGTGAATACAAGCCCAGTTGATCCAGTCTTTCTTGATAGGTCAGTCCCACCATCCCGGGAATCAGTCTGGTGAATCTTCGCTGCACTCCCTCAATAGCAAGAATGTCCTTCCTCAAGTTAGGAGACCAAAACTGTACACAATACTCCAGGTGTGGCCTCACCAAGGCCCTGTACAACTGTAGCAACACCTCCCTGCCCCTGTACTCAAATCCCCTCGCTATGAAGGCCAACATGCCATTTGCTTTCTTAACCGCCTGCTGTACCTGCATGCCAACCTTCAATGACTGATGTACCATGACACCCAGGTCTCGTTGCACCTTCCCTTTTCCTAATCTGTCACCATTCAGATAATAGTCTGTCTCTCTGTTTTTACCACCAAAGTGGATAACCTCACATTTATCCACATTATACTTCATCTGCCACGCATTTGCCCACTCACCTAACCTATCCAAGTCACTCTGTAGCCTCATAGCATCCTCCTCGCAGCTCACACTGCCACCCAACTTAGTGTCATCCGCAAATTTGGAGATACTACATTTAATCCCCTCGTCTAAATCATTAATGTACAATGTAAACAGCTGGGGCCCCAGCACAGAACCCTGCGGTACCCCACTAGTCACTGCCTGCCATTCCGAAAAGTACCCATTTACTCCTACTCTGTTTCCTGTCTGACAACCAGTTCTCAATCCACGTCAGCACACTACCCCCAATCCCATGTGCTTTAACTTTGCACATTAATCTCCTGTGTGGGACCTTGTCGAAAGCCTTCTGAAAGTCCAAATATACCACATCAACTGGTACTCCTTTGTCCACTTTATTGGAAACATCCTCAAAAAATTCCAGATTTGTCAAGCATGATCTCCCTTTCACAAATCCATGCTGACTTGGACCTATCATGTCACCATTTTCCAAATGCGCTGCTATGACATCCTTAATAATTGATTCCATCATTTTACCCACTACTGAGGTCAGGCTGACCGGTCTATAATTCCCTGCTTTCTCTCTCCCTCCTTTTTTAAAATGTGGGGTTACATTGGCTACCCTCCACTCGATAGGAACTGATCCAGAGTCAATAGAATGTTGGAAAATGACTGTCAATGCATCCGCTATTTCCAAGGCCACCTCCTTAAGTACTCTGGGATGCAGTCCATCAGGCCCTGGGGATTTATCGGCCTTCAATCCCATCAATTTCCCCAACACAATTTCCCGACTAATAAAGATTTCCCTCAGTTCCTCCTCCTTAATAGACCCTCTGACCACTTTTATATCCGGAAGGTTGTTTGTGTCCTCCTTAGTGAATACTGAACCAAAGTACTTGTTCAATTGGTCTGCCATTTCTTTGTTCCCCGTTATGACTTCCCCTGATTCTGACTGCAGGGGACCTACGTTTGTCTTTACTAACCTTTTTCTCTTTACATACCTATAGAAACTTTTGCAATCCGCCTTAATGTTCCCTGCAAGCTTCTTCTCGTACTCCATTTTCCCTGCCCTAATCAAACCCTTTGTCCTCCTCTGCTGAGTTCTAAATTTCTCCCAGTCTCCAGGTTCGCTGCTATTTCTGGCCAATTTGTATGCCATTTCCTTTGCTTTAATACTATCCCTGATTTCCCTAGATAGCCACGGTTGAGCCACCTTCCCTTTTTTATTTTTACGCCAGACAGGAATGTACAATTGTTGTAATTCATCCATGCGGTCTCTAAATGTCTGCCATTGCTCATCCACAGTCAACCCCTTAAGTATCATTAGCCAATCTATCTTAGCCAATTCATGCCTCATACCTTCAAAGTTACCCTTCTTTAAGTTCTGGACCATGGTCTCTGAATTAACTGTTTCATTCTCCATCCTAATGCAGAATTCCACCATATTATGGTCACTCTTCCCCAAGGGGCCTTGCACAATGAGATTGCTAATTAATCCTCTCTCATTACACAACACCCAGTCTAAGATGGCCTCCCCCCTAGTTGGTTCCTCGACATATTGGTCTAGAAAACCATCCCTTATGCATTCCAGGAAATCCTCCTCCACCGTATTGCTTCCAGTTTGGCTAGCCCAATCTATGTGCATATTAAAGTCACCCATTATAACTGCTGCACCTTTATTGCATGCACTCCTAATTTCCTGTTTGATGCCCTCCCCAACATCACTACTACTGTTTGGAGGTGTGTACACAACTCCCACTAACGATTTTTGCCCTTTAGTGTTCTGCAGCTCTACCCATATAGATTCCACATCATCCAAGCTAATGTCTTTCCTAACTATTGCATTAATCTCCTCTTTAACCAGCAATGCTACCCCACCTCCTTTTCCTTTTATTCTATCTTTCCTGAATGTTGAATACCCCTGGATGTTGAGTTCCCAGCCCTGATCATCCTGGAGCCACGTCTCCGTAATCCCAATCACATCATATTTGTTAACATCTATTTGCACAGTTAATTCATCCACCTTATTGCGGATACTCCTTGCATTAAGACACAAAGCCTTCAGGCTTGCTTTTTTAACACCCTTTGTCCTTCTAGAATTTTGCTGTACAGTGGCCCTTTTTGTTCTTTGCCTTGGGTTTCTCTGCCTTCCACTTTTCCTCATCTCCTTTCTGTCTTTTGCTTTTGCATCATTTTTGTCTCCCTCTGTCTCCCTGCATAGGTTCCCATCCCCCTGCAATATTAGTTTAACTCCTCCCCAACAGCACTAGCAAACACTCCCCCTAGGACATTGGTTCCGGATCTGCCCAGGTGCAGACCGTCCGGTTTGTACTGGTCCCACCTCCCCCAGAACCGGTTCCAATGCCCCAAGAATTTGAATCCCTCCCTGCTGCACCACTGCTCAAGCCATGTATTCATCTGCGCTATCCTGCGATTCCTACTCTGACTAGCACGTGGCACTGGTAGCAATCCCGAGATTACTACTTTTGAGGTCCTACTTTTTAATTTAGCTCCTAGCTCCTTAAATTCTTTTCGTAGGACCTCATCCCTTTTTTTTAACCTATGTCGTTGGTACCAATGTGCACCACGACAACTGGCTGTTCTCCCTCCCATTTCAGAATGTCCTGCACCCGCTCCGAGACATCCTTGACCCTTGCACCAGGGAGGCAACATACCATCCTGGAGTCTCGGTTGCGTCCGCAGAAACGCCTATCTATTCCCCTCACCATCGAATCCCCTATCACTATAGTCGGTAACAGAACATTAATAAGTCTCATCATAGAGAAATCAAATATTCGACACTGTGTGTTGAAAAAAGCTGATTTATTTAAAATTTTCCAGAATATTAAACTCAAGCCCAGTTATAGGGTTATTAATATCAGCAGAAATAAAGCACGATTGCCAGTGAACATGATTCAGTCCTGGATGTGATTACTTCTTAGGCAGTCCCTCGTATCGAGGATGACTTGCTTCCTCACCAAAAAGGGATGAGTTCACAGGTGTTTCAACGAAGGACCTAATATTCCAGGTCCTGAACTACATGTTGAAGGGTGGAAGATGCCTGTGCATGGATTTTTTTTAATGTGTGATGGCCGTTGTACACCAGCCACCACACGGGCTTGACCGAGCTAGGTCTTGTTCCAGTGGCAACTGGAGACTAGCTCTGCTGCACGGACCTCGTGCACACACATATCACAGTGTGGGTTGGGCCCGTGCTGCCCCTGGGCCCTCGCCTCTTCTGGGCCCCAAACACACACCTCTCCAGGGCCCCGATCACGTCCCTCTACAATCTCTCACCACTCCTTCGCCCCGACCTCGCCGCTCCTCTCCTGCTTGCCACCTCTCCTGCTGTACCTGCCCATGCTCCAATCAGCGACCTTGATTTTGGTGGCATCCAATCCAGTCGCCCTTCTCCAAGTCGTCGCCCTCTTGCACCAGCTCGTGCTGCTCCCTGAAGTGGCCTCCACGCTGCTCCCAGGCCGCCGCACCTCCGCTCCTTTTATGGCCCCGACCTGCCGTTGGTGGTTTCTCGCAGGTCGGGGCCTCCACGCTGCCGTGATTAACAGCAGCAATAACAGCAAAATCCATCCACTGCAGGTTGTTGTGAACTCGCTGGTATCTGAGCAGAGTGCATGACTGAGCGAATCCCTTCCCACACGGAGCAGGTGAACGGCCTCTCCCCAGAGGACATGATGCGTCAGCAGATATTTTGTGCTTTTAAAGCTCTTCGCACAGTCAGAACATTTAAATGATCTTTTAACAGTGTGAACAAGTCGGTGTGTCAGAAGAAACCCACACTCAATGCAGGTGAACAGCCTCTTCCCAGTGTGAACCCGCTTGTGTGTCAGGAGCTTGGATAACTGAGTGAATCCCTTCCCACACACAGAGCAAGTAAACGGTCTCTCCCCAATGTCATCATCATAGGCAGTGCCTCGGAATCGAGGAAGAATTGGTCCACTCTTAGCATGAGTTCTTAGGTGGCTGTACAGTCCAATACGGGAACCACAGTCTCTGTCACAGGTGGGACAGACAGTGGTTGAAGGAAAGAGTGGGCGGGGAGCCTGGTTTGCTGCACGTTCTTTCTGCTGCCTGCGCTTGATTTCTGCATGCTCTCGGCGAAGAGACTCGAGGTGCTCAGCACCCTCCTGGTTGCACTTCCTCCACTTAGGGCGGTCTTTGGCCAGGGACTCCCAGGTGTCAGTGGGGATATCGCACTTTATCAGGGAGGCTTTGAGGGTGTCCTTGTAACATTTCCTCTGCCCACCTTTGGCTCATTTGTCGTGGATGAGTTCCGAGTAGAGCGGTTGCTTTGGGAGTCTCGTGTCTGGCATGAGAACTATGTGGCCTGCCCAGCGGAGCTGATCAAGTGTGGTCAGTGCTTCAATGCTGGGGATGTTGACCTTGATGAGGACGCTAATATTGGTGCGTCTGTCCTTCCAGTGGATTTGCAGGATCTTGCGGCGACATCGTTGGTGGTATTTCTCCAGCGACTTGAGGTGTCTACTGTACATGGTCCATGTCTCTGAACCATACAGGAGGGCGGCTATTACTACGGCCCTGTAGACCATGAGCTTGGTGACGGTTTTGAGGACCTGGTTTTCAAACACTTTTTTCCTCAGGCAGCCGAAGACTGCACTGGCACACTGGAGACGGTGTTGGATCTTGTCATCAATGCCTGCTCTTGTTGATTGGAGGTGCCCGAGATAAGGGAAGTAGTCCACGTTGTCCAGGGCCATGCCATGGATCTTGATGTCTGGGGGGGGGGGGGGGGGGGCAGTGCTGTGTGACGAGAACAGGCTGGTGGAGGACCTTTGTCTTACTGATGTTTAGCGTAAGGCCCATGCTTTCATATGCCTTGGTAAGTACGTTGACTATGTCCTGGAATTCAGCCTGTGTGTGTGCACAGACACTGGCATCGTCTGCGTACTGTAGCTCGACGACAGAGGTTGGAGTGCTCTTGGTCCTGGCCTGGACATGGCGAAGGTTGAATAGCTTCCCACTGGTTCTGTAGTTTAGTTCCACTCCAGCGGGGAGCTTGTCAACTGTGAGGTGGAGCATGGCAGCGAGGAAGATTGAGAAGAGGGTTGGGGCGATGACGCAGCCCTGCTTGACCCCAGTCCGGCTGTGGATTGGGTCTGTGATGGATCCACGCAAGGATCACGACCTGCATGTTGTCGTGGAGCAGGCGGAGGATGGCGACATACTTTTGGGGGGCATCCGAAACCGAGGAGAACGCTCCATAGACCCTCGCGGTTGACAGTGCCAAAGGACTTTGTACGGTCGAAGAATGCCATGTATAAGGGCTGGCGCTATTCCCTGCATTTTTCCTGCAGTTGTCGTTCTGCAAAAATCATGTCCGCTGTGCCCCGGGGGGACGAAATCCACACTGTAACTCCAGGAGGAACTCCTCGACCATGGGGAGAAGACGATTGAGGAGGACTCTAGCAACGACTTTCCCAGTGGCTGATAGCAGGGAGATTCCCGCAGTCGGACTTGTCCCCTTTTTTAAAGATGGTCACAAGCACTGCATCTCTAAGATCTCCCAGCATGCTCTCCTCCCTCCAGATCAGATCCCTCTCTGCCATACTTCAGTGCCTCAGCAGGGATTCCATCCGCTCCCGTAGCCTTGTTGTTTTTTAGCTGTCTTATGGCTTTTTCTATTTCGTGCAGTGTTGGGGTCTCACTGAGGTGGTGGCGGGTAGCATGCTGCAGATTGGAGTCGAGAACACTCGAGTCAAAGGCAGAGTCTCGGTTGAGGAGATCTTTGAAGTGCTCCTTCCAGCGGGCCCTGACTGCCTCGGTGTCCTTGATGAGTGTTTCCCCGTTCTTGGCCAGAAGCGGGATGGGGCCTTGGGTGTTTGGAGCACAGGTGGCCTTGACTGCAATGAAGAATCCTCGTTTATCATGGCTGTCGGCCAGCTGCTGTGTCTCCTGTGCTTTCTCCACCCACCACCTGTTCTTTAGGTACCGGGTTTTTTGTTGGACCTTAGCCTTTAGCCGTCTGTAATGCTGCTCCCGAGTTGGGTTGCTGTTTAAGGCTCAGAAATGCCCTGCGCTTGCAATTGATGAGCTCTTGAATCTCCTGATCATTCTCATCAAACCAGTCCTGGTATTTCCTGGTTGAGTGACCGAGCATCTCGTTGCAGGCACTGGTTATGGAGGCCTGGAGGACAGACCAAGCATAGAAACATAGAAAATAGGTGCAGGAGTAGGCCATTCGGCCCTTTGAGCCTGCACCGCCATTCAATGAGTTCATGGCTGAACATGCAACTTCAGTACCCCATTCCTGCTTTCTCGCCATACCCCTTGATCCCCCTAGTAGTAAGGACTACATCTAACTCCTTTTTGAATATATTTAGTGAATTGGCCTCAACAACTTTCTGTGGTAGAGAATTCCACAGGTTCACCACTCTCTGGGCGAAGAAGTTTCTCCTCATCTCGGTCCTAAATGGCATGCCCCTTATCCTTAGACTGCGACCTCTGGTTCTGGACTTCCCCAACATTGGGAACATTCTTCCTGCATCTAACCTGTCTGAACCCGTCAGAATTTTAAGCGTTTCTATGAGATCCCCTCTTAATCTTCTGAACTCCAGTGAATACAAGCCCAGTTGATCCAGTTTTCTTGATATGTCAGTCCCACCATCCCGGGAATCAGTCTGGTGAACCTTCGCTGCACTCTCTCAACAGCAAGAATGTCCTTCCTCAAGTTAGGAGACCAAAACTGTACACAATACTCCAGGTGTGGCCTCACCAAGGCCCTGTACAACTGTAGTAATATCTCCCTGCGCCTGTACTCGAATCCCCTCGCTATGAAGGCCAACATGCCATTTGCTTTCTTAACCGCCTGCTGTACCTGCAGGCCAACCTTCAATGACTGATGTACCATGACACCCAGGTCTCGGTGCACCTCCTCTTTTCCTAATCTGTCACCATTCAGATAATAGCACTGTGGGAATTCTGCGTCTCCGGGTCCTCAAGGCACGCCAGGTTAGCTGTGAGGTGCTGACTGTAAACGGCTCTCTTAGTTGGGTCCTTAAGTGCTCCGGCAGTGACTTTTTTTGCGACACTGCTTCTGCTGCGCCCTTCGCTTTGGGGCCACGTTGATGTCAATGATGGATCGGATTCGGCGGTGGTCCGTCCAGCAGTCGTCAGCTCCTGTCATGGCCCGGGTGATGTGCACATCCTTGCGATCACAGGCTTGGACGATGATATAGTCGAGCAGGTGCCAGTATTTGGAGCGAGGATGTTGCCACGGTGCCTTGTATTTGTCCCTCTGTCGGAACAAGGTGTTGTTGATGAGGAGTACGTGTTCTAGACATTTTGTCAGGAGTAGGGTAGCGCTGGAGTTGTCTTTCCCTAACCTCTCTCTGTCAATCATGCCTCCCCAAAGGGCTGTGTCCTTGCCGACCCTGGCGTTGAAGTTGCCAAGGAGGATCAGTTTGTCGCCCACAGGGACGCAGGTCAGGGATGTTTTGAGGTTGGAATAAAAACCCTCTTTGGTCTCATCCATTACATCAAGTGTTGGGGCATATGCACTGTTGACTGTGGCGCACTGGTTCCTGGATAGGGTGAGTCAAAGCTTCCTGAGGCGTTTGTTAGCCCCGCAGGGGGAGTCTTTGAGGCAGTTGACCAGCTCATTTTTGATAACGAAGCCGACTCCATGGAGATGGCATTCTGCCTCTGGTTTGCCTTTCCAGAAGAAGGTGTAACCTCCACATTGTTCCTTGAGCTGGCCTTCCCCTGCCCACCGGGTCTCACTTAGGGCGGTGATGTAAATATCAAAGCGTCTAAGTTCCCGGCGCTGCGGCGTTCCGGTCTGTCGCTGTTGGGGTTGTCCATGAGGGTCCTGAAGTTCCAGGTCCTGAACTTCATGTTAGAGGATGGAAGACGCCTGTGCATGATTTCTTTTAACGTAGGGTGGTCGTTGCACACCTGCTAACACACGGGCTAAGCTGAGCAAGGTCTTGGTCCAGTGGCAAGGGGGTCCATGATGACTGGAGACCAGGCACTGCTGTATGGGCCTAGTTGCCTATGGCGAGATGTTGGTCACAGGTAAAAAAGGTAAAAAAAAACAAACTTAAAGGCACTGTGTCTAAATGCACGTAGCATTTGTAACAAAATAGATAAGTTGACGGCACAAATTGAGAGAAATGGGTATGATCTGATAGCCATTACAGAGACATGGTTACAAGGACCAGGAATTAAATATTCAGGGGTACTTGACAATCCGGTCGGACAGACAGAAAGGAAAAGGAGGTGGGGTAGCTCTATGGATAAAGGATGGAATCACTGCAATAGTAAGAAACGATATTGGCTCAAATGATAAGGGTGTTGAGACAGTTTGGGTGGAGATAAGGAATAATAAGGGGAAAAAGTCACTGGTGGGCATAGTCTTTGGCCCCCGAACAGTAACAACTCTGTTGGTCGCAGCATAAACCAGGAAATAGTGGGGGCTTGTAAAAAGGGAACAGCAATAATCATGGGTGATATTAACCTCCATATTGATTGGACAAATCAAATTGGTCAGGGCAGCCTTGAGGAGGAGTTCATGGAGTGCATAAGGGACGGGTTCCTTGAGCAGTATGTAACAGAATCAACCAGGTGACAGGCTATCTTAGATCTGATCCTGTGTAATGAGACAGGATTAATAAACAATTTCCTAGTAAAGGATCCCCTCGGAATGAGTGATCATAACATGATTGAATTTCAAATTCAGATGGAGTGTGAAAAAGTTGGATCTCTAACCAGCGTACTAAGCTTAAATAAAGGAGACTATGAAGGTATGAGGTCAGAGTTGGGTAAAGTGGACTGAGAAAATAGATTAATGTGTAGGACGGTTGATGAACTATGGTGTACATTTAAGGAGATATTTCACAACTCTCAAGAAAAATACATTCCAGTGAGGAGGAAAGGGTGCAAGAGAAAAGATAGCCATCCGTGGCTAACTAAAGAAATAAAGGACGGTATCCAACTAAAAACAAGGGCATACAAAGTGACCAAAACTAGTGGAAGGACAGAAGACGAGGAAGCTTTTAAAAGTCAGCAAAGAACGACTAAAAAAATGAAGAAGGAAAGATAGACTATGAGAGTAAATTAGCACAAAATATAAAAACAGATAGCAAGAGTTTCTATAGGTATATAAAAAGGAAAAGAGTGACTAAAGTAAATGTTGGTCCCTTAGAGGACGAGACCGGGGAATTAATAATGGGGAACATGGAGATGGCAGAAACTCTGAACAAATATTTTGTATCAGTCTTTACGTTAGAGGACACCAACAATATTCCAACAGTGGATAGTCAAGGGGCTATGGGGGGGGGGGGGGGGGAGAACTTAACACAATCACAATCACTAAGGAGGTGGTACTCAGTAAGATAATGGGACTAAAGGCAGATATATCCCCTGGACCTGATGGCTTGCATCCTCGGGTCTTAAGAGAAGTAGCGGCAGGGATTGTAGATGCATTGGTTGTAATTTACCAAAATTCCCTGGATTCTGGAGAGGTCCCAGCAGATTGGAAAACTGCAAATGTAACACCCCCATTTAAAAAAGGAGGCAGACAAAAAACAGGAAACTATAGACCAGTTAGCCTAACATCTGTGGTTGGGAAAATGTTGCCCTTGTCCATTATTAAAGAAGCAATAGCAGGACATTTGGATAAGCAAAATTCGATCAGGCAGAGTCAGCATGGATTTATGAAGGGGAAGTCATGTTTGATAAATTTGCTGGAGTTCTTTGAGGATGTAACGAACAGGGTGGATAAAGTGGAACCAGTGGATATGGTGTATTTGGACTTCCAGCAGGCATTTGACAAGGTGCTACATAAAAGGTTGCTGCACAAGATAAAAGTTCACAGAGTTGGGGGTAATATATTAGCATGGATAGAGGATTGGCTAACTAATAGAGAACAGAGAGTCGGGATAAATGGTTCATTCTCTGGTTAGCAACCAGTAACTAGTGGGGTGCCGCAGGGATCAGTGCGAGGTCCCCAACTATTTACAATCTATATTAACGACTTGGAAGAAGGGACTGAGTGTAACGTAGCTAAGTTTGCTGACAATACAAAGATGGGTGGAAAAGCACTGTGTGAGCAGGACACAAAAAATCTGCAGAAGGACATAGACAGGCTCAGTGAGTGGGCAAAAATTTGGCAGTTGGAGTATAATGTTGGAAAGTGTGAGGTCATGCACTTTGGCAGAAAAAAATCAAAGAGCAAGTTATTATTTAAATGGAGAAAGATTGCAAAGCGCCACAGTACAGCGGGACCTGGGGGTACTTGTGCATGAAACACAAAAGGATAGTATACAGATACAGCAAGTGATCAGGAAGGCGAAAGGTATCTTGGACTTTATTGCAAAGGGGTTGGAGTATAAAAGCAGGGAAGTCTTGCTGCAGCTATACAAGGTTTTGGTGAGGCCACACCTGGAATACTGTGTGCAGTTTTGGTTTCCATATTTACGAAAGGATATAGTTGCTTTGGAGGCAGTTCAGAGAAGACTTTTGAGGAAAGGTTAAGTAGGTTGGGCCTCTACTCACTGGAGTTCAGAAGAATGAGAGGCGATCTTATCGAAATGTATAAGATTATGAGGGGGCTCGACAAGGTGGATGCAGAGAGGATGTTTCCACTGATGGGGGAAGACGAGAACTAGAGGGCATGATCTTAGAATAAGGGGCCGCCCATTTAAAACAGAGATGAGGAGAAATTTCTTCTCACAGGGTTCCAAATCTGTGGAATTTGCTTACTCAGAAAGCTGTAGAAGCTGGGACATTGAATAAATTTTAGAAATAGACAGTTTCTAAAACGAAAAGTGATAAGGGGTTATGGGGAGCGGGCAGGGAAGTGGAGCTGAGTCCATGATCTTATTGAATGGCGGAGCAGGATCGAGGGGCCGTATGGCCTACTCCTGTTCCTTATGCTCTTATGTACACTGTCTAATGAAACGTTCCCAGGGTAGGTGCAGCACGGATTAGATACAGAGTAAACCTCCGCCTACACTGTCCCATCAAACACTCCCAGGGCAGGTATGGAACATAAGAAATAGGAGCAGGAGTAGACCATTTGTCCCTTCGAGCCTGCTCCGCCATTCAATAAGATCATGGTTGATCGGATCCAGGTCTCAACTCCACTTCACTGCCCACTCCCCATAATCCTTGACCCACTTATCGTTCAAAAATCTGTCTATCCCCACCTTAAATACATTCAATGACCCAGCTCCCACAGCTCTCTGAGGTAGAGAATTCCAAAGATTCACATCCCTCAGATAAGAAATTTCTCCTCATTTCAGTTTTAAATGAGCGACCCCTCATTCTGAAACTATGCCCTCTAGTTCTAGATTCCCCCACGAGGGGAAACATCCTCTCTGTCAAGCCCCCTCAGAATCTTACATGTTTCAATAAGATCGCCTCTAAGTCTTCTAAACTCCAATGAGTACAGGCCCAACCTGCTCAACCTTTCTCATTATGAAAACCCTTTCATCTCAGTTATCAACCTCGGGAACTTTCTCTGAACTGCCTCCAGTGCAAGTATATCCTTCCTTAAATAATGGAGACCAAAACTGTACACAGTACTCCAGGTGTGGTCCTACCAACGCCCTGTACAGTTGCAGCAGGACTTCCCTACTTTTATACTCCATCCCCCTTGCAATAAAGGCCAACATTCCATTTGCCTTCCAGATTAATTGCAGTACCTGCATGCTAACTTTTTGTGTTTAATGTACAAGGACCCCCAGATCCCACTGTACCACCGCATTTTGTAATCTCACAATTTAAATAATAATTTGCTTTATTATTTCTCCGACCAAAGTGGATAAGCTCACATTTTCCCACATTATACTCCATCTGCCAAAGTTTTGCCCACTCACTTAGCCTATCTATATCCCTTTGTAGATTATTGGCTTCCTCTTCACAACTTGCTGGGTTAGCACAGGTTTGGCACACAGTAAATCTCCGTCTACATTATCCCATCAAACACTCCCAGAGCAGGTACAGCACAGGTTAGATACAGAGTAAACCTCCCTCTACACTGTCCCATCAAACATTCCCAGGGCAGGTACAGCACGGGTTAGATACAGAGTAAAACTCCCTATGCACTGTCCCATCAAACAATCCCAGGGCAGGTACAGCACGGGTTAGATACAGGGTAACTCTCCCTTACTACAAGTGACTACAATCCAAAAGTACCTCATTGGCTGTAAAGCGCTTTGAGGGCTCCGGTGGTCGTGAAAGGCGCCAAATAAATTCAAGTCTTTCTCCCTCTTCACTGTCCCATCAGACACTGCCAGCCCATAATGAGCAGGGCTCAGGGAGGTTGGTTGCTAGCACTGCAGTGATGTCATAAAGCAGGGCCATTCAGCCCAGTAGTGGGTCCTCTCCATGTCCCTTTAAAGGTGGAGAGCTGGGACATCCTGTCTCAACACACATCCCCCTGTTCATACTGAGAATCCCCGGGGAAGGCCCAAGGCCCAGAGTGTGGAACACAACCAAGGGGGAAAGAGGAGGAGAGACGGTGCAGTGTGGGAGAGGAGGGAGGAGTCTGCTCATTCCCAGGGGCAGATCAGAAAAAGTGCTTTGAGTGGTGGGTCCAGCAGTGAAACTGAAAACAAACAAAGGGAATAAATAAAGATCCAATCCAAGGGAACAAGCAACGGTCATTTGGTAGACATCACAACTGGCCCAGAATTATTCAATGGGCGAGCATCGATTGCTTATTGTGGGAAGTTCCACACTTCAACCATCCATTGAGTGAAGAAGTGTATCCTAACATCTCTCCTGAATGGCCTGGCTCGGATTTTAAGGTTATGTCCCCTCGTCCTAGACACCCCAAGCAGCAGAATAAATTTCTCTCTATCTACCCGAGCAATTGCTTTCAAATTCACACTAAATTCCCCACAGACTAGGTGGCGTATGGGTTAGATACAGAGTAAAGTTTCCTCTACACTGCCGCAGGGCACACTTCAGTGTCCGTCCCAACCGCACTGCTGGCAGCTTATCCATTAAAATTCAGCAGCAGTACGATCTGCTACTGCACTGAAAACTTTCCACCCGCAGCTCCTGATCAGTTTCAGGTTAAAGCTCCTTCTAAACTGTCCCATGAAGCACTCCCAGGGCAGGGACAGCACGAATTAGGTATACAGTAAATCTGTGTCAGAGAAAACTGTACCCCAGTGAGAGTCAGTGCCAGAGGAAACTGTACCCCAGAGAGAGTCAGTGCCAGAGGAAACTGTACCCCAGAGAGAGTCAGTGCCAGAGGAAACTGTACGCCAGAGAGAGTCAGTGCCAGAGGAAACTGTACCCCATTGAGAGTCAGTGCCAGAGGAAACTGTACCCCAGAGAGAGTCAGTGCCAGAGGAAACTGTACCCCATTGAGTCAGTGCCAGAGGAAACTGTGCCCCAGTGAGAGTCAGTGCTACAGGAAACTGTATCCCAGTGAGAATCAGTGCCAGAGGAAACATGCAGCAGAGCCTGGTCTCCAGTCATCTTGGATCCCCTTGGTAGGTATTAAGGAGCATTTTAAAGGTGGAGAGGTTTAGGAAGGAATTCCAGAGCTTATGGCCTCGGCAGCTGAAGGTATGGCCACCAATATTGGACCAAGACCTTGCTCTGTCAAGCCCGTGTGGTAGCGAATGTGCAAGGGCCACCTCACATTAAAAGAATTCACACTATGAGCAATACATAACAATCCTCTTCCTCTGCAGTTATCAATCTATTGCAATTCCCCATGCCTGTAGTTTCGTTATATTACGATTCAAAATATCTTCAGTTATCAGCAACAAATGGCATCTATATCACGCCTTAAACGTAGTAAAATGTCCCAAGGCATTTCACAGGACTGTTAGCAAACAAACTTTGACACCCAGTCACGTAGGAAATATTAACACAGGTGACTGAAAGCTTGTTCAAAATGGTAGGTATTAAAGGAGCATTTTAAAGGTGGAGAGGTTTAGGAAGGAATTCCAGAGCTTATGGCCTCGGCAGCTGAAGGTACGGCCACCAATATTGCTGAAAATTGGGGCGGCTCAAGAGGCCAGAATTGGAGGAATGCAAAGATCTGAGGGTTGTCGCGTTGGAGGAGGTTACAGCAATAGGGAGGGGCAAGGTCCTGGATGGATTTCAAAACAAGGATGAGAATTTTGAAAGCGAGGCACTGATGGACCAGGAGCCAATGTAGTTCAGCGAGCACAGGGGTGATGGGTGAATGGAAATTGGTACATGTTGGGATGAGAGGGCTGAGGACAGATTGAGTAGAATAGGCCTATATTCTCTAGAGTTTAGAAGAACAGAAGGTGATATAATTGAAACATAGAAAATTCTGAGAGGAATTGACAAGGGCTAGATAGTCTAGTTAGGGGTCCTAATATTAGGATAAGAGATCGGTCATTTAAGACTATGTGGAGGAGCTATTTCTTCACTCAGAGAGCAGTGAATCTTTAAAATTCTCTATCGAATAGAGATCTTATTGAATGGCGGAGTAGATGGGAGGGGCCGTATGGCCAACTCCTGCTGCTACTTCTTGTGTTCTTGTGTAAGGATACGGGCAGGAGTGTTGAAGAAACTTAGAAATTTACAGCGCAGAAGGAGGCCATTTCAGACCATCGTGTCCGCGCCGGCCGACAAAGAGCCGCACGGCCCTCGGTCAGCAAACCTGAAGGTTACATATAAACCTATGAACAATGAACAATGGCGGAAAGGTAAATAGCACCCAGCCCGCCTCACACAACTGCGACATCCCTTGCACCGAAACATTCTACACTCCACCCCAACCAGAACCATGTGATGTCCTGGGAGAGGCAAAAAACAGGTAAAAACCCAGGCCAATTTAGGAAAGAAAATGTGGGAAAATTTCTCTCCTACCCATCCAGGCGATCGAAACTAGTCCAGATCACCCTGCCTGTATTCGATTCCCTGCAGCACTTACCATTATATCTGCACCAGCCAACAAGAGGTGATCTAGTCTAATCCCAATTACCAGCTGTCGGTCCGTAACCCTGCAGGTTACGGCACTTTAAGTGCCCATCCAACCATCTCTTCAAAGTGGTGAGGGTTTCTGTATCCACCACTCTTCCAGGCAGTGAGTTCCAGATCCCCAAAACCCTCTGCGTATCCACCAACCACCTTAAAACTATGCCCCCTAAGTTTAAGCTTATGTTTACGGAGAGTGCGAGGTGTGAGACAGATCAGAGGAATGGATGAGGGTTTGAGCAGATGAACTGAGGAAGGGGCAGAGACCGGCGATGTTAAGGAGGTGGAAGTAAGCGTACTTGGTGATTGAGGGAATATGGGTTCGGAAGCTCATCTCGGGGTCAAGTACGACGCCAATCAATAAATTGCAATTCTCCATATCTGTGTTTCAGTATATTAGAATACTACACATCTCTCGTGATCAATGCTTCAATATTAGTAGTTATCAATATAAAGCAGTTATCAATATATTTTCTTATAATTCTAAATGTTCATGAATGAATAATTGATTCTGTGGGTGATAGGCCGTGCTGGTCTTTCAGATGGGTCTGTGCACCGTGATCAGTGAATTGACGATGTGCTTCCGGTTCAATCTTTTCATTGGCTTTCTCACCAGATGGGAAATATTTGAACATTGAGATCTGATGGTGTCGGTGTGAGTTCAGCCGCACCTAATGTACAGAGACCGGTCCATCTGCTAGGCTCTGCCTCAAACTGGAGTCACCTCTTCGATCAAAGCCCTTTACTCTAAAACACACACAAGATTCTCTGTGACTGTGTTTAGAGACAGAAACTGATCTCACTTCACATCTCATTGCACCGCCTCATGCTGGATAATTGTGCTCGGTGGTTAGTCTCCCCCGGTCTCATTTCCTGTCTTACCTTGTAACCTGTGTGTACTGTCTACAGGACCGGTGTGTATCTCAGTAAATGGCACTTTCTCTTACCTTTCTCCCCAGTCGATCTATTGAAGCGCTTTCAATCGGAAGGGGCTCCCTGGTTGGTGCTCTCACAATCCTGTGCTGGTTCACCTGTTGTTGTTCCTCAGTCCACAATCCCTGTTTCCTTATCACTCAGCTATTCACCGGGAGATCTAATAATGACAGGGCAAAAAGTTATAAGATTAATGTTGTGAAGTGGAATGTAGTGTGGAGTGTTTTGCCAACGTTTCAAGAAAAGTAGATGTCCAGTATTTCTGTTTGATTTTATCCTTTTCCTCAGATCTCTCCCGCCCATCTGGACTTACAGAAATCACCAGAATTCTCCCCGGGTTACACACTGTCTGATCTCACTGGGCCCCCGGGTTACACACTGTCTGATCTCACTGGGCCCCCGGGTTACACACTGTCTGATCTCACTGGGCCCCCGGGTTACACACTGTCTGATCTCACTGGGCCCCCGGGTTACACACTGTCTGATCTCACTGGGCCCCCGGGTTACACACTGTCTGATCTCACTGGGCCCCCGGGTTACACACTGTCTGATCTCACTGGGCCCCGGGGATGGGGACGAGGAGCCGAGGGGAGGGGGGAAGAGGAGGAGGGGACGGTTACAGGAGGAGGGGAGTGGGCGGTTTCCCAGGACCCCCCATTCTCTCCCCCTCGTCTGTCGAACCCTCCACCCTCCCCGTCTGTCTCCTCCCTCCCCAGTCATTCTGGGGATGTACCTGTGTCAAGTCTGTGTGCGCGTGTCCGTGTCTCTCTCGCCCACTCCCCCATTCCATGTCTCACCTCCCCCCCCCCGGGACACTCCCCCCCCGGGACACTCTCCCTCGGCCCCCTCTCCCCCCGGTGCCGTTCAGCTCCGCTCACTTTCTGCCATCTTGTTTACATTCGCCAACGGCCGACCTCCGGGAATCCTGGACATGCGCAGTGCCGCTACTCAGCGCGCTCAGGGAGGCGTTGTCCGCCCCTGCAATTGGCTGATTGACCTGATTGACAGGCCACCCACCAATCGCGATCCTGTATCCCCCACTTACCCCGCCCGCTCCCACAGTCCGAGGCGGGCTCGCTCCGGGTCACGTGTCTGCGATTCGCACTCGCGCCGCCGCTCGCTCAGTGCCAGTGACGTCAACAACCCGGCAATAATGAGTGTGTGACGTCAAAACCCCAGCAACACGAGCTGTGTGACATCAGTAACCTGGCAATGCAGTCTCTGTGACGTCATGTAGCTTGGCGGGGAGGGCACTGAGCCCAGAGGATGGGTATACCGAGCCTGGCACCAGGGGAGGGCACCGACAACACAGGATGGGCGTATACCGAGCCTGGCACCAGGGGAGGGCACCGACCCCACAGGATGGTGTATACCGAGCCTGGCACCAGGGGAGGGCCCCGACCCCACAGGATGGATGTGTATCAAGCCTGGCTCCAGGGGAGGGCACAAACCCCACAGGATGGCCGAGTATTGAGCCTGGCACTAGTGGGGGGGGCGGGGGGCGGCTGCGGGGAGTGCAGCAACACCACAGAATGGCCGTGTATTGAGTCTGGCACCGACCCACAGGATGGCGTATAACGAGCCTGGCGCCAGGGGTGGGGAGGGCACCAGGAAAACCATTGGCCCATTGGTTGTCACGTGTGTGTCCAGCGGGGCGGGAGCTGCGGGTTTTCGCATCAGTGACAGGCCCAGATTACCCAGGTGTATCGGCGCTGCATGGCCCATGGGACAGGAACAAGAAGGAGAGAATGTTCTGAAGTTCTATCCTGTACTTACAGTGATGACTTTTGTAAACTCCTTTTAAAGAATATTAGAAGGAGAAGATTAGCACACGGGAAGCTCAAACCCAAAGATCACGTCCCTATCTGCCAGAGTCAGTCGATTCATCAAGGGCTGATTATCATCGGCCTTTTACATACGAACACAAAAAATAGGAGCAGGAGTAGGCCATATGGCCCCTGGAGCCTGCTCCACCATTTAATACAATCATGGCTGATCTGATTATAGACTCAGGCCAACTTTCCTGCCCACTCCCCATAACCCCTTAATCCCTTATTGGTTAAGAAACTGTCTACCGCTGTCTTAAATTTATTCAATGTCCCAGCTTCCACAGTTCCCTGAGGCAGCGAATTCCACAGATTTACAAGCCTGAGAGAAGAAATTTCTCCTCATCTCAGTTTTAACTGGGCAACCCCTTATTCTAAGATTATGCCCCCTAGTTCTAGACTCCCCTATCAGTGGAAACATCCTCTCTGCATCCACCTTGTCAAGCCCCCTCATAATCTTATACGTTTCGATAAGATCACCTCTCATTCTTCTGAATTCCAATGAGGATAGGCCCATTCTACTCAACCTTTCCTCGTAAGTCAACAACCTCATCTCTGGAATCAACCTAGTGAACCTTCTCTGAACTGCCTCCAAAGCAATTATATCCTTTTATAAATATGGAAACCAAGGCAATATCCCAGGTGTGACCTCACCAATACTCAGTAAAACTGTAGCAAGACTTCCCTGCTTTTATACTCCATCCCCTTTGTAATAAAGACCAAGATACCATTGGCCTTCCTGATCACTTGCTGTACCTCCATACTAACCTTTTGTGTTTCATGCACAAATACCCCCAGGTCCCGCTGTACTGCAGCATTTTGCAATTATTCTCCATTTAAATAATAACTTGCTCTTTGATTTTTTTTTTGCCAAAGTGCATGACCTCACACTTTCCAACATTATACTGCATCTGCCAAATTTTTGCCCACTCACTTAGACTGTCTATGTCATTTTGCAGGTATTTTGTGTCCTCCTCACACATTGCTTTTTATCACATCTTTGCATTGCCAGCAAACTTGGCTACGTTACACTCGGTCCTTTCTTCCAAGTTGTTAATATAGATTGTAAATAGTCTGGGTCCCAGCGGCACCCCACTAGTTACTGATTGCCAACCCGAGAATGAACCATTTATCCCGACTCTCTGTTTTCTGTTAGCCAATCCGCTATCCATGCTAATATATTACCCCCAAACCCGTGAACTTTTATCTTGCGCAGTAACCTTTTATGTGGCACCTTGTCAAATGCCTTCTGGAAGTCCAAATACACCACATCCACTGGTTCCCCTTTATCCACCATGTTCTTTACATCCTCAAAGAATTCCAGCAAATTTGTCAAACATGACTTCCCCTTCATAAATACATGCTGACTCTGCCTGACCGAATTATGCTTTTCCAAATATCCTGTTACTGCTTCTTTAATAATGGACTCCAACATTTTCCCAACAACAGATGTTAGGCTAACTGGATTTTGTCTGCTTCCTTTTTTAAAATAGGGGCGTTACATTTGCGGTTTTCCAATCTGCTGGGACTTCCCAGAATCCAGGGAATTTTGGTAAATTATAACCAATGCATCCACTATCCCTGCCGTTACTTCTCTTAAGACGTCATCAGGTCCAAGAGATTTATCTGCCTTTAGACCCATTACCTTACTTCTTAGTGATTGTGATAAGTTCCTCCCCCTCTATAGCCCCTTGACTATCCACTGTTGGAATATTGTTTGTGTTCTCTACCGTAAAGACTGATACAAAATATTTGTTCAGAGTTTCTGCCATCTCCATGTACCCCATCACTAATTCCCGTTCTCATCCTCTGAGGGACCAACATTTACTTTAGCCAGTCTTTTCCTTTTTATATACTGAGAGAAACTCTTGCTATCTGTTTTTATATTTTGTGCTAGTTTACTTTCATAGTCTATCTTCCACATTCTTTGCTGGCTTTTAAAAGCTTCCCAATCTTCTGTCCTCCCACTAGTTTGGGCAACTTTGTATGCCTTTGTTTTTAATTGGATACCGTCCTTTATTTCTTTAGTTAGCCACGGATGGCTATCTTTTCTTTAACACTCTCAATGAAACTGGAACTGGATTGCAGTGGGACTTTCAGGTGAATATTAAAGTTGGGCACCACAGAAATAATTACAATCTGAGTGTCAACACCAGGGCAACTTATTCCTGGGGCATTCATTCATCGCGGGCCACCCTGACCTGTGAGAGGTCACCACCGCAGGTCGGGAGGATAAAAGAGCAGCGTGGGTCCTGGGACATCGTGGCCCACCCCGACCTGTGAGAGGACATATTCTCATCTGTTCCGTGTACTGCTTTCATTTGCATAGTGCTACATGTAACGTGATTCGTGATCGGTATTGAAATGTATCCTAGAATGTAATGTAAACCTGTTATTATCTGCTCCATGTAATACCCTTATTTGCACAGTACTACATGTAACGTGATTCACGGATTGTACTAAACTGTACCTTGAAATGAAATGCACGCTAGTGCATCGTATGGAACTGCTGTCAGCATCCAAACGAATTGTATGGAATTGCTGACCACAAGGCACTGAACTATTTTCTAATGTATTGTGAAAATTTTATATGAATAAAGTACATTTTTGAAGACAAAAAAGCCACCGCGGGTCGGGAGGATAAAAGAGCATACCACTGCAGCTTCCAGAGTGAGCTGCTACAAGTGTGCGATGGCTTCGAGGTGGGCGACTGGATGACATCATCAAAATCCAGGTCGCAGTTTGGGGCGTGGGCAGGAACATCGGCGGGGTCCAGGTACAGCGGAGGAGCGGGAAGGTCAGGGCGGATGAGCGGTGAGAGATCGTGGCGGAGGTGTGGCGAATGTTTTTGTTGCGGAGGAGCGGTGAGAGATCGTGGCGGAGGTGCGGTGAATGAGGGTACGGGGCCCAGAAGAGCCGAGAGCCCAGGGCAGCACGGGCCTGCCCACAGTGTGTGCGCACTAGGTCCTTGCAGCAGAGCAGGTCTCCTGCCGTCCTGGTTAACCCTTGCCACTGGATAAAAGCCGAGCTCTGTCAATCCCGTGTGGTGGCTGGTGTGAGACGGTCACCACACGTTAAAACAATCCAGGCACAGGCATCTTCCACCCTTCAATTGGAGTTCAGGACTGGAATATCGGCTCCTTCATTGAAACATCTGCGAACCCATGTGGAAGCAAGTCATCCTGGTTCCAGGGACCGCCAATGATGATGAAGACCATTCTCGGGGAGGTTACGGGTATTCCCGGGATTCTGTAGATATTGTGCGAGGCAGATTAGTTCCGTGACAATCGCCATTCCGCCCCAGAATAGACAAAACAATCTGTGACCCTCCTGTGAAGCGCCTGGGGACCTTTTACTGCATTAAAGGCGCTATATAAACACAAGTTGTTGATGTTGTCCCGCCAATCCCTCTTTTTTTTCATAGGCAATCCCTCGGAATCGAGGAAGACTTGCCTCCACTCTTTGGTGATTGAACAGTCCAATACGAGAGCCACAGACCCTGTCACAGCTGGGACAGATATTTGTCGGAGGAAGGGGTGGGTGGCACTGATTTATCACACGCTCCTTCCGCTGCCTGCGTCTGACATCTTCACGCTCGCGGCGTTGAGATTCAAAGAGCTCAACAACCTCCCGGATGCACTTCCTCCACTTAGGGCGGTCTTTGGCCAGGGACTCCCAGGTGTCGGTGGGGATGTTGCACTTTATCAGGGAGGCTTTGAGGATGCCCTTGTAACGTTTCCTCTGCCCACCTTTGGCTCGTTTGCGGTGACGTAGCTCCGCGTAGAGCGCTTGCTTTGGGAGTCCCGTGTCGGGCATGCGGACAATGTGGCCTGCCCAGCGGAGCTGGTCGAGTGTGGTCAGTGCTTCAATGCTGGGGATGTTGGCCTGGTCGAGGACGCTAACGTTGGTGCGTCTGTCCTCCCAGGGGATTTGCAGGATCTTGCGGAGACATCGTTGGTGTTATTTCTCCAGCGACTTGAGCTGTCTGCTGTACATGGTCCATGTCTCTGAGCCATACAGGAGGGCGGCTATTACTACAGCCCTGTAGACCATGAGCTTGGTGGTAGGTTTGAGGGCCTGGTCTTCAAACACTCTTTTCCTCAGGCGGCACTGGCGCACTGGATCTGGTGGTCAATGCCTGCCCTTGTTGATAAGAGACTCCCGAGGTTTGGGGAATGGTCCCCGGTGTCCAGGGCCGCGCCGTGGACCTTGCTGACTGGGGGGCAGTGCTGTGCGGCGGGGACAGGCTGCTGGAGGACCTTTGTCTGACGGATGTTTAGTGTAAGGCCCGAGCTCTCGGCCGCCTCAGTAAATACGTCACAATGTCCTGGAGTGGAACACAGGGGCAAAGGTCACCGCCCGTTAAACATTCAAATATTTCAACCCAACCGCCAAGCTCCGAGCGCGAGCCTCGCTCAACCCAAATCATGGCCGCAAACCCCGCCTCCCGGCAGCGCTGATTGGCCAGGGGCGGCCCGGTGAGGAGCTCCCGGGGGAAGCGGATTGGCCGGAGCGCCTGTCACTCAGAGTGAGGGAGGCGGGTTTGCGGTGGCGGGGCTCTCCCGGGGGAAGCGGATTGGCCGGAGCGTCTGTCACTCAGAGTGAGGGAGGCGGACCCGGGCCTCAGTGGGACTCGGAGCTCGGGCAGTGTGTTTGGGCCGGGCGCCAGTGACGCGGTGCTGGGCCCTTGTGTCGGTGAGTTGGAGCCGCCTGGTTTTATACCCGGGGGGTGAGGGCTGGGATGAGGGGAGGGGGGATTGAGGAGGAGGGGGATGTGTTTGCTCCAGTCTGTACTATATATAATGTGTTGAATGTTGTTGTGGATTGTTACACAGGGGAAACACATTGAAATAGTGTTTGCAATGACAGGGTCTGCTGCCCAGTGAGTGAGTCACAGGCCTGGCTGCTGGGTACAGGATGTGCTGCAGAGGGCACAGATCAAATGTTTCATCTATTGGAAGGTAATGCACCTAATTCCGGACCTGCCAAGTCTGTTATTTGGAGTGGGCACCATATAGCGGATCATTTTTAAATTCACAAACCGCAGCCGTGCCTTCAGCTGCCTGGGCCCTGAGCTCTGGATTCTCTCCCTAAACCTCTCCGCCTCTCTACCCCTCTCCTTTAAAGCGCTCCTTAAAACCTGCCTCTTTTACCAGCTTTTGGTCACCTGTCTTAATATCTCCTCACGTGGCTCAGTGTTGGCACCGATTTAAGAAGCGGGGTGAAATGAAACTTTGTTTTTTTAAACACAGCGAGTTGTTGTGATCTGGAACTACTTTTGAAGTGTACTTGTGGTTGTAATGTAGGAAACGTGGCCGTCAATCTGCACACGGCAAGCTCCCACAAGCAGCAATGTGTTAGCGACCAAATAATATGTTTTTGTTGATGTTGGTTGAGGGATAAATATTGGCCAGGGCGTTGTGGATAACTTCCCCTGCTCTTCAAAATAGTGCCATGAGATCTTTTACATCCACCTGAGGGGGTAGACGGGGGCTCGGTTTAAGATTTCATCCGAAAGACGGCACCTCCGACAGTGCAGCGCTCCCTCAGCACTGCATTGGTGTGTCAGCCTAGATTCTGTGCTCAAGGTGGAGCAGGACTTAAACTTATAACCTTCTGAGTCTTAAAAAAACCCAAGCTGGTAATACAGAAAAATAGACAGGAGGAGTTGGGGGCAGGTCTTGGTGCAATTATCTCCCTCCTGTCACACTATATGAAGGCACAGTTTTAAGAGGATGACTTCTTTACCCAGAGAGTGTTGAGAATGTGGAATTTGCTGCTGCATGGAGTTGTTGAGGCGAATAGCATAGATGCAATTAAGGGGAAACTAGGTTCTTTATTATTCTCTATTGTCATCCTTTATTATCAGGGTCCCCCCCCGCTTACCATTCGAGTCTGCTCCCCCGTTCAATAAGATCATGGTTAATCTTTGACCTTAACTCTACTTTCCTGCCCAATCCCCATATCCCTTGATTCCCCCAGAGTCCAAAAATCTATCGATCTCAGCCTTAAATATACTCAGAGACTCAGCATCCATAGCCCTTTGGGTTACAGTTACAGAATTCCAAAGATTCACATCCCTCTCAGCGAAGAAATTCCTCCTCATCTCGGTCTTAAATGGCCGACCCCTTATCCTGAGACTATGTCCCCTAGTTCTAGACTCTCCAGATGGGAAACAACCTCTCAGCATCTACCCTATCAGTCCCCCCTCAGAATCTTGTGTTTCAATGAGAACACCTCTCTTTCTTTTTAACTCCAGAGAGTATGGGACCCAACGTACATTGGGGAGGGGGGATGGGAAGGAGGAGAGGAAGGGGGATGGGATGGGGAATGGTGAGGCAGAGGAGGGATACAATTTAATGCGGATGAGTGTGAAGTGATGCATTTTGGGACAAACAACATGGAGAGGCAGTGTAACCTAAATCGTGCTATTTTGTGGGTTGTGAAAGAACAGAAGGAATTGGGTAAATGTTCACAAACCTTTGAAGGTGGCAGGGCAAGTTGATAAGACAGTGAAGAAAGCTTGTGGGATACTTGGCTTTGTAAATGGGGGCATTGAATTCAATACAAGGAAGTCATGCTGAACCTTTATAAATCACTGGTTAGGCCTCAGGGTGGTGGAAGCAGATTCCGTTGGGACGTTCAAAGGGCAATTGGACATGTAGTTGGAGAGAACTAATTTGCAGGGTTATGGGGAAAGGATTGGGTGTGGGAATAAATTGGACAGCTCTTTCACAGAATGAACAGCTTTAATCTCCTTGGTGTCTTTGACATCCAGGCCCACATCACATCCCTGCTGTCTACTCTGCTGTGCCTGAATATATTTTTTTCCTCTAATTTACTTTTTTTTTCAAATTCATTTGACTGAGTTGTGGAAATCTGGAACTCCCTCCCTTAAAAGACTGAATACGAGGATCAAACAATTCAACATTTTCAAAACTGAGATGGGTAAATTGTTGTTGGTTAAGGGCATCAAGGGATATGGAGCAGAAGTGGGTAAATGCAGTTGAGGTACAGATCTCACTGAATGGTGGAACAGGCTCCTCCTGTCCCTGTGCACCATCCTCTGCAGTCAGCCATGTTTATAATATTCCCACAACACTGGAGTTCCCGAGTGCCACAGTAGCCTCGTGTTTTGGAATTGCTGATTCCGAATGCATTCAGCATTCACGTCTATACAGCTTACTGTAGATGTTCCATCTTTTGGCCCCTAGTTTACCCTTGTTAATGTTACCTGGTTCTTGTATATCTCCCACCTGCTGTCTAGATTCCACTCTGTAATCAATGTCATTTGGATCACCTTTCCTCCTGGCCTGCTCCCTCCTCCAATGTAAATGCTTCTTGCAGCTACTTCAATGTTCCTGACCAGTTCCATGGTTTTTATTTGGTCATCTCTCTCCCATTTTTTCTCAGAAGAACACCGCCATTTACTTTTCTAAGTCCCAGTATTATTTTCGCAGCAGACTGACAGTTATTCATATTTGAAATATTCTTTGCAAGCATCTTTTTCACCAAAAACTGGAAGTATAACAAAGGAAATTGCCTTGATTTTTCCAAGCCATTCTTGCATGGGAAGCTTGAGTCCTTACAGGATTTCTTACACTGTCATTTAGCCCTTTCTGCTGCTCCTCCAGTACCTTTTGTCATTTATCTTCAATGTGCACAGACCTATTTCTCGGTTCGCAATTCATCATCATTACCACACTCATCACCCACCTCCCTACAGCCAGAATCTCCCTGCACCTCACCAACTGCATCACCACCCACCTCCCTACAGCCAGAATCTCCCTGCACCTCACCAACTGTATCACAACCCACCTCCCTACAGCCAGAATCTCCCTGCACCTCACCAACTGCATCACCACCCACCTCCCTACAGCCAGAATCTCCCTGCACCTCACCAACTGCATCACAACCCACCTCCCTACAGCCAGAATCTCCCTGCACCTCACCAACTGCATCACCACCCACCTCCCTACAGCCAGAATCTCCCTGCACCTCACCAACTGCATCACAACCCAACAACCTACAGCCAGAATCTCCCTGCACCTCACCAACTGCATCACAACCCACCTCCCTACAGCCAGAATCTCCCTGCACCTCACCAACTGCATCACAACCCACCTCCCTACAGCCAGAATCTCCCTGCACCTCACCAACTGCATCACAACCCACCTCCCTACAGCCAGAATCTCCCTGCACCTCACCAACTGCATCACCACCCACCTCCCTACAGCCAGAATCTCCCTGCACCTCACCAACTGCATCACCACCCACCTCCCTACAGCCAGAATCTCCCTGCACCTCACCAACTGCATCACAACCCACCTCCCTACAGCCAGAATCTCCCTGCACCTCACCAACTGCATCTTTGTCCGAACAATGTTCTCTGGCTTCTGAACTACTTCCTCCATGACTTGGTCTTCTGCATTAGGAGTTAGTGCTTGATCTATTTGAACGGAGAGCCTTTCCTGTTTTCTTAGATAACCCGTAAAATTTTAAGTGTGCACATCTTAAGCATACTTATGAAAGGAGATACTTGCTTTGGAGGCAGTTCAGAGAAGGTTCACAAGGTTGATTCTGGAGATAAGGGGGTTGACTTATGAGGAAAGGCCTCTACTCATTAGAATTCAGAAGAATGAGAGGTGATCTTATCGAAACGTATAAGATTATTGTTATGTATGCATGTCAATGATGTAATGATGTACTGAACACTGGACCTGAATGTACCTTCACCCTGTATATACCTTACCTGTACACCAGAGGGTGCTGCTGCTGGAGACCCATTGGTCACCTGTACACTGCAGGTAACCCAGTATAAAAGGGAGCTCACCTCTTGGTGTCCTCACTTTAGGAGCTGCAATAAAGGACTACAGTCTGTTCAGTTCGAGTGCCATACCCCTGCCTCGTGGAGTCATTAACAGAGTGCCTACATACACAATAATTATGAGGGGGCTTGACAAGATGGATGTAGGGAGGATATTTCCACTGATGGGGGAGACTAAAACTAGAGAGCAAAATCTTAGAATAAGGGGCCGCCCATTTAAAACTGAGATGAAGAGAAATTTCTTCTGAGGGTTGTGGATCTGTGGAACTCACTGCCTCAGAGAGCTGTGGAAGCTGGGACATTGAATAAATTTAAGACCGAAATAGACAGTTCCTTAAACGATAAGGGAATAAGGCGTTATGGGGAGCGGGCAGGGAGGTGGACCCGAGTCCGTGATCGGATCAGCCATGATCAGCTTGAATGATGGAGCAGGCTCGAGGGGCCGTATGGCCTACTCCTGCTCCTATTAAGTTCTTATACCAGACAAGAGTACATGTAAATATTATTCATATGGACTTCAAATAAGATGATAAATGAAATGGAAGCATGTAATGTCTGATGCAGGACTTAATGCAATTATCAAATAATGATCACGACTATTGTAAAAGCAGTCGACCAATCTATTCAATTCATTAGTAAGAAAAAACTGATGTAAATCATTAACCTGTTAACCTGTGGGTTCTTTCATGGCATAAAACTGGAAAATTAATGCACAAGGTTATTCACAACTGATTTTACATAGGATATACAGCACAGAAACAGGCCATTCGGCCCAACTAGTCCGTGCTAGCGTTTCTGCTCCACTCGAGCCTCCTCCTGTCTTTCCTCATAGAAATCTAACAAATCTGGGGGTCCTTGTGCATGAAACACAAAGTTAGTATGCAGGTACAGCAAGTAATCAGGAAGGCCAATGAAATGTTGGTCTTTATTGCAATGGGTCGAGAGTATAAAAGCAGAGAAGTCCTGCTACAACTGTACAGGGTATTGATGAGGCCACACCTGGAGTACTGCATACAGTTTTGGTCTCTGTATTTAAGGATATACTTGCATTGGAGACTGTTCAGAGAAGGTTCACTAGGTTGATTCTGGAGATGACGGGGTTGACTTATGAAGGTAGGTTGAGTAGATTGGGCCTATACCCATTGGAATTTAGAAGAATGAGAGGTGATCTTATCGAAACATATGATATGAAGGGGGCTCGACAAGGTGGATGCAGAGAGGATATTTCTACTCATAGGGGAAACTAAAACTAGGGGACATAGTCTTAGAATAAGGGGCCGCCCATTTAAAACTGAGATGAGGAGGAATTTCTTCTGAGGGTTGTAAATCTGTGGAATTCTCCGTCCCAGAGAGCTGTAGAGACTGGGTCATTGAATATATTTAAGGCCCCGAACAAGGGACTGCACAAAGCCGCGCGCTGCGGCTCAGACAATCAGCGGTGCACGTCCCGCCCCTCGGGCTCCCCGATTGGTTGGAGGACCCGCCGGCTCGCTGCTCCAGGCCGCCCCACTCGCTCCCCATTGGTCGGAAGCTCCCGTCAATCAGGCCGTGGGCCCGTGTCACGTGTCCTACGAGCGTGCTCCGCCAAACTGGTGGAAACTGGTCTCGGGACCCGGGTGTGCGTACTCTCAGGTTTGGATTTCCCTTTATTCTCTCCCCCGCTGCCCCCCGCGCAATTCTCTACCCAATCGGAGCAGAGAAAACTCCGATTGCGGCTCTTAAACAGACACAAACGCCTTTCCCCGGAAGGCCCCATGCCGACTCCGTGCTACGGGATCCGAGTGCGCAGGTGCAGCTCCGAGTGTGGGGGGAGGGGGCGGTTGGTGTCCTCTGGGCATATGCGGTTATTACCATTGCGACCGAGAGGGAGGCGTTGTGCCGGACACGGTTCCCGGTGCGCAGGCGTGGACTCTGGGCTGTCAATCACCCATCAGGCAGTGCGACTGCTGGTGAGACCTGTGACATCATACAATCCCAGACATTTACAGCACAGGAGGAGGCCATTGGGCCCATCGTGTCCCTGCCAGCCGGCACAGAGCTCTCTGGCCTAATCCCACTTTACAGCTCTTGGTCTGTAGCCCTGTAGGTAACGGCACAAAAAAGAAAGACTTACATTTATACAGCGCCTTTCACGACGATTGGCATCTCAAAGTTCTTTACAGAGAACGAAGTACTGTTGGAGCATAGTCACTGTTGCAATGTGGGAAATGCAGTGGCTAATTTGAGCACAGCAAGCTGCCACAAACAGCAATGTGATAATGACCAGATAAACTATTTTTGTTATGTTGATTGAGGGATAAATATTGGCCAGGACACCAGGGATAAATATTGGCCAGGACACCAGGGATAACTCCCCTGCTCTTCTTCGAAATAGTGCCAATGGATCTTTTACGTCCACCAGAGAGAGAGCAGACGGGGCCTCGGTTTAATGTCTCATCCGAAAGTCAGCTCCTCTCCCTCAGCACGACACTGGTGTGTCAGCCTAGATTTTTTTTTGTGCTCAAGTCTCTGGAGTGGGACTTGAACTCACAACCTTCTGTCTCAGATGAGAGTGCTACCCACTGAGCCACAGCTGACCCCTCTGCTAAGGGACATAGGTCCTTGCTATCCACTCGATCCAGGCCCTCATAATTTTATACACCTCATTTAGGTCTCCCCTCTAATCCTTCTACCAATTACTTTAATTCTCTGCCCCCTGAGTTATTGACCATTCTGCTAAAGCAAACAGGTCCTTCCTATCCACTCTATCTAGGCCCCTCAAGTGCACATCCAGGTACTTTTAAATGCTATGAGGGTTTCTGCCTCTACCACCCTTTCAGGCAGTGAGTTCCAGACTCCCACCATCCTCTGGGTGAAAAAAACTTCTCAAATCCCATCTACACCTTCGACCAATTACTTTAAATCTATGCCCCCCCAGTTATTGACCCTGCTACTAAGGGAAATAGGTCCTTCCTATCCACTCTATCTTGGCCCCTCATAATTTTATACACCTCAATGAGGTCTCCCCTCTGTTCCAAAGAAAACAACCCCAGCCTATCCAATCTGTCCTCATAGATAAAATTCTCCAGTCCAGGCAACATCCAAGTAAATCTTTGTACCCTCTCTGGTGCAATCACATCTTTCGTGTAATGTGGTGACCAGAACTGCACACAGTACTCTAGCTGTGGCCTAACTAGAACCCAGCCAGTCAGCACCTTCAGGGGAGGAGAGGGAAGGGAACCAGTGAGTGCAGAACTGAACCCAGCCAAAGTCAGCACCTTCAGGGTCAGAGAGGGAGGGGAACCAGTGAGTGTAGAACTGAACCCAGCCAGAGTCAGCACCTTCAGCAAGAAGGAAAAAATGTTGGAGATGATGTAATGGGTTTGGATTTCAGCATGGGGAGTAGGGATAGTGTGTGTGATGGGGATTTACAGCTGTGGGGACACCAGAGAGGAATGTGTGTACCATAGAAACTAGAATTGACTGTTCTGAATTTCTATCCTGTCCTTAGTGATGACTTTTGTAAACTCCTTTTACAGGGGATTAGAAAAGGAAGATTTGTAGATGGGAAACTCACACCAAACATCACCAAGATCTGACAGTCACTCGATCCACCGCAACATGAATATCATAGGCCTCTAAATGTGGAAAGAGAAATGTTTGTCTGTTCTGTCTGTGGGAAAAGATTTCAAACATCAGTGTGATTGGAAAAGTACCGAGACACACACACCCGAGTGAGTGTTCCTGTGCAGACTGTGGAAAGAGCTTTAACCAGTTACAGCCTGAAAAAACATCGCACCATTCACAGCGGGGAGAAACTGTACATATGTTGTGTGTGTGGACCAGGCTTCAACTGATCGTTCAATCTGGAGAGACACAAGGACACCCGCACCATGGAGAATCCGTGGAAATGTAGGGACTGTGGAAAGGGATTCCGTTCCCCGTCCCTGCTGGAAATTCATCGACGCAGTCACACTGGGGAGAGGCCGTACACCTGCTCTGTGTGTGGGAAGGGATTTACTATTTCATCCAACCTCATTGAACACCAGCGAGTTCACACCGGGGAGAGGCCATTCACCTGCTCAGAGTGTGGGAAGAGATTCACTTGTTCATCTCACCTCACTCATCACAAACGAATTCACACTGGAGAGAGACCGTTTGTCTGCTGTGTGTGTGGGAAAGGATTCATGAAATCATCTCACCACCTGAGACACCTGCGTTTTCACACTGACGAGAGACCGTTTACCTGCTCCCTGTGTGGGAAGGGATTCACAAATTCATCCAACCTTCTGGCTCACCAGCGTATCCACACTGGGGAGAGGCCGTTTACCTGCTCTGAGTGTGGGAAGGGATTCAGTCAGTCATCCAGTCTGCTGAGACACCAGCGAGTTCACACTGGGGAGAGGCCATTCACCTGCTGTGTGTGTGGGAAGGGATTCACTCAGTCATGCAATCTCACTGCACACCAAGTTGTTCACACCAATAGGAGACCATTTAAATGTTATAACTGTGAGAAGAGCTTTAAAAGCAGAAGTGATCTGAGGAAACACCAACATATCCACACTGGGGAGAGGCCGTTCACCTGCGCTGAGTGTGGGAAGGGATTCACTGCCCCATCCCACCTGCTGAAACACCAGCGAGTTCACAAGTGACTGCAGGGATTGGATTCTGCTGTGAATCACATCGGAACTGAACAGTGTTCATTCTGACAGTCGGGCTGTGTTTCTCCTGTAACTGGGCTGGAATTTTATTTTCTGGATATCTGACAAATAAATCAGCTTTGGTTCCAACACAGTGTGTCGATTCCTTGATTTCTCCAATATAAGAGGAGACTAATTGATATCCTGTTACTGACTGATCCTTTTTTGGAACTTTTCTCCATTTAACAAAGACCTGTCCTTATGTAGCACCTTACCTGACCTCAGGATGTCCCAAAGTGCCAATGAGGTACAACAACATCAAAGTACATTTGAAGTGCATTCACTGTTGCAATGTAGGAAATGCGGCAGACAATTTGCACACAGCAAGCTCCCACGAACAGCAATGTGATACTGGTCAGATAATCTGTTTTAGTGATATTGATTGAAGGCTGATGGGGCCTCGGTTCAGCGATTCATCCGAAAGATGGGAACACTGACAGGGCAGCACTCCCTCAGTACTGCATTGGAATGTCAGCCTAGATTTTGTGCTCAAGTCTCTACAGGTGGACTTGAACCCACAACCTACTGACTCAGAGACAAAACTGCTACCGCTGAGCCACGACTGACACCCGATCATTACTTGTGATTATTTTAATTCTCATACCTTCAGTTACTCTCATGGACAAACCGCAGCTCGCCATACCTTCCAGAGTGTCTCTCCTAGCCTTGGTATCCAGAGAAGGTATTGGTAACATGTCCATGTACCTGCCTGGAAGTGTTTGATGGGACAATGTAGAGGGAGCTTTATCTAACCCGTGCTGTACCTGACTGGAGAGTGTTTATGGCGGACACTAGGTGCTCAGAATACCCCATTCCCCGCCACAGACATCCATCACCTCGATGAGAACATCAGTTAACCCAAAGATAAGAGAAACCCATCAGTTCCTTCCCCGGACACAGATCCGGAGGGACAGTGAGTGTCCCGAACATTGTTGTACAGTGTGCTCGATAGTTCCTCCCGTGGTCTGAGCCTTTTGGTGATGATTTGAATTTGATGCCCTCGAATTACTGACTCATCGACTGGTGGAAATAGTTTATCCTCATTTACCTGATCAAACTTTGAACACCTCCCTCAGATCTCCAATTACCCTTTGTTCTAATGAAAAGAGCCCCAGTTTCTCCAATCTCCCCTGATAACTAAAGCCTCTCTTCCCTGGTATCATCTCAGTGAATCTCTCTGCACCCTCTCCATGGCCTCGACATCCTTCCTGGTGTAAGATCCCCAAAACCTGACACAATATTCGAACTGCAGCCTAACCAATGATTTGTACAGGTTTACATGCCCTCTGCTCTTTTGTACTCCACACCCCTATTTATAAAACCTAGGACCCCATGTGCTGTTTAACCACTTTATCAACATAAAATGGCTAAAATACATTGACTTTAACTTAAATGTGCATCATGGGAAAGAAAAGTTTAGTCTGAGTTAGAAACTCAAACAATCGATTCACTGCAGACAGGTCACCATGGCAACACTGATCAGACATTCCATTCACTGAACCCACTGTTGCAATCTGTAATCAGATCGGGGGAAAGAACAGGGTTTGTCTGTCAGTAACCACAATGTAAGCTCAAACCAGAGTGAGTAACACAATAGATTCGATTATAATGTGTGATGTTGATACCTATAATTGTGGAACTATAAGAAATAACAACTAACAGCAGGCAGGGGAGTTTAGGGATATTGAGAAAATTACTGAAGAAAAGTAACTGCTGGGAACCAGGGAAAGTGACCTTGTAAATCACAAATGAGAGAAGTTCCAGCTGTCTTTTCCTCGCTTCCTGCCAAAACCCAGCTGGGAAGGCAAAGAAGAGTCCGGTGCCAGAGGTGGATCAGTGCAGGGTATAAGAGTGAGGGGAGACTGATGTAAGGGGGCAGTCGGGACTGGAGACACCGGAGATCAAGCTCAGGGCATCCAGCGGGCTGACCTGGTGTCAGTTACTGTGGACACGCAGGACTTGCATCTTTACTCTGATGTGGTAGAGCACAGAGGATCTGCTCAAATTATATTTCTTATGTTAAAGTTGCTAATAATAATTGAATATATTTAAGGTGGAGATAGACAGAGTTTTGAAAGATAAGGGAGTGAAGGGTTATGGGGAGCAGGCAGGGAAGTGGAGTGGAGTTGAGGCCAGGATCAGATCAGCCATGATCTTATTGAATGGCAGAGCGGACTCGAGGGGCCAGATGGCCTACTCCTGCTCCTATTTCTTGTGTTCTAACACTAGACTCTCGATCCTTAATAAGACAAGGAATTAGTAGAATCTTACAATCCTAAATCTCTCTGCTCCTCTACTCCATTGAAAGTTTTACCATTTAATGTACATTTCCTCTCTTTTTCTTCCTCCCAAAATCTATCGCAGCACATTTCTCTGCATTAAATTTCATTTCACATTTACCCGCTCCAATTACTAACCTGTGTATTGACAATGAAGGCACTTAAAGTCCGCTTCAGTTGGCCATGGGTCCTTTTTGGCATTAACTGGAGATTTTGATCATATGCCCCATACACCTAAGCCCAGATCATTTCTCTACATCGAGCAGAGTAATGGTCCCAACACTGACCCTGGAAGACTCCACTGTTTACGCCCTCCAATTCTGACAGGATTGGACAGGTTCGATGCAGGAAGAATGTTCCCGATGTTGGGGAAGTCCAGAACCAGGGTTCACAGTCTAAGGATAAGGGGTAAGCCATTTAGCACCGAGATGAGGAGAAACTTCTTCACTGAGAATTGTGAACCTGTGGAATTCTCTACCACAGAAAGTTGTTGAGACCAATTCATTAGATACATTAAAAAGGGAGTTAGATGTGGCCCTTACAGCTAAAGGGATGGAGGGATATGGAGAGAAAGCAGGAATGGGGTACTGAAGTTGCATCATCAGCCATGATCATATTGAATGGTGGTGCAGGCTCAAAGGGCTGAATGGCCTACTCCTGCACCTACTTTCTATGTTTCTATGAAGAACCTCCATTAACCGCTACTCTGTTTTCTGCCCTAAATCCAACTTCCTATCCAGCTGCCCCACTCCCTTTAATAATCTGAGCCTTAATTTGATCAACAAGCCTCCTGTCCGGCACCTTATCAAACACCTTTTGACAATCCATCTACACAACATCCCCCGCATTTCCTGAAACCCTGCTGTCTGTCCTGAATGAATACATTTCACAAACAAATGTTGGAATGTTTGCTCCGCACCACAGCATTTCATCTGTTTAAAGCCACAACAGAAAGATCCCGTTTTCTCAAGATAAATCAACTTTAAAAATGATGCAGTGTTTCAGCCAATGAGGGAGATCCGGGCTCAGCCCCGCCCACTGAGTGGCACAAGCCCTGCCCCTCACACTGATTGGTTGGAGGACCATCTGACGACTAGCTCTGGCCCCGCCCCACTCTTCCGAACCCCTGGGGGGGGGTCTCCACACACCGAGTGCGGGCCCAGGCCCGAGACAAACTCCGCATTATCCGCCTCCCCACAACTACCCGCCAGTTTCAGACACAAACCCCGAGACAACCAGCAAATGCCGGGAAATCCCCATCGAGTCAGGGAGCGTCTGTAAATGGAGGAGAAATGGGGACTGGTCAGGGAGCGTCTGTAAATGGAGGAGAAATTACTATTTTTAGTTAACAAATGTATCAGTGATTTTAATGGGAATCTTTCCGTGTCCCAGCTCCTGTAAATACTGGCTGTAAAGGGACCGGATTCTCAGGAGGCTCCACAGCGCTGGCTGCTTGTGTGTCAGTGATCTCCCATCACATTAATGTGCTTCTACTGTATGTGTGTTTAATAAAGTGCCAGGAGCACTTCGCAAAAAGTGGGGAACCAGTGAGTGTGGAACTGAACCCAGCCAGACTCAGCACCTTCAGGGGAGGGGAACCAGTGAGTGTAGGACTGAAACTAGCCAGAGTCAGCACCTTCAGGGGAGGAGGGAGGGGAACCAAAAATTGAGGAGCACACCCTTCAGGTAACTATACAGGGACTGCAACCTCTCACATTGAATATATACATGGGCCATGGACTCCTCTAGGCTGCAAAAAACAAACCCAGCCTTGGAATCTGGAAGGGTGTTAAGAACGGCTCTCTTGCTGCTGAAACCCTCATTCTTGCCTTTGTTACCTCTAGATTTGACTACTCCAACTCACTCCTGGCTGGCCTCCCACATTCTACACTACGTAAACCTGAGGTCATCCAAAACTCAGCAGCCCATGTCCTAACTCGCATCAAGTCACGATCACCCATCACCCCTGTGCTTTCTGACCTACATTGGCTCCCAGTTAAACAAGGCCTCGATTCAAAATTCTCATCCTTGTTTACAAATCGCTCCATGGCCTTGCCCCTCCCTGTCTTTTTCAGCCTCACAACCCCACAAGACCTCTGCACTCCTCAAATTCTGTCCTCTTGAACATCCCTCATTGTAACTGCTCAACCATTGATGGCCGTGCCTTCAGCTGTTTGGGCCCTAAGCTCTGGAACTCCCTCCCTAAACCTCTCCGCCTCTCTACCTTTCTTTCCTCCTTTAAGATGCTCCTTAACACCTATCTCTTTAACCAAGCTTTTGGTCATCTGCCTTAATTTCTTTTATGGCTCAGTGTCAAATGTATCTGTTGTGTCTTGTTACACTGCTGTGAAGCACCTTGGGCCGTTTTACTATGTTAAAGCCGCCCTATAAATAAAAGTTATTAATAATAATAAAAACTGTTGCACATGACTGCTCCGTGCAACACTCTCCACCCCAGATCCCCAATGGTGCAGGGAAGGACCCCTGCGTAGAGAGCCCTCCATTGGGGACCCCCCCCTCCGCTGGACAGTAAGATGACCCGCCATTGCGACTGAGACTGGGCAATGAACAAAATTCATCAATCAATGTCACAGAAACCCGAGTGCCCGGGTTCTCAGCCCTGGGGCCAAGTACGCTGGCCACCACTTTTCCATCACTAACTCACACCTTAGGCCCGGCCCAGTCTGGCTCAGTCACTAAATGCTTTCTAACTAGGATTCTAACTCTGATGGAAAGCTATGAGGCATCATTTTATTGTGACCCCTATCAGAGAGGCTTTTAATGGCTTTAATAAACTGGCAATAAGATTTTTATTTTAAAAATTGGAACGTGGTGAAAAACGCCACGAGCGCTGCCACAAAACTGACTGAGAAATCAGCGCCCCTGCCACAGGACTCAATATCCACCCCCTCCACCTCTGGTGCACTGTGTCTGCAGTATGTACCCTCTTACAAAATGACCATGGTCAGGTCGAGTGGAGTCAAAGGTCAGGTAACAGAATGGATGGAAATATGGCAACAAACTGCCCTCAACTCCAACAAATGATTTCTGTTTTGCAGCCATCTTTCCATCCATTCTGCTGCCTGGCCCTTCACTCCACGCGGCCTGACCTTGGTCATCTTGTATATCTTACATATTGTTGTGGATAGCAAGCTGGTTACAAAACAGGAAACAGAGTAGGAATTAAGAGTAGCTACTCGGAGACTGGCAATAGGCGGGAGATGGTGTTCCACAGGGATCGGTGTTGGGACCACTGTTCTGGCAATAGGTGGGAGGTGGTGTCCCACAGGGATCAGTGCTGGGACCACTGTTCTGGCAATAGGTGGGAGGTGGTGTTCCACAGGGATCGGTGCTGAGAGCACAGTTCTGGCAATAGGTGGGCACTGGCGTTCCACAGAGATCGGTGCTGGGAACATTGTTGTTCACCATTTACATAAAGGATTTGGACTCGGGAATCAGAAGTACAATTTCCACATTTTTAGATGACACAAATTGGAAAGTAGATTTAATACTGAGGAAGACTGTGACAAAATGCAAGACATTAATAAGTTTCAGAATGCGTGTGCAATTGGGAAATAAATTTCAGTACAGATCAGTGAGAGGTGGTGTGTTTTGGTAGGAAGAATAAGGAGGCCACATTCTATTTGGAAAATAGGAGTCTAAATGGGGCAGAGGAGCAAAGGGATCGAGGGGTACAGATACACAAATCACTGAAAGTAGCAACGCGGGTTAATACGGCCATTTAAAACAGCAAACAAGTACTGGGGTTCATTTCAAAAGGAGCCTTCTGTTCCGTGTCCAGGAGCTCTGAACCATGGAAGAGAGCGGCTGGGACTCATTTCTTACACACCTCAAGATTAACCCGCACGGTGACTTTGTGGTCAGTGCAGAGAGACGAGGAAAACCAAAGTGCCGTTTTCCCCTCTTAGTGTGGCCCTGAAGAATTGTGTCCAGGCTGAGGTTCTGTTCCCACTGTACGATCCTCTGTCAGAATGAACATGGTTCAGTCCTGCTTGTAATTAAGAGCAGCAAAAACAGCAGAATCCATCCCCTGCAGTCACTTGTGAATTCGCTGGTGTGCCAGCAGGCTGGATGAACGAGTAAATCCCTTCCCACACTCAGAGCAGGTGAACGGCCTCTCCCCAGTGTGAACTCGCTGGTGTGTCAGCAGGTTGCATGACTGAGTGAATCCCTTCCCACACACGGAGCAGGTGAATGGCCTCTCCCCAGTGTGAACTCGTTGGTGTCTCAGAAAGTCGGATGACTGAGTGAATCTTTTCCCACACACTGAGCAGGTGAACGGTCTCTCCCCACTGTGAACATGTTGATGGCAGCTCAGTTCCCCGGAACTTTTATAGCATTTCCTGCAGTCCGGGCATTTAAAAGGTCTCTCCCCAGTGTGAACTCGTTGGTGTATCAGAAGGTTGCTTGACTGAGTGAATCTTTTCCCACACACGGAGCAGGTGAACGGCCTCTCCCCAGTGTGAGTACGCTGGTGTACAGTGAGTTCAGATGATCGACTGAACCCAGTCCCGCAGTGAGAGCACCTGAACGGTCTCTCCCCACTGTGAACACGTTGATGGCAGCTCAGTTCCCCAGAACTTTTATAGCTCTTCCCACAGTCCGGGCATTTAAAAGGTCTCTCATCAGAGTGAACTCGCTGATGATTCAGCAGGCTAGATGACGAAGTGAATCCCTTCCCACACACGGAGCAGGTGAATGGTCTCTCCCCAGTGTGAACTCGCTGGTGATTCAGAAGGTCGGATGACTGAGTAAATCCCTTCCCACACTCTGAGCAGGTGAACGGCCTCTCCCCAGTGTGATTGCGCTTGTGCCTTGATAGGCCAGAGATTCGGCTGAAGCCACGTCCACACACACAACACGTGTACACTTTCTCCCCACCGTCAACGGTGCTTTTTGCTTCCATATTGAGAGGCCGATGATATTCAGGTCCCGATGAATCGAGTGACTGTCAGATCTTGACAGTGTGCGATCTGAGCTTCCCGTCTGCAAATCCGCCCCTTCTAATACCCTGTAAAATTAATTTAAAGCAGGAAAAAGGGAGTGAGAGAGAGAACCCACAAAGAGGCAGGTTAGAAAATTGAACAATGAATCTGCTAAATTGTGGGGCCGGCACTCGAACAAAGTGACCATGAAAGCGGCCGGATTGTCGTAAAAACCCAACTGGTTCACTAATGTCCGACTCTGGCTGGGTTCAGTTCTACACTCACTGGTTCCCCTCTCTCTCTCCTTCCCCACCAGACAGCCCAGTCATTGATAATCCCCTTCCCCACCCTACAGCCCAGTCATTGATAATCTCCTTCCCCACCCTACAGCCGAGTCATTGATAATCCCCTTCCCCACCCTACAGCCCAATCATTGATAATCCCCTTCCCCATCCTACAGCCCAATCATTGATAATTCCCTTCCCCACCCTACAGCCCAATCATTGATAATCCCCTTCCTCACCCTACAGCCCAGTCATTGATAATCCCCTTCCCCACTCTACAGCCCAGTCATTGATAATCCCATTCCCCACCCTACAGCCCAGTCATTGATAATCCCCTTCCCCACCCTACAGCCCAGTCATTGATAATCCCCTTCCCCACCCTACAGCCCAATCATTGATAATCTCCTTCCCCATCCTACAGCCCAGTCATTGATAATCCCCTTCCTCACCCTACAGCCCAGTCATTGATAATCCCCTTCCTCACCCTACAGCCCAGTCATTGATAATCCCCTTCCCCATCCTACAGCCCAATCATTGATAATCCCCTTTCCCCCCCCCCCCCACTACCCAAAACACGGTAACAACACCCCGCCCAGTGCCCAAAACACAGTAACACACACACACACACCCCCCCCATGTGCCCAATGTCCGTGTGTGAACCTCGACAGTGAGTGTCGACAGCTATTATTAGGAGCATAGGAACAGGAATAGGCCATTCAGCCCTTTGAGCCTGTTCCGCCATTCAATTAGATCAGTATTTTAACTCCGTCTACCTGCCTTGGTTCCATCGCCATTAATACCCTTGCCTAAGGAAATCTATCTATCTCAGTTTTGGAATTTTCAATTGGCCCCCAGCCTCCGTTTTATGGGGAACAGAGTTCCGGATTTCCACTAGGCTTTAAGAGTATAAGAAATAGGAGCAGGAGTGGGTTAAACAGCCCCTCGAGCCTGCTCCACCATTCAATAAGATCATGGCTGACGGGATGGCAGGACTGACATATGAAGAAAGACTGGATTGACTGGGCTTATATTCACTGGAATTTCGAAGAATGAGGGGGGATCTCATAGAAACATATAAAATTCTGACGGGACTGGACAGGTCAAATGCAGGAAGAATGTTCCCGATGTTGGGGAAGTCCAGAACCAGGGTTCACAGTCTAAGGATAAGGGGTAAGCCTATAGGACCGAGATGAGGAGAAACTTCTTCACTCAGAGAATTGTGAACCTGTGGAATTCTCCACCACAGAAAGTTGTTGAGGCCAGTTCGTTAGATATATTCAAAAGGGAGTTAGATGTGGCTCTTACAGCTAAAGGGATTGAGGGTTATGGAGAGAAAGCAGGAATGGGATACTGAAGTTGCATGATCAGCCATGATCATATTGAATGGTGGTGCAGACTCAAAGGGCCGAATGGCGACTCCTGCACCTACTTTCTATGTTTCTACCTCAGCTCCACTTTCCCGCACTATCCGCGTATCCCTTGATTTCTTTACTGTACAAACATCTATCGATCTCAGCCCTGAATATACTCAACGACTGAGCATCCACAGCTCTTTGGGGCAGAGAATTCCAAAGATTTACAACCCTTTGAGTGAAGACATTTCTCCTCATCTCAGTCCTAAATGGCCGTCCGTTATCCTGAGACTGTGACCCCTAGTTCCAGACTCTCCAACAAAGAGAAACAGCCAATCAGCATTTGTGTAAGGAAGTGCTTCCTGACATCACCCTGAACGGCCTGGCTCTGATTTTAAAGTTGTGACCCTTGTTGTAGACTCCCTCACCAGAGGAAATCGTTTCTCTCCATCCACCCTATCTTTAATCTTAAACACCTCAATTAGATCATCCTTTAATCTTCTATATTTCTCATAATTTACAAACGTCATCACTAAGTACAGGACCATGGAATCACTGAAGTTTACAGTAGTGAAGGAGGCCATTCAGCCCATCGTGTCTGTGCCGGCTGACAAAGAGCTATCCAGCCTAATCCCACTTTTCAGCTCTTGGTCCATGGCCTTGTAGGTCGCGGCACTTCAAGTGCATAGCCAAGTTTGTTTTAAATGCTATGAGGGTTTCTGCCTCTACCACCCTTTCAGGCAGCGAGTTCCAGACCCCCACCACCCTCTGGGTGAAGAGATTTCCCCTCTAAACCTCCTACCACTTTAAATCTATGCCCCCTGTTTGTTGACCCTCTGCTAAGGGGAATAGGTCCTTCCTATCCACTCTATCCAGGCCCCTCATAATTTAATACACCTCAATTAGGTCTCCCCTCTCAACCTCCTCCCTTCCAAAAAAAAACCCAGCCTATCCAATCTTTCCTCATAGCTAAAATTCTCCAGTCCAGGCAACATCCTCCGAAGCACTTATCGTTTTGAAAATTATTGCGTGGAGAGACCTATAAAAAGGCCCAGCCTCCGTGAGTCGTCGGGAGTTCGTGGTGCATCAGCCAGAGGCTCAGGAGGTGCAAGGAGAGGCCTATAAAAAGGCCCAGCCTCCGTGAGTCGTCGGGAGTTCGTGGTGCATCAGCCAGAGGCTCAGGAGGTGCAAGGAGAGGCCTATAAAAAGGCCCAGCGTCCGTGAGTCGTCGGGAGTTCGTGGTGCGTCAGCCAGAGGCTCAGGAGGTGCGTGGGGAGGCCTATAAAAAGGTCCAGCGTCCGTGAGTCGTCGGGAGTTCGTGGTGCGTCAGCCAGAGGCTCGGGAGGTGCGTGGGGAGGCGGAGCTTGTGCAGCTACAGGGAGGCAAAAAAGTAGAAAGAAATCGAAAGGTGATGTCACAGCCAAGGGGGTAAGTGATTGGCTGGTGATTGGCAAGAAGTTTTTCTTTTTCTTTCTTTATCAGTAAGTAACCTTTTAACATTGTTGTTGCTCAATTAAGTTAATCTAAGGGTTAAATCATGGCAGGAGAGCTCGGACACGTGTTATGCTCCTCCTGTACTATGTGGGAACTCGGACACTTCCGGTGTCCCTGACGACTACTCGTGCGGGAAGTGCATCTGCCTGCAGCTCCTGATGGACCGCATTGCGGCACTGGAGCTGCGGGTGGATGAACTCTGGAGCATCCACGATGCTGAGAATGACGTGAATAGCACGTTTAGCGAGTTGGTCACACCGCAGGTAAAGGGTATACAGCCAGCTCGTGAACGGGTGACCAACAGAAAGAGCAGTGCAAGGAAGGTAGTGCAGGGGTACCATGCGGTCATCCCCCTGCAAAACAGATACACCACTTTGGGTGCTGTTGAGGGGGATGACTCATCAAGGGAAGGCAAGTTCACGGCACTGTGGCTGGCTCTGTTGCACAGGAGCGCAGGAAAAAGAGTGGGAGAGCGATAGTGATAGGGGATTCAATTGTAAGGGGAATAGATAGGCGTTTCTGCAGCCGCAACCGAGACTCCAGGATGGTATGTTGCCTCCCTGGTGCAAGGGTCAAGGATGTCTCGGAGCGGGTGCAGGACATTCTGAAAAGGGAGGGTGAACAGCCAGTTGTCGTGGTGCATATAGGTACCAACGATATAGGTAAAAAACGGGATGAGGTCCTACGAGACAAATTTAGGGAGCTAGGAGCTAAATTAAAAAGTAGGACCTCAAAAGTAGTAATCTCAGGATTGCTACCAGTGCCACGTGCTAGTCAGAGTAGAAATTGCAGGATAGCTTAGATGAATACATGGCTTGATGAGTGAAGGGAGGGATTCAAATTTCTGGGACATTGGAACCAGTTCTGGGGGGAGGTGGGACCAGTACAAACCGGACAGTCTGTACCTGGCAGGACCGGAACCAATGTCCTAGGGGGAGTGTTTGCTAGTGCTGTTGGGAAGGAGTTAAACTAATATGGCAGGGGGATGGGAACCTATGCAGGGAGACAGAGGAAAATAAAAGGGAGACAGAGGCAAAAGATAGAAAGGAGAATAGTAAGAATAGTAAAAGTGGAGGGCAGAGAAATCCAAGGCAAAAAACAAAAGGGTCACATTCAGCAAAATTCTAAAGGGGCAATGTGTGTTAAAAAGACAAGCCTGAAGGCTCTGTGCCTCAATGCGAGGAGTATTCGAAATAAGGTGGACGAATTAACTGTGCAGATAGCAGTTAATGGATATGATGTAATTGGCTTCACAGAGACATGGCTCCAGGGTGACCAAGGCTGGGAACTCAACATCCAGGATTATTCAACATTTAGGAAGGATAGACAGAAAGGAAAAGGAGGCAGGGTGGCGTTGTTGGTTAAAGAGGAAATTAATGCAATAGTAAGGAAGGACATTAGCTTGGATGATGTGGAATCGGTATGGGTGGAGCTACGGAATACCAAAGGGCACAAAACGCTGGTGGGAGTTGTGTACAGGCCACGAACTATAAGTAGTGAGGTTGGCGACAGCATCAAACAAGAAATAAGGGATGTGTGCAATTAAGATACAGCAGTTATCATGGGCGACTTTAATTTAGATATAGATTGGGCTAACCAAACTGGTAGCAATGTGGTGGAGGAGGATTTCCTGGAGTGTACTAGGGATAGTTTTCTTGACCAATATGTCAAGGAACCAACTCGAGAGCTGGCCATCCTAGACTGGGTGATTTGTAATGAGAAGGGACTAATTAGCAATCTTGTTGTGCGAGGCCTCTTGGGGAAGAGTGACCATAATATGGTAAAATTCTTTATTAAGATGGAGAGTGACACAGTTAATTCAGAAACTAGGGTCCTGAACTTAAGGAAAGCTAACTTCGACGGCATGAGGCGTGAATTGGCTAGAATAGACTGGCAAATGATACTTAAAGGGTTGACGGTGGATAGGCAATGGCAAACAGTTATAGATACATGGATGAACTTCAACGGTTGTACATCCCTGTCTGGAGTAAAAATAAAACAGGGAAGGAGGCTCAACCTTGGCTAACAAGGGAAATTATGGATAGTATTAGATCCAAGGAAGAGACATATAAATTGGCCAGAAAAAGCAGCAAACCTGAGGACTGGGAGAAATTTAGAATTCAGCAGAGGAGGACAAAGGGTTTAATTAGGAGTGGGACAATAGAGTACGAGAGGAAGCTTGCCGGGAACATAAAAATTGACTGCAAAAGCTTCTATAGATATGTGAAGAGAAAAAGATTAGTGAAGACAAACGTAGGTCCCTTGCAGTCGGACTCAGGTGAATTTATAATGGGGAACAAAGAAATGGCAGACCAACTGAACAAATACTTTGGTTCTGTCTTCACAAAGGAAGACAAAAATAACCTTCCGGATGTACTAGGGGACCAAGGGTCTAGTGAGAAGGAGGAACTGAAGGATATCCTTATTAGGCGGGAAATTGTGTTGGGGAAATTGATGGGATTGAAGGCCGATAAATCCCCGGGGTCTGATTGTCTGCATCCCAGAGTACTTAAGGAAGTGGCCCTAGAAATAGTGGACGTATTGGTAATTATTTTCCAACAGTCTATCGACTCTGGATCAGTTCCTATGGACTGGAGGGTAGCTAATGTAACACCACTTTTTAAAAAAGGAGGGAGAGAGAAAACAGGTAATTATAGACTGGTTGACTGACATCAGTAGTGGGGAAAATGTTGGAATCAATTGTTAAAGATGAAATGGCAGCGCATTTGGAAAGCAGTGACAGGTTCGGTCCAAGTCAGCATGGATTTATGAAAGGGAAATCATGCTTGACAAATCTTCTGTAATTTTTTGAGGATGTAACGAGTAGAGTGGACAAGAGAGAACCAGTGGATGTGATGTATTTGGACTTTTAAAAGGCCTTTGACAAGGTCCCACATAAGAGATTGATGTGCAAAATCAAAGCACATGGTATTGGGGGTAATGTACTGACGGGGATAGAGAATTGGTTGGCAGACAGGAAGCAGAGAGTCGGGATAAACGGGTCCTTTTCGGAATGGGAGCCAGTGACTAGTGGAGTGCCGCAGGGCTCAGTGCTGGGACCCCAGCTCTTTACAATATACATACATTTTTTGGATGAAGGAATTGAGTGTAATATCTCCATGTTTTCAGATGACACTAAACTGGGTGGTGGTGTGAGCTGTGAGGAGGATGCCAAGAGGCTGCAGGGTGATTTGGACCGGTTAGGTGAGTGGGCAAATGCATGGCAGATGCAGTATAATGTGGATAAATGTGAGGGTATTCACTTTGGTGGCAAAAACACAAAGGCAGAATATTATCTGAATTGCGGCAGATTAGGAAAAGGGGAAGTGCAACGAGACCTGGGTGTCATGGTTCATCAGTCATTGAAAGTTGGCATGCAGCTACAGCAGGCGGTAAAGAAGGCAAATGGCATGTTGGCATGTTGGCCTTCATAGCTTGGGGATTTGAGTATAGGAGCAGGGAAGCCTTACTGCAATTGTACAGGGCCTTGGTGAGGTCTCACCTGGAATATTGTGTACAGTTTTGGTCTCCTAATCTGAGTAAGGACATTCTTGATATTGAGGGAGTACAGCGAAGGTCCACCAGACTGATTCCAGGGATGGCTGGATTGACACATGAGGAGAGACTGGATCAACTCGGACTTTATACACTGGAGTTTAGAAGGATGCGAGGGGTTCTCATAGAAATATATAAGATTCTGACGGGACGCGACAGGTTAGATGCGGGATGTATGTTCCCGATGTTGGGGAAGTCCAGAACCAGGGGACACAGTCTCAGGCTACAGGATAGGCCATTTAGGGCTGAGATGAGGAGAAACTTCTTAACTGAGAGAGTTGTTAACCTGTGGAATTCCCTGTCGCAGAGAGTTGTTGATGCCAGTTCATTAGATATATTCAAGAGGGAGATAGATGTGGCCCTTACGGCTAAAGGGATCAAGGGGTATGGAGAGAAAGCAGAAAAGGGGTACTGAGGTGAATGATTATCCCTGATCTTATTGAATGGCGGTGCAGGCTCGAAGGGCCGAATGGCCGACTCCTGCACCTATTTTCTATGTTTCTATGTTATTATTGATGTCCTTTTCAAAGTGTGGTGCCCAGAATTGAGCCCAACCCTCAATATCTGAGGTCTAACTAGTGACTGATAAAGGTTGACCACAATGAGCTTGTTGTTGTGCTCTATACTGCTATTAATGCTTTAACAGATTGATCAGCTGATCCTGCCCCTCACAGATTTGTGGTCACCTTTAAATTGGACCATTTGGTTTAGAATGCCTCCCATTTCTCTCCTGCTTCCAGAATGCATTTAGTGAGGTGTCCCTGGGAGCCTGAGGCCCTGTCCCCGCGGCCAGGCGGGACAACCCCGGGCTCAGCCTCTGGCCTGTTATTGGGCCCTGGGCCCTACACCAGGGGTTTATGTCACTCACCAGCCCCACTCGCGGCTCCAATTCCTGCCCCGCGCCGACAACCCACCGTCTCGTGTCCCACATCATCCGGGCTCCACCAACTGTCGCCACCGCCGCCCGCGCATGCTCAGTGCGGGAGATCCGGGCTCAGCCCCGCCCACTGGGGGGAGGGGGGAATGGTGGTCGAAGCCCCGCCGCTCGCACACTCCGATTGCTTGGAGGACCAATCATCCGCTCGGTCCTCCAGCCCCGCCCCATCTCATCCAATTGGCCCGGAGCCGCCGTCAATCACCCGGGCAGCGTGAGCTGAGCATGCGCGGTGGGCCGGCAGCGGCTGAGAGATAGGCGGAGGGAGGAGCGGGTTAATAGACACCGGGGGGCCGCGGGCTTCACACACACCGAGTGCGGGCCCAAGCCCCCCCGTCCCGCCCGAGAGACAACACTCCGCATTATCCGCCTCACACACACCCGCTGTGGGCCTCCGGCCTTTCCCCGAGCGGGGGGCAGCTGCGGGGCTATCTCCCGGTGACAGGCCCCCCCCCGCCCCCCCCCCGGGGGACAGAATGTTGTGTCGGATCTAGAATTGTCTGTTCTGTATCTCTATCCTGTATTTAAAGTAACAATGTTTGTAAGCACCATTTATTTGCCGGGTATTAGAAGGGGAGGATCTGCAGCTGGGAAACTCAATCCAAACATCGCCTCAAGATTTGACAGATTCCCGGATTGATCAGGATCACCTTCTCATCAGCCTTTGTAAAAACACCAATCACAGCGGGGAGAAACAGGACACATGTTGTGTGTGTGGATACACCTTCAACCAATCGTTCAGCCTGTGAGACCCGTACATCCACCTGACTCAACACTAAATGTGGGGACAGTGGGAATGGATGGTGTTGTACATGGAAAGTGATTCAGTCGCTCATCTCACCAACTGATATTCGAGGAGTTAGATAACAGACTTTCTCCTGTGAATATAGAGCTGGTTTATTGGCCCGTGATGTGTTTACTTATTCATCCTGTTGACTCTAAATCTTTGCCAATTATTTGATGTGATAGGTTTACATGTACGTATTTTTAAAAATATGTTTGCTGAGTGGATTCAAATACAAATTGAAACCAGGTTTGCAGGCGTGATGCTCCATTCACACATCGAACACCTTCCCTGGAGACCAAGGCGAGGAGATCAACTCTGGAAGGTATGGGAAATTGGGACTTGCCCCTGAGAGTAACCGAAGGTATAAGAACTAAAATAATCCAGAGTTAGAAAAGAGAAAAGGCCCAAAATGGAGCAGTCGGTAACAGGATGTCAATTAGTCTCATCTTATTTTGGAGTCATCAAATATTGACACACTCTGTTAATTGAAATTGCAAAATATTAAACTCCAGCCCAGTTATAGGGGTTATTAACATCAGCAGAAACAATCCCCAACTGATAAAATGAACACAATTGAGTTAGGATGTGATTAACAGCAGCAATAACAGAAGAATCCAACCCCTGCAGTCACTTGAGAACTCGCTGGTGTCTCAGCAGGTCGGATGAATGAGTGAATCCCTTCCCACACTCAGAGCAGGTGAACAGCATCTCCCCAGTGTGACTGCGACGATGCATTTCCAGCTTACAAGTTGGGTTCAGTTCTGCACCTGCTGTGCGCAGAGTGAGAATAAATTCAATGAGCTCGCTCGCGGCCTTCCGCGAGAGGTGGGCACCGGAGGGACTGGAGTGCATCATCACGCCCGGCAACCAAATTTTAATTTGATTTTACGTTTTAAAGTTAATTTGTTTTAATTGCCGGTGCTTTTAGTGTCCCCTTCCCTTTTATAGGGGGCACTGGGGAAAAATTGTGATTTTAGTGCCCAAAAAAAAAAAAACAAAAAAAAAAAGAAAAAACAAAAAAAAAAAAACATAAAAAAGGGGGGGAAAAAAAATGGGCCTTGTAAATGTCTGGAGTGTCACCCAGGTCGGGTGGCACAGTTTAATGTTTATGTTTTCGCAGGTAGACTCTAAAAGAGTTAAATTCAATGAGCTGCTAATTTTCTCTACTGGGTCTTCTGTGCTGGCCCAATAGGCTGAACCCGGGCTGGCGTAATAGGCTGAGTCCATGCTGGCCCAATAGGATGAGCCCGGGCTGGCCCAATAGGTTGAGCCCGGGCTGACCCAATAGGATGAGCCTGTGCTGGCCCAATAGGGTGAGCCTGGGCTGGCACAACAGGGTGATGCAAAGACCAGAACTGTGTGAGTACTCCAGCTGTGTCCGAACTAGTGTCTTACACAGTTCGAGCATAACCTCCAGAGGGAGGTGGGGTGTCTTACACAGTTCGAGCATAACCTCCAGAGGGAGGTGGGAATCTGGAACTTACTGCCTGAAAGAATAGTAGGGGCAGAAACCCTCATCGCATTTACAAAAGTACTTGGATGTGCACTGGAAGTGCATTAACCTACAGGGCTACGGACCAAGAGCTGGAAAGTGTGATTAGGCTGGATAGCTCTTTTTCGGCCACACAGACATGATAGGTCTAATGGCCTCGTTCTGTGTTGTAAACTGCTATGATTCCATGTCACTAATCCTCTCCTGTCTGATATAAACCAACCCCACAGTCACTGACACCAATCCCCTCCTGTCTGATATAATGTTGTGAAGGACAATGGAAGGCCAGAAGATTGGGAATTTTTTAGAAACCAGCAAAGGACGACAAAAAAATGATAAAGACAGAAAAGATAGCATGAGAACAAACTAGCAAGAAATATAAAAACAGACAGTAAGAGCATCTGCAGGTATATAAAAAGGAAATGAGTAGCTAAAGTAAACGTTGGTCCCTTAGAGGATGAGACTGAAGAATTAATAACGGGAAACACAGAAATGGCAGAGATTTTGAACAAATATTTTGTCTTGTTCTTCACGGTAGAGGACACTAAAAAATCCCAACAGTTGATAATCAAGGAGCTATTGTGGTGGTGAGGGTGGGGTGAGGGGGGACTTAAAACAGTCACTATCACTAGAGATAACGTACTCAGCAAACAAATGAGACTAAAGGTGGACAAATCCCCCGGACCTGATGGCATGCATCCTAAGGTCTTCAAAGAAGTGGCTGCAGAGATAGTGGATGTACTGGTTGTAAGCTGCCAAAATTCCATGAATTCTGGAGAGGTCCCAGCAGACTGGAAAACTGAAAATGTAACACCCCTATTCAAGTAAGGAGGGAGGCAGAGAGCAGGAAACCACAGACCAGTTAGCCTACCATCGGTTATTGGGAAAATACTGGAATGCATCATTAAGGAATTAGTATAAGGACATTTAGAAAATCATGTTGCAGTCCAGCAGAGTCAGCATGGTTTTATGAAAGGGAAATCATGGTTGATAAATTTGCTGGAGTTGCTTGGCGATGTAATGAGCAGAGTGCATAAAGGAATACCAGTTGAAGTTGTATATTTGCATTTCCAGAAAGCATTCGATAAGGTGCCACACAAAAGGTTACTGCACAAGCTAAGAGCTGACGGGATTGGGGGTAATATATCAGAATGGATAGAGGATTGGCTAAGTTACAGAAAACAGAGAGTCGGTATAAATGGGTCATTTTCTGGTTGGCAAACTGTAACTAGTGGGGTGCTGCAGGGATCAGTGCTGGGACCTCAACTATTTACAATTTATATTAATGACTTGGATGAAGGGACCAAGTGTAACACAGTCAAATTTGCTGATGATACAAAGGTAGGTGGGAAACCAAGTTGTGAGGAAGATGCAAATAATCTCGAAAGGGATATGAATAGGATAATGAGGTACCAACGATATAGGTAAAAAATGAGATGAGGTCCAACAAGCTGAATTTAGGGAGCTAGGAGTTAAATAAAAAGTAGGACCTCAAAGGTAGTAATCTCAGGATTGTTACCAGTGCCACATGATAGTCAGAGTAGAAATAGCAGGATAGTTAAGATGAATAGGTTTCTTGAGGAATGGTGCCAGAGGGAGGGATTCAAATTCCTGGGACATTGGAACCGGTTCTGGGGGGGTGGGACCAATACAACCGGTCTGCACCTGGGCAGGACCGGAACTGTCCTAGGGGGAGTGTTTGCTCGTGCTGTTGGGGAGGGTTTAAACTAATACAGCAGGGGGATGGGAATCTATGTAGAGAGACAAAAGGAAGTAAAATGGGGGCAGAAGCAAAAGGTGGAAAGGAGATAAGGAAAATTGGAGGGCAGAGAAATCAAAGGCAAAAATCAAAACGGGCCACATTACAACATAATTCGAAAAGAATAAAGAGTATTAAAAAAAACAAGCCTGAAGACTGTGTCTCAATGTGAGGAGCATTCATACTAAGGTGCAGATAGCTGTTAACGGATATGATGCAATTGGGATTATGGAGACATGGCTCCAGGGTGACCAAAGCTGGTAACTCAACATCCAGGGGTATTCAATATTCAGGAAGGATAGATAGAAAGGAAAAGGAGGTGGGGTAGTGTTGCTGGTTAAAGAGGAGATTAACGCAATAGTAAGAAGGACATTAGCTTGGATGATGTGGAATCTGTATGGGTAGAGCTGCAGAACATCAAAGGGCAGAAAATGCTAGTGGGACTTGTGTACAGACCACCAAACAGTAGTAGGGAGGTTGGGTATGGCATCAAACAGGAAATTAGAGATGCGTGCAATAAAGGTACAGCAGTTATCATGGGTGACTTTAATCTACATATAGATTGGGCTAACCAAACTGGTAGCAATACAGTGGAGGAGGATTGCCTGGAGTGTATAAGGGATGGTTTTCTCGACCAATATGCCAAGGAACCAACTCGAGAGCTGGCCATCCTCGACTGGGTGTTGTGTAATGAGAGAGGATTAATTAGCAATCTTGTTGTGCGAGGCCCCTTGGGGAAGAGTGACATTAATATGGCAGAATTCTTCATTAAGATGGAGAGTGACACAGTTAATTCAAAGACTAGGGTCCTGAACTTAAAGAAAGGTACCTTCGATGGTATGAGACATGAATTGTCCAGGATAGACTGCCGAATGATATTTAAAGGGTTGATGGTGGATAGGCAATGGCAGACATTTAAAGATCACATGGATGAACTTAAACAATTGTACATCCTTGTCGTGGGTAAAAATAAAATGGGAAAGGTGGCTCAACCGTGGCGAACAGCAGAAATTAGGGATAGTGTTAAATCCAAAGAAGAGCCATATAAATTAGCCAGAAAAAGCAGCACACCTGAGGACTGGGATAAATTTAGAATTTAGCAGAGGACAAAGGTTTTAATTAGGAGGGGGAAATCATCATCATAGGCAGTCCCTCAAAACTAGGATGACTTGCTTCCACGCCAAAATAGGATGAGTTCACAGGTGTTTCAATAAAGGACCTAATATTCCAGGTCCTGAACTACATCCTGAAGGGAGGAAGATGTCTGTGCATGGATTTTTTTTAAGGTGGTGGCCGTTGCACAGAAGCCACCACACGGGCTTGACAGAGCTAGGTCTTGGTCCAATGGCGAGGATTAACCAGGTCGACTGGAGACCAGCTCTGCTGCATGGATCTAGTGCACACACATATCACAGTGTGGGCTGGCCCGTGCTGAATCTGGGCCCCTGGTCCCGAACTCGCACCTCTTCTGGGCCCCAATCATGTCCCTCCACAGTCTCTCGCCGTTCCTTTGCCCCGACCTCACTGCTCCTGCTGCACCGACCCATGGTCCAATCATCAACCTGGACCTTGATGACGTCACTCTTTGCTGCCTTCACAGCTTGCGCTGCTCCCTGAAGCTGCATGCCTCCACGCTGCTCCCTGGGCTGCACACTGCTCCTTTTATGGCCCCGACCTGCTATAACATACCCCGATCTTCCAATATAACACGGACAGGGTATCTGGACATTTATCACATTGCTGTTTATGGGAGCTTGCTGTGTTCAAATTGGCTGCTGCGTTTCCCACATTACAACAGTGACTACACTCCAAAAGTACTTCATTGGCTGTAAAGCGTTTGAGACATTTGGTGGACATGAAAGGCACTACATCAATGCAAGTTTTTCTTTCTTAATACAAAAGCAAAATACTGCAGATGCTGAAATCTGAAATAATAACAAACTGCTGGAAATCTCAGCAGGTCAGGCAACATCTGAGAGAAAGAATAGAGTATGAGAGGAAGCTTGCAGGAAACATAAAAACTGACTGCAAAAGCTTCTATAGATATGTGAAGAGAAAAAGATTAGTGAAAACAAACGTAGGTCCCTTGCAGTCAGATTCAGGTGAATTTATAATGGGGAACAAAGAAATGGCGGGCCAGTTAAACAACTACTTTGGTTCTGTCTTCACGAAGGAAGACGCAAATAATCTTCCGGAAATATTAGGGGACCGAGGGTCAAGTGTGAAGGAGGAACTGAAGGAAATCCTTATTAGATGGGAAATGGTGTTCGGGAAAATGATGGGATTGAAGGCTGATAAATTCCCGGGGCCTGATCGACTGCATCCCAGAGTACTTAAGGAAGTAGCCCGAGAAATAGTGGATGCATTGGTGATCATTTTCCAACAGTCTATCGATTCTGGATCAGTTCCTGTGGACTGGAGGTAGCCAATGTAACACCACTTTTTAAGAAAGGAGGGAGAGAGAAAACGAGTAATTATAGACCGGTTAGCCTGACATCAGTAGTGGGGAAAATGTTGGATTCAATTATTAAAGATGAAATAGCAGCACATTTGGAAAGCAGTGATGGGATCGGCCCAAATCAGCATGGATTTATGAAAGGGAAATCCTGCTTGATCGATCTTCGAGAACTTTTTGAGGATGTAACTGGTAGAATGGACAAGGGAGAACCAGTGGATGTGGTGTATTTGGACTTTCAAAAGGCTTTTGAGAAGGTGCCACACAAGAGATTGGTGTGCAAAATTAAAGCACATGGAATTGGGGGTAATGTACTGATGTGGATAGAGAACTGGTTGGCAGACAGGAAGCAGAGAGTCGGGATAAACGGGTCCTTTTCAGAATGGCAGGCAGTGACTAGTGGGGTATCGCAGAGCTCAGTGCTGGGACCCCAGCTATTTACAATATACATTAATGATTTGAATGAGGAAATTGAGTGTAATATCTCCAAGTTTGCAGATGACACTAAACTGGGTGGCAGTGTGAGCTGTGAGGAGGATGCTAAAAGGCTGCGGGGTGACTTGGACAGGTTAGGTGAGTGGGCAAACGCCTGGCAGATGCAGTATAATGTGCATAAATGTGAGGTTATCCATTTTGGTGGCAAAAACACGAAGGCAGAATATTATCTGAATGGCGGCAGATTAGGAAAAGAGGAGGTGCAGCGAGACCTTGGTGTCATGGTTCATCAATCATTGAAAGTTGGCATTCAGGATCAGCAGGCGGTGAACAAGGCAAATGGTATGTTGGCCTTCATAGCAAGGGGATTTGAGTATAGGAGCAGGAAGGTCTTACTGCAGTTGTACAGGGCCTTCGTGAGGCCACACCTGGAATATTGTGTTCAGTTCTGATCTCCTAATCTAAGGAAAGACGTTCTTGCTATTGAGGGAGTGCAGCGGAGGTTCTCCAGACTGATTCCTGACATCACAAGACTGACATATGAGGAGAGACTGGATCAACTGGGCCTGTATTCACTGGAGTTTAGAAGGATGAGAGGGGATCTCACAGAAACATATAAAATTCTGACAGGACTGGACAGGTTAGATGCAGAAAGAATGTTCCCGATATTGGGGAAGTCCAGAGCCAGGGGACATTGTCTAAGGATAAACGCTGAGCCATTTAGGACTGAGATGAGGATAAAGTTCACTCAGAGAGTTGTTAACCTGTGGAATTCCCTATCGCAGAGAGTTGTTGATGCCAGTTCATTGGATATATTCAAGGGGGAGTCAGATAAGGCCCTTACGGCTAAAGGGATCAAGGGGTCGGGAGAGAAAGCGGGAAAGGGGTACTGAAGTGAATGATCAGCCATGATCTTATTGAATGGTGGTGCAGGCTCGAAGGGCCGAATCCTGCACCTATTTTCTATGTTTCTATGCACAGATGGATCTGGGGGTTCTTGTACATGAAACACAAAAAGTTAGCATGCAAGTACAGCAGGTAATCAGGAAGGCAAATGGAATGCTGGCCTTTATTGCAAGGCGGGTGGAGTATAAAAGTAGGGAAGTCCTGCTGCAACTGTACAGGGCGTTGGTAAGACCACACCTGGAGTACTGCGCACAGTTTTGGTCTGGAGTGGTCTTTATTCCCGTGCCGAGGGGATTGCTGCACCAGACGGGAGGGGCAACATTTGGGGACACGGATTCCCCACCAATTCCCATTCCGCTTCTTTCTGGTGGATAATGGAGGGGCCACTGTGTGTAATGTGTAAGTCAGTAAGAATTGTCAGCAAGCTCTTTCTAATTGGACATTTTATTCAGTAGAAACTTTCACACACTATTGTAGATTTTGTACCAAAGATCAATTTAGGATTAAAGTAAAAGTTCATAATTTTATTGCAAACTAACTTTCTGTTGTGAGTCGCTGAATTAAGGGGAAAGATTACACACAGCGTTTCTTAAATGGACACTGCAGCCCTGAGAACACCATCAGCAATATATGCAGAATATTAAAGTCCAGCCAAGTTATAGGGTTATTATCAGCAGAAACAAACCCCAACTGTCAGAATGAACATGGTTCAATTGGGATGTGATTAACAGCAGCAATAACAGCAGATTCCAACCCCTGCAGTCACTTGTGAACTCGCTGGTGTGTCAGCAGGTGGGATGACCGAGTGAATCGCTTCCCACACTCAGAGCAGGTGAATGGCCTCTCCCCAGTGTGAACTCGCTGGTGTGTCAGCAGGGTGGATGACGTAGTGAATCCCTTCCCACACTCTGAGCAGGCGAACGGTCTCTCCCCAGTGTGAACTCGCCGGTGTATCAGCAGGTCGGATGAACATGTGAATCCCTTCCCACATTCAGAGCAGGTGAATGGCCTCTCCCCAGTGTGAACTCGCTGGTGTGTCAGCAGGTGGGATATCTGAGTGAATCGCTTCCCACACTCAGAGCAGGTGAACGGTCTCTCCCCGGTGTGAACTCGCCGGTGAGCTACAAGTTGGGATGACCCAGTGAATCCCTTCCCACATTCGGAGCAGGTGAACGGCCTCTCCCCAGTGTGACTGCGTCGATGAATTTCTAGCTCAGACGGTGATCTGAATACCTTCCCACAGTCACCACATTTCCACGGTTTCTCCATGATGCGGGTATCCTTGTGACTCTCCATGGTTGGACGATGGGTTGAAGCCTTGCCCACGCACACAACACGTTTACAGTTTCTTCGCGCTGTGAATGGTGCGATGTTTATTCAGGCTGTTTAATTGGTTAAAGCTTTTTCCACAGGCAGTGCACTGGAACACTCGGGTGTGTGTGTGTCTCGGTGCTTTTCCAGTCACACTGATGTTTGAAATCTTTCCCACAGGCAGAACAGACAAACATTTCTCCTTCCACTTTCAAAGGCCGATGATATTCAGGTCCTGATGAATCGATTGAGTCCGTCAGATCTTGACGTGATGTTTGGTTTGTGCTTCCTGTCTGAAAATCTCCCCTTCCAATATTCTGTAAAAGGAGATAATAAAACTCATCACTGTCAGTACAAGACAGAAATTCAGGATAGACACATCTAGTTTCCATGGAACATTCTTTCCTCTCTTGTTCTTCCAAAGCTGTAAATCCCTATCCCACACATTGTCCCCCCTGCTGTGCTGAAATCCAAACCCATCGCACATTTCTAGACTGTTTCTCCTCCACTCCCAGTTTTCACCACCAATTCTGGCTGGGTTCAGTTCCACACTCACTGGTTCTCCTCCCTCTCCACCCCTGAAGGTGCTGACTATGGCTGGGTTCAGTTCCACATTCACTGGTTTCCCTCCCTCTCTTCCCCTAAAAGTGCTGACTCTGGCTTTGAGGAACAGGGTGGATGAAGGGGAACCAGTGGATGTGGTGTATTTGGACTTCCAGAAGGTATTTGACAAGGTGCCACATAAAAGGTTATCGCACAAGATAAAAGTTCACGGGGTTGGGGGTAATATTTTCGCATGGATAGAGGATTGGTTAATTAACAGAAAACAGAGAGTCGGGATAAATTCTCGGTTTGGCAATCAATAACTATTGGGGTGCTACAGGAATCAGTGTTGGGCACCCAACTATTTACAATCTAGATTAATGAATTGGATGGAGGGACCGAGTGTAATGTAGCCAAGATGGGAGGAAATGCAATGTGTGAGGACACAAAAAACCTTCAAAATGACATAGACAGGCTAAGTGAGTGGGCAAAAATTTGGCAGTTGGAGGAAAATGTTGGAAAGTGTGAGGTTATGCAGTTTGCCAGAAAAAAATTCGAAGAGCATGTTATTATTTAAATGGAGAAAAATTTGCAGTACAGCGGGACCTGGGGAGTCCTGCTGCATGAAACACAAAAGGTAAGTATGCAGGTACAGCAAGTGAACAGGAAGGCCAATGGAATCTTGGCCTTTATTGCAAAGGAGATGGAGTATAAAAGCAGGGATGTCTTGCTACAGTTATACAGGTTATTGGTGAGGCCACACCTAGAATACTGCGTACAGTTTTGGTTTCCATATCTAAGAAAGGAGATACTTGCTTTGGAGGCAGTTCAGAGAAGGTTCACAAGGTTGATTCCGGAGATGAGGGGGTTGACTTATGAGGAAAGGTTGAGAAGGTTGGGCCTCTACTCATTGGAATTCAGACAAATGAGAGGTGATTTTATCGAAACGTATAAGATTATGAGGGAGATTGACAAGGTGGATGCAGAGAGGGTGTTTCCACTGATAGGGGAGACTAGAAGTAGAGGGCATAATCTTAGAATAAGGGGCCGCCCATTTAAAACAGATGAGGAGGAATGTCTTCCCTCAAAGGGTTGTAAATCTGTGCAATTCGCTGCCTCAGAGAGCTGTGGAAGCTGGCTCATTGAATAAATTTAAGACAGAGATAGACAAGTTCTTAATCGATAAGGGAATAAGGGGTTATGGGGAACAGACAGAGAAGCGGACCTGAGTCCATGATCGGCTCAACCATGATGATATTAAATGGTGGAGCAAACTCGAGGGGCCGTATGGCCTACTTCTTCTTATGCTGACTCTGGCTGGGTTCAGTTCCACACTCACTGGTTCCCCTCCCCTGATGGTGCTGACTCTGGCTGGGTTCAGTTCTTCAATCACACATTTCCCACTCTCTGCTCCCCTGATGGTGCTGACTCTGGCTGGGTTCAGTTCTTCAATCACACGTTCTCCACTCTCTGCTCCCCTGATGGTGCTGACTCTGGCTGGGTTCAGTTCTTCAATCACATGTTCCTTTCTCCGCCCCTGAAGCTTCTGACTCTGGCTGGGTTCAGTACTACACTCACTGGTTCCCCTCTCTCTCTCTCCTCCCCTGATGCTGCTGACTCTGGCTGGGTTCAGTTCTGCACTCACTGGTTCCTCTCCCTCTCCTCTCCTGAATGAGCTGGATCTGGACGAGTTCAGTTCTACACTCACTTATTCCCCTCCCTCTCCCTCCCCTGATGGTGCTGACTCTGACTAGGTTCAGTTCTACAATAACTGGTTTCCTCTCTCTCTCTCCTCCTCTGAAGTGCTGGCTATCTTAGATCTGGTCCTGTGTAATGAGATAGGATTAATAAACAATCTCCGAATAAAGGAGCCCCTTGGAATGAGTGATCATAGCGTGGTTGAATTTCAAATTCAGATGGAGAGTGAGAAATTTGGATCTCAAACCAGCGTTCTAAGCTTAAATGACGGAGACTACATAGGTATGATGGCAGATTGGGCAAAAGTGGACTGGGAAAATAGATTGAAGTGTAGGACGGTTAAAGTGTAGGGCCAAATTACAGCAAAATTCTAAAGGGGCAAAGTGTGTTAAAAACACAAGCCTGAAGGCTCTGTGCCTCAATGCGAGGAGTATTCGGAATAAGGTGGACGAATTAACTGCATAGATAGCTGTTAACCAATATGATGTAATTGGCATCACGGAGACATGGCTCCAGGGTGACCAAGGCTGGGAACTCAACATTCAGGGGTATTCAACATTCAGGATGGATAGACAGAATGGAAAAGAAGGTGGGGTGGCGTTGCTGGTTAAAGAGGAAATTAACGCAACAGTAAGGAAGGACATTAGCTTGGATGATGTGGAATCAGTATGGATGATGCTACGGAATACCAAAGGGCAGAAAACGCTAGTGGGAATTATGTACACACCACCAAACAGTAGTAGTGAGGTTGGGGGCAGCATCAAATAAGAAATTAGGGATGCGTGCAATAAAGGTACAGCAGTTATCATGGGCTATTTTAATCTACATATTGATTGGGCTAACCAAACTGGTAGCAATGTGGTGGAGGAGGATTTCCTGGTGTGTATTAGAGATCGTTTTCGAGACCAATATGTCGAGGAACCAACTAGAGGGCTGGCCATCCTAGACTGGGTGATGTGTAATGAGAGAGGACTAATTAGCAATCTTGTTGTGCGAGGCCCCTTGGGAAAGAGTAGAATTCTTTATTAAGATGGAGAGTGACACATCATTAAGGTGAAGATAGGCACATTTTTGAGCGATAAGGGAGTAAAGGGTTATGGGGAGCGGACAGGGAATTCGAACCTAATCCATGATCGGATCAGCCATGATCTTATTGAATGGGGAGCAGGCTCAAGGGGCCAAATGGCCTACACCTGCTCCTATTTCTTATGTTCTAGAGAATTTCCCCTCCACTCCCAGTTTTCACCACCGGTTCTGGCTGGGTTCAGTTCTACACTCACTGGTTCCCCTCCCCTGAAGGAACTGACTCTGGCTGGGTTCAGTTCCAGACACTGACATAATTCACTTTGTTCCTGCAGTAACATGGCCGCGCATGCGCTTTGCTACTCACTGATTACAGATGGCAGACCGTTGAACCAGCCTTCCTACACCAAAATGTCCGCCGTTAGCCTGGTCCTGTGACCGGGAGAAAGCCCCGAAGCTGCAACCGCTGATATTCCGGTTATTATTCCGGGCTTGCGGCGGGCACCGGTTGTTTATGAAGCCTCCCCGGCGGTTCATTACTCCGCTCTGTACCGATGAAAAGGACACTTCTGAGGAGCCTACGCAAAACTTGTGCTCTCCGCCATTACCCGCACTGCACATTCACCAAAGCACCTCTTCTCCAGGATCCGCGCCTGCGCACTCAGCTCCTGTAGTCTGGGTGCGGCACATTCTTCCCCGCGGGGCATGCTGGGTACATAAGACCATGAGAAATATAAACAGGAGTGGGCCACCCGGACCCCCGGGCCTGCTCCCCATTCAATAAGATCATGGCTGATCTGATCATAGAGTCAGCTCTACTTCCCTGCCCGCTCCCCAGAGCCCTTTACTCCCTTATCGCTCAAAAATCTGTCCATCTCCGCCTTAAATATATTCAATGAACAAGCCCTCACGGCTCTCTGGGGCAGAGAATTCCACAGATTTACAACCCTCTGAGAAAAGAAATTCCTCCTCATCTCAGTTTTAAATGGGCTGAGGAGAAAGGCTGCATTTGTGAATAGAACAGGATTTACTGTGATTGCATTGGACACTGAAACATGTTCATTCTGGCAGCTCTTGTTCGTTTCTGATGATCTTAATAGCCCCTATACGTGAGCTGGAAATTGATACCCTGTATAAATGTTGAATAAATTATCTGTGTTTCAAACACAGTGTTTCGAATACTTGATTGTTCCGTGATCACAGGAGACCAATTGATGTTCCATTTTAGTGCTTTTTCTTAATCTAACTTATATCACTTCTCACCAATTTGTCTTCTTTCATATCAAACCCCAAACTTGTTCTGTTTGAGGTCCTACAAGATGGATTTATGGAGATAGGAGCTAAATTAAAAAGTAGGACCTCAAAGGTAGTAATCTCAGGATTGCTACCAATGCCACGTGCTGGTCAGAGTAGGAATCGCAGGATAGCTCAGAGGAATACGTGGCTTGAGGAGTGGTGCAGAAAAGAGGGATTCAAATTCGTGGAATATTGCAACTGGTTCTGGGGGAGGTGGGGCCAGTACAATTGATCTGCACCTGGGAAGGACCGGAACCAATGTCCTAGGGGGAGTGTTTGCTAGTTCTGTTGGGGAGGGATTAGAGTAATATGGTAGGGGGATGGGAACCTATGCAGGGAGACAGAGGGAAGTAGAATGGGGGCAGAAGCAAACCCATTGTACATGTCAACAATTCTATTTAAGTGCTGTTCAAAAGGCAGTGTCATTAATTTAGAATTTTTTTTACATCAACAACAATACCAGGAATCAGTGAGTGTAGATGAATGGAGTAGGATTCAGGTGTAGAAAGAAGAAAAGTAAAAGTGGAGGGCAGAGAAACCCAACACAAAAAGCAAAAAGGGCCACATTACAGCAAAATTCTAAAGGGGCAAAGTGTGTTAGAAAGACAAGCCTGATGGCTCTGTGCCTCAATGCGAGGAGTATTAGTAATAAGGTGGATGAATTAACTGCACAGATAGCTGTTAACAGATATGATGTAATTGGCATCACGGAGACATGGCTCCAGGGTGACCAAGGCTGGGAACTCAACATTCAGGGGTATTCAACATTCAGGAAGGATAGACAGAATGGAAAAGGAGGTGGGGTGGCGTTGCTGGTTAAAGAGGAAATTAACGCAATAGTAAGGAAGGACATTAGATTGGATAATGTGGTATCAGTATGGGTGGAGCTACGGAATACCAAAGGGCAGAAAACGCTAGTGGGAGTTATTTACACACCACCAAACAGTAGTAGTGAGGTTGGGGACAGCATCAAATAAGAAATTAGGGATGCGTGCAATAAAGGTACTGCAGTTATCATGGGCGACTTTAATCTGCATATCGATTGGGCTAACCAACCTGGTAGCAATGCGGTGGAAGCGGATTTCCTGGAGTCTTTTACGGATGGTTTTCTAGACCAATATGCCGAGGAACCAACTAGAGGGCTGGCCATCCTAGGCTGGGTGATGTGTAATGAGAAATGATTAATGAGCACTCTTGTTTGCGAGGTCCATTGGGGAAGAGTGACCATAATATGGTAGAATGTTTTGGTAGAAAATGGAGAGTGACACAGTTAATTCAGAGACTAGGGTCCTGAACTGAAGGAAAGGTAACTTCGATGGTATGAGACATGAATTGGCTAGAATAGACTGGTGAATGATATTTAAGCGGTTGATGGTGGCTTGGTAATGGCAAACATTTAAAGATCACATTGATGAACTTCAACAATTGTACATCTCTGTCTGGAGTAAAAATAAAACGGGGAAGGTGGCTCAATCGTGGCTAACAAGGGAAATTAAGTATAATGTTCAATCCAAGGAGGAGGCATATCAACTGGTCAGATAAAGCAGCAAATCTGAGGACTGGGAGAATTTTATAATTCAGCAGAGGAGGACAAAGGGTTTAATTAGGAAGCGGAAAATAGAGTTTGAGAGGAAGCTTGCTGGGAACATAAAAACTGGCTGCAAAAGCTTCTATAGATATGTGAAAAGGAAAATATTAGTGAAGACAAACGTAGGTCCCTTGCAGTCAGATTGAGGTGAATTTGTAATGGGGAACAAATTGGTTCTGTCTTCATGAAGAAAGACACCAATAACCTTCCGGAAATACTAGCAGACCGAGGGTCTGGTGAGAAGGAGGAGCTGAAGGAAATCCTTATTAGACGGGAAATTGTGTGAGGGAAATTTATGGGATTGAAGGCCGATAAATCCACAAGGCATGATAGTCTGCATCCCAGAGTATTTAAGGAAGTGGCCCTAGAAATAGTGGATGCAATGGTGATCATTTTCCAACACTCTATCGACTCTGGATCAGTTCCTATGGGCTGGAGGGTTGCTAAATGTAACACCACTTTTTTTAAAATGGCGGGAGAGAGAAAATGGGTAATTATAGATCAGTTAGCCTGACATCAGGAGTGGGAAAAATGTTGGAATTAATTATTAAAGATGAAATAACAGCGCATTTGGAAAGCAGTGAAAGGGTCAGTTCAAGTCAGCATGGATTTATGAAAGGGAAATCATGCTTGACAAATCTTCTAGAATTTTTTGGGGATGTAACTAGTAAAGTGGACAAAGGAGAACCAATGGATGTGGTATATTTCGACTTTCAAAAGGCTTTTGACAAGGTCAAATAGCGGATGCATTGACAGTCATTTTCCAACATTCCATTGACTCTGGATCAGATCCTATCGAGTGGAGGGTAGCCAATGTAACCCCACTTTTTAAAAAAGGAGGGAGAGAGAAAACAGGGAATTATAGACCGGTCAGCCTGACCTCAGTAGTGGGTAAAATGATGGAATCAATTATTAAGGATGTCATCGCAGCGCATTTGGAAAAAGGTGACATGATAGGTCCAAGTCACCATGGATTTGTGAAAGGGAAATCCTGCTTGACAAATCTTCTGGAATTTTTTGAGGATGTTTCCAGTAAAGTGGACAAGGGAGAACCAGTTGATGTGGTATATTTGGACTTTCAGAAGGCTTTCGACAAGGTCCCACACAAGAGATTAATGTGCAAAGTTAAAGCACATGGGATTGGGGGGTAGTGTGCTGACGTGGATTGAGAACTGGTTGGCAGACAGGAAGCAAAGAGTAGGAGTAAATGGGTATTTTTCAGAATGGCAGGCAGTGACTAGTGGGGTACCGCAAGGTTCTGTGCTGGGGCCCCAGCTGTTTACATTATACATTAATGATTTAGACGAGGGGATTAAATGTAGTATCTCCAAATTTGCGGATGACATTAAGTTGAGTGGCAGTGTGAGCTGCGATGAGGATGCTATGAGGCTGCAGAGTGACTTGGATAGGTTAGGTGAGTAGGCAAATGCATGGCAGATGAAGTATAATGTGGATAAATGTGAGGTTAACACAGATAGACAGACTATTATCTGAATTCAGACAGATTTGGAAAAGGACAGGTGCAAAGAGACCTGGGTGTCATGGTACATCAGTCATTGAAGGTTGGCATGCAGGTACAGCAGGCGGTTAAGAAAGCAAATGGCATGTTGTCCTTCATAGCGAGGGGATTTGAGTACAGGGGCAGGGAGGTGTTGCTACAGTTGTACAGGGCCTTGGTGAGGCCACACCTGGAGTATTGTGTACAGTTTTGGTCTCCTAACTTGAGGAAGGACATTCTTGCTATTGAGGGAGTGCAGCGAAGATTCACCAGACTGATTCCCGGGATGGTGGGACTGACCTATCAAGAAAGACTGGATCAACTGGGCTTGTATTCACTGGAGTTCAGAAGAATGAGAGGGGTCCTCACAGAAACGTTTAAAATTCTGACGGGTTTAGACAGGTTAGATGCAGGAAGAATGTTCCCGATGTCGGGGAAGTCCGGAACCAGGGGACCTTATCTAAGGATAAGGGGTAAGCCATTTAGTACTGAGATGAGGAGAAACTGCTTCACTCAGAGAGTTGTTAACCTGTCGAATTCCCTACCGCAGTGAGTTGTTGATGCCAGTTCATCGGACATATTCAAGAGGGAGCTAGATATGGCCCTTATGGCTGAAGGGATCAAGCGGTATGGAGAGAAAGCAGGAAAGGGGTACTGAGGGAATGATCAGCCATGATCTTATTGAATGCTGGTGCAGTCAGAATCAAGGGAAGTCATAATGGGGAACAAAGAAATGGCAGACCAATTGAACAAGTACTTTGGTTCGGTATTCACTAAGGAGGACAAAAACAACCTTCTGGATGTAAAAGAGGAGGTGCAACGAGACCTGGGTGTCATGGTACATCAGTCATTGAAGGTTGGCATGCAGGTACAGCAGGCAGTTAAGAAAGCAAATTACATGTTGGCCTTCATAGCGAGGGGATTTGAGTACAGGGGCAGGGAGGTGTTACTAGAGTTCTACAGGGCCTTCGTGAGGTCACACCTGGAGTATTGTGTACAGTTTTGGTCTCCTAACTTGAGGAAGGACATTCTTGCTATTGAGGGAGTGCAGCGAAGGTTCACCAGACTGATTCCCGGGATGGCAGGACTGACATATCAAGAAAGACTGGAACAAGTGGGCTTGTATTCACTGGAGTTCAGAAGAATGAGAGGGGATTTCATAGAAATGTTTAACATTCTGATCGGTTTAGACAGGTTAGATGCAGGAAGAATGTTCCCAATGTTGGGGAGGTCCAGAACCAGGGGTCACAGTCTCAGGATAAGGGGTAAGCCAATTAGGACCGAGATGAGGAGAAACTTCTTCACCCAGAGAGTGGTGAACCTGTGGAATTCTCCACCACAGAAAGTTGTTGAGGTCAATTCACTAAATATATTCAAAAAGGAGTTAGGTGAAGTCCTGACTACTAGGGGGATCAAGGGGTATGACGAGAAAGCAGGAATGGGGTACTGAAGTTGCATGTTCAGCCATGAACTCATTGAATGGCGGTGCAGGCTAGAAGGGCCGAATGGCCTACTCCTGCACCTATTTTCTATGTTTCTATGGGTCAGACGGTCTCATGAGAAGGAGGAACTGAAGGAAATCCTTATTAGTCGGGAAATTGTGTTGGGCAAATTGATGGGATTGAAGGCCGATAAATCCCCAGGGCTTGATGGACTGCATCCCAGAATGCTTAAGGAGGTGACCTTGGAAATAGCGGATGCATTGATAGTCATTTTCCAACATTCCATATACTCTGGATCGGTTCCTATGGAGTGGAGGGTAGCTAATGTAACACCACTTTTTAAAAAAGGAGGTAGAGAAAAACCAGGTAATTGTAGACCGGTCAGCCTGACATCGGTAGTGGGTAAAATGATGGAATCAATTATTTAGGATGTCATAGCTGCGCATTTGGAAAGAGGTGACATGATAGGTCCAAGTCACCATGGATTTGTGAAAGGGAAATCCTGCTTGACAAATCTTCTGGAATTTTCTGATGATGTTTCTAGTAGACTGGACAAGGGAGAACCAGTTGATGTGGTGTATTTGGACTTTCAGAAGGCTTTCGACAAGGTCCCACACAAGAGATTAATGTGCAAAGTTAAAGCGCATGGGATTGTGGGTAGTGTGCTGACGTGGATTGAGAACTGGTTGGCAGACAGGAAGCAAAGAGTAGGAGTAAATGGGTACTTTTCAGAATGGCAGGCAGTGACTAGTGGGGTACCGCAAGGTTCTGTGCTGGAGATCCAGCTGTTTACATTGCACATTAATGATTTAGACGAGGGGATTAAATGTAGTATCTCCAAATTTGCGGATGACACTAAGTTGGGTGGCAGTGTGAGCTGCGAGGAGGATGCTATGAGGCTGCAGAGTGACTTGGATAGGTTAGGTGAGTGGGCAAATGCATGGCAGATGAAGTATAATGTGGATAAATGTGAGGTTATTCATTTTGGTGGTAAAAACAGAGAGACAGACCATTATCTGAATGGTGACAGATTAGGAAAAGGGGAGGTGCAACGAGACCTGGGTGTCATGCTACATCAGTCATTGAAGGTTGGCATGCAGTTACAGCAGGCGGTTAAGAAAGCAAATGGCATGTTGGCCTTCATAGCGAGGGGATTTGAGTACAGGGGCAAGGAAGTGTTACTACAGTTGTACTTGGTGAGGCCACATCTGGAGTATTGTGTACAGTTTTGGTCTCCTAACTTGAGGAAGGACATTCTTGCTATTGAGCGAGTGCAGCGAAGGTTCACCAGACTGATTCCTGGGATGGCAGGACTGACATATCAAGAAAGACTGGATCAACTGGGCTTATATTCATTGGAGTTCAGAAGAATGAGAGGGGATCTCATAGAAACGTTTAAAATTCTGACGGGTTTAGACAGGTCAGATGCAGGAAGAATCTTCCCAATGTTGGGAAAGTCCAGAACCAGGGGTCACAGTCTAAGGATAAGGGGTAAGCTATTTAGCACCGAGGTGAGGAAAAACTTCTTCACCCAGAGAGTGGTGAACCTGTGGAATTCTCTACCACAGAAAGTAGTTGAGGCCAATTCACTAAATATATTCAAAAAGGAGTTAGATGTAGTCCTTACTACTAGGGGGATCAAGGGGTATGGCGAGAAAGCAGGAATGGGGTACTGAAGTTGCATGTTCAGCCATGAACTCATTGAATGGCGGTGCAGGCTCGAAGGGCCGAATGGCCTACTCCTGCACCTATTTTCTATGATTTCTATGTATGATTTGAAATCCGTTACTTTCTGTATCAGTTAACCCGGTTTTGGAACAGATTAAATTTAACAAACTCATCCACACATTTTACACGTGATAGCCTGTGAAATATCGTGATATTTGTAATTGTTATTGCCACAAACTCCGTTCCCTAGTCACTGATTCCATTCCTCTCCCCAACTTCTGTCTGACACTGAACCAGTCTGTTCGCAACCTTGGTGTCATACTTAACCCTGAAATACGTTTTTGACCACATATCCACAGCATAACTAAGATTGTCTAGTTCCACCTCTGTAACATTGCCCATCTCTGCTCTTGCCTCAGCTCATCCACTGCTGAAGCCCTCATCCATGTCTTTGTTACTTCTGGTCTTGACAATTCCAACGCACTCCTCCCACATTCTACCCTACATAAACCAGAGTTGATCCGAAACTCAGCTGCCTGTGTCCGAACTCACACCAAGTCCTGCTCACCTATCACCCCTCTGCTCGCTGACCTACACTGGCTTTTGTTAAGCAACGCTTTGAGTTCAAAATTCTAATACTTATTTTCAAATCCCTCCATGGCCTCGCCCCTCCCTAGCTCTGTAATCTCCTCCAGCCCCACATCTGCTCCCCTCACCCCCCGGCCAAAAAGATATCTGCCTTCCTGAGCATCCCTGATTATCATTGTTCAACCACTGGTGGCTTTGTTGGCTGTGCCTTCTGTTGTCCAGGCCCCAAGTTCTGGAATGCCCAGCTTAAACCTTCCTGTCTAACCCGTGCTGTACCTGCCCTGGCAGTTTTTGATGGGATAGTGTATCTAGGGGATATAGTCTCAGAAAAAGTGGCCGCCCATTTAAAACTGAGATGTGGAGGAATTTCTCCTCTCAGAGAGTTGTAAATCGGTGAACTCTCTGTCCCAGAGAGCTGTGGAGGCTGGGTCATTGAATATATTTAAGGCGGAGATAGACAGATTTTTGACCGACAAGTGAGTAAAGGGCTCTGGGGAGTGTGCAGGAAAGTGGAGCTGACTCTATGATCAGAGCAGCCATGATCTTATTGAATGGGGAGCAGGCTTGGGGTCCGGGTGGCCCACTCCCGCTCCTATTTCTCATGGTCTTCACCCACCGAGCATGTTTTTTTCCCTTGTCTCTAGTGCCCACTGATCATTATCCCAACATTCACACCCTATCCTGACTAATGTTGTTCTAACTCCTGTCAGTACTATCTGAATTCGGCCCATCCCCCCTGTTGTCTCTCTAATCTCTCCTGCCTTCCCCCCTATCACAGGCCTTCCCTGTTGTCCTTTCTCCCCCTCCCCCTTTCAGTGCTCCTTCAGGATCTGTTCTTTCCCAGCACTCTCCAGTTGTGACGGAATGCCGCGGCCCCGCCCCCTCTGACGCTGCCCACAGATGCTGCCTGGGCCGCGGACACTTCCAGCATCTTCTGTTTGTGTCGCCAGAGACACTTTCCCTTCAGCACCGCGCGCCTTGGCTTGTTCGCCGATTGATTGATTGGTGCCTCGGCCCCGCCCCCGCCGCGGAGCAGCGCGCGCTGGGTGGGCTGGTGTCCCGCGCCGCCTCGCCATTGGCTGCGGGCTGACGGGCGGTTGGCGGGCTCCGCTCGCGGCCTTTGAACTCGGGTGCCCGGGTGAGGCGGGGCGGAGTTGTGCGCAGGCGCGGGCCAGCCTATTGGCCGCGGACGGATGGACGACGTTTCACCGCCGTCGCGGAGGATGGAGCAGCGGCCCGAGCAGCGCGCCCGGTCTCCCTGCGGACTCACATACTCACGGACACGCGCGGGTAGCGAGATTTGGCCGCCGAGTCTGCGGGTGGCGGCTGCGGGGCACCTTCCGGCGGGGACGGGCCTTGGGTACTGTCGGGGATTGCGCGCAGTTCGGCCGCCATCTTTGGGCAGCACGGGACCGGCCTCCACAGGGAGCGACAGGGGCGGGGCTTCCTGACGTCACAATGCTTTCCATTGTCCCTCTGCAGGGCAGGGAGCATGCGCGGCGGCCATCTTACTGCAGGGAGGCCATCAAGTGCAGGATGGGGACCAGTGACATGAATACATGAGAACATCAGAAATAGGAGATGAGTCGGCATTTGGTCCCTCGAGCTTGCCGCCATTCAATAAAATGATAGCTGCAGCATCTGGGGTGGTTCTCCTTGGAGCAGTGAAGGTGCAGGGCAGGTTTAACAGAGGTGCTCACAATCAGGAAGCTTTAGATTGAGTCAGGGAACAGAGTGGTTCTCCTCACACAATCAGAGAATGGTTACAGCACGGAAGGCCATTCGGCCCGTCGAGACCCTGCTGGCTCCCAGCTCGTCCCACTGCCCCGCCCTTCCCTCACACCGGCCCTGCAAATGTTTTTTTTCAGAAACTTAACCAACTCTCTTTTGAAAGCTGTTGTTGATTCTTCCTCCACTACCCTTTCAGGCCGTGCATTCCAGATCCTAACCATGTGGTGTATTTAGATTTCCAAAAAACATTCAATAAGATGCCACACAAAAGGTTACTGCAGAAGATAGAGGTATGCAGAGTCAGAGGAAATATATTAGCATGGATAGAGAATTGGCTGGCTAACAGAAAGCAGAGAGTCGGGATAAATGGGTCCTTTTCGGGTTGGAAATCGGTGGTTAGTGGTGTGGCACAGGGATCAGTGCTGGGACCATAATTGTTTACAATATACATAGATGACCTGGAAGAGGGGACAGAGTGTAGTGTAACAAAATTTGCAGATGACACAAAGATTAGTGGGAAAGCGAGTTGTGTAGAGGACACAGAGAGGCTGCAAAGAGATTTGGATAGGTTAAGCGAATGGGCTAAGGTTTGGCAGATGGAATACAATGTCGGAAAATGTGAGGTCATCCACCTTGGGGAAAAAAAACAGTAAAAGGGAATATTATTTGAATGGGGAGAAATTACAACATGCTGCGGTGCAGAGGGACCTGGGGGTCCTTGCGCATGAAACTCTTTTTGGAGCTTATCTGAAAAACATAAAACATTAATCCATGGCACCCGACCTGGATGACACACCAGACATTTACAAGGCCCTTTTTTTCCTTTTTTTGTGTTTTTTTTTGTGTTTTTCTTTTTTTCTTTTTTTTTTTTGGGCACTAAAATCACATTTTTTTTCCAGTGCCCCCTATAAAAGGGGAGGGGGACACTAAAAGCACCGGCAATTAAAACAAATTAAACTTTAAAACGTAAAATCAAATTAAAATTTGGTTGCCGGACGTGATGATGCACTCCAGTCCCTACGGATGTTTCGCCTTCCTCCGCGCCTTCCTTCCGATCAGACGCTCTCCCTCCCCCCCGCCGGAGGTCGTGAAAACAAAGGCCTCCGACGATGCCCGTGCACCTACGGCTCCCGGCACACGGACGCTACTAGGGGGAGGGGTGGCGGCGGCGCCAGCCTTGGCCGCCTTCGGTGGTTTGACGGCCTTGGAGGTGGGGCAGTTCTTGCGAACGTGCCCCACCTCCCTGCAGACATGGCACCGCACGCCGTCCGACGTCCAGAAGATGCGGTAGGCAGTCCCCTCGTGCACCACATTAAAATTGCCTTCCGTCGTCTCCTCCCACGCCAGCTGGACAAAGAGCTGGCGGCGGAAGGAGAACACATGGCGCAGGCTGTTCTCCCTGAGGCCGAGCGGTATGGGGTTTATCCCCGACCTTACCTCCCCCAGTTGGTGTAGGTGAGGGAGGAGGAGCTCAGCGGGAACAAAGGGTGGGACATTTGAAATGATGACCCTCTGCGCGGTGGCCTCGAGAGGGTCCACCGGCAGGAATGTCCCGCCCACCGTGAGCCCCTTTTCGAGGGCCAGGGACACCGCCCGCTCCGACCCCAGGAAGAACACAGCCTTCCCAGACATCTTGGAGGCTGCGACAATGGCCGAGGGGCCGACTACCCCAGCCATCGCCCGCACGCACTCCTCAATGCTCATTGTGGGGTGAGTGTAGCTCTTGACCCCGTGTTTCTTGGTGATAAGTCTGAAAGGTGGCAGGGCAGCAGGTGGCGCAGGAGGTGCTGTGGATGTGGACGCCACCTGCGCATATGTCCTTGCTGGCCCTGCCACCGGCGTGGATGGGGTCGCCATCACGGGGTCCCTTTAAGGGCTACACCCACCCCAAAGTCACAGGCCTTAATGGTCTTAATTGGCCTCGTTCAATAAGACTGAGCAGAGGAGCTCTTAACGAGGCACACCTCTGCCCTAGTTGACAATTGGGGAGGGGCCTTGCTCCCTCTGCTCAGTTGTCTTAATTGTTTTTTAAAATTTAGGAGGATAGGGCTCTCAGAGAGAGAGGGGAGAGACAGAGAGAGAGAGATAGAGTGAGGGGGTGTGGGAAAGAGGGAGGCTGCGAGGGCAGGTCTCCCCTCACATCGATGGTTGGGTGCACTCCCCAGATGGCAAACAAAACACAATCTTTGGGGTGGTCTTCGGGTGGGGGGAGATGATGTCTTCACCTGAGGCAGCTTGAGCCACACAGGCACACACAATGTTAATTAGGGTAAATATATAGTTATCAGCCTGGTAGCTCCAGCTATCCCAGGCTAGGCAATGGGGGAGGGGTGCTTCAGTGGTGTGTGGGGCCTAGTTGAAAGCAAGACCCCCACACACACTTCCACACACACACACACCCCCCGCGATGTTCCGGCCCTCGAAAGGTCTTCTTTTCTCCCCCCACCAATACAACAATGTCTTTCGGGGAATGCACCAACACCCACCTGTAGAATGATGCAGAATCTCCCTCCTTCCACACAGGTTGTTGTTTTTTTCCCCCTCTCTCCAACTCTCTGTAGCAGTAATAAAGGTGATAAATGTTTCTGTACTCCACCTCTCCCTCCGGATGTTGAATGGGTAGCAAGCCAGCCCTTCCCTCCTATTCCTGGGCTGGTCTCAGGGCTCACTCCAGGCCTTCCACACGGGAGCAAAGCAGGTAGCTCCTTCCCTCACAGCAGCAGGGCTCCAATGGAATAGGCCACGCCTCCACTGCTCCACCATTGGTCCTTGTGCATGAAACTCTTTTTGGAGTTTATCTGAAAAATATAAAACATTAATCCGTGCCACCCGACCTGGATGACACACCAGACATTTACAAGGCCCTTTTTTTTCCTTTTTTGTGTTTTTTTTTGGGGGTACTAAAATCACATTTTTTTTCCAGTGCCCCCTATAAAATGGGAGGGGGACACTAAAAGCACCAGCAATTAAAACAAATTAAACTTTAAAACATAAAATCAATTTAAAATTTGGTTGCCGGGCGTGATGATGCACTCCAGTCCCTCCGGTGCACACCTCTCGCGGAAGGCCGCGAGCGTACCGGTGGACACTGCGTGCTCCATCTCCAAGGACACCCTGGACCAGATGTAAGAGCAGAAGAGAGGCAGGCAGTCAGGTTGAACGACCCCTTCGACTGCCCGCTGCCTGGACCGGCTGATGGCAACCTTGGCCGTGCCCAGGAGCAGTCCTACGAGGAGGCCCTCGGACCTACCCGCTCCCCTCCGCACAGGGTGCCCAACGATCAGGAGAGTGGGACTGAAGTGCAGCCAGAATTTCAGGAGCAGCCCCTTTAAATAATAAAACAGGGGCTGCAACCTCGTGCACTCATTAAAAACATGGAACACGGACTCCTCCAGACCGCAGAAATTGCAGGCGGCCTGGGAGTCTGTGAACCGGCTTAAAAATTTGTTGCACAGCACTGCTCCATGCACCACCCTCCAGGCCAAGTCCCCGATGAATAGTGGGAGGACTCCCGTGTAGAGTGCCCTCCATCGGGGGCCCCCGCCTCCTCCGGACGGCAAGATGGTACGCCATGGCGTGTCCGGACAGCCGGCGAGGATGGCAAAGTTGAGAGTGTGCAGGAGCAGCCCGTACAGGAAACCCCTCCGCGCGGAACTGAAAGGCAAGGAGGGGATTTCCCCAAGGCGGCTCAAGTTGTGAGGCGCCGGCCACCAAGGGAGGTTCCGGGGTTTGGCGCCGATGAGGAATTCCGTCCGGACGGGGGTCAGTTCGGACGGGATCTCCCCATGTGCTTGAGCCTCCTCGATGCACCTAACAGAGTCAGGGCCCAAAGCTGTTTTTAGAGACTCGATGGCTTCGGCCGCGCGGCTGACGTCGGCTGAATTTAGGCGCCGCGCCAGCGTGTCTGGCGCCATCCAGCCCGCTCCTCCGCCATCGAGCAGGTCCATGACCCTGGTCACCTCACCAGCCACAGCCCTCTCTTCCGACTGCCACATAAAACCTCGGTCGTGGAGGTACGGATTCCCGAGCAGCGGCTCCTGCAGGACAGCTGCCACTCCAGCCGGCGGAGAGCTGCGCTTGGTGGAGACTTTGTTCCAGAACCTGATGAGTTCCTTGTAAAAGACAGGCAGCTCCCGGAGGGCGGTCCTGACACCCCCCAAGTTCACAAACAGGAGCTGCGTGTCGTAATTGAGGTTGCGCTGCTGGCGGAAGAAATACATCGCCAGAGCACACCACCTAGGAGGGGGCTCGATGTAAAGGTATCTCTGCAGGGTCTGAAGACGGAAAGTCGCGAGCTGGGTGCTGATGCACACCAACGACTGACCGCCCTCCTCAAGTGGGGGACTCTAGACCGCGGAAGAGACCCAGTGCTTCCTGTTGTTCCAGAAGAAGTCCACCAGCTTCTTCTGTATCTTGGCGACAAACGCAGGGGGAGGGGTCAAAGTGACCAGCTGGTACCACAACATTGCGGCCACCAGCTGGTTTATGACTAGCGCTCGACCCCTGTAGGACAGCACTCGGAGCAGTCCTGTCCAGCGCCCTAGGCGAGCGGCGACCTTGGCCTCCAGCTCCTGCCAGTTCGCCGGCCAGGCTTCCTCGTCGTGGCTAAGGTAGACTCCCAGATAGAGGAGATGGGTCATGCTCCAGGCAAAAGGCCTGAGCTCCTCCGGCAGGGAGTCCACCCGCCACTGACCCACCAGGAGTCTGGAACATTTCTCCCAGTTGATCCTGGCGGAGGACGCGGCCGAGTAAATCTCCTGGCACTCACGCATCCTCCGCAGGTCAGCGGGATCCTCTACCGCGAGGAGCACGTCATCAGCGTAAGCCGAGAGGACGACTTCCACGCCCGGCCCTTGCAGAGCCAGTCCCGTCAACCTCGTCCGCAGGAGGCGCAGGAAGGCTCCACGCAGATGGCATATAACTGGCCGGACATGGGGCATCCCTGGCGCAGCCCTCTCCTAAAGCGAAGGGGCGCCATCAAGGACCCGTTAACCTTAATCAGACACTCCGCGGCGGCATACAGAAGTCGGATCCGGGTGACGAAATGCGTCCCGAACCCGAAAGCGCGCAGAGTTCCGAGCAGATAGTCGTGATCCACCCTGTCGAACGCCTTCTCTTGGTCGAGAGATAGGAAGGCGACCGACAGACCAGCCTCCTGGGAATGATAGAGGAGGTTCGGACCAGATGGATGTTGTCGTAGATTGTCCGGCCCGAGACCGTGTAGGACTGGTCGGGGTGGATCATGTGGTCCAGCACGGCAGCAAGGCAAGCAGACATCGCCCTGGTGAAGATTTTGTAGTCCGTGCTGAGGAGGGAGACCGGGCGCCAGTTCTTAAGGAGGCGGAGATCGCTCTTCTTAGGCAGCAGGACGATGACTGCCCTGCGCCAAGAGAGGGGCATCTCCCCGGTCGCCAGACTTTCCCCCAGGACCCGCGCGTAGGCGCTCCCCAGGACGTCCCAGAATGCCCTGTGGAACTCCACGGTCAGCCCGTCCAGCCCCGGAGTTTTTCCCCTCGAGAGCCGGTCGAGGGCACCGATCAGCTCCGCCAGGCTTAGCGGAGCTTCCAAATTTTCACCGCCCTCCGGGCTGACTTTCGGCAGGTCCTCCCACAAAACTCTACGCGCTTCCTCGCTGGACGGATCCGGAGAGAACAGAGTCCCGTAATATTCACGGGCCTTGTTGTTGATGCCCTCCAGATCCGAGACGAGAGAGCCGTCGTCAGCCAGCAGCGTCAAGAGCTGCTTACGGACACTCTGCCTTTTTTCCAGCGAGTCGAAGAAGGGGGAGCCGTGGTCCAGATCCCGCAGGAACCGGATCCACGACCTCACGAACGCGCCTCGGGACCCGATGAGCTGCAGGTCCTTCAGCGCGGCCTTCTTAGCTTCGTACACCGTCCGCAGGGCCGGGTCCTGGACGACTTGACCGAGACGGGATTCCAGGTTGAGCACCTCTTTTTCTAGGCGCCCGACCCTGGCCGCCCGCCTCTTGGTCGACCCCCTCGCGTACTCTTGACAGAAGACGCAGACGTGAGCCTTGCCCACGTCCCACCATAGCCTCAAGGAGGGGAAGCCCCCTGCTTCCTTCTCCAGTCGGCCCAGAATCGACGGAACGAGTCCTGGAACCGCACGTCCTCCAGCAGCCGGTTGTTAAAGTGCCAGTACGCGGACCCCGTCCTCGCGTGGAGCGAAGCGAGCTCTGCCCACACCAGGTGGTGGTCCGAACACGGCACCGGCCGCATGGAGGCCGCCAGGATGCAGGAAACGTACGCCCGAGACAAGTAAAGGCAGTCGACTCTGGACCATCCTACTCCAGGCCTCACCCAAGTAAAGGCGCTGGAGTCGGGGTGGAGATTTCGCCAGATGTCCACCAAGTCAAAGGACCCGACCAGGTCCCTCAACTTCTCGATCGCCGTCATGCTCTGTGGGGCACCGGAGCGGTCCCTCGCCTCGAGGGTGCAGTTAAAATCCCCCCCGAGGACAATGCAGTCGCCGACGTCAACAGAGCCAAGAAGAGCGGACACTTCTTCGAAGAAGCGCGCTTGCTGCGGGCCGGGCTGAGGGGAGTACACGTTCACGAGATGGAGCGGCACGTCCCCCAGGCGAACCGTTACGTGCAGCAAGCGGCCTGGCACGGGCTCCTTGACCCCCAAGATCTCCGGCTGAAAATATGGGCCCAGCAAGATGGCCACCCCACTAGAAGTGGCGGTGAGGTGGCTCATGCGGACCTCTCCTTGCCATTCCAGGAGCCACGTGGCTTCATCTCCTGGAACGGTGTGGGATTCTTGCAGGAAGCACACCGCATATTTCCCCTCCTGCAGGAGCGAAAAATTGTCAAATCTACGGCGTGCCCCTCTGCCACCGTTGATGTTGAGGCTGGCTATGGTTATCTTCGTGGCAAAAGCATAGTGCAACCTCTACCTTAACCTATTGTGGGGAGGGAGCGGAGTCTTTTGTTCACCTCCACTCCCTCCGCAGCCCAGCGAGGAGTCCCTCGAGCTCGCGCTGCTCAAGGTATTGCGCCTTTGTCAAGGGCCCGCCCGCGGCCAAGATTTTAGCGGCGGCACGGACGGACCCCTTGATCAGCTCTGGCTCGGACCATTTTTCCAGGGCCAGTTGGGCTTGGTTGCAGCGACCCCGGCTCTGGGCCAAAAAGTCCCGGAGTTCCTTTGCAGGAATGAGGAGGGTCTCAGCGGCGGTCACGAGCAGATCCACCGCCTCACTGGCGGTGGTCTCTAGATCTTCTCCCGCGTCCCCCACCAAGTCTCCATCCTCCTCCAGGAGGTGGCCGCCAGCAGCCGGCCCATCGACCGCACAAGGTACGGCAAACGACCCGGCCACTCCAACCGGCCCTGGCTCTGCCCCGATCCCACCCCCAGGATCGTCGGCAGAGGAATCCCCACTGGGCTCTTTTAAAAATGGTGCTGTGTCGGGAAACGACAGCGGAAGGGGTTCCCCCTCCGCCCCAGGAACCGGGGAACAAGGAGAGACCCGGCCATAGGAAATCCCCAGGCCCTCCAAGTGCTCCAGCTCCAAAGTAGGGGGCGAGGGTGGGTGTTCCTCCCCCTCCCCGCTGCCACTCTCTGGCCCAGCATGTACAGTGTCATTAAAATTATTCTTAATTTCAGTTTCTGCCGGGTCGAGCGAGTCGCGGGGGAAGTTGATTAATAGCTGGGCGGGCTCAGGTTCGGCCTTTTCGGCCCTGCCCGCCTCAGTCCCCGGGATGCCCGGCCTGGCGGCAATGCATTCCTCCGCTGGCCCCATGCCCCCCATGACAGGCAGATCTTCCTCGCCATCCCCGGGAGGCAGAGGCTGGGCAGCCTCGACTGTCTCACCCTCCCCGGGGACAGATTCCTCTTGCCTACGGCGCAGTTTGGGGGCGCTGGTGGGGGACGCGGGACACGGGGCGGGCACCGACTCCTCCACGGAGGGATGTTGTTCCCCCTCCGCCTCATTGGAGCGGCACCTCCTTTTGTTCCTGGGGGTGCGCGGAGGCAGGGAGACCTCCATGTCTGCCGAGGCCTCCAGCTCCACCCCTCCCTTTTTCTTTTCTTGCCCGCGCCCGAGCCCCTCTGTGATACTGGTCAAGGGCTCGGGCACGGGCTCAGGGCACCCCGCGCTCGCCGATGTCAGGGTTGGGCTGAGCGCGGTGTTCAAGCTATCTGGCGCACCGAGGGGACCTGCCTCGAGATGTTTCGCCTTCCTCCGCGCCTTCCTTCCGATCGGACGCTCTCCCTCCCCCCCACCGGAGGCCGTGAAAACAAAGGCCTCCGACGATGCCCTCGCACCTACGGCTCCCGGCACGCGGACGCTACTGGGGGAGGGGTGGCGGTGGCGCCAGCCTTGGCCGCCTTCGGTGGTTTGGCGGCCTTGGAGGTGGGGCAGTTCTTGCAAACGTGCCCCACCTCCCTGCAGACATGGCACCGCACGCCGTCTGATGTCCAGAAGACGCGGTAGGCAGTCCCCTCGTGCACCACATTAAAATTGCCTTCCGTCGTCTCCTCCCGCGCCAGCCGGACAAAGAGCTGGCGGCGGAAGGAGAACACGTGGCGCAGGCTGTTCTCCCTGAGGCCGAGCGGTATGGGGTTGATCCCCGACCTTACCTCCCCCAGTTGGTGTAGGTGAGGGAGGAGGAGCTCAGCGGGTACAAAGGGCGGGACGTTTGAAATGATGACCCTCTGCGCGGTGGCCTCAAGAGGGTCCACCGGCAGGAACGTCCCGCCCACCGTGAGCCCCTTTACAAGGGCCAGGGACACCACCCGCTCCGACCCCAGGAAGAACACAGCCTTCCCAGACATCTTGAAGGCTGCGACAATGGCCGAGGGGCCGACTACCCCAGCCATCGCCCGCACGCACTCCTCAATGCTCATTGTGGGGTGAGTGTAGCTCTTGACCCCGTGTTTCTTGGTGATAAGTCTGAAAGGTGGCAGGGCAGCAGGTGGCGCAGGAGGTGCCGTGGATGTGGACGCCACCTGCGCATATGTCCTTGCTGGCTCTGTCACTGGCGTGGATGGGGTCACCATCACGGGGTCCCTTTAAGGGCTACACCCACCCCAAAGTCACAGGCCTTAATGGTCTTAAGTGGCCTCGTTTGAATGTATGAACAGAGGGAGCTCTGAAAGAGGCACATCTCTCCCCTAGTTGGCAATTGGGGAAGGGCCTTGCTCCCTCTGCTCAGTTGTTTTAATTGTTTTTTTATTAACAAATTAGGAGGAAGGGCTCTCAGAGAGAGAGGGGAGAGACAGAGAGAGAGAGATTGAGCGAGGGGGTGTGGGAAAGAGGGAGGCTGCGAGGGCAGGTCTCCCCTCACAGCAATGGTTGGGTGCACTCCCCAGATGGCAAAACAAAACACAGTCTTTGGGGTGGTCTTCGGGTGGGGGGAGAAGATGTCTTCACCTGGGGCAGCTGGAGCCACACAGGCACACACTCCCAACGATGTTAATTAGGGTAATTAATAGTTATCAGCCTGGTAGCTCCAGCTATCCCAGGCTAGGCAATGGGGGAGGGGCGCTTCAGTGGTGTGTGGGGCCTAGTTGTAAGCAAGACCCCCACACACACTTCCACACACACCACACCCCCCCGCGATGTTCCGGCCCTCGAAAGGTCTTCTTTTCTCCCCCCACCAATACAACAATTTCTTTCGGGGAATGCACCAACACCCACCTGTAGAATGATGAAGAATCTCCCTCCTTTCACATAGGTTGTTGTTTTTTCCCCCTCTCTCCAACTCTCTGTAGTTGTAATAAAGATGGTAATTTTTCTGCGCTCCTCCTCTCCCTCCGGATGTTGAATGGGTAGCAAGCCAGCCCTTCCCTCCTCTTCCTGGGCTGGTCTCAGGGCTCACTCCAGGCCTTCCACACAGGAGCAAAGTAGGTAGCTCCTTCCCTCACAGCAGCAGGACTCCAATGGAATAGGCCACGCCTCCACTGCTCCACCATTGTTCCTTGTGCATGAAACTCCTTTTGGAGTTTATCTGAAAAACATAATCATTAATCCGTGCCACCCGACCTGGGTGACACACCAGACATTTACAAGGCCCTCTTTTTTTTTTCCTTTTTTGTGTTTTTTTTTGTGTTTTTCTTTTTTATTTTTGGGCACTAAAATCACTTTTTTTTTTCCAGTGCCTCCTATAAAAGGGGAGGGGGACACTAAAACCACCGGCAATTAAAACAAATTAAACTTTAAAACATAAAATCAAATTAAAATTTGGTTGCCGGGCGTGATGATGCACTCCAGTCCCTCCGGTGCCCACCTCTCGTGGAAGGCCGCGAGCGTACCGGTGGACACCGCGTGCTCCATCTCCAAGGACACCCTGGACCGGATGCAAGAGCGGAAGAGAGCCAGGCAGTCAGGTTGAACGACCCCCTCGACCGCCCGCTGCCTGGACCGGCTGATGGCACCCTTGGCCGTGCCCAGGAGCGGTCCTACAAGGAGGCCCTCGGACCTACCCGCTCCCCTCCGCACAGGGTGCCTAAAGATCTGGAGAGTGGGACTGAAGTGCAGCCAGAATTTCAGGAGCAGCCCCTTTAAATAATAAAACAGGGGCTGTAACCTCGTGCACTCAATAAAAACATGGAACACAGACTCCTCCAGACCGCAGAAATTGCAGGCGGCCTGGGAGTCCGTGAATCGGCTTAAAAATTTGTTGCACGGCACTGCTCCATGCACCACCCTCCAGGCCAAGTCCCCGATGAATAGTGGGAGGACTCCTGCGTAGAGTGCCCTCCATCGGGGACCCCTGCCTCCTCCGGATGGCAAGATGGTATGCCATGGCATGTCCGGACGGCCGGCGAGAATGGCAAAGTTGAGAGTGTTCAGGAGCATCCCGTACATGAAACCCCTCCGCGCGGAACTGAAAGGCACGGAGGGGATTTCCCCGAGGCGGCTCAAGTTGTGAGGCGCCGGCCCCCGAGGGAGGTTCCGGGGTTTGGCGCCGATGAGGAATTCCGTCCGGACGGGGGTCAGTTCGGATGGGATCTCCCCACGTGCTTGAGCCTCCTCGATGCACCTAACAGAGTCAGGGCCCAAAGCTGTTTTTAGCGACTCGATGGCTTCGGCCGCATGGCGGACGTTGGCTGAATTTAGGCGCCATGCCAGCATGTCTGGCGCCATCCAGCCCGCGCCTCCGCCATCGAGCAGGTCCCTGACCCTGGTGACATCACCAGCCACAGCCCTCTCTTCCGACCGCCACATAAAACCTCGGTCGTGGACGTACGGATTCCTGAGCAGCGGCTCCTGCAGGACAGCCGCCACTCCAGCCGGCGAAGAGCTGCACTTGGTGGAGACTTTGTTCCAGACCCTGATGAGTTCCCTGTAAAAGACAGGCAGCTCCCGGAGAGCGGCCCTGACACCCCCCAAGTTCACAAACAGGAGCTGCGTGTCGTAATTGAGGTTGCGCTGCTGGCGGAAGAAATATGTCACCAGAGCACACCACCTAGGAGGGGGCTCGACGTAAAGGTATCTCTGCAGGGTCTGAAGATGGAAAGTCGCGAGCTGGGCGCTGACGCACACCAACGACTGACCGCCCTCCTCAAGCGGGAGACTCAAGACCGCGGCAGAGACCCAGTGCTTCCTGTTGTTCCAGAATAAGTCCACCAGCTTCTTCTGTATCTTGGCGACAAACGCAGGGAGAGGGGTCAAAGTGACCAGCCGGTACCACAACATTGCGGCCACCAGCTGGTTTATGACTAGTGCTCGACCCCTGTAGGACAGCACTCGGAGCAGTCCTGTCCAGCGCCCTAGGCGAGCGGCGACCTTGGCCTCCAGCTCCTGCCAGTTCGCCGGCCAGGCTTCCTCGTCGGGGCTAAGGTAGACTCCCAGATAGAGGAGATGGGTCGTGCTCCAGGCAAAAGGCCTGAGCTCCTCCGGCAGGGAGTCCACCCGCCACTGACCCACCAGGAGTCCGGAACATTTCTCCCAGTTGATCCTGGCGGAGGACGCGACCGAGTAAATCTCCTGGCACTCACGCATCCTCCGCAGGTCAGCGGGATCCTCTACCGCGAGGAGCACGTCATCGGCATAAGCCGAGAGGACGACCTCCACGCCCGGCCCTTGCAGAGCCAGTCCCGTCAACCTCGGCCGCAGGAGGCGCAGGAAAGGCTCCACGCAGATGGCATATAACTGGCCAGACATGGGGCATCCCTGGCGCACCCCTCTCCTAAAGCGAAGGGGCGCCGTCAAGGACCCGTTAACCTTAATCAGACACTCCGCGGCGGTGTACAGAAGTCGGATCCGGGCGACGAAATGCGTCCCGAACCCGAAAGCGCGCAGAGTTCTGAGCAGATAGTCGTGATCCACCCTGTCGAACGCCTTCTCTTGGTCGAGAGATAGGAAGGCGACCGACAGATCAGCCTCCTGGGAATGATGGATGAGGTCCCGGACCAGATGGATGTTGTCGTGGATTGTCCGGCCCGGGACCGTGTAGGACTGATCGGGGTGGATCATGTGGTCCAGCACGGCACCGAGGCGAGCAGACATCGCCCTGGCGAAGATTTTGTAGTCCGTGCTGAGGAGGGAGACCGGGCGCCAGTTCTTAAGAAGGCGGAGATCGCCCTTCTTAGGCAGCAGGACGATGACTGCCCTGCTCCAAGAGAGGGGCATCTCCCCGGTCGCCAGACTTTCCCCCAGGACCCGCGCGTAGTCGCCCCCCAGGACGTCCCAGAACGCCCTGTGGAACTCCACGGTCAGCCCGTCCAGCCCCGGGGTTTTTCCCCTCGAGAGCCGGGCGAGGGCACCGGTCAGTTCCGCCAGGCTTAGCGGAGCTTCCAAATTTTCACCGCCCTCCGGGCTGACTTTCGGCAGGTCCTCCCACAAAACTCTATGCGCTTCCTCGCTGGACGGATCCGGAGAGAACAGAGGCCCGTAATATTCACGGACCCTGTTGTTGATGCCCTCTGGATCCGAGACGAGAGAGCCGTCGTCAGCCAGCAGCATCAAGAGCTGCTTACGGACACTCTGCCTTTTTTCCAGCGAGTAGAAGAAGGGGGAGCCGTGATCCAGATCCCGCAGGAACCGGATCCGCGACCTCACGAACGCGCCTCGGGACCCGATGAGCTGCAGGTCCTTCAGCGCGGCCTTCTTAGCTTCGTACACCGTCCGCAGGGCCGGGTCCTCGACGACTTGACCGAGACGGGATTCCAGGTCGAGCACCTTTTTTTCTAGGCGCCCGACCCTGGCCGCCCGCCTCTTGGTCGACCCTCTCGCGTACTCTTGACAGAAGACGCGGACGTGAGCCTTGCCCACGTCCCACCATAGCCTCAAGGAGGGGAAGCCCCCCTGCTTCCTTCTCCAGTCGGACCAGAATCGACGGAACGAGTCCTGGAACCGCACATCGTCCAGCAGCCGGTTGTTAAAGTGCCAGTACGCGGACCCCGTCCTCGCGCGGAGAGAATCGAACTCCGCCCACACCAGGTGGTGGTCCGAACAAGGCACCGGCCGCACGGAGGCCGCCGGGATGCAGGAAACGTACGCCCGAGACACGTAAAGGCGGTCGACTCTAGACCATCCAACTCCAGGCCTCACCCAAGTAAAGGCGCTGGAGTCGGGGTGGAGATTTCGCCAGACGTCCACCAAGTCAAAGGACCCGACCAGGTCCCTCAACTTCTCGATCGCTGTCATGCACTGCGGGGCACCGGAGCGGTCCCTCGCCTCGAGGGTGCAGTTAAAATCCCCCCCGAGGACAATGCAGTCGCCGACATCGACGGAGCCAAGAAGAGCGGGCACTTCTTCAAAGAAGCGCGCTTGCTGCGGGCCGGGATGAGGGGCGTACACGTTCACGAGATGGAGCGGCACGTCCCCCAGGCAAACCGTTACGTGCAGCAAGCGGCCTGGCACGGGCTCCTCGACCCCCAAGATCTCCGGCTGAAAATGCGGGCCCAGCAAGATGGCCACCCCACTAGAAGTGGCGGTGAGGTGGCTCATGCGGACCTCTCCTTGCCATTCCAGGAGCCACGTGGCTTCGTCTCCCGGAACGGTGTGGGTTTCTTGCAGGAAGCACACCGCATATATCCCTTCCCGCAGGAGCGAAAAATTGTCAAATCTACGGCGTGCCCCTCTGCCGCCGTTGATGTTGAGGCTGGCTATGGTTATCTTCATGGCAAAAGCATAGTGCAACCTCTACCTTAACCTAATGTGGGGGAGGGAGCGGAGTCTTTTGTTGACCTCCACTCCCTCCGCAGCCCAGTGAGAAGTCCCTCGAGCTCGCGCTGCTCAAGGTGTTGCTCCTTTGTCAAGGGCCCGCCCGCGGCCAAGATTTTAGCGGCGGCGCGGACGGACCCCTTGATCAGCTCTGGCTCGGACCATTTTTCCAGGGCCAGATGGGTTTGGTTGCAGCGACCCCGGCTCTGGGCCAAAAAGTCCCGGAGTTCCTTTGCAGGAATGAGGAGGGTCTCAGCGGCGGTCGCGAGCAGATCCACTGCCTCACTGGCGGTGGTCTCTAGATCTTCTCCCGCGTCCCCCACCGAGTCTCCGTCCTCCTCCAGGAGATGGCCGCCAGCAGCCGGCCCATCGACCGCACAAGGTACGGCAAATGACCCGGCCACTCCAACCGGCCCTGGCTCTGCCCCGATCCCACCCCCAGGATCGTCGGCAGAGGAGTCCCCACTGGGCTCTTTTAAAAATGGTGCTGGGTCGGGAAACGACAGCGGAAGGGGTTCCCCCTCTGCCCCAGGAACCGGGGAACAAGGAGAGACCCGGCCATAGGAAATCCCCAGGCCCTCCAAGTGCTCCAGCTGCAAAGTAGGGGGCGAGGGTGGGTGTTCCTCCCCCTCCCCGCTGCCACCCTCCGGCCCAGCATTTACAGTGTCATTAAAATTATTGTTAATTTCCGTTTCTGCCGGGTCGAGCGACTCCCGGGGAAAGTTGATTAATAGCTGGGCGGGCTCAGGTTCGGCCTTTTCGGCCCCGCCCCCCTCAGTCCCCGGGATGCTCGGCCCGGTGGCAATGCATTCTTCCGCTGGCCCCACGCCCCCCACGACAGGCAGATCTTCCACACCATCCCCGGGAGGCAGAGGCTGGGCAGCCTCGACTGTCTCACCCTCCCTGGGGACAGACTACTCGCGCCTACAGCGCAGCTTGGGGGCGCCGGTGGGGGACGCGGGACACGCGGCGGGCACCGACTCCTCCACGGAGGGATGTTGTTCCCCCTCCGCCTCATTGGAGCGGCGCCTCCTTTTGTTCCTGGGGGTGCGCGAAGGCAGGGAGACCTCCAAGTCTGCCGAGGCTTCCCGCTCCACCCCCCCCTTTTTCTTTTCTTGCCCGCGCCCGAGCCCCTCTGTGATACTGGTCAAGGGCTCGGGCACGGGCTCAGGGCACCCCGCGCTCGCCGATGTCAGGGTTGCGCTGAGCGCGGTGTTCAAGCTATCTGGCGCACCGAGGGGACCTACCTCGAGATGTTTCGCCTTCCTCCGCGCCTTCCTTCCGATCGGACGCTCTCCCTCCCCCCCACCGGAGGCCGTGAAAACAAAGGCCTCCGATGATGCCCGCGCACCTACGGCTCCCGGCACGCGGACGCAACTAGGGGGAGGCGTGGCGGCGGCGCCAGCCTTGGCCACCTTCGGTGGTTTGGCGGCCTTGGAGGCGGGGCAGTTCTTGCGAACGTGCCCCACCTCCCTACAGGCATGGCACCGCACGCCGTCCGACGTCCAGAAGATGCGGTAGGCAGTCCCCTCGTGCACCACATTAAAATTGCCTTCCGTCGTCTCCTCCCGCGCCAGCTGGACAAAGAGCTGGCGGCGGAAGGAGAACACATGGCGCAGGCTGTTGTCCCTGAGGCCGAGCGGTATGGGGTTGATCCCCGACCTTACCTCCCCCAGTTGGTGTAGGTGAGGGAGGAGGAGCTCAGCGGGAACAAAGGGCGGGACGTTTGAAATGATGACCCTCTGCGCGGTGGCCTCGAGAGGGTCCACCGGCAGGAACGTCCCGCCCACCGTGAGCCCCTTTTCGAGGGCCAGGGACACCGCCCGCTCCGACCCCAGGAAGAACACAGCCTTCCCAGACATCTTGGAGGCTGCGACAATGGCCGAGGGGCCGACTACCCCAGCCATCGCCCGCACGCACTCCTCGATGCTCATTGTGGGGTGAGTGTAGCTCTTGACCCCGTGTTTCTTGGTGATAAGTCTGAAAGGTGTCAGGGCAGCGGGTGGCGCAGGAGGTGCCGTGGATGTGGACGCCACCTGCGCATATATCCTTGCTGGCCCTGCCACCGGCGTGGATGGGGTCGCCATCACGGGGTCCCTTTAAGGGCTACACCCACCCCAAAGTCACAGGCCTTAATGGTCTTAAGTGGCCTCGTTTGAATGTATGAACAGAGGGAGCTCTGAAAGAGGCACATCTCTCCCCTAGTTGGCAATTGGGGAAGGGCCTTGCTCCCTCTGCTCAGTTGTTTTAATTGTTTTTTTATTAACAAATTAGGAGGAAGGGCTCTCAGAGAGAGAGGGGAGAGACAGAGAGAGAGAGATAGAGCGAGGGGGTGTGGGAAAGAGGGAGGCTGCGAGGGCAGGTCTCCCCTCACAGCAATGGTTGGGTGCACTCCCCAGATGGCAAAACAAAACACAGTCTTTGGGGTGGTCTTCGGGTGGGGGGAGAAGATGTCTTCACCTGGGGCAGCTGGAGCCACACAGGCACACACTCCCAACGATGTTAATTAGGGTAATTAATAGTTATCAGCCTGGTAGCTCCAGCTATCCCAGGCTAGGCAATGGGGGAGGGGTGCTTCAGTGGTGTGTGGGGCCTAGTTGTAAGCAAGACCCCCACACACACTTCCACACACACACACCCCCAGCGATGTTCCGGCCCTCGAAAGGTCTTCTTTTCTCCCCCCACCAATACAACAATTTCTTTCGGGGAATGCACCAACACCCACCTGTAGAATGATGAAGAATCTCCCTCCTTCCACACAGGGTGTTGTTTTTTCCCCCTCTCTCCAACTCTCTGTAGTTGTAATAAAGATGGTAATTTTTCTGCGCTCCTTCTCTCCCTCCGGATGTTGAATGGGTAGCAAGCCAGCCCTTCCCTCCTCTTCCTGGGCTGGTCTCAGGGCTCACTCCAGGCCTTCCACACAGGAGCAAAGTAGGTAGCTCCTTCCCTCACAGCAGCAGGGCTCCAATGGAATAGGCTACGCCTCCACTGCTCTCCCATTGGTCCTTGTGCATGAATCCCAAAAAGTTAGTTTGTAGGAGCAGCAGGTAATCAGGAAGGCGAATGGAATGTTGGCCTTCATTGCGAGAGGAATGGAGTACAAAAGCAGGGAGGTCCTGCTGCAACTGTACAGGGTATTGATGAGGCCGCACCTGGAGTACTGCGTGCAGTTTTGGTCACCTTTCTTAAGGAAGGATATATTAACTTTGGAGCATTACAGAGATGATTCACTAGGCTGATTCCGGAGATGAGGGAGTTACCTTATGATGATAGATTGAGCAGACTGGGTCTTTACTCATTGGAGTTCAGAAGGATGAGGAGTGATCTTCTAGAAACATTTCAAATAATGAAAGGGATAGACAAGATAGAGACAGAGAAATTGTTTTCACTGGTCAGGGAGACTAGAACTAGGGAGCAGAGCATCAAAATACGGGAGAACCAATTTAAAACCGAGTTGAGAAGGAATTTCTTCTCCCAGAGGGTTGTGAATCTGTGGAATTCTCTGCCCAAGGAAGCAGGACCGGAACTAATGTCCTAGGGGGAGTGTTTGCTAGTGCTGTTGGGGAGGAGTTAAACTAATATGGCAGGGGGATGGGAACCAATGCAGGGAGACAGAGGGGAACAAAATGAAGACAAAAGCAAAAGACAGAAAGGAGATGAGTAAAACTGGAGGGAAGAGAAACCCAAAGCAAAAATCAAAAAGGGCCAATGTACAGCAAAATTCTAAAGGGTCAAAGTGTAACAAAAAGGCAAGCATGAAAGCTCGGTGCCTCAATGCGAGGAGTATTCGGAACCCAGGAGAGCACTCTGAGCTCATTAGAGTGGGTGAGAGCGCAGATGGACAGGACCCCAAGAAAAAATGTAAAAGGCAGGATGCAACAGAGCAGAGTAGCACTGGGGTAAGTGTAAACCACAAGGTGATGGGAATGGACAATATGTATGAATATAAATCGGCTGCAGGAGGGGTCGAAACTAAAAATCATGGCTTAAAAACTAGTACTAAAACACTTTACCTAAACGCACGCAGCATTCGAAATAAAGTAAATGAGTTGACGGCACAAATCATTACGAATGGGTATGATTTGTTGACCATTACAGAAACGTGGTTGCAGGGTGGCCAAGACTGGGAATTAAACATACACGTGTATCTGACAATTCGGAAGGACAGACAAGAAGGGAAAGGAGGTGGGGTAGCTCTGTTAATAAAGGATGATATCAGGGCAGTTGTGAGAGATGATATTGGCTCTAATGAACAAAATGTTGAATCATTGTGGGTGGAGATTAAAGAGAGTAAGGGGAAAAAGTCACTGGTGGGTGTAGTTTATAGGCCCCCAAATAATAACTTCACGGTGGGATGGACAATAATCAAGGGATTAATAGAGGCATGTGAAAAAGGAACGACAGTAGTCATGGGGGATTTTAACCTACATATCGATTGGTCAAATCAAATTGCACGGGGTAGCCTTGAGGAGGAATTCATAGAATGCATACGGGATTGTTTCTTAGAACAATATGTTACAGAACCTACAAGGGAGCAAGCTATCTTAGATCTGGTCCTGTGTAATGAGACAGGAATAGTAAACGATCTCTTAGTAAAAGATCCTCTCGGAATGAGTGATCACAGTATGGTTGAATTTGTAATACAGATTGAGGGTGAGGAAATAGTGTCTCAAATGAGCGTACTATGCTTAAACAAAGGGGACTGCAGTGGGATGAGGGCAGAATTGGCTAAAATAGACTTGGAACACAGACTAAACGGTGGCACAATTGAGGAACAGTGGAGGACTTTTGAGGAGCTCTTTCATAGTGCTCAACACAAATATATTCCAGTGAAAAAGAAGGGCGGTAAGAGAAGGGATAACCAGCTGTGGATAACCAAGGAAATAAAGGAGAGTATCAAATTAAAAACCAATGCGTATAAAGTGGCCAAGTTTAGTGGGAAACGAGAAGATTGGGAACATTTTAAACAACAGCAAAGAATAACTAAGAAAGCAATAAAGAAAGGAAAGATAGATTACAAAAGTAAACTTGCACAAAACATAAAAACAGATAGTAAAAGCTTTTACCGATATATAAAACGGAAGAGAGTGACTAAAGTAAATGTTGGTGCCTTAGAAGATGAGAAGGGGGATTTAATAATGGGAAATGTGGAAATGGCTGAGACCCTAAACAATTATTTTGCTTCAGTCTTCACAGTGGAAGACACAAAAAGCATGCCAAAAATTGCTGGTCACAGGAATGTGGGAAGGGAGGACCTTGAGACAATCACTGTCACTAGGGAGGTAGCGCTGGACAGGCTAATGGGACTCAAGGTAGACAAGTCCCCTGGTCCTGATGAAATGCATCCCAGGGTATTAAAAGAGATGGCAGAAGTTATAGCAGATGCATTCGTTATAATCTACCAAAATTCTCTGGACTCTGGGGAGGTACAAGCGGATTGGAAAGCAGCTAATGTAACGCCTCTGTTTAAAAAAGGGGGCAGACAAAAGGCTGGTTAGTTTAACATCTGTAGTGGGGAAAATGCTTGAAGCTATCATTAAGGAAGAAACAGCGGGACATCTCGATAGGAATAGTGCAATCGAGCAGACGCAACATGGATTCATGAAAGGGAAATCATGTTTAACTAATTTACTGAAATTCTTTGAGGATATCACGAGCATGGTGGATCGAGGTGTACCGATGGATGTGATGTATTTAGATTTCCAAAAGGCATTCGATAAGGTGCCACACAAAAGGTTACTGCAGAAAATAAAGGTACGCGGAGTCAGAGGAAATGTATTCGCATGGATAGAGAATTGGCTAGCGAACAGAAAGCAGAGAGTCTGGATAAATGGGTCCTTTTCAAGTTCGAAATCGGTGGTTATTGGTGTGCCACAGGGATCGGTGCTGACCACAACTGTTTACAACATACATAGATGACCTGGAAGAGGGGACAGAGTGTAGTGTAACAAAATTTGCAGATGACACAAAGATTAGTGGCAAAGCGGGTTGTGTAGAGGACTCAGAGAGGCTGCAACGAGATTTAGATAGGTTAAGCGAATGGGCTAAGGTTTGGCAGATGGAATACAATGTCGGAAAATGTGAGGTCATCCACCTTGGGGGAAAAAAAATGTAAAAGGGAATATTATTTGAATGGGGAGAAATTACAACATGCTGAGGTGCAGAGGGACCTGGGGGTCCTTGTGCATGAATCCCAAAAAGTTAGTTTGCAGGTGCAGCAGGTAATCAGGAAGGCGAATGGAATATTGGCCTTCATTGCGAGAGGGATGGAGTACAAAAGCAGGGAGGTTCTGCTGCAACTGTACAGGGTATTGGTGAGGCCGCACCTGGAGTACTGCGTGCAATTTTGGTCACCTTACTTAAGGAAGGATATACTAGCCTTGGAGGGGGTACAGAGACGATTCACTAGGCTGATTCCAGAGATGAGGGGGTTACCTTATGATGATAGATTGAGTAGAGTGGGTCTTTACTCGTTGGAGTTCAGAAGGATGAGGGGTGATTTTATAGAAACATTTAAAATTATGAAAGGGATAGACAAGACAGAGGCAGAGATGTTGTTTCCACTGGTCAGGGAGACTAGAACTAGGGGGCACAGCCTCAAAATACACGGAGCCAATTTAAAACCGAGTTGAGAAGGAATTTCTTCTCCCAGAGGGTTGTGAATCTGGGATTCTCTGCATAAGGAAGCAGTTGAGGCGAGCTCATTGAATGTATTCAAATCACAGATAGATAGATTGTTAACCAATAAGGGAATTAAGGTTTATGGGGAGGGGGCGGGTAAGTGGAGCTGAGTCCACGGCCAGATCAGCCATGATCTTTTTGAATGGCGGAGCAGGCTCGAGGGGCTAGATGGCCGACTTCTGTTCCTAATTCTTATGTTCTTATGTTCTTATGCACGTTCGTTTGAGACACTACTTCCTCACCCTTAATCTGTATTACAAATTCAACCATACTGTGATCACTCATTCTGAGAGGATCTTTTACTTGGAGATCGTTTATTATTCCTGTCTCATTACACAGGAGCAGATCCAAGATAGCTTGCTCCCTTTAGGTTCTGTAACATATTGTTCTAAGAAACAATCCCGTATGCATTCTATGAATTCCTCCTCAAGGCTACCCCATGCGATTTGATTTGACCAATCGATATGTAGGTTAAAATCCCCCATGATTACTGCTGTTCCTTTTTTACATGCCTCTATTATTCCCTTGATTATTGTCCGCCCCACCGTGAAGTTATTATTTGGGGGCCTATAAACTACGCCCATCAGTGACCTTTTCCCCTTACTATCTCTATTCTCCACCCACAATGATTCAACATTTTGTTCATTAGAGCCAATATCGTCTCTCACAACTGCCCTGATATCACCCTTTATTAACAGAGCTACCCCACCTCCTTTCCCTTCTTGTCTATCTTTCCGAATCGTCAGATACCCCTGTATGTTTAATTCCCAGTCTTGGCCACCCTGCAACCACTCTACCTAATCTGTCTGGATCCCTCATGATTTTGAACACCTCTATCAATTCTGCTCTGAACCTTCGCTGCTCAAAGAAGAACAACCCCAGCTTCTCCAGTCTATTCACGTAACTGAAGTCCCTCATCTCGTGAATCATTCTTGTAAATCTTTTCTGCACCCTCTCTAAGGCCTTCACATCATAATGTGCGGTGACCAGAATTGGACACACTGCTCCAGTTGAGGCTGAACCAGTGTTTTCCAAAGGTTCATCATAACCTCCTTGCTTTTGTATGCCTCACCTCTGTGATGCCCAGGATCCTGTAAGTTTTTTAACTGCTTTCTCAACCTTTTCTGCCACCTTCAGCGATTTGTGCGCATAAACCAGCAGTTCTCACTGTTCATGCACCCCCTTTATATTGCCTCTCCTCATTAATTTATTCATGCTTCTCTAATTTTATTTCTTAACTCAAATTCACGGCCTTAATTTATTACTTCCTCTGCGCCCGTCAACTTATTCTAGCAGCATAATGTTGGTGAGTGGTAATTGATTGCCCTGGGAACCAACAGGAAGAGAGCTCAGAGATCGGTGGTGTTATGCTCATAATAAAGTAATTCAACTGAGTACTGTAGACAATGAGTAAGTGTGACCTTAGCTCCTTTATTCAGACTCCAGAGTGTTGGTACAGTGTGGGAGGCCAGCTTATATACAGTGCTCCAAAGGGATGCTGGGATCCAACAGGTAAGCCCTCTGGTGGCAGTATTATACAAGTTGCCTGGGGTTGCATACATGACATCACTCCCTCCCAAAGTCAATAGTACTCTTATTTACAGGGTGAGACGATTTGGGGCTTTTCACTCCCTTGTCGATAGTCTCGGTACAAATGCGAGTGTGGGTGAGTTGGTTGGTTCTTCGCTGGGCTGCTGAACAGCTGGTCTTGCTGGGCTGCTGGGGATGGTGAGTTCAGTTTCGTGGTCAACCGTGATGTCGGTTGCCACTTGTGTGTATGTTGGAGGGTCGAAGTTGGAGTCCTCATCAGGTTGCTCGTGGCTGTTTGTGAATCGCAGTTTGGTTTGGTCCAAAGCCTTTTTGAATATTAGTCGATTGGCACGTTTGACCTGAAACATCCTAATCTCTTCTTTGGCTATGACAGTGCCAGCAAGCCATTTGTGACCATGTCCATAACTGAGTACAAATACAGGGTCATTGATTAAATATCATGTGACAAGTTTGCGCGATCATGGTACATGCTTTATTGATGCCACCTGTCCTTGATGTGATCATGGAGATCAGGGTGGACAAGAGAGAGCCTTGTTTTGAGCGCCCTTTTCATGAGCAGCTCTGCTGGAGGAACCCCGGTGAGCGAGTGGGGTCTGGTGAGGTAGCTGAGCAGGACTCGGGTGAGGCGGGTTTGCATGGAGCCTTCCAACACGCATTTCAAGCTTTGCTTGATGTTCTGGACTGCCCATTCTGCCTGACCATTGAATGTGGGCTTGAACGGGGCAGATGTGAAGTGCTTGATCCTATTGTGGGTCATGAATTCCTTGAATTCAGCACTGATGAAGTATGACCCATTGTCACTGACAAGGACATCGGGCAGGCCATGTGTGGCAAACATGGCTCGTAGGCTTTCGATGTGGCAGTGGGGACATGCTTACAGACATTATTACACATTCAATCCATTTTGAATAAGCATCCACAACAACCAAAAACAGGAATGGGCCCGCAAAGTCAACGTGGCTCCTTGAACACGGTTTGGAGTGCCATGACCACAAACTTAGTGGTGCCTCTCTGGGTGCATTACTCAGTTGAGAGCAACTGTTGCATTGGCGCATGCACAACTCTAAGTCTACCTTGATGCCAGGCCACCATACATGGAATCTGGCTATAGCTTTCATCATTATTATCCCTGGATGGGTACTGTGTAGGTCGCGTATGAACGTTTCCCTGACAGGGGGATGGGAACCTATGCACAGAGACAGAGGGAAATAAAATGGGGGCAGAAGCAAAAGATAGAAAGGAGAATAGTAAAAGTGGAGGGCAGAGAAACCCAAGGCAAAAATCAAAAAGGGCCACATTACAGCAAAATTCTAAAGGGGCAAAAAGTGTTAAAAAGACAAGCCTGAAGGCTCTGTGCCTCAATACGAGGAGTATTTGTAATAAGGTGGATGAATTAACTGCGCAAGCAGCTATTAAAGATTATGATATAATTGGGATTACGGAGACATGGCTCCAGGGTGACCGAGGCAGGGAACTCAACATCCAGGGGTATTCAACATTCAGGAAGGATAGACAGAAAGGAAAAGGAGGTGGGGTAGCGTTGCTGGTTAAAGAGGAAATTAACGCAACAGTAAGAAAGGACATTAGCTTGGATGATGTGGAATCTGTATGGGTAGAGCTGCGGAATATCAAAGGGCAGAAAACGCTAGTGGGAGTTGTGTACAGACCACCAAACAATAGTAGTGAAGTTCGGAATGGCATCAAGCAAGAAATTAGCGATATAGCAGTTATCATGGGCGACTTTAATCTACATCTAGATTGGGTTAACCAAGGTGGTAGCAATGCGGTGGAGCAGGATTTCCTGGAGTGTATGAGGGATGGCTTTCTAGTTCAATATGTCGAGGAACCAACTAGAGAGCTGGCCATACTAGACTGGGTGTTGTGTAATGAGAGAGGATTAATTAGCAATCTTGTTGTGCGAGGCCCCCTGGGGATGAGTGACCATAATATGGTAGAATTCTTTATTAAGATGGAGAGTGACAGGGTTAATTCAGAGACTAGTGTCCCGAACGTAAGGAAAGGTAACTTCAATGGTATGAGACATGAATCGGCTAGGATAGACTAGCAAATAATACTTAAAGGGTTGACAGTGGATACGCAATGGCAGACATTTATAGATTACATGGATGAATTTCAACAATTCTACATCCCTGTCTGGAGTAAAAATAAAAAGAGGAAGGTAGCTCAAACGTGGCTAACAAGGGAAATTAGAGATAGTGTTAAATCCAAGGAAGAGGTATATAAATTGGCCAGAAAAAGCAGCAAATCTGAGGACTGGGAGAAATTAAGAATGCAGCAGAGGAGGTCAAAGGGTCTAATTAGGAGGGGAAAATAAAGTATGAGAGGAAGCTTGCAGAGAACATATAAACTGACTGCAAAAGCGTTTATAGATATGTGAAGAGAAAAAGATTAGTGAAGACCAACGTAGGTCCTTTGCAGACAGAATCTGGTGAATTTATCAGGGAAACAAAGAAATGGCAGACCAATTGAACAAATACTTTGGTTCTGCCTTCACTAAGGAAGACACAAATAACCTTCCGGAAATACTAGGGATTCATAGAAACATAGAAAATAGGTGCAGGAGTAGGCCATTCGGCCCTTCTAGCCTGCACCGCCATTCAATGAGTTCATGGCTGAACATGCAACTTCAGTACCCCATTCCTGCTTTCTCGCCATACCTCTTGATCCCCCTAGTAGTAAGGACTACATTTAACTCCTTTTTGAATATAGTTAGTGAATTGGCCTCAACTACTTTCTGTGATAGAGAATTCCACAGGTTCACCACTCTCTGGGTGAAGAAGTTTCTCCTCATCTCGGTCTTAAATGGCTTACCCCTTATCCTTAGACTGTGACCCCTGGTTCTGGACTTCCCCAACATTGGGAACATTCTTCCTGCATCTAACCTGTCTAAACCCATCAGAATTTTAAACGTTTTTATGAGGTCCCCTCTCATTCTTCTGAACTCCAGTGAATACAAGCCCAGTTGATCCAGTCTTTCTTGATATGTCAGTCCCGCCATCCCGGGAATCAGTCTGGTGAACCTTCGCTGCGCTCCTTCAATAGCAAGAATGTCCTTCCTCAGGTTAGGAGACCAAAACTGTACACAATACTCCAGGTGTGGCCTCACCAAGGCCCTGTACAACTGTAGCAACACCTCCCTGCCACTGTACTCAAATCCCCTCGCTATGAAGGCCAACATGCCATTTGCTTTCTTGACCGCCTGCTGTACCTGCATGCCAACCTTCAATGACTGATGTACCATGACACCCAGGTCTCGTTGCACCTCCCCTTTTCCTAATCTGTCACCATTCAGATAATAGTCTGTCTCTCTGTTTTTATCACCAAAGTGGATAACCTCACATTTATCCACATTATACTTCATCTGCCATGCATTTGCCCACTCACCTAACCTATCCAAATCGCTCTGCAGCCTCATAATATCCTCCTCGCAGCTCACACTGCCACCTAACTTAGTGTCATCCGCAAATTTGGAGATACGACATTTAATCCCCTCGTCTAAATCATTAATGTACAGTGTGAACAGCTGGGGCCCCAGCACAGAACCTTGCGGTACCCCACTAGTCACTGCCTGCCATTCTGAAAAGTACCCATTTAGTCCTGCTCTTTGCTTCCTGTCTGACAACCAGTTCTCAATCCATGTCAGCACACTACCCCCAATCCCATGTGTTTTAACTTTGCACATTAATCTCTTGTGTGGGACCTTGTCGAAAGCCTTCTGAAAGTCCAAATATATCACATCAACTGGTTCTCCCTTGTCCAATCTACTGAAAACATCCTCAAAAAATTCCAGAAGATTTGTCAAGCATGATTTCCCTTTCACAAATCCATGCTGATTGGACCTATCATGTCACCTCTTTCCAAATGCGCTGCTATGACATCCTTAATAATTGATTCCATCATTTTACCCACTACTGAGGTCAGGCTAACCGGTCTATAATTCCCTCCACTCGATAGGAACTGATCCAGAGTTAATGGAATGTTGGAAAATGATTGTCAATGCATCCGCTATTTCCAAGGCCACCTCCTTAAGTACTCTGGGATGCAGTCCATCAGGCCCTGGGGATTTATCGGTCTTCAATCCCATCAATTTCCCCAACACAATTTCCCAACTAATAAGGATTTCCCTCAGTTCCTCCTCCTTACTAGACCCTCTGACCCCTCTTATATCCGGAAGGTTGTTAGTGTCCTCCTTAGTGAAATCCGAACTAAAGTACTTGTTCAATTGGTCCGCCATTTCTTTGTTCCCCGTTATGACTTCCCCTGATTCTGACTGCAGGGGACCTACGTTTGTCTTTACTAACCTTTTTCTCTTTACATATCTATAGAAACTTTTGCAATCCGTCTTAATGTTCCCTGCAAGCTTCTTCTCATACTCCATTTTCCCTGCCCTAATCAAACCCTTTGTCCTCCTCTGCTGAGTTCTAAATTTCTCCCAATCTCCGGGTTCGCTGTTATTTCTGGCCAATTTGTATGCCACTTCCTTGGCTTTAATACTATCCCTGATTTCCCTTGATAGCCACGGTTGAGCCACCTTCGCTTTTTTATTTTTACGCCAGACAGGAATGTACAATTGTTGTAGTTCATCCATGCGGTCTCTAAATGTCTGCCATTGCCCATCCACAGTCAACCCCTTAAGTATCATTCGCCAATCAATCCTAGCCAATTAATGCTTCATACCTTCAAAGTTACCCTTCTTTAAGTTCTGGACCAAGGTCTCTGAAGTAACTGTTTCATTCTCCATCCTAATGCAGAATTCCACCATATTATGGTCACTCTTCCCCAAGGGGCCTCGCACAATGAGATTGCTAATTAATCCTCTCTCATTACACAACACCCAGTCTAAGATGGCCTCACCCCTAGTTGGTTCCTCGACATATTGGTTCAGAAAACCATCCCTTATGCACTCCAGGAAATCCTCCTCCACCGTATTGCTTCCAGTTTGGTTAGCCCAATCTATGTGCATATTAAAGTCACCCATTATAACTGCTGCACCCTTATTGCATGCACCCCTAATTTCCTGTTTGATGCCCTCCCCAACATCACTACTACTGTTTGGAGGTCTGTACACAACTCCCACTAATGTTTTTTGCCCTTTGGTGTTCTGCAGCTCTACCCATATAGATTCCACATCATCCAAGCTAATGTCCTTCCTAACTATTGCATTAATCTCCTCTTTAACCAGCAATGCTACCCCACCTCCTTTTCCTTTTATTCTATCCTTCCTGAATGTTGAATACCCCTGGATGTTGAGTTCCCAGCCCTGATCATCCTGGAGCCACGTCTCCGTAATCCCAATCACATCATATTTGTTAACATCTATTTGCACAGTTAATTCATCCACCTTATTACGGATTAAGACACAAAGCCTTCAGGCTTGTTTTTTTAACACCCTTTGTCCTTTTAGAATTTTGCTGTACAGTGACCCTTTTTGTTCTTTGTCTTGGGTTTCTCTGCCCTCCACTTTTACTCATCTCCTTTCTGTCTTTTGCTTTTGTCTCCTTTTTGTTTCCCTCTGTCTCCCTGCATTGGTTCCCATCCCCTTGCCATATTAGTTTAACTCATCCCCAACAGCACTCGCAAACACTCTCCCTAGGACATTGGTTCCAGTCCTGCCCAGGTGCAGACCGTCCGGTTTGTGCTGGTCCCACCTCCCCCAGAACCGGTTCCAATGCCCCAGGAATTTGTATCCCTCCCTGTTGCACCACTGCTGAAGCCACGTATTCATCTGCGCTATCCTGCGATTCCTACTCTGACTAGCACATGGCACTGGTAGCAATGCCGAGATTACTACTTTTGAGGTCCTACTTTTTAATTTAGCTCCTAGCTCCTTAAATTCGTTTCGTAGGACCTCATCCCTTTTTTTACCTATGTCGTTGGTACCAATGTGCACCATGACAACTGGCTGTTCACCCTCCCTTTTTAGAATGTCCTGCACCCGCTCCGAGACATCCTTGACCCTTGTACCAGGGAGGCAACATACCATCCTGGAGTCTCGGTTGCAGCCGCAGAAACGCCTATCTATTCCCCTTACAATTGAATCCCTTAGTACTATCGCTCTCCCACTCTTTTTCCTGCCCTCCTGTGCAACAGAGCCAGCCACGGTGCCATGAACTTGGCTGCTGCTGCCCTCCCCTGATGAGTCATTCCCCTCAACAGTACTCAAAGCAGTTTATCTGTTTTGCAGGGGGATGACCACAGGGCACCTCTGCACTACCTTCCTTGCACTGCTCTTCCTGCTGGTCTTCCATTCCCTATCTGGCTGTGGATCCTTCTCCTGCGGTACGACCAACTCGCTACACGTGCTACTCACGTCATTCTCAGCATCGTGGATGCTCCAGAGTGAATCCACCCTCAGCTCCAACTCCGCAACGCGGTCCGTCAGGAGCTGGAGACGGATACACTTCCCGCACATATAGTCGTCAGGGACACTGGAGTCATCCCTGAGTTCCCACATGGTACAGGAGGAGCATAACATGTGACCAAGCTGTCCTGCCATGATTTAACCCTTAGATAGGCAACAACAATGCTAAAATTTACTCACTGTTATAGAAGAGAAAAAAGAAAAACTACTCACCAATCACCAGCCAATCACTTACCCGCTTGGCTGTGACGTCACCTTTCTGTTTCTTTCTACTTCTTTTTTTGCCTTCTCCCTGTAGCTGCACAAGTACGTCTTTTATAGGCCGCTCCGACACCACGCACTCCCGCCTCTCGGACTGCCGCCGCCTCTCGCTGCCGCTGGGCCTTTTATAGGCCGCTCCGACACCACGCACTCCCGCCTCTCGGACTGCCGCCGCCTCTCGCTGCCGCTGGGCCTTTTATAGGCCGCTCCGACACCACGCACTCCCGCCTCTCGGACTGCCGTCGCCTCTCGCTTCCGCTGGGCCTTTTATAGGCCGCTCTGACACCACGCACTCCCGCCTCTCAGACTGCCGCCGCCTCTTGCTGCCGCTGGGCCTTTTATAGGCCGCTCCGACACCACGCACTCCCGCCTCTCGCTGCCGCTGGGCCTTTTATAGGCCGCTCTGACACCACGCACTCCCGCCTCTCGGAGTGCCGCTGCCTCTCGCTGCCGCTGGACCTTTTATAGGCCGCTCCGACACCACGCACTCCTGCCTCTCGGACTGCCGCTGCCTCTCGCTGCCGCTGGACCTTTTATAGGCCGCTCTGACACCACGCACTCCCGCCTCTCGGACAGCCGCCGCCTCTCGCTTCCGCTGGGCCTTTTATAGGCCGCTCCGACACCACGCACTCCCGCCTCTCGGACAGCCGCCGCCTCTCGCTTCCGCTGGGCCTTTTATAGGCCGCTCCGACACCACGCACTCCCGCCTCTCGGACTGCCGCCGCCTCTCGCTTCCACTGGACCTTTTATAGGCCGCTCTGACACCACGCACTCCCGCCTCTCGGACTGCCGCCGCCTCTCGCTTCCACTGGACCTTTTATAGGCCGCTCCGACACCACGCACTCCCACCTCTCGGACTGCCGAGTCTTGCAAAAAGGAGGAACTGAAGGAAATCCTTATTAGTCAGGAAATTGTGTTTGGGAAATTGATGGGATTGAAGGCCGATAAATCTCAAGGGGCTGATAGGCTGCATCCCAGAGTACTTAAGGCCCGAGAAATAGTGGATGCATTGGTGATCATTTCCCAACATTCTATTGTCTCTGGATCAGTTCTTATGGACTGGAGGGTAGCTAAATAACACCACTTTTTAAAAATGGAGGGAGAGAGAAAACAGGGAATTATAGACTGGTTAGCCTTACATCGGTGGTGGGGAAAATGTTGGAATCAATTATTAAAGATGAAATAGCAGCGCATTTGGAAAGCAGTGACAGGATCAGTCCAAGTCAGCATGGATTTAAAAAAAGGAAATCATACTTGGCAAATCTTCTAGAATTTTTTGAGGATGTAACTAGTAGAGTGGACACAGTGGATGTGGTGTATTTGGACTTTCAAAAGGCTTTTGCCAAGATCCCACACAAGAGATTAGTGTGCAAAATTAAAGCACATGGTATTGTGTTTAATGTACTGATGTGGATAGAGAATGCATTGGCAGGCAGGAAGCAGAGAGTCGGAATAAACGGGTCCTTTTCAGAATGGCAGGCAGTGACTAGTGGAGTGCTGCAGGGCTCAGTGCTGGAACCCCAGCTATTTACAATATACATCAATGATTTAGATGAGGGAATTGAGTATAATATCGCCAAGTTTGCAGATGACACTAAGCTGGGTGGCGGTGTGAGCTGTGAGGAGGATGCTAAGAGACTGCAGGGTGACTTGGACAGGTTAGGTGAGTGGGCAAATGCATGAGAGATGCAGTATAATGTAGATAAATGTGAGGTTATCCACTTTGGTGACAAAAACAGGAAGGCGGAATATTATCTGAATGGTGACAGATTAGGAAAAGGGGAGGTGCAATGAGAAATGGGTGTCATGGTACATCAGTCATTGAAGTTTGGCATGCAGGTACAGCAGGCGGTGAAGGCGGCAAATGGCATGTTGGCCTTCATAGCTAGAGGCTTTGAGTATAGGAGCAGGGAGGTCTTACTGCAGTTGTACAGGGCCTTGCTGAGGCCACACCTGGAATATCGTGTTAGTTTTGGTCTCCAAATCTGAGGAAGGACGTTCTTGCTATTGACGGAGTGTAGCGAAGGTTCACAAGATTGATTCCCAGGATGGCAGGACTGACATATGAGGAGGGATTGGATCAACTGGGCTTGTATCCACTGGAGTTTAGAAGAATGAGAGGGGGTCTCATGGAAACATATAAAATTCTGATGGGACTGGACAAGTTCGAGGCAGGAAGAATGTTCCCATTGCTGGGGAGTTCCAGAACCAGGGGTCACAGTCTAAGAATAAGGGGTAAGCCATTTAGGACTGAGATGAGGAGAAACTTCTTCACTCAGAGAATTGTGAACCTGTGGAATTCTCTACCGCAGAAAGTTGTTGAGTCCAGTTCGTTAGATATATTCAAAAAGGAGTTAGATATGGTCCTTACGGCCAAAGGGATCAAGGGGTATGGAGAGAAAGCAGGAAAAGGGTACTGAGGTTGAATGATTAGCCATGATCTTATTGAATGATGGTGCAGGCTCGAACGGCCATTTGGCCTGCTGCTGCATCTAATTTCTATGTTCCTATGATTCTTGGGCAAAACCACGAGATTACCCCACAAAAGAAAGTGCACCTGTATGGACATTTCATCTTTGCACTGCTGGAACTGCTTGATCTTTTCATGCATTTCCGTTGGGAAGCTGAACCAGCTCCCATGGAGGACACAGTTTTTTTTACAAGGGATAGTAAAGGATCCTGGTTGGTTTAGGTCCTGATCTGGCGGACCATAATGCATGCCTTTTCGTTTGCAAATGCATCCATCACCAAGAGCAAGTCTGCAGGCTGTGCCATTTCTACCCCGGTGGTGGGCAATGGTAGCCAACTGAGAGCATCAGCGCATTTCTCTGCCTGGTCTGTGGTGGATTACATAGTTGTATGCAGCCAGCATGAGCACCCATGTTTGGATGCGGGCAGAGGCATTGGTATTAATCCCTTTGCTCTCTGAGAATAGTGATATGAGTGGCTTATGGTCAGTTTCCAGCTCAAACATGAGACCAAACATGAGATACTGGTGCATTTTTTTCACTCCGTAAACGCATGCCAGAGCTTCTTTTTCAATCATGCTATCGGCCCTTTTGGCCTTGGACAAGCTCCTGGACACATAGGCGACTGGTGGCAATGTTTCCGATTCGTTAGCTTGTTGTAACACACACCCGATCCCGTATGGAGACACATCGCAAGCTAGCACTAAACGTTTACATGGGTTATACAAGAAAAGCAGTTTGTTGGAACATAACAGATTTCTGGCTTTCTCAAAAGCAGCCTCTTGTGATTTTCCCCCATATCCAGTCGTCTCCCTTGCGTAGCACATGTAGGGGTTCTAGCAAGGTGCTTAAACTTTTAGCATCTGTTCTCCTCTGCAACGTGGTGGTTTATAGGATTTACAGCTCATCTGCACATTCGCTGGAGGTGTCCCATTGTTCCACAGCCTTTGCACACATAATGTTTGAAGCGGCATTGATGGGCTCGATGATCACCTTCACAGCACCAACAAGGTGTTAACTGCCTCGAATTAATGGTTGATGGTGTACTCTGGGTCATCTGAGGTCGTGCAGCTGCCAGCGTTTACGTTCTGCCTGAAAACGATGTTACTTTGTGTACCGTACTTGCCGAAACCTCTTTATGCTGTGAAATATGTTTGGTGTTATCGCTGGTGGACATAAATGCCTGGGCTATCATAGAAACATAGAAAATAGGTGCAGGAGTAGGCCATTCGGCCCTACGATAAGATCATGGCTGATCATTCCCTCGGTACCCCTTTCCTGCTTTCTCTCCATACCCCTTGATCCCTTTAGCTGCAAGAGCCATATCTAACTCCCTCTTGAATATATCCAATGCGCAGGCATCAACAACTCTCCGTGGTAGGGAATTCCACAGGTTAACAACTCTCTGAGTGAAGAAGTTTCTCCTCATCTCAGTCCTAAATGGCCTGCCCCTTATCCTTAAACTGTGTCCCCTGGTTCTGGACTTCCCCAATATCGGAGTGAGTGAGTGATGAGTGGGAGAGTGAGTGAGTGGATGATTTTGTGAGTGTGAGTGAGTGAGTGGGTGGGTGACTGAGTGGAATGAGTGAGTGGGTGGGTGAGTGAGTGGGTGGGTGAGTGAGTGAGTCGCTGAGTGAGTGGGTGGGTGAGTGTGTGGAGTGAGTGGGTGGGTGAGTGAGTGAGTGAGTAATTGAATGGGAGTGAATGAGTGGGTGGATGAGTGAATGAGTGAGTGAGTGGGAGTGAGTAGGTGAGTGAGTGGCTTTGCTCAGATTTGGTGTTTCAACAGTCAACAGTTTGTGAAGGATAACCTCATGGCCAATGTCAAGCACAAAAAAGTCTCTTAGCATTTGCTCAAGGAATCCATCGAATTTGCAATGTCCTGCAAGGCGCCTTAGTTCGGCGACGTAGCTCGTCACTTCCTGGCCTTCAGACTGCTGACACGTGTAGAATCGATACCTTGCCGTCAGAACGCTATCCTTCAGATTTAGGTGCTTTCGGACCAACGTACACAGTTCTTCATAGGATTTGGTTGTTGGTTCCATCGGAGCGAGAAGATTCTTCATGAGGCCACATAGGTTGTTGCCCCGCAGACGGTGAGGAGGATCGCCCTTCGTTTGGCAGTGTTCTTATCCCCTTCCAGCTCGTTGACTACAAAGCATTGGTCCATTCGCTCCACGAAGGCCTCCCAATCATCCCCTTCTGAGAATTTCTCCAGGATACCAACAGTTCTCTTCATTTAAGTGTGGTTGTTCGTTATCTCATCGCCAATTGTTATGCTCATAATAAAGTAATGCAACTGAGTACTGTAGACAATGAGTAAGTGTGACCTTAGCTCCTTTATGCAGACTCCATCCAGAATGCTGGTACAGCGTGGGAGGTCTGCTTATATACAGCGCTCCCAAGGGATGCTGGGATCCCTTGGGACTCCAACAGGTAAGCCCTCTGGTGGCAGCATTATACAGGTTGCCTGGGGTTGCATACATGACATAGAAAATAGGTGCAGGAGTAGGCCATTCGGCCCTTCGAGCCTGCACTGCCACTCAACGAGTTCATGGCTGAACATGCAACTTCAATACCCCATTCCTGCTATAGAAACATAGAAAATAGGTGCAGGAGTAGGCCATGACAGGTGGGCCAAGGCAGCAGCGTGTTCTGCAGCCAATCGAGGTGCTTCAGGGTTGGAGCCTGAGTCGGGCTGTCAGGTGAGTCAGTGTGAAGCCCTCTTAAAGAATTTATCTTAACAGTTAAATCGAGGTTTGTTTTCTCAACATAACAGTTTAACATTTGTCAATATCTTGTTTCCCTAGAGTTCGTATTATAAGTTCCAGACACTTCAGTGCCAAGTGGAATAGATCATTCATTTCCCTCTTACCATGTCACTGTTACTTAAAGGGACAGAGATTGATTTCCCCTCATTATGCAGTCGTAGTAGTTAAAGTAACATCCTTCCTATTGGTAGTGAGTCACATTCTGTGCTGGAGGAATAGCTGGCGGCTTCTGCCTTTAAAATACTCCTCCACTTGTTGAAATCCCTCCAAAGTCTCACGCTTGCCTATCTCTGTAACCTCCTCCAGCCCAGCAACGCTCTTAATAGGTTGGGTTTGTTTTCTTAGGAACAGAGGAGGCTGAGGGGAGACCCTATTGAAGTGTATAAAATTGAGAGGGGTCTTGATAGAGTGCATAGGAAGGGCCTATTTCCATTTGCAGAGGGGTCAACAACCCGGGGGCATAGATTGAAAGTAATTGGTAGGATTAGAGGGGTTTTGAGGGGAAATTTCTTCACCTAGAGGGTGGTGTGTGGTCTGGTACTCACTGCCTGAAAGGTTGGTAGAGGCAGAAACCTTCACCACATTTAAAAAAAATACTTGGATGTGTACTTGAAGTACTATAACCTACAAGGCTACGGACTAAGAGCTGGAAAGTGGGATTAGGCTGGATAGCTCTCTGTCGGCCTGCGCAGACACGATGGGCCTAAATGGCCTCCTTCCATGCTGTAAATTTCTATGCTTCTATAATGAGAAACAATTTACAGTGTCAGGGGTCCATGTTGCTGTTAGTTAAAGGTACAGAGATTGATTTACCCTCTTTATGCATCTTTAGTCGTTAAACAAAAATCTTTCCTGTTAGCAGTGAGTCACATTCTGCACTGGGAGAGACAGCTGGTGGCTTCAACCTTTAAAATACACCTTGTCCAAATCCCACCAAGGCCTCATCTCTCACTATCTCTGTAACCTCCTCCAGCCCACCAACTCTCTTCATAAGGAGAAACAATTTTCAGTGTCAGAAGGTTCGGTAGCCAGAGGTCACCCATTTAAGGTGATTGGCAAATGAACCAGATGCTACACGAGGGGGAAAAATTAAGCAGCCAGATGTTATGGCCTGGAATGCACTGCCTGTAAGGGTGATGGAAGCAGATTCACGTTACTTTGAAAAGAGATAAATATTTGAGTTGGAAAGATTTGCAGGGTTATGAGGCAAGAGCAACGGAGTGGCTTGCATCCTCGTGTCTTAAGAGAAGTACCGGCAGGGATAGTGGATGCACTGGTTGTAATTTATCAAAATTCCCTGGATTCTGGGTAGGTCCCAGCAGATTGGAAAACTGCAAATGTAATGCCCCTATTTAAAAAAGGAGGCAGACAAAAAGCGGGAAACTAGTTAGCCTAACATCTGTGGTTGGGAAAGTGTTGGAGTCCATTATTAAAGAAGCAGTAGCAGGACATTTGGAAAAGCAAAATTCGGTCAAGCAGAGTCAGCATCGATTTATGAAGGGGAAGTCATGTTTGACAAATTTGATGCAATTCTTTGAGGATGTAATGAACAGGGTGGATAAAGGGGAACCAGTGGATCAGGTGCATTTCGACTTCCAGAAGGCATTTGACAAGTTGCCACATAAAAAGTTACTGCACAAGATAAAAGTTCATGGGGTTGGGGGTAATATATCAGCATGGATAGAGGATTGGCTAACTAACAGAGAACAGAGAGTCGGGATAAATGGGTCATTCTCTGGTTGGCAATCAGTAACTAGTGGGGTGCCGCAGGTATCAGTGTTGGGGCCTCAACTATTTACAATTTATATTAATTACTTGGATGAAGGGACTGAGTGTAACGTAGCCAAATTTGCTGATGATACAAAGATGGGTGAGAAAGCAAGTTGAAAGGAGGACACAAATAATCCACAAAGGGATATAGATAGGCTCAATGAGTTGGCAAAAATTTGGCAGATGGACTATAATGTGGTAAAATGTCAGGTTATCCCATTTGGTGGGAAAAATAAAAAAATAAATTATTTAAATGTGAAAATTACAAAATGCTGTAGTACAGAAGGATCTGGGGGTTCTTGTACATGAAACTAAAAACGTTAGCATGCAGTTGCAGCAAGTGATCAGGAAGGCAAATGGAATGCTGCCCTTTATTGCAAGGGGGATGGAGTATAAAAGTAGGGAAGTCCTGCTACAACTGTACAGGGCGTTGGCAAGACCACACCTGGAATACTGCGCAGTTTTGGTCTGGACTTGTCTCCATTCCCGTGCCAAGGGGATTGCTACACCAGACGGGAGGGGCAACATTTGGGGACATTGATTCCCCACTAATTCCCATTCCCCTTCTTTCTGGTGGATAATGGAGGGGCCACTGTGTGTAATGTGCAAGTCAGTAAGAATTGTCAGCAAGCTCTTTCTATTTGGAGATTTTATTCAGTAGAAACTTTCACACACTATTGTAGATTTTGTACCAAAGATCAGTTTAGAATTAAAGTAAAAGTTCATCATTTTATTCCAAACTGAATTTCTGTTGAGAGTCGCTGAATTAAGGGGAAAGATAACACACAGCGTCTCTTAAATGGACACTGCAGCCCCAAAAACACAATCAGCAATATATCCAGAATACTAAAGTCCAGCCCAGTTATAGGGTTATCAGCAGCAGAAACAAACCCCAACTGTCAGAATGAACATGGTTCAGTCAGGATGTGATTAACAACAGCAATAACAGCAGATTCCAACCCCTGCAGTCACTTGTGAACTCGCTGGTGTCTCAGCAGGTTGGATGACTGACTGAATCCCTTCCCACACTCAGAGCAGGTGAACGGCCTCTCCCCAGTGTGAACTCGTTGGTGTTTCAACAGGGTGGATGATGTAGTGAATCCCTTCCTACACTCAGAACAGTTGAACGGCCTCTCCCCAGTGTGAACTCGTTGGTGTCTCAGCAGGTGGGATGAATGAATGAATCCCTTCCCACACTCAGAGCAGGTGAACGGCCTCTCCCCAGTGTGAACTCGCTGGTGTCTCCGCAAGGTGGATGAATCAGTGAATCCCTTCCCACACTCAAAGCAGGTGAACGGCCTCTCCCCAGTCTGAACTCGCTGGTGTGACTGTAGGTGGGATAACTGAGTGAATCCCTTCCCACACTCAGAGCAGGTGAACGGCCTCTCCCCAGTGTGAACTCGCTGGTGTGTCAGCAGGGTGGATGATGTAGTGAATCCATTCCCACACTCTGAGCAGGTGAACGGCCTCTCCCCAGTGTGAACTCGCTGATGTATCAGCAGGTGGGATGAATCAGTGAAACCCTTCCCACACTCAGAGCAGGTGAACGGCCTCTCCCCAGTGTGATCTCGCTGGTGAGCTACAAGGTTGGATGACCGAGTGAATCCCTTCCCACACACGGAGCAGGTGAATGGCCTCTCCCCGGTGTGAACTCGCTGGTGAACTACAAGGTTGGATGACTGAGTGAATCCCTTCCCACACACGGAGCAGGTGAACGGCCTCTCTCCGGTGTGAACTCGCTGGTGTGTCAGCAGGTCGGATGACCCAGTGAATCCCTTCCCACACACGGGGCAGGTGAATGGCCTCTCCCCAGTGTGATTGCGTCGATGAATTTCCAGCTCAGATGGTGATCTGAATACCTTTCCACAGTCACCACATTTCCACGGTTTCTCTATAGTGCGGGTATCCTTGTGACTCTCCATGGTTGGATGATCAGTTGAAGCCTCGTCCACGCACAAAACACGTTTACAGTTTCTCCGCACGGTGAATGGTGCGATGTTTTTTTAGGTTGTGTAACTGGTTAAAGCTCTTTCCACAGGCAGTGCACTGGAACACTCACTCGGGTGTGTGTGTGTCTCGGTGCCTTTCCAGTCACACTGATGTTTGAAATCTTTTCCTACAGGCAGAACAGGCAAACAATTCTCCTTCCACTTTCAAAGGCCGATGATATTCAGGTCCTGAAGAATCGATTGACTCCTTCAGATCTTGACGTGATGTTTGGTTTGTGCTTCCTGTCTGAAAATCTCCCCTTCCAATATTCTGTAAAAGGAGATAATAAAACTCATCACTGTCAGTACAAGACAGAAATTCAGAATAGACAATCTAGGGACCAAGTTTCGACAGGAGTTGCTCCTATTTTTTTGGAACAACTAGTTTTTTTTTGAGTATTCTAGAAATCGCAATTCTCCCCATTTAGTTAGCTCCAGTTTCAGTCGGTTAGTTGAGTTTTTTTTTCCAAAAGGGGGCGTTTCCAGCCACTTACGCCTGTTTTGGCTATTTAAGTAAGTTTAGACAGCGATAAGTTACTCCAAACTAACTTAGGCCTGAGTCAATGTCCACTTTGATATGCTCAGAAAAACCTTGCGGACACTTTAGCAATCAGGCGCAGGTAGCCAGAGTTAAGTGGAGGGGGAAGCGAAGTTAGAGGATTTTCCAAAGCATTAAACACTTCTCTTTGAAAAATAAAGAACCATCATCAATAATAAATGATCAATAAATCAATCAATAAATTAAAAAAATCAATAAATCAATAAATAAAAAATTATAAGTTCCTACCTCACCTACTGCAGCACCGATGCGTTGGGGAGCACCGGGAGCCCTCCAGCAGCACACGGCCCACACTCAGCCCTGCCTGCCTGCCTGATTACATTTTCAAGGGGAAGAGCTCGGGTGTGCCCCGCCGTCGAGGAGGTGGTCCGGTGGGGTCCGCTGCCGAGGAGGTGGTCGGGCGGCCCCATCGCGGAGGTGGTGTTTAGGCGGGCCGGCGAGAAGGCCTTGAGGTAAGAGCAGTGGTGGCGAGGTGAGGCCCGAGGTTGGGCAGCGGCGAGGTGAGGGACGGTGAGGCGAGGCCCGGGTTTAGGCAGCAGCGAGGCGAGGGACGGTGAGGCAGGCAGGCCACTTGGCCACGGATAGGGTCACCCGGAGCCACGATGCGCTGGGAGGGCCAGGAACTACTGCACATGTGCACAGACTCCACTGCGCACGCGCGCAGCTGCCGGCACTTTTTTCGACGAAGGGCTGTAGCTCCGCCCCCCACTGCTTCTGCTGCGCTGCACCCAGTCCAAAGCAGGCCTGATCATCGTGGAGAATCCCGAGGTAAGTATTAGGTGCACTTTTCCTTCTAGAAAGTCGGCGGACCTCTCGGAGGTGCACCATTCTACGGGCCGGTCGAAACTTGGCCCCGAGTTTCCATGGAACATTCTTTCCTCTCTTGTTCTTCCAAAGCTGTAAATCCCTGTCCCACACATTGTCCCTCCTGCTGTGCTGAAATCCAAAACCATCGCACATTTCTAGACTGTTTCTCCTCCACTCCCAGTTTTCACCACCAATACTGGCTGGGTTCAGTTCTACACTCACTGGTTCCCCTCCCTCTCCTCCCCTGAAGGTGCTGACTCTGGCTGGGTTCAGTTCTACACTCACTGGTTCCCCTCCCTCTCCCTCCCCTGAAGGTGCTGACTCTGGCTGGGTTCAGTTCTACACTCACTGGTTCCCCTTCCTCTCCCTCCCCTGAAGGTGCTGACTCTGGCTGGGTTCAGTTCTATACTCACTGGTTCCCCTCCCTCTCCTCCCCTGAAGGTGCTGACTCTGGCTGGGTTCAGTTCTACACTCACCAGTTTCTCTCAGAGCCTGACATCGGTCGTGGCGAAGATGTTGGAATCAATTATTAAAGATGTAATAGCAGCGCATTTGGAAAGCAGTGACAGGATCGGTCCAAGTCAGCATGGATTTATGAAAGGGAAATCATGCTTGACAAATCGAGAGTTTTTTGAGGATGTAACTGGTAAAGTGGACAAGGGAGAACCAGTGGATGTGGTGTATTTGGACTTTCAAAAGGCTTTTGACAAGGTCCCACAAAAGAAATTGGTGTACAAAATTAAAGCACGTGGTATTGGGGGTAATGTACTGACGTGGAGAGAACTGTTGGCAGACAGGAAGCAGAGAGTCGGGATAAACGGGTCCTTTTCAGAATGGCAGGCAGTGAATAGTGGAGTGCTGCAGGGCTCAGTGCTGGGACCCCAACTATTTACAATATACATTCATGATTTAGACGAAGGAATTGAATGTAATATCTCCAAGTTTGCAGATGACACTAAGCTGGGTGACAGTGCGAGCTGCGAGGAGGATGCTAAGAAGCTGCAGGGTGACTTGGACAGGTTAGGTGAGTGGGCAAATGCAGTATAATGTGGATAAGTGTGAGGTTATCCACTTTGGTGGCAAAAACAGGAAGGCAGATTATCTGAATGGTGACAGATTAGTAAAAGGGGAGGTGCAACGAGACCTGGGTGTCATGGTACATCAGTCATTGAGGTAGGCATGCAGGTACAGCAGGCAGTAAAGAAAGCAAATGGCATGTTGGCCTTCATAGCGAGGGGATTTGAGTATAGGAGCAGGGAGGTCTTGCTGCAGTTATACAGGGCCTTGCTGAGATCACACCTTGAGCATTGTGTGCAGTTTTGGTCTCCTAATCTGAAGAAGAACGTGCTTGCTATTGAGGGAGTGCAGCGAAGGTTCACCAGACTGATTCCTGGGATGGTAAGACTGACATATGAGGAAAGACTGAATCGGCTAGGCTTATACTCAATGGAATTTAGAAGAATGAGAGGGGATCTCATAGAAACGTATAAAATTCTGATGGGATTGGACAGGTTAGATGCAGGATAAATGTTCCCGATGTTGGGGAAGTCCAGAACCAGGGGTCACAGTCTAAGGATAAGGGGTAAGTCGTATAGGACCAAGATGAGGAGAAACGTTTTCACCCAGAGAGTTGTGAACCTGTGGAATTCTCTGCCACAGAAAGTTGTCGAGTCCAGTTCGTTGGACATATTCAAAAGGGAGTTCGATGTGGCCCTTACGGTTAAAGGGATCAGGGTGTATGGAGAGAAAGCAGGAATGGGGTACTGAAGTTGCATGGTCAGCCATGATCATATTGAATGGTGGTGCAGGCTCGAAGGGCCAAATGGCCTGCTCCTGCACCTATTTTCTATGTTTCTATGAGTTCTCAGGTGACTGAAGAGTCCAATGTGGGAATTACAGTCTCTGTCACAGGTGAGGTAGAAGGTGGTTGAAGGAACGGGTGGATGGGGAGCCTGGGTTGTCGTGCGCTCCTTCCGCTGTCGGTGCTTGGCTTCAGCTTGCTCCCGGCGAAGAGACTCGAGCTGTTCAGCGCCTTCCCGGATGCTTTCCTTCACTTCGGGTGGTCTTAGGCCAGGAATTCCCAAGTGTCGGTGGGGATGTTACACTTTTTCAAGGCGGCTTTGAAGGTGTCACTGCCTGTTTAAAGGTGCAGTGTCTCTGTGCCTGTTTAAATGGGCAGTGTCTCTGTGCCTGTTTAAATGGGCAGTGTCCCTGTGCCTGTTTAAAGGTGCAGTGTCTCTGTGCCTGTTTAAAGGTGCAGTGTCTCTGTGCCTGTTTAAAGGTGCAGTGTCTCTGTGCCTGTTTAAAGGTGCAGTGTCTCTGTGCCTGTTTAAAGGTGCAGTGTCTCTGTGCCTGTTTAAAGGTGCAGTGTCCCTGTGCCTGTTTAAAGGTGCAGTGTCTCTGTGCCTGTTTAAATTTGCAGTGTCCCTGTGCCTGTTTAAAGGTGCAGTGTCCCTGTGCCTGTTTAAAGGTGCAGTGTCTCTGTGCCTGTTTAAAGGTGCAGTGACCCTGTGCCTGTTTAAAGGTGCAGTGTCTCTGTGCCTGTTTAAAGGGAGAGGGAGTGAAATTTTGCTACTTTGCATCTCGCGTTACTGCCCCAGCTCACGAAATGGGGTGCAAGAGAGTTTGCGACTGGGCGCGGTGAGAACAGTGCTTTCCGCTAAAGTTGCCGGGAGTTTTGCAGTGACTCTGCTGCACTCCGTGATGCTGAAGTAATAACCATGCACAGCGCCCCGGACCAAAAATTGTCCCTCGCCCCCTGGTCCTGTGCCTGGCACTGACAACCACAGCTTCAGCAGTCGGGGTTCAGTCGGATGTCGGCTGGTGGAGCGCTACTTACAGGCACCGTAGTAATTCCCGCCTCCTGTATGGCTCAGAGTCGTGGACCATTTACAGTAGACAGCTCAAGTCGCTGGAGAAATACCATCCACGATGTCTCGCAAGATCCTACAAATCCCCTGGGAGGACAGACTCACCAACATTAGCGTCCTCGTCCAGGCCAACATCCCCAGCATTGAAGCACTGACCACACTCGATCAGCTCCGCTGGGCAGGCCACATAGTTCACATGCCAGACACGGGACTCCCAAAGCAAGCACTCTACTCGGATCTTGCCCACGGCAAACGAGCCAAAGGTGAGCAGGAGAAATGTTACACGGACACCCTCAAAGCCTCCCTGATAATGTGCGACATCCCCACTGGCACCTGGGAGTCCCTGGCCAAAGACCGCCCGAAGTGGAGGAAGAGCATGCGGGAAGGCGCTGAGCTCCTCAGTCTCGTCGCCGAGAGCATGCAGACGTCAAGTGCAGGCAGCGGAAAGAGCGTGCGGCAAACCAGACTCCCCACTCACCCTTTCCTTCAACCACTGTCTGTCCCACCTGTGACAGAGACTGTGGTTCTCGTATTGGACTGTTCAGCCAACTAAAAACTCATGCTCAGAGTGGAAGCAAGTCTTCCTCGATTCCGAGGGACTGCCTATGATGACTTACAGGCACCAGCATCTGGTTTACTTTTATTCGGCCAATAATGCTTCTTTCTTAGTTTCACATAGTCTCTGTGCCCATTTAAAGGGAGAGTCTCTGTGCCCGTTTAAAGGGAGAGTCTCTGTGCCCGTTTAAAGGGAGTTTCTTTGGATTTTCTGATTGCTTCAAACAGGGGTATGCCCCACTTTTGTGATTTGGAGAACAGGCAGTGATGTTAGCAGCAATGACACCGAACCTCAATGCTCATATCAGCATCTTGGAAAAGATAAGAGGAAGGCAGCAAAGTCCAAAAGGACGTTGCTTGAACAGCCAAGGAAAAGCAAGAGGCAAACGGAAATCCTCATAGGGGACTCCATCATCAGGCACACAGACAGCACCCTGTGTAGAGGTGAGGCTGTGTCAAGAGCAGACTTCTGTTTTCCAGGAGCCAAGATAGCTGATCTCCGGGATCGTGTGGATGAACTAATGAAAGGTGAGTGTCAGGATTCTGCAGTAGGTTTACATATTGGAACTAACGATATCATGGATAGAAGTCCATTTGTTTTGCAGGATTCCTACAAAAGCCTCATAGATGTCCTTCAGCAAAGGGGTGCAAGGTTAGTAGTCTCCGGGCTATTACCAGTCATGTCCAGATCGAGGGAGAGGAACAGGCAAATCCGTGGGATTCAACATCGGCTTCAGGACCTCTGCAAGAAGCAGCTTCACTTCATCAATAATCGTGAGGTGTTCCCTGGACAAGGTAAGTTGTTTAGGAGGGACAGCCTCCATCTTAACCTCTTGGGAGCTAAAAGGCTGGCAGAGGGTGCTGAATTATCCCCGAGTTCAGCAAGGGGATAGTGTAGATAAGTTCAAAGTTAGCCTTACTGCACATGATAATTACATAGCAGCAAAGCATGAAGATAAACCAGTTAGGAAGCAAACAAGAATTAATAGATGTGAGACCTTTTAAATTGCTTTCATGTAAATGCAAAGGAGTGTAAGAAGCAAATTGTTAGAATTGCAATCCTGTGATGTGTTGAAGAATTTAGACATTGTGTATTTCTCAGACATGACTAGATGATAATGATGGCACAGACATTCATCTAAAGGGCTACAAGGGTTTCAGAAAGGTTAGTGTAGGCCAAAGGGGAGGTGGGGTTGCTATTTTTATCTGTGAGAATCTAACAGCTCGAGAGAGAGACTTGATATTGCCTCATTAGGCACAGCTGAAGCTATCTGGGTTCAAGTGGACCAAGCTCACGGGCAGGGATTAATTATCGCTAATTGCCTGTATTTTCAATTGATCACTGCACTCTGGAATGGTTCCTACAGATTGGAAGGAGTCCCCATTTTTAAAAAAGGTGCCAATGCAGACCCAGGTAGCTGTAGGCCCATCAGTTTGACATCAGTAATAGGTAAAACTCCAGACACCATAAAGTCTCATGGCTTCAGGTCAAGCATGGATAAGGAAACCTGCTGATTACCACCTACTGCCCTCCATCAGCTGATGAATCAGTACTCCCCCATGTTGAACACCACTTGCAAAAAGCACTGAGAGTAGCAAGGACAGAGAACGTACTCTGGGTGGGGGACTTCAATGTCCATCATCAAGAGTGGCTCGGTAGCACCACTACTGACCGAGCTGGCCCAGTCCTGAAGGACATAGCTGCCAGACTGGGCCTGCAGCAGGTGGTGAGAGAACCAACATGAGGGAAAAACCTACTTGACCTCGTCCTCACCTGTTATGTATGTAAATCTGTAATTACTATGTCTAATCACCAGAGGGCTTATCCCCTGATGTCCCAAGGGATCCCACAATCCCTTGGGAGTACCTGCATAGAAGGAGGCCTCACAGGCTGGAGAAGCACTCTGAGACCTGCAATAAGGGACTATGGTCACACTTACTTTGAGCTTGCAGTATCTAGTCTGACTCCTTATCTAAGACATAACATCACCAATGTACCTGTTGCAGATGCATCTTTCCATGACAGCACTGGTAGCAGCGACCACCTCACAGTCATTCTGGAGATGAACTCTCATCTTCACACAGAGGACACCCTCCATTGTGTTGTGTGGCACTACCATCGTGCTAAATGGGATATATTCAGAACAAATCTAGCAGCTCAAAACTAGGCATCCATGAGGCACTGTGGGCCATCAGCAGCAGCAGAATTGTATTCCACCACAATCTGTAACCTCATGGCCCGGCATATCCCTCACTCTACCATTACCATCAAGCCAGGGGACCAACCCTGGTTCAATGAAGAGTGTAGAAGAACATGCCAGGAGCAGCACCAGACGTACCTAAAAATGAGGTGCCAATCTGGGAAAGTTGCAACACAGTAATACATGCATGCTTAAAAACAGAAGCAGCATGCTGTAGACAGGGCTAAGCAGTCCCACAACCAATGGATCAGATTAAAGCTCTGTAGTCCTGCCACATCCAGTGGTGAATGGTGGTGGACCATGAAACAATTAACGGGAGGAGGAGGCTCCATGAATATCCCCATCCTCAATGATGGCAGAGCCCAGCACGCGAGTGCAAAAGAAAAGACTGAAGTGTTTACAACCATCTTCAGCCAGAAGTGTCGAGTGGATGATCCATATCGGCCTCCTCCTGAGGTTCCCACCATCACAGAAGCCAGTCTTCAGCCAATTCGATTCACTCCACGTGATAGCAAGAAAGGGCTGAATGCACTGGATACAGCAAAGGCTATGGGCCCCGACAACATCCCGGCTGTTGTGCTGAAGACTTGTGCTCCAGAACTAGCTGTGCCTCTAGCCAAGCTGTTCCAGTACAGCTACAACACTGGCATCTACCCAACAATATAGAAAGCTGCCCAGGTATGTCCTGTCCACAAAAAGCAGGACAAATCCAATCCGGCCAATTACCGCTCCATCAGTCTACTCTCAATCATCAGCAAAGTGATGGAAGATGTCGTCCACAGTGCTATCAAGCGGCACTTACTCACCAATAACCTGCTCACTGATACCCAGTTTGGGTTCCCCCAGGACCACTCTGTTCCAGACCTCATTACAGCCTTGGTCCAAACATGGACAAAACAGCTGTACTCTAGAGGTGAGGTGAGAATGACTGCCCTTGACATCAAGGCAGTATTTGACTGAGTGTGGCATCAAGGAGCCCGAGTAAAAGTGAAGTCAATGGGAATCAGGGGGAAAACTCTCCACTGGTTGGAGTCATATCTAGCACAAAGGAAGATGGTTATGGTGGTTGGAGGTCAATCATCACAGCCCCAGGAGTTCCTCAGGGTAGTGTCCTCAGCCCAACCATCTTCAGTTGTTTTATCAATGACCTTCCTTCCATCATAATGTCAGAAATGAGGCTGTTCGCTGATGACTGCACAGTGTTCAGTTCCAACTCCTCAGATAATGGAGCAGTCCATGCCCGCTTACAGCAAGACGTGGACAACATTCAGGCTTGGGCAGATAAGTGGCAAGTAACATTCACGACACAAAAGTGCCAGGCAATGACTATCTCTAACAAGCAAGACACCACCACCCCATAACATTCAATGGCATTACCATCGCCGAATCCCCTACCATCAACATCCTCGGGATTACCATTGACCAGAAACTTAACTGGACCAGCCACATAAATACTGTGGCAACAAGAGCAGGTCAGAGGCTGGGTATTCTACGGCCAGTGTCTCACCTCCTGACTCCCCAAAGTCTTTTCACCATCTACAAGGCACAAGTCAGGAGTGTGATGGAATACTCTCCACTTGCCTGGATGGGTGCAACTGCGACAACACAAGCAGCTCGATACCATCCAGGACAAAGCAGGCCACTTTATTGGCACCCCATCGAACACCTTAAACATTCACTCCCTCCATCATCGATGTACCGTGGCTGCAGTGTTTACCATGTACAAGATGTACTGCAGCAACACGCCAAGGCTTCTTCGGCAGCATCTCCTGAACCCATAACTTCTACCACCTTGAAGGACAAGGGCAGCAGGCGCATGGGAACATCACCATCTCCATATTCCCCTCCGAGTCACACACCATCCCGATCTGGAAGCATATCGCCGTTCCTTCATTGCCGCTGAGTCAAAATCCTGGAACTCCCTTCCTAACAGTACTGTGGGAGTACCAACACCACACGGACTGCAGCGGTTCAAGAAGGTGGCTCCCCACCATCTTCTCAAGGGCAATTATGGATGGGCAATAAATACATAGAAAAAAGGTACAGGAGCAGGTCATTCGGCCCTTCGAGCCTGCACCACCATTCAATATGATCATGGCTGATCATGCATCTTCAGTACCCCATTCCTGCTTTCTCTCCATACCCCTCGATCCCTTTAGCTGTAAGGGCCACATCTAACTCCCTTTTGAATATATCGAACGGACTGGCCTCAACAACTTTCTCTGGTAGAGAATTCCACAGGTTCACAATTCTCTGGGTAAAGAAGTTTCTTCTCATCTCGGTCCTAAATGGCTTACCCCTTATCCTTAGACTGTGACCCCTGGTTCTGGACTTCCCCAACATCGGGAAATTCTTCCTGCATCTAATCTGTCCAATCCTGTCAGAATTTTATATGTTTCTATGAGATCCCCTCTCATTCTTCTAAATTCCAGTGAATATAAGCCTAGTCGATCCAGTCTTTCTTCATATGTCAGTCCTGCCATCCCGGAATCAGTCTGGTGAACCTTCGCTGCACTCCCTCAATAGCAAGAATGTCCTTCCTCAGATTAGGAGACCAAAACTGTACACAATATTCAAGTTGTGGCCTCACCAATGCCCTGTACATCTGCAGTAAGCCCTCCCTGCTCCTGTGCTCAAATCCTCTCGCTATGAAGGCCAACATGCCGTTTTCACCGCCTGCTGTACCTGCAGACCAACTTTCAATGACTGATGTACCATGACACCCAGGTCTCGCTGCACCTCCCCTTTTCCTAATCTGTCACCATTCAGATAATATTCTGCCTTCCTGTTTTTGTCACCAAAGTGGATAACCTCACATTTATCTACATTATACTGCATCTGCCATGCATTTGCCCACTCACCTAACCTGTCCAAGTCACCCTGCAGCCTCTGAGCATCGTCCTCACAGCTCACACTGCCACCCAGCTTGGTGTCATCTGCAAACTTGGAGATATTACATTCAATTCCTTCGTCTAAATCATTAATGTATATTGTTAATAGCTGGGGTCCCAGCACTGAAACTTACGGTACCCCACTAGTCACGGCCTGCCATTTTGAAAAAAAAAACGTTTATTTCTAATCTTTGCCTCCAGTCTGCCAACCAGTTCTCTATCCACGTCAATACATTACCCCCAATACCATGTGCTTTAATTTTGTACACTAATCTCATGTGGGACCTTGTCAAAAGCCTTTTGAAAGTCCAAATACACCACATCCACTGGTTCTCCCTTGTCCACTCTTCTAGTTACATCTTCAACATTTTTGAGAAGATTTGTCAAGCATGATTTCCCTTTCATAAATCCATGCCAACTTGGACCGAGCCATTCACTGCTTTCCAAAGCCGCTGCTATTACATCTTTAATAATTGATTCCAACATTTTCCCCACTACCGATGTCAGGCTAACCGGTCTATCATTCCCTGTTTTCTCACTCCCTCATTTTTTGAAAAAGTGGTTTTACATTCACTACCTTCCAATCCATAGGAACTGATCTAGAGTCTATAGAATGTTGGAAAATAACCACCAATGCATCCACTATTTCTAGGGCCACTTCCTTAAGTATTCTGTGATGCAGACTATCAGGCCCTGGGGATTTATCGTCCTTCAATCCCATCAATTTCCTGAACACAATTTCCTGACTAATAAGGATTTCCTTCAGTTCCCCCTTCTCGCTAGACCCTCGGTCCCCTAGAATTTCCGGAAAGTTATTTGTGTCTTCCTTAGTTTAGACAGAACCAAAGTATTTGTTCAATTGGTCTGCCATTTATTTGTTCCCCATTATAAATTCACCTGATTCTGACTGCAAGGGACTACATTTGTCTTCGCTAATCTTTTTCTCTTCACATATCTGTGGAAGCTTTTGCAGTCAGTTTTTATGTTCCCGGCAAGCTTCCTCTCATACTCTATTTTCTCCCTCCTAATTAAATGCTTTGTCCTCTGCTGAATTCTAAATTTCTCCCAGTCCTCAGGTTTGCTGCTTTTTCTGGCCAATTTATATGCCTCTTGCTTGGATTTAACACTATCCCCTAATTTCCCTCGTTAGCCACGGTTGAGCCAACTTCCCCGTTTTATTTTTACGCCAGACAGGGATGTCCAATTGTTGAAGTTCATCCATGTGATCTTTAAATGTCTACCATTGCCTATCCACCGTCAACCCTTTAAGTATCATTCGCTAGTCTATTCTAGCCAATTCACAAGTTGGTTCCTCGACATAATGGTCTAGAAAACCATCCCTTAGACACTCCAGGCAATCCTCCTCCACCGTATTGCGACCAGTTTGGTTAACCCAATCGATATGTAGATTAAAGTCACCCATGATAACTGCTCTATCTTTATTGTACGCACCCCTAATTTCCTGTGTGATGCCAACCCCAACCTCACTACTACTGTTTGGTGGTCAGTGCACAACTCCCACTAGCGTTTTCTGCAGCTCTACCCATACAGATTCCACATCATCCAAGCCAATGTCCTTCCTTACTATTGTGTTAATCTCCTCTTTAACCAGCAACGCTGGCCTTACCAGCGATGCCTACATCCCTTGAACGAATAAAAAAACGAATCAGACCCATCTGACCTCTCAAGTGGGTGTAAAAGATTCCATGACATTATTTTGAAGAAAAAATATCTCTCCGGTGTCCTGGTCAACATTTATCCCTCAACCAACATCACTAAAACAGAGGCTGTGAAAAGCATTTTATAAATTCAAGTCTTCCTTTAACAAAAGAGAAAAAGCTTAAAAATGGAACAGTCGATAACAGGACATCAATTAGCCTCCCCATGGAGAAATCAAGGAATCGATTCACTGTATGTAGGAAACAAAGCTAATTTATTTGACAGTTGTTTGACAGAGGGAGCAGAAAAGATTTACAAGAATGATTAAGAAACATAGAAAATGAGTGTAGGAGTAGGCCATTCTGCACTTCGAGCCTGCACCACCATCCAATAAGATCATGGCTGATCATTCCCTCAGTACCTCTTTCCTGCTCTCTCTCCATACCCCTTTGATCCCTTTAGCCATAAGGGCCATATCTAACTCCCTCTTGAATATATCCAATGAACTGGCATCATCAACTCTCTGTGGTAGAGAATTCCACAGGTTAACAACTCTCTGAGTGAAGAAGTTTCTCCTCATCTCAGTACTAAAAGGCCTACCCCTTATCCAAAGACTGTGTTCCCTGGTTCTGGACTTTTCCATCATCGGGAACATTCTTCCCGCATCTAACCTGTCCAGTCCCGTCAGAATCTTGTAAGTTTCTGTGAGATTCCCTCTCATCCTTCTAAACTTCAGTGTATAAAGGCCTAGTTGATCCAGTCTCTCCTCATATGTCAGTCCCACCATCCCAGGAATCAGTCTGGTGAACCTTCGCTGCACTCCCTCAATAGCAAGAACGTCCTTCCTCAGGTTAGAAGACCAAAATTGAACACAATATTCCAGGTGAGGCCTCACCAAGGCCCTGTACAACTGCAGTAAGACCTCCCTGCTCCTATACTCAAATCCCCTAGCTATGAAGGCCAACATACCATTTGCTGCCTTCACCGCCTGCTGTACTTGCATGCCAACTTTCAATGACTGATGAACCATGACACCCAGGTCTCGTTGCACCTCCCCCTTTCCTAATCTGCTGCCATTCAGATAATATTCTGCCTTTGTGTTTTTGCCCCCAAGTGGATAACCTTACATTTATCCACATTATACTGCATCTGCCATGCATTTGCCCACTCACATAACCTGTCCAAGTTACCCTGCAGCCTCTAAGCATCCTCCTCACAGCTCACACCGCCACCCAGTTTAGTGTCATCTGCAAACTTAAGATAGTACATTCAATTCCTTCATCCAAATCATTGATGTATATTGTAAATAGCTGGGGTCCCAGCACTGAACCCTGCGGCACCCCACTAGTCATTGTCTACCATTCTGAAAAGGACACGTTTATTTCCACTCTTTGCTTCCTGTCTGCCAACCAGTTCTCTATCCACGTCAGTACATTACCCCCAATACCATGTGCCTTAATTTTGCACACCAATCTCTTGTGTGGGACCTTGTCAAAAGCCTTTTGAAAGTCCAAATACACCACATCGACTGGTTCTCCCTTGTCCACTCCACTAATTTTGTCCACATCCTCAAAAACTTCCAGAAGATTTGTCAAGCATGATTTCCCTTTCATAAATCCATGCTGACTTGGAACGATCCTGTCACTGCTTTCCAAATGCGCTGCTATTTCATCTTTAATAATTGATTCAAACATTTTCCCCACTACTGATGTCAGGCTAACCGGTCTATAATTACCCGTTTTCTTTCTCCCTCCTTTTTTAAACAGTGGTGTTACATTAGCTACCCTCAAGTCCATAGGAACCGATCCAGAGTCGATAGACTGTTGGAAAATGACCACCAATGCATCCACTATTTCTATGGCCACTTCCTTAAGTACTCTGGGATGCAGACCATCAGGCCCTGGGGATTTATCGGCCTTCAATCCCATCAATTTCCCTAACACAATTTCCCGCTTTATAAGGATATCCTTCAGTTCCTCCTTCTTCCTAGACCCTCGGTTCCCTTGTATTTCCGGAAGGTTATGTGTGTCTTCCTTCGTGAAAACAGAACCAAAGTATTTGTTTAACTGGTCTGCCATTTCTTTGTTCCCCATTATAAATTCACGCGAATCTGACTGCAAGGGACTTATGTATGTTTTCACTAATCTTTGTCTCTTCACACATCTATAGAAGCTTTTGCAGTCAGTTTTTAATGTTCCGAGCAAGTTTCCTCTCATACTCTATTTTCCCCCTCCTAACTAAACCCTTTGTCCTCCTCTGCTGTATTGCAAAATTCTCCCAGTCCTCAGGTTTGCTGCTTTTTCTGGCCAATTTATATGCCTCTTCCTTGGATTTAACACTATCCTTAATTTCCCTTGTTAGCCACGGTTGAGCCACCTTCCCCGTTTTATTTTTACTCCAGACATGGATGTACAATTGTTGAAGTTCATCCACGTGATCTTTAAATGTTTGCCATTGCCTATCCACCGTCAACCCTTTAAGTATCACTCACCAGTCTATTCCAGCCAATTCACGTCTCATACCATCGAAGTTACCTTTCCCCAAGTTCAGGACCCGAGTCTATGAATTAACTGTGTCACTCTCCATCTTAATAAAGAATTCTACCATATTATGGTCATTATTTCCCAAGGGGCCTCGCACAACAAGATTTGCGGGATGAGGGACTTCAGTTACATGGATAGACTGAAGAACCTGGGGGTGGTCTTAGAACAGAGAAGGTTGAGAGATTTGATAAAATCATGAGGGGTCTGGACAGAATAGAGAGAAAATATTCCCATTGGCGGAAGGGTCGAGAACCAGAGGACACAGATTCAAGGTGATCGGCAAAAGAACCAAAGGCAACACGAGAAAAAACTTTTTTTTACGCAGCGAGTGGTTAGGATCTGGAATGCACGGCCTGAAAGGCTGGTGGAGGCAGATTCAATCTTGGCTTTCAAAAAGTGAATTGGATAAGTACCGGAAATAAAGCATTTGCAGGGCTACGGGGAAAGGGCAGGGAGTGGGACTCGCTGAAGTGCTCTTACAGAGAGCCGGCACGGGCTCGACGGTCCGAAAGGCCTCCTTCTCTGCTGTAACCATTCTATGATATCCAGAAAATTAAACTCCAGCCCAGTTGCAGGGATTAATTACACCAGCGGCAACAAACCCCAACTGTCCGAGTGAACATGGTTCAGTCCGGGATGTGATTAACGGCAACAATAACAGCAGAGTCCAACCCCTGCAGTCCCCTGTGAATTCGCTGGTGTGTCAGCAGGTCACATGTTCGAGTGAATCCCTTCCCACATTCAGAGCAGATGAACGGTCTCTCCCCAGTGTGAATGCGTTGGTGTGTCAGCAGGGTGGATGAATCAGTGAATCCCTTCCCACACTCGGAGCAGGTGAACGGCTTCTCCCCAGTGTGAACTTGCTGGTGTGCCAGCAGCTGGGATGATCGAACGAAACCCTTTCCACATTCAGAGCAGATGAACGGTCTCTCCCCAGTGTGAATGCGTTGGTGTGTCAGCAAGTTGGATAAACAAGTAAAGCCCTTCCCACACTCGGAGCAGGTGAATGGCCTCTCCCCAGTGTGAGTGCACAGGTGTGCCCGTAGGCTGGATGACTGAGTGAAGCCCTTCCCACACATGGGACAGGTAAATGGCCTCTCCCCAGTGTGAATACGTTGGTGTGCTAGCAGGTGGGATGAACGAGTGAATCTCATCTCACACACCGAGCAGGTGAACGGCCTCTCCCCAGTGTGAACTCGCTGGTGTGCTCGCAGGTGGGATGAACGAGTGAATCCCTTCCCGCACACAGGACAGATGAATGGCCTCTCCCCAGTGTGAACTCGCTGGTGTACCAACAGAGCGGATGACCGAGTGAATCCCTTCCCACACACGAGGCAGGTGAACGGCCTCTCTCCGGTGTGACTGCGTCGATGAGTTTCCAGCTCAGATGGGTAATTGAATCCCTTCCCACAATCTCCACATTTCCACGGTTTCTCCATGGTGCAGGTGTCCTTGTGTCTCTCCAGGTTGGACGATCAGTTGAAGCCTCGTCCACACACACAATACATGAACGGTTTCTCCCCGCTGTGAATAGTGCGATGTTTTTTCAGGCTGTGTAACTGGTTAAAGCTCTTTCCACAGTCAGTGCACTGGAACACTCTCACTCGGGTGTGTGTGTCTCGGTGCTTTTCCAGTCACACTAATGTTGAAAATCTTTTCCCACAGACAGAACAGACAAATGTTTCTCCTTCCACATTCAAAGGCCGATGATATACAGGTGAATCGAGTGACTCTGTCAGATCTCGATATGATTGGTTGGAGTTTCCCGTCTGCAAATCCTCCTTTTCTAATATCCTGTAAAAGGAGTTTACAAAAGTCAGCACTGGAAGTGCAGGATAGAAATGGAGGACAGACAATCCTAGTTTCTACGGAACATTCTTTCCTCTCTTGTTCCCCCAAAGCTGTAAATTCCCGTCCCACACACTCTCCCTCCTCCTGCTGCTGAAATCCAAAGTCATCGCACCATCGCCATCATTTCTTTCTTCCATCTGCTGTTTTCTCACTCCCTCTTCTCTGGTTGAGTTCAGTTCTACATTCCTAGTGTGCAGACTGAGAATAAATGAGGAATGATTTTCTCTCCTGGTCACTGGGACTCTAAAGCCCCGCCCACCCTCTGCTCCTGTAGCAAGATAGCCGCGCAGGCACCCTGATCCTGTCCAAGAATTTGGCTAGTTACCCCAAGCAGTCGGGTCTATCACCGCGGGTCAAACATGGGGCCTGCGGGCTCGTATTCGGGGCCTGAGGCCTACACCAGGTATTTATGAAGCTGCCCAGCCCACCCAGGGGTCCAATTCCTCAGCTGAGCCCACAAGCTCCTACCGACTCGCAGAACGTCTCTTCCGCCTCTGACCACCTCCACCACTGGCACTGCACCTGCTCAGAGCACAGCCCGGTCCCGCGTCTGGGCTCCTGTTGTCATTGATAGAGCACTTTACCCCTGCGCGGGGGATTCTGGCTACAGAAGTAAACGTTGCAACATTTGGTAGTGAAATGGGTTGATTCAGGACAGACAGCAGGGATTATTGCAGGAAATAACACAGTGCAGTGAGAAAGGAAATGCAGGGGATGTTGTGTAGATGGATTGTCAAAAGGTGTTTGATAAGGTGCCGGACAGGAGGCTTATTGATCAAATTAAGGCTCACGGTATTAAAGGGAGTGGGGCTGTGTGGAGAGGAAGTTGGGTAAAGGCCAGAAAACAGAGAGTAGTGGTTAATGGATGTTCTTCAGACTGGAGGGATGTAAACAGTGGTGTCCCCAGGGTCAGTGTTGGGACCATTGCTCTTAATATAGAGAAATGATCTGGGCTAAGGTATAAACACATAAGAATTAGAAGCAGGAGTAGGCCATTTGTCTCCTCGACCCTGCTCTGCCATTCAAGACCATACTGATTCATCAATTGATCCACCGCTACGAAAATCAATAATAAGGATAAAACCGGACGGACCACCCGGCATCAACCTCCGCCCCGGTTACGGACACAACAACGGCGCACCCAGCCCAGTCTTTCCCACCAACATCTGGGGACCTGTGCCAAAATTGGGAGAGATGTCCCAGACTAGTCAAGCAACAGCCTGACATCGTCATACTCACAGAATCATACCTTTCAGCCAATGTCCCAGACTCCTCCATCACCATCCCTGGGTATGTCCTGTCCCACCGTCAGGACAGACCCACCAGGGGTGGCAGCACAGTAGTATACAGTCGGGAGGGTGTGGCCCTGGGAGTCCTCAACATTGACTCCGGACCCCATGAAGTCTCGTGGCTCGAGGTCAAGCATGGGCAAGGAAACCTCCTGCTGATTACCACCCACCGCCCTCCCTCAGCTGATGAATCAGTACTCCTCCATGTTGAACACCACTTGGAAGAAGCACTGAGAGTAGCAAGGTGCACAGAATGTACTCTGGGTGGGGGACTTCAACGTCCATCAAGACTGGCTCGGCAGCACCACTACTGACCGAGTCCTGAAGGACATAGCTGCCAGACCGGGCCTGCAGCAGGTGGTGAGAGAACCAACACGAGGGGGAAAACCTACTTGCGTCCATCCCTTCGGAAAGGGCCCGAGAGTGGGAGCAGCGGTAAGCCTACAAAGGGCGTGAGTCAGCCGAGCAGCGGGACTTCGGAAAGGGCCCGAGAGTGGGAGCAGCGGTAAGCCTACAAAGGGTGTGAGTCAGCCGAGCAGCGGGACTTCGGAAAGGGCACAGAGTGGGAGCAGCGGTAAGCCTACAAAGGGCGTGAGTCAGCCGAGCAGACAGCCGAAACAGCACCAAGTGACCTGGGAGGGTAAGAAGTAAAAAGATTCAAAGTGTGATATCACAGGAAAGCAGGGAAGTGATTGGTTGGTCAGTTTTTCTCTCTTTTCTTGGGCATTGGTTTAAATTAAGAGCTGGGATTAAAAATCTAAACTTTCAAAACGTGAAAACTTAATTAAATCCATTCGAGATGGCAGGGCAGGCGATGTGTTACTGCTGCTACATGTGGGAGCTGGTTGACCCCATTGAGGTCCACGGCGACCACATCTGCAGTAAGTGTTGGCTGCTCGAGGAACTTCGGCTCCGCGTTGATGAGCTGGAGTCCGAGTTGCAGACACTGCGACACATCAGGGAGGGGGAGACTTACCTGGACACTGTGTTCCAGGAGGCTGTCACACCCCTTAGATTAATTAATTCAAATTTGGTCCGTGGTCAGGGACAGGAGGGTGTGACTATGAGCGAGGCAGCTGTGGGGACCCAGGAGGTAGTGATGGAGGAGCCTCAGCCCTTGCAATTGTCCAACAGGTACGAGATTCTTGTTCCCTGTTTGGACGAGGGCTGGGACTGCAGGGAGGATGAGCAAACTGACCACAGCGCCGTGGTACAGGAGGCCATTCAATGGGGGGAGTAAAAATAAATGCTGTAGTGGTAGGAAAGAGTATAGTTAGGGGGATAGATACTGTTCTCTGCAGCCGAGAGCGGGAGTCCCGAAGGTTGTGTTGTCTGCCCGGTGCCAAGGTTAAGGACATCTCCTCCGGGCTGGAGAGTGGGAGGGGGGAGATCCAGTTGTCGTGGTCCACGTAGGGACCAATGACGTAGACAGAACAAAGAAAGAGGTTCTGCTGAGGGATTTTGAGCAGCTAGGGGCTAAATTAAAAAGCAGAACCACAAAGCCAATAATCTCTGGATTACTACCCGTGCCACAAGCAAATTTGCATAGGGTAAATAAGATCAGAGAGATGGACACGTGGCTCAAAGACTGGTGTGGGAGAAATGGGTTTCGGTTCATGGGGCACTGGCACCAGTACTGGGGGGGGTGGGGGGGAAAGAGGGTTCAGGCTAGCAGAAATTTGAAAAGTCAAAGAGCAAGGAGAAGGCAATAGAGCAGGGTAGCAGTGGGGGAAATGATAACCAGACTGTGACAGGAAGGGACAGAATGTATAAAATAAGAGTGTAACAGAAAGTAGGGTCAAAGCAGGGGAAAATGGTAAAAAGACAAAATTAAAAGCTCTTTATCTGAATGCACGAAACATTTGTAACAAGATAGATGAGTTGACAAGACAAATAGATACAAGTGGGTATGATCTGACAGCCATTACAGAAACGTGGTTGCAAGGTGACCAAGGCTGGGAACTGAATATTCAGGGGTATTTAACAATTCAGAAGGATAGACAGAAAGGAAAAGGTGAGGTAGTTCTGTCAATAAAGGATGAGATCAGTGCAGTAGTGAGAAATGATATTGGCTCAGAAGATCAAGATGTAGAATCAGTTTGAGTGGAGATAAGAAATAATAAGGGGAAGAAGTCACTGGTGGGCGTAGTCCATAGGCCCCCTAACAGTAGCTACACTGTTGGACGGAGTATAAATCAAGAAATAATGGAGGCTTGTAAGAAAGGTACGGCAATAATCATGAGCGACTTTAATCTTCATGTTGATTGGACAAATCAAGTTGGCCAAGGTCGACTTGAGGAAGAGTTTATAAGAGTGTATCCAGGATGGTTTCCTTGAAGAGCAAGTTGAAGAAACCAATCAGGGAGCAGGCTATCTTAGATCTGGTACCGTGTAATGAGACAAGATTAATAAATTATCTCATAGTAAAAGATCCTCTCAGAAAAAGTGAACATAACATGGTTGAATTTCAAATTCAGTTGGAGGGTGAGAAAGTCAGACCTCAAACCTGATTCTAAATAAAGGCGACTATAAGGTATGAAAGCAGAACTGGGGATGTTCGCTGATAACTGCACAGTATTCAGTTCCATTTGCAACTCCTCAGATAATGGAGCAGTCCATGCCCGCTTGCAGCAAGACCTGGACAACATTCAGACTTGGGCAAGTGACATTCGCGCCACTCAAGTGCCTGACAATGACTATATCCAACAAGTGAGAGTCTAACCACCGCCCCTTAACATTCAATGGCATTACCATCGCCGAATCCCCTACCATCAACATCCTGGGGTCACCATTGACCAGAAACTTAACTGGACCTGCCAAATAAATACTGTGGCAACACGAGCAGGTCAGAGGCTGGGTATTCTGCGGTGAGTGTGTCATCTCCTGACTCCCCAAAGCCTTTCCATCATCTACAAGGCACAAGCCAGGAGTGTGATGGGATACTCTCCACTTGCCTGGATGAGTGCAGCTCCAACAACACTCAAGAAGCTCGACACAATCCAGGACAAAGCAGCCCGCTTGATTGGCACCCCATCCACCACCTTAAACATCCACTCCCTCCACCACCGGCGTACCGTGGCTGCAGTGTGTACCATCTACAAGATGCACTGCAGCAACTCGCCAAGGCTTCTTCGGCAGCACCTCCCAAACCCGCGACCTCTAACATCGAGAAGGACAAGGGCAGCAAGCGCATGGGAACACCACAACCTCCACATTCCCCTCCAAGTCATACACCATCCTGACTTGAAAGCATATCGCCATTCCTTCATCGTCGCGAGGTCAAATTCCTGGAACTCCCTCCCTAACAGCACTGTGGCACTACCATCACCACACAGACTGCAGCAGTTCATGAAGGTGGCTTACCACCATCTTCTCAAGGGCAATTAGGGATGGGCAATAAATGCTGGCCTTGCCAGCGACGCCTACATCCCATGAACGTATAAAAAAAAAAGTTGGCTTAAGTCAACTGGGAAAATAGATTAAAGTGTAAGACGGTTGAGAAGCAGTGACAGACAATTAAGGAGATATTTCATAACTCAACAAAAATATATTTCAGTGAGAAGGCAAGACTTTAAGCGAAGGGAGAACCATCCGTGGCTAACGAAGGAAGTAAAGGATGGTATCAATTTGAAAACAATGTCATACAAAGTGACCAAGATCAGTGGGAGGCCAGAGCATTGGCAAATTTTTTAAAAACAGCAAATGATGACTAAAGAAATAATAGAGAGGGAAGATAGATTATGAGAGTAAACTAGCAAGCAATATAAAAAAGATAGTATGAGCTTCTACAGGTATGTAAAAAGGATAGGGTAAATAAAGTAAACGTTGGTCCCTTAGAGGATGAGACTGGGGAATTAATAATGGGGAACAGGGAAATGGCAGAGACTTTGAACAAATAATTTGTATCAGTCTTCACGGTAGAAGATACTAAAAACATCCCAATAATAGATAATCAAGGGACTATAGCGAGGGAGGAACTTAAAGCAATCACTATCACAAAAAAAGGGCTCAGTAAAATAATGGGACTAAAGATGGAAAAGTCCCCTGGACCTGATGGCTTGCAAGCTTGGGTCTTAATACACAGTAATGGTCCCACTTCATTGTCCCATCAAATACTCCAAGGGCCCACACAGCACGGGTTAGATACAGAGTAAAGCTCCCTCTATACTGTCCCATCAAACACTCCCAGGGGAGGTACAGTACGGGTTAGATACAGAGTAAAGTTTTCTCTACACTGGCCAATAGATGCTCCAAGAGCAGGAATTGCATGGGTTAGGCAGAGGGTAAAGCTCCCTTTATACTCCCCGATCAAACAATGCCAGGGCAGGCAGAGCATATGCTAGATAAGAGCAAGGCTCCTTCTATACTGTCCCATCAAACACTCCCAGGACAGGTACAGCACAGGTTAGATACAGAGTAATTCTCCGTCTACATTATCCATCAAACACTCGCAGAGCAGGTACAACACAGGTTAGATACAAAGTAAAGCTCCCTCTACATTGTCCTATCAAATACTCTCAGGGCAGGTACAGCATGGGTTAGGTACCGATTAAAGCTCCCTCTACACTGTCGCATCAAACACTCGCAGGGCAGGTATCGCAAAATTAGATGCAGAATAAATCTCCCTCGACAGTGTCCCATCAAAAACTCCCAGAGCAGGTATAGCACGAGTCAGAAAGAGAGTAAAGTTCCATCTACTATTCCAAGAGCAGGTACAGCTTATGTTAGATACAGAGTAAACCTCCCTCTACACTGTCCTATCAGACACAACTAGGGCAGGTAGAGTATGGGTTAGATACAGAGGAAAGCTTCCTCTGAAGTGTCCCATCAATCACTCACAAGACAGGTACAGCACGGGTTATGTGGAGAGTAAAGCTCTCTCTACACTCTGGGGGGAGAGTTGAACAGCCAGAGGTTATGGTTCACATCGGTACCAATGACATGGGTAGGAAGAGGGATGAGGTCCTGCAGGCAGAGTTTAGGGAGCTAGGAGATAAATTAAAAAGCAGGACCTCAAAAGGTAGTAATCTCTGGATTACTCCTGGTGCCACGAGCTAGTGAGTACAGAAATAGGAGGATCGAGCAGATGGCTGGAGAGATGGTGCAGGCGGGAGGGCTTTAGCTTCCTGAGGCATTGGAACTGCTTCCGGGGGAGGCGGGACCTGTACAAGCCGGACGGGTTGCACCTCAACATAGCAAGGACCAATATCCTTGCGGGTGGGTTTGCTAGTGCTGTTGGGGAGGGTTTAAACTAGCTTGACAGGGGGATGTGAACCTGAAAAAGATTCAATAGGGAGAGGAGTAAAGCTGGAATTAGAAAGCAAAAATAAAGAAAGTGAATTTGAAGGAGAGGATACAAGCAGGATAAAAAAAGGTAAAAAAAAAACTTAAAGGCACTGTGTCTAAATGCACGAAGCATTTGTAACAAAATAGATAAGTTGACGGCACAATTTGAGACAAATGGATATGATCTGATAGCCATTACAGAGACGTGGTTGCAAGGTGACCAGGACTGGGAATTATATATTCAGGGGTACTTGACAATCCGGTAGGACAGACAGAAAGGAAAAGGAGGTGTGGTAGCTCTATGGATAAAGGATGGAATCACTGCAATAGTAAGAAACGATATTGGCTCAAATGATAAGAGTGTTGAGACAGTTTGGGTGGAGATAAGGAATAATAAGGGGAAAAAGTCACTGGTGGGTAGAGTCTATAGGCCCCCGAACAGTAACAACTCTGTTGCTTGGAGCATAAACCAGGAAATAGTGGGGGCTTGTAAAAAGGGAACAGCAATAATCATAGGTGATATTAACCTCTATATTGATTGGACAAATCAAATTGGTCAGGGCAGCCTTGAGGAGGAGTTCATGGAGTGCATAATGGACAGGTTCCTTAAGCAGTCTGTAACAGAACCAACCAGGAGGCAGGCTATCTTAGATCTGATCCTGTGTAATGAGACAGGATTAATAAACAATCTCCTAGTAAAGGATCCCCTCGGAATGAGTGATCATAACATGATTGAATTTCAAATTCAGATGGAGGGTGAGAAAGTTGGATCTCTAACCAGCGTACTAATCTTAAATAAAGGAGACTATGAAGGTATGAGGGCAGAGTTGGGTAAAGTGCACTGAGAAAATAGATTAATGTGTAGGACGGTTGATGAACTGTGGTGTACATTTAAGGAAATATTTCACAACTCTCAAGAAAAATACATTCCATCAAGGAGGAAAGGGTGCAAGAGAAAAGATAGCCATCCGTGGCTAACTAAAGAAATAAAGGACGGTATCCAACTAAAAACAAGGGCATACAAAGTGACCAAAACTAGTGGGAGGACAGAAGACTAGGAAGCTTTTAAAAGTCAGCAAAGAACGACTAAAAAAATTAAGAAGAAAGGGAAGATAGACTATGAGAGTAAATTAGCACAAAATATAAAAACAGATAGCAAGAGTTTCTATAGGTATATAAAAAGGAAAAGAGTGGCTAAAGTAAATGTTGGTCCCTTAGAGGACGAGACCGGGGAATTAATAATGGGGAACATGGAGATGGCAGAAACTCTGAACAAATATTTTGTATCAGTCTTTACGTTAGAGGACACCAACAATATTCCAACAGTGGATAGTCAAGGGGCTATTGGGGGGGGGGGGGGGAAAGAACTTAACACGATCACAATCACTAGGGAGGTGGTACTCAGTAAGATAATGGGACTAAAGGCAGATACATCCCCTGGACCTGATGGCTTGCATCCTAGGGTCTTAAGAGAAGTAGCGGCAGGGATTGTAGATGCATTGGTTGTAATTTACCAAAATTCCCTGGATTCTGGAGAGATCCCAGCAGATTGGAAAACTGCAAATGTAACGCCCCTATTTAAAAAAGGAGGCAGACAAAAAACAGGAAACTTTACACCAGTTAGCCTAATATCTGTGGTTGGGAAAATGTTGTCCTTGTCCATTATTAAAGAAGCAATAGCAGGACATTTGGATAAGCAAAATTCGATCAGGCAGAATCAGCATGGATTTATGAAGGGGAAGTCATGTTTGATAAATTTGCTGGAGTTCTTTGAGGATGTAACGAACAGGGTGGATAAAGTGGAACCAGTGGATATGGTGTATTTGGACTTCCAGCAGGCATTTGACAACGTGCTACATAAAAGGTTGCCGCACAAGATAAAAGTTCACGGAGTTGGGGGTAATATATTAGCATGGATAGAGGATTGGCTAACTAATAGAGAACAGAGAGTCGGGATAAATGGTTCATTCTCTGGTTAGCAACCAGTAACTAGTGGGGTGCCGCAGGGATCAGTGCTGGGTCCCCAACTATTTTCAATCTATATTAACTACTTGGACGAAGGGACTGAGTGTAACATAGCCAAGTTTGCTGACAATACAAAGATGGGTGGAAAAGCAATGTGTGAGCAGGACACAAAAAATCTGCAGAAGTACATAGACAGGCTCAGTGAGTGGGCAAAAATTTGGCAGTTGGAGTATAATGTTGGAAAGTGTGAGGTCATGCACTTTGGCAGAAAAAAATCAAAGAGCAAGTTATTATTTAAATGGAGAAAGATTGCAAAGCGCCACAGTACAGCGGGACCTGGGGGTACTTGTGCATTAAACACAAAAGGATAGTATACAGATACAGCAAGTGATCAGGAAGGCGAAAGGTATCTTGGACTTTATTGCAAAGGAGTTGGAGTATAAAAGCAGGGAAGTCTTGCTGCAGCTATACAAGGTTTTGGTGAGGCCACACCTGGAATACTGTGTTGAGTTTTGGTTTCCATATTTACAAAAGGATATCGTTGCTTTGGAGGCAGTTCACAGAAGGTTCACTTGGTTGATTCCGGGGATGAGGGTTGATTTATGAGGAAAGGTTAAGTAGGTTGGGCCTCTACTCACTGGAGTTCAGAAGAATGAGAGACGATCGTATCGAAATGTATAAGATTATGAGGGGGCTCGACAAGGTGGATGCAGAGAGGATGTTTCCACTGATGGGGGAGACGAGAACTAGAGGGCATGATCTTAGAATAAGGGGCCGCCCATTTAAAACACAGATGAGGAGAAATTTCTTCTCTCACAGGGTTCTAAATCTGTGGAATTCTCTGCCACAGAAAGCTGTAGAAGCTGGGACATTGAATAAATTTAAGATAGAAATCGACAGTTTCTGAAACGAAAAGGGATAAGGGGTTATGGGGAGCGGGCGGGGAAGTGAAGCTAAGTCCATGATCTTATTGAATGGCGGAGCAGGATCGAGGGGCCATATGGCCTACTCCTGTTCCTTATGCTCTTATGTACACTGTCTAATGAAACGTTCCCAGGGTAGGTGCAGCACGGATTAGATGCAGAGTAAACCTCCGCCTACACTGTCCCATCAGAGACTCCCAGGGCAGGTACAGCATGGGTTAGATATAGCGTAACACTCCCTGTACACTGTCCCATCAACCACTTCCAGGGCAGGTATGGAACATAAGAAATAGGAGCAGGAGTAGACCATTTGTCCCTTTGAGCCTGCTCCGCCATTCAATAAGATCATGGCTGATCGGATCCAGGTCTCAACTCCACTTCACTGCCCACTCCCCATAATCCTTGACCCACTTATCGTTCAAAAATCTGTCTATCCCCACCTTAAAAACATTCAATGACCCAGCCCCCACAGCTCTCTGAGGTCGAGAATTCCAAAGATTCACAACCCTCAGATAAGAAATTTCTCCTCATTTCAGTTTTAAATGGGCGACCCCTTATTCTGAAACTATGCCCTCTAGTTCTAGATTCCCCCACGAGGGGAAACATCCTCTCTGTCAAGCCCCCTCAGAATCTTATACGTTTCAATAAGATCACCTCTAAGTCTTCTAAATTCCAATGAGTACAGGCCCAATCTGCTCAACCTTTCTCATTATGAAAACCCCTTCATCTCAGTTATACACCTCGGGAACTTTCTCTGAACTGCCTCCAGTGCAAGTATATCCTTCCTGAAATAAGGAGACCAAAACTGTACGCAGTACTCCAGGTGTGGTCCTACCAACACCCTGTACAGTTGCAGCAGGATTTCCCTACTTTTATACTCCATCCCCCTTGCAATAAAGGCCAACATTCCATTTGCCTTCCAGATTAATTGCAGTAACTGCATGCTAACTTTTTGTGTTTAATGTACAAGGACTCCCAGATCCCACTGTACCACTGCATTTTGTAATCTCACAATTTAAATAATAATTTGCTTTATTATTTCTCCAACCAAAGTGGATAAGCTCACATTTTCCCACATTATACTCCATCTGCCAAAGTTTTGCCCACTCACTTAGCCTCTCTATATCCCTTTGTAGATTATTGGCGTCCTCTTCACAACTTGCTAAGTTAGCACAGGTTTGGCACACAATAAATCTCCGTCTACATTATCCCATCAAACACTCCCAGGGCAGGTACAGTATGGGTTAGATTCAGAGAAAAGCTCCCGCCACACTGTCCCATCAAATACTCCCAAGGCAGTTACAGTATGGGTTAGATAGACAGAAAAGCTTCCTCTAAACTGTCCCGTCAAACTCTGCCAGATCAGGTACAACATGGGTTAGATACAGCGCAAAGCTTCCTTTACATTATCCTGTCAAAAACTCCCAGGACAGGTACAGCACAGGGTTAGATAAAGAGTAAAACTCTCTCTATACTATCCCATCAAACAGTCCCGGGACATGTACAACATGGGTTAGAAAAAGAGTAAAACTCTCTCTATACTATCCCATCAAACAGTTCTGGGACATGTACAACACGGGTTAGATACAGAGTAAAGCTCCCTCTAAACTGTCCCATCAAACACCCCCAGGGCAGGTACAGCACAGGTTAGATACAGAGTAAACCTCCCTCTACATTGTCCCAGCAAACAATCCCAGGGCAGGTACAGCACGGGTTAGATACAGAGTAAAACTCCCTATGCACTGTCCCATCAAACAATCCCAGGGCAGGTACAGCACGGGTTAGATACAGAGTAAAACTCCCTATGCACTGTCCCATCAAACAATCCCAGGGCAGGTACAGCACGGGTTAGATACAGAGTAAAACTCCCTGTGCACTGTCCCATCAAACAATCCCAGGGCAGGTACAGCACGGGTTAGATACAGGGTAACTCTCCCTTACTGCAACAGTGACTACAATCCAAAAGTACTTCATTGGCTGTAAAGCGCTTTGAGGACTCCGGTGGTCGTGAAAGGCGCCAAATAAATTCAAGTCTTTCTCCCTCTTCACTGTCCCATCAGACACTGCCAGCCCATAATGAGCAGGGCTCAGGGAGGTTGGTTGCTAGGCACTGCAGTGATGTCATAAAGCAGGGCCATTCAGCCCAGTGGGTCCTCTCCATGTCCCTTTAAAGGTGGAGAGCTGGGACATCCTGTCTCAACACACATCCCCCTGTTCATACTGAGAATCCTCGGGGAAGGCCCAAGGCCGAGTGTGGAACACAACCAAGGGGGAAAGGGGAGGCGAGCTGGGACATCCTGTCTTAACACACAGGAGGAGAGATGGTGCAGTGTGGGAGAGGAGGGAGGAGTCTGCTCATTCCCAGGGGCAGATCAGACAAAGTGCTTTAAGTGGTGGGTCCAGCAGTGAAACTGAAAACAAACCAAAGGGAATAAATAAAGATCCAATCCAAGGGAACAAGCAACGGTCATTTGGCAGAATTATTCAATGGGCGAGCATCGACTGCTTATTGTGGGAAGTTCCACACTTCCACACAGCTTTTTCATAGTGCGCAACAAAAATATATTCCAGTGAAAAAGAAGGGCGGCAAGAGAAGGGATAACCAGCCGTGGATAACCAAGGAAATAAAGGAAAGTATCAAATCAAAGACCAATGCGTATAAGGTGGCCAAGGTTAGTGGGAAACTAGAGGATTGGGAAAATTTTAAGCAACAGCAAAGAATGACTAAAAAAGCAATAAAGAAAGGGAAGATAGATTACGAAGGTAAACTTGCGCAAAACATAAAAACAGATAGTAAAAGCTTTTACAGATATATAAAATGGAAAAGAGTGACTAAAGTAAATGTTGGTCCCTTAGAAGATGAAAAGGGGGATTTAATAATGGGAAATGTGGAAATGGCTGAGACCTTAAACAATTATTTTGCTTCCGTCTTCACAGTGGAAGACACAAAAACGATGCCAAAATTTGCAGGCCACAGGAATGTGGGAAGGGAGGACCTTGAGACAATCACTATCACTAGGGAGGTAGTGCTGGACAGGCTAATGGGACTCAAGATAGACAAGTCCCCTGGTCCTGATGAAATGCATCCCAGGGTATTAAAAGAGATGGCGAAAGTTATAGCAGATGCATTCGTTATAATCTACCAAAATTCTCTGGACTCTGGGGAGGTACCAGCGGATTGGAAAGCAGCTAATGCAACGCCTCTGTTTAAAAAAGGGGGCAGGCAAAAGGCAGGTAACTATAGGCCGGTTAGTTCAACATCTGTAGTGGGGAAAATGCTTGAAACTATCATTAAGGAAGAAATAGCGGGACATCTAGATAGGAATAGTGTAATCAAGCAGACGCAGCATGGATTCATGAAAGGGAAATCATGTTTAACTAACTTACTGTAATTCTTTGAGGATATAACGAGCATGGTGGATAGAGGTGTACCGATGGATGTGGTGTATTTAGATTTCCAAAAGGCATTCGATAAGGTGCCACACAAAAGGTTACTGCAGAAGATAAAGGTACGCAGAGTCAGTGGAAATGTATTAGCATGGATAGAGAATTGGCTGGTGAACAGAAAGCAGAGAGTCGGGATAAATGTGTCCTTTTCCGGTTGGAAATCAGTGGTTAGTGGTGTGCCACAGGGATCAGTGCTGGGACCACAACTGTTTACAATATACATAGATGACCTAGAAGAGGGGACAGAGTGTAGTGCAACAAAACTTGCAGATGACACTAAGATTAGTGGGAAAGCGGGTTGTGAAGAGGACTCAGAGAGGCTGCAAGGAGATTTGGATAGGTTAAGCGAATGGGCTAAGGTTTGGCAGATGGAATACAATGTCAGAAAGTGTGAGGTCATCCACCTTGGGAAAAAAAAAAACAGTAAAAGGGAATATTATTTGAATGGGGAGAAATTACAACATGCTGTGGTGCAGAGGGACCTGGGAGTCCTTGTGCATGAAACTCTTTTTGGGAGTAAACAAAAAACATTAAACCGTGCCCCCCCGATCTTGGGGAAACACCAAACATTTGCAGGCCCTTTTATTTTTTTTTTTGTGTTTTTTTGGGGGTTTTTTTGGGCACAAAACATATTTTTTCTCCAAGTGCCCCCTATAAAAGGGGAGGGGGACACTAAAAGCAACGGCAATTAAAACAAATTAACTTAAAAACATAAAATCAAATTAAAATTTGGTTGCCGGGCGTGATGAGGCACTCCAGTCCCTCCGGTGCCCACCTCTCGCGGAAGGCCGCGAGCGTACCGGTGGACACCGCGTGCTCCATCTCCAGGGACACCCTGCACCGGATGTATGCGCGGAAGAGAGGCAGGCAGTCTGGCTGAACGACCCCCTCGACCGCCCGCTGCCTGGACCGGCTGATGGCACTCTTGGCCGTGCCCAGGAGCAGTCCTACGAGGAGGCCCTCGGATCTACCCGCTCCCCTCCGCACAGGGTGCCCGAAGATCAGGAGTGTGGGACTAAAGTGCAGCCAGAATTTCAGGAGCAGCCCCTTTCGATAACAAAACAGGGGCTGCAACCTCGTGCAATCAATAAAAACATGGAACACGGACTCTTCCAGACCGCAGAAATTGCAGGCGGCCTGGGAGCCCGTGAACCGGCTTAAATCCCAAAAGGTTAGTTTGCAGGTGCAGCAGGTAATCAGGAAGGCGAATGGAATGTTGGCCTTCATTGCGAGAGGGATGGAGTACAAAAGCAGGGAGGTCCTGCTGCAACTGTACAGGGTATTGGTAAGGCCGCACCTGGAGTACTGTGTGCAGTTTTGGTCACCTTACTTAAGGAAGGATATACTAGCTTTGGAAGGGGTACAGAGACGATTCACTAGGCTGATTCCAGAAATGAGGGGGTTACCTTATGATGATAGATTGAGTAGACTGGGTCTTTACTCGTTAGAGTTCAGACGGATGAGGGGTGATCTTATAGAAACATTTAAAATCACAAAAGGCATAGACAAGATAGAGGCAGAGAGGTTGTTTCCACTGGTAGGGGAGTCTAGAACTAGGGTGCACAGCCTCAAAATACGGAGGTGCCAATTTAAAACCGAGTTGAGAAAGAATTTCTTCTCCCAGAGGGTTGTGAATCTGTGGAATTCTCTGCCCAAGGAAGCAGTTGAGGCTAGCTCATTGAATGTATTCAAGTCAAAGATAGATAGATTTTTAACCAATAAGGGAATTAAGGGTTACAGGGAGAGGGCGGGTAAGTGGAGCTGAGTCCACGACCAGATCAGCCATGATCTTATTGAATGGCGGAGCAGGCTCGAGGGGTCAGATGGCCTATTCCTGTTCCTAATTCTTATGTTCTTATGTTCAACCATCCATTGAGTGAAGAAGTGTATCCTAACATCTCTCCTGAATGGCCTGGCTCGGATTTTAAGGTTATGTCCCCTCGTCCTAGATACCCCAAGCAGCAGAATAAATTTCTCTCTATCTACCCAATCAATTGCTTTCAAATTCACACTAAATTCCCACAGACGAGGTGGTGTATGGGTTAGATACAGAGTAAAGTTCCCTCTACCCTGCTGCAGGGCACACTTTGGTGTCTGTCCCGACCGCACTGCTGGCAGCTTATCAATTAAAATTCAGCAGCAGTACGATCTGCCACTGCACTGAAAACTTTCCACCCGCAGCTCCTGATCAGTTTCAGGTTAAAGCTCCTTTTAAACTGCCAGCACTCCCAGGGCAGGGACAGCACGAATTAGGTATACAGTAAATCTGTGTCAGAGGAAACTGTACCCCAGTGAGAGTCAGTGCCAGAGGAAACTGTACCCCAGAGTCAGTGCCAGAGGAAACTGTACCCCAGAGAGTCAGTGCCAGAGGAAACTGTACCCCAGAGAGAGTCTGCCAGAGGAAACTGTACCCCACTGAGAGTCAGTGCCAGAGGAAACTGTACCCCAGTGAGAGTCAGTGCCAGAGGAAACTGTACCCCATTGAGAGTCAGTGCCAGAGGAAACTGTACCCCAGTGAGAGTCAGTGCCAGAGGAAACTGTACCCCAGCGAGAGTCAGTGCCAGAGGAAACTGTATTCCAGTGAGAGTCAGTGCTACAGGAAACTGTATCCCAGTGAGAGTCAGTGCCAGAGGAAAGTGTATCCCAGTGAGAATCAGTGTCAGAGGAAACATGCAGCAGAGCCTGGTCTCCAGTCATCTTGGATCCCCTTGCCATTGGACCAAGACCTTGCTCTGCCAAGCCGGTGTGGTAGCGAATGTGCAAGGGCCACCTCACATTAAAAGAATTCACACTATGAGCAATACAGAACAATCCTCTTCCTCTGCAGTTATCAACCTATTGCAATTCCCCATGCCTGTAGTTTTGTTATATTACGATTCAAAATATCTTCAGTTATCAGCAACAAATGGCATCTATATCACGCCTTAAACGTAGTAAAATGTCCCAAGGCACTTCACAGGACTGTTAGCAAACAAACTTTGACACCCAGTCACGTAAGGAAATATTAGCACAGGTGACTGAAAGCTTGTTCAAAAGGGTAGGTATTAAGGAGCATTTTAAAGGTGGAGAGGTTTAGGGAGGAATTCCACAGCTTATGGCCTCGGCAGCTGAAGGTACAGCCACCAATATTGCTGAAAATTGGGGCTGCTCAAGAGGCCAGAATTGTAGGAATGCAAAGATCTGAGGGCTGTCGCGTTGGAGGAGGTGACAGCAATAGGGAGTGTCAAGGTCCTGGATGGATTTCAAAACAAGGATGAGAATTTTGAAAGCGAGGCACTGATGGACCAGGAGCCAATGTAGTTCAGCGAGCACAGGGGTGATGGGTGAATGGAAATTGGTACAAGTTGTGATGAGAGGGCTGAGGACAGATTGAGTAGAATAGGCCTATATTGTCTGGAGTTTAGAAGAACGGAAGGTGATATCATTGAAACATATAAAATTCTGAGAGGAACTGACAAGGGCTGGATAGTCTAGAGTTAGGGTTCCTCGTATTAGGATAACAGATCGGTCATTTAAGACTTTGTGGAGGAGCTATTTCTTCACTCAGAGTTGTGAATCTTTAAAATTCTCTATCGAATAGAGATCTTACTGAATGGCGGAGTAGATGGGAGGGCCAACTCCTGCTGCTACTTCTTGTGTTCTTGAGTAAGGATATGGGCAGGAATGTTTTAGAAACATAGAAATTTACAGCGCAGAAGGAGGCCATTTCAGACCATCGTGTCCGCGCCGGCCAACAAAGAGCCGCACGGCCCTCGGTCAGCAGCCCTGAAGGTTACATATAAACCTATGAACAATGAACAATGGCGGAAAGGTAAATAGCACCCAGCCCAACCAGTCCGCCTCACACAACTGCATCACCCCTTGCACCGAAACATTCTACATTCCACCCCAACCAGAACCATGTGATGTCCTGGGGAGAGGCAAAAAACAGGTAAAAACCCAGGCCAATTTAGGGAAAGAAAATGTGGGAAAATTTCTCTCCTACCCATCCAGGCGATCGAAACTAGTCCAGATCACCCTGGCCATATTCGATTCCCTGCAGCACTTACCATTATATCTGCGCCGGCCAACAAGAGGTGATCTCGTCTAATCCCAATTACCAGCTCTAGGTCCGTACCCTGCAGGTTACGGCACTTTAAGTGCCCATCCAACCATCTCTTAAAAGTAGTGAGGGTTTCTGTATCCACTACTCTTCCAGGCAATGAGTTCCAGATCCCCAAAACCCTCTGCGTAAAGAAGCCCCCCCTCAAATCCCCTCTAAACCTTCCACCAACCACCTTAAAACTATGCCCCCTAAGTTTAAGCTTATGTTTACGGTGAGTGCGAGGTGTGAGGCCGATCAGAGGCTTGGATGAGGGTTTGAGCAGATGAGCTGAGGAAGGGGCAGAGACCGGCAATGTTATGGAGGTGGAAGTAAGCATACTTGGTGACTGAGGGAATATGGGTTCGGAAGCTCATCTCGGGGTCAAGTACGACGCCAATCAATAAATTGCAACTCTCCATATCTGTGTTTCAGTATTTTAGAATACTACATATCTCTCGTGATTAATGCTTCAATATTAGTAATCAATATAAAATAGTTATCAATATATTTTCTTATCATTCTAAATGTTCATGAATGAATAATTGATTCTGTGGGTGATAGGCTGTGCTGGTCTTTCAGATGGGTCTGTGCACCGTGATCAGTGAATTGACGATGTGCTTCCGGTTCAATCTTTCCATTGGCTTTCTCACCAGATGGGAAATATTTGAACATTGAGATCTGATGGTGTCGGTGAGAGCTCAGCCGCACCTAATGTACAGAGACCGGTCCATCTGCTGGGCTCTGCCTCAAACTGGAGTCATCTCTTAGATTAAAGCCCTTTACTCTAAAACACACACAAGATTCACTGTGACTGTGTTTAGACAGAAACTGATCTCACTTCACATCCCATTGCACGGCCTCATGCTGGATAATTGTGCTCGGTGGTTAGTCTCTCCCGGTCTCATTTCCTGTCTTGCCTTGTAACCTGTGTGTACTGTCTACAGGACCGGTGTGTATCTGAGTAAATGGCACTTTCTCTTACCTTTCTCTCCAGTCGATCTATTGAAGCGCATTCAATCAGAAGGGGCTCACTGGTTGGTGCTCTCACAATCCTGTGCTTGTTCACCTGCTGTTGTTCCTCAGACCACAATCCCCGTTTCCTTCCAGCTGTGGAACTTTCTCAATCACTCCACCATTCACCGGGATCTAATTATCACAGGGCAGAAAATTAGAAGATAAATGTTGTGAAGTGGAATGTAACGTAAAGTGTTTTTCCAACGTTTCAGAACAGTATATGTCCAGTATTTCTGTTTTATTTTATCCTTTTCCTCAGATCTCTCCTGCCCGTCTGGACTTATAGAAAATCATCAGAAATCTCCTCGGGTTACACACTGTCTGATCTCACTGGGCCACGGGTTATACACGGTCTGATCTCACTGGGCCCCCGGGTTACACACTGTCTGATCTCACTGGGCCCCCGGGTTACACACTGTCTGATCTCACTGGGCCCCTGGGTTACACACGGTCTGATCTCACTGGGCCCCAGGGTTACACACTGTCTGATCTCACTGGGTCCCCGGGTTACACACTGTCTGATCTCACTGGGCCCCCGGGTTACACGCTGTCTGATCTCACTGGGCCCCCGGGATATACACTGTCTGATCTCACTGGGCCCCTGGGTTACACACAGTCTGATCTCACTGGGCCCCCAGGTTACACACTGTCTGATCTCACTGGGCCCCCAGGTTACACGCTGTCTGATCTCACTGGGTCCCGGGATACACACTGTCTGATCTCACTGGGCCCCCGGGTTACACACAATCTGATCTCACTGGGCCTCCGGGATACACACTGTCTGATCTCACTGGGCCCCCGGGTTACACACTGTCTGATCTCATTGGGCCCCCGGGATACACACTGTCTGATCTCACTGGGCCCCCGGGTTACACACAGTCTGATCTCACTGGGCCCCCAGGTTACACGCTGTCTGATCTCACTGGGCCCCCAGGTTACACACTGTCTGATCTCACTGGGCCCCCGGGATACACACTGTCTGATCTCACTGGGCCCCGGGTTACACACTGTCTGATCTCACTGGGCCACGGGGATACACACTGTCTGATCTCACTGGGCCCCCGGGATACACACTGTCTGATCTCACTGGGCCCCCAGATTACACACTGTCTGATCTCACTGGGCCCCCGGGTTACACACTGTCTGATCTCACTGGGCCACCGGGTTACACACTGTCTGATCTCACTGGGCCCCCGGGATACACACTGTCTGATCTCACTGGGCCCCCGGGTTACACACTGTCTGATCTCACTGGGCCCCGGGTTACACACTGTCTGATCTCACTGGGCCCCCGGGGAGGGGGACGAGGAGGAGGGGAAGGTTACAGGAGGAGGGGAGGGGAGCGGTTTCCCAGGACCCCCCACCCTCCCCGTCTGTCTCCTCCCTCCCCAGTCATTCTGGGGATGTGCCTGTGTCAAGTCTGTGTGCGCGTGTCCGTGTCTCTCTCGCCCTCACCCCCATTCCATGTCTCACCTCCCCCACCCGGGACACTCTCCCTCGGCCCCCTCTCCCCCCCGGGACACTCTCCCTCGGCACCCTCTCCCCCCCGGTGCCGCTCGGCTCCGCTCACTTTCCGCCATCTTCACCAACGGCCGATCTCCGGGAATCCTGGACATGCGCAGTGCCGCCACTCAGCGCGCTCAGGGAGGCGTTGTCCGCCCCTGCAATTGGCTGATTGACCTGATTGACAGGCCGCCCACCAATCGCGACCCTGTATCTGCCATTTACCCCGCCCGCTCCCACAGTCTGAGGCGGGCTCGCTCCGGGTCACGTGGCTGCGATTCGAACTCGCGCCGCCGCTCGCTCAGCGCCAGTGACGTCAACAACCCGGCAATAATGTGTGTGACGTGAAAACCCCAGCAACGCGAGCTGTGTGACATCAGCAACCTGGCAATGCAGTCTCTGTGACGTCATGTAGCCTGGCGGGGAGGGCACTGAGCCCACAGAATGGGTATACCGAGCCTGGCACCAGGGGAGGGCACCGACCCCGCAGGATGGGCGTATACTGAGCCTGGCACCAGGGGAGGGCACCGACCCCACAGGATGGACGTGTACTGAGACTGGCACCAGGGGAGGGCACCGACCCCACAGGATGGCCAGATACCGAGCCTGGCACCTGGGGGGGGCACCGACCCCACAGGATGGGCGTATACCGAGCCTGGCACCTGGGGAGGGCACCGACCCCACAGGATGGGCGTATACCGAGCCTGGCACCTGCGGAGGGCACCGACCCCACAGGATGGCCAGATACCGAGCCTGGCACCTGGGGAGGGCACCGACCTCACAGGATGGCCGTGTATCTATACTGGCAGCAGGGGAGGGCACTGACCCCACAGGATGGTGTACACCGAGCTTGGCACCAGGGGAGGGCACCGACCCCACAGGATGGCCGTGTATTGAGCCTGGCACTAGTGGGGGGGCGGGGGGGGCGGCGGGGAGTGCAGCAACACCACAGAATGGCCGTGTATTGAGCCTGGCACCAGTGGTGGTGGGGGGGGGGGGGGTAGGGCACCGACCCACAGGATAGCGTATACCGAGCCTGGCACCAGGGGCGGAGAGGGCACCAGGAAAACCATTGGCCCATTGGTTGTCACGTGTGTGTCCAGAGGGGCGGGAGCTGCGGGTTTTACCATCAGTGACAGGCCCAGATTACCCAGGTGTATCGGCGCTGCATGGCCCATGGGACAAGAAGGAGAGAATGTTCTGAAGTTCTATCCTGTACTTACAGTGATGACTTTTGTAAACTCCTTTTAAAGAATATTAGGAAAAGATTAGCACACGGGAAGCTCAAACCCAAAGATCACATCTATATCTGCCACAGTTAGTCTATTCATCAAGGGCTGATTATCATCGGCTTTTTACATAAGAACATAAGAAATAGGAGCAGGAGTAGGCCATATGGCCCCTGGAGCCTGCTCCACCATTTAATACAATATTGGCTGATCTGATTATAGACTCAGGACAACTTTCCTGCCCGCTCCCCATAACCCCTAAATCCCTTATCGGTTAAGAAACTGTCTCCCGCTGTCTTAAATTTATTCAATGTCCCAGCTTCCAGTTCTCTGAGGCAGCGAATTCCACAGATTTACAAGCCTGAGAGAAGGAATTTCTCCTCATCTCAGTTTTAACTGGGCGGCCCCTTATTCTAAGATTATGCCCCCTAGTTCTAGTCTCCCCTATCAGTGGAAACATCCTCTCTGCATCCACCTTGTCAAGCCCCCCTCATAATCTTATACGTTTCGATAAGATCACCTCTCATTCTTCTGAATTCCAATGAGGATAGGCCCATTCTACTCAACCTTTCCTCGTAAGTCAACAACCTCATTTCTGGAATCAACCTAGTGAACCTTCTCTGAACTGCCTCCAAAGCAATTATATCCTTTTGTAAATATGGAAACCAAGGCAATATCCCAGGTGTGACCTCACCAATACCCAGTAAAACTGTAGCAAGACTTCCCTGCTTTTATACTCCATCCCCTTTGCAATAAAGACCAAGATACCATTGGCCTTCCTGATCACTTGCTGTACCTCCATACTAACCTTTTGTGTTTCATGCACAAATACCCCCAGGTCCCACTGTACTACAGCACTTTGCAATTATTCTCCATTTAAATAATAACTTGCTCTTTGATTTTTTTTTGCCAAAGTGCATGACCTCACTCTTTCCAACATTATACTTCATCTGCCAAATTTTTGCCCACTCACTTAGCCTGTCTATGTCATTTTGAAGGTATTTTGTGTCCTCCTCACACATTGCTTTTTATCCCATCTTTGCATTGTCAGCAAACTTGGCTACGTTACACTCGGTCCTTTCTTCCAAGTTGTTCATATAGATTGTAAATAGTTGGGGTCCCAGTGGCACCCCACTAGTTACTGATTGCCAACCGGAGAATGAACCATTTGTCCCGACTCTCTGTTTTCTGTTAGCCAATACTCTATCCATGCTAATATATTACCCCCAACCCCGTGAAATTTTATCTTGCGCAGTAACCTTTTATGTGGCACCTTGTCAAATGCCTTCTGGAAGTCCAAATACACATCCACTGGTTCCCCTTTATCCACCATGTTCGTTACATCCTCAAAGAATTCCAGCAAATTTGTCAAACATGACTTCCCCTTCATAAATCCATGCTGACTCTGCCTGACCGAATTATACTTTTCCAAATATCCTGTTACTGCTTCTTTAATAATGGACTCCAACATTTTCCCAACCACAGATGTTAGGCTAACTGGTCTAGTTTCCTGCTTTTTGTCTGCCTCCTTTTTTAAATAGGGGCGTTACATTTGCGGTTTTCCCAGAATCTAGGGAATTTTGGTAAATTATAACCAATGCATCCACTATCCCTGCCGTTACTTCTCTTAAGATGTCATCAGGTCCAGGAGATTTATCTGCCTTTAGACCCATTACCTTACTTCTTAGTGATTGTGATATGTTCCTTCCACCCCCCCCCTTTCGCCCCTTGACTATCCACTGTTGGAATATTGTTTGTGTCCTCTACCGTAAAGACTGATACAAAATATTTGTTCAGAGTTTCTGCCATCTCCATGTATCCCATCACTAATTCCCGTTCTCGTCCTCTGAGGGACCAACATTTACTTTAGCCACTCTTTTCCTTTTTATATACCGAGAGAAACTCTTGCTATCTGTTTTTATATTTTGTGCTAGCTTACTTTCACAGTCTATCTTCCCTTTCTTAATGATTTTTTTCGTCATTCTTTGCTGGCTTTTAAAAGCTTCCCAATCTTCTGTCCTCCCACTAGTTTGGGCAACTTTGTATGCCCTTGTTTTTAATTGGATACCATCCTTTATTTCTTTAGTTAGCCACAGATGGCTATCTTTTCTTTTACACCCTCAATGGAACTGGAACTGGATTGCAGTGGGACTTTCAGGTGAATATTAAAGTTGGGCACCACAGAAATAATTACAATCTGAGTGTCAACACCAGGGCAACTTATTCCCGGGGCATTCATTCATCGTGGGCCACCCTGACCTGTGAGAGGTCACCACCGCAGGTCGGGAGGATAAAAGAGCAGCGTGGGTCCTGGGACATTGAGGGTCACCCCGACCTGTGAGAGGACATATTCTCATCTGTTCCATGTACTGCTTTCATCTGCATAGTGCTACATGCAATGTGATTCGTGATCGGTATTGAAATGTATCCTGGAATGTAATGTAAACCTGTTATTATCTGCTCCATGTAATACCCTTATTTGCACAGTACTACATGTAACGTGATTCACGGATTGTACTAAACTGTACCTTGAAATGAAATGCACGCTAGTGCATCGTATGGAACTGCTGTCAGCATCCAAACGAATTGTATGGAATTGCTGACCACAAGGTACTGAACTATTTTCCAATGTATTGTGAAACTTTTATATGAATAAAGTACATTTTTGAAGAAAAAAAAGCCACCGCAGGTCGGGAGGATAAAAGAGCACACCACTGCAGCTTCCAGAGTGAGCTGCTACAAGTGTGCGACGGCTTCGAGGTGGGCGACTGGATGACATCATCAAAACCCAGGTCGCCGTTTGGGGCGTGGGCAGGAACATCGGCGGGGTCCAGGTACAGCGGAGGAGCGGGATGGTCGGGGCGGAGGAACGGTGAGAGATCGTGGCGGAGGAATGGTGAGAGATCGTGGCGGAGGAACGGTGAGTGATCGTGGCGCAGGTACGGTGAGATATCGTGGCGGAGGTACGGTGAGAGATCGTGACGGAGGAACGGTGAGAGATCGTGGCAGAGGAGCGGTGAGAGATCGTGGCGGAGGAACGGTGAGAGATCGTGGCGGAGGAACAGTGAGAGATCATGACAGAGGAACGGTGAGAGATCGTGACGGAGGAACGGTGAGAGATCATGGCGGAAGAATGGTGCAAGATCGTGGCGGAGGAACGGTAAGAGATCTTGACGGAGGAACGGTGAGAGATCGTGGCGGAGGAACGGTGAGAGATCGTGGCGGAGGAGCGGTGAGAGATCGTGGCGGAGGTGCGGTGAGAGATCGTGGCGGAGGTGCGTTGAGAGATCGTGGCGGAGGTGCGGTGAGAGATCGTGGCGGAGGTGCGGTGAGAGATCGTGGCGGAGGAGCGGTGAGAGATCGTGGCGGAGGTGCGGTGAGAGATCGTGGCGGAGGTGCGGTGAGAGATCGTGGCGGAGGAACGGTGAGAGATCGTGGCGGAGGAACGGTGAGAGATCGTGGCGGAGGTGCGGTGAGAGATCGTGGCGGAGGAACGGTGAGAGATCGTGGCGGAGGAGCGGTGAGAGATCGTGGCGGAGGTGCGGTGAGAGATCGTGGCGGAGGAACGGTGAGAGATCGTGGCGGAGGTGCGGTGAGAGATCGTGGCGGAGGTGCGGTGAATGAGCGTACGGGGCCCAGAAGAGCCAAGAGCCCAGGGGCAGCACGGGCCTGCCCACACTGCGATATGTGTGCGCACTCGGTCCTTGCATCAGAGCAGGTCTCCAGCCATCCTGGTTAACCCTTGCCACTGGATAAAGGCCGAGCTTTGTCAAGCCCGTGTGGTGGCTGGTGTGAGACGGTCTCCACACGTTAAAATAATCCAGACACAGGCATCTTCCTTCCTTCAGTTGGAGTTCAGGACTGGAATATCGGCTCCTTCATTGAAACATCTGCGACCCCCTGTGGAAGCAAGTCATCCTGGTTCCAGGGACCGCCAATGATGATGATGAAGACCATTCTCGGGGAGGTTGCGGGTATTCCCGGGATTCTGTAGACATTGTAGGAGGCAGATTAGTTCGGTGACAATCACAGATCTGCCTCGGAATAGACAAAACAATCTGTGACCCTCCTGTGAAGCGCCTGGGGACCTTTTACTGCGTTAAAGGCGCTATATAAACACAAGTTGTTGTTGTTGTCCTGCCAATCCCACTTTTTTCATAGGCAGTCCCTCGGAATCGAGGAAGACTTGCTTCCACTCCTAAAATATGAGTTCTTTAGTGGTTGAACAGTCCAATATGAGAGCCACAGACCCTGTCATAGGTGGGACAGATATTTGTCGGAGGAAGGGATGGGTGGCACTGATTTATCACACGCTCCTTCCGTTGCCTGCGCCTGACCTCTTCACGCTCGCGGCGCTGAGATTCGAAGAGCTCAACAACCTTCTAGATGCACTTCCACCACTTCGGGCGGTCTTTGGCCAGGGACTCCCAGGTGTCAGTGGGGATGTTGCACTTTATCAGGGAAGCTTTGAGGGTGTCCTTGTAACGTTTCCTCTGTCCACCTTTGGCTCATTTGCCGTGACAGAGCTCCGCGTAGAGCACTTGCTTTGGGAGTCCTGTGTCGGGCATGCGGATAATGTGGCCTGCCCAGCGGAGCTGACTGAGTGTGGTCAGTGCTTCAATGCTGGGGATGTTGGCCTGGTCGAGGACGCTAACGTTGGTGCGTCTGTCCTCCCAGGGGATTTGCAGGATCTTGCGGAGACATCGTTGGTGGTATTTCTCCAGCGACTTGAGCTGTCTGCTGTACATGGTCCATGTCTCTGAGCCATACAGGAGGGCGGCTATTACTACAAACACTCTTTTCCTCAGGAGGCCGAAGGCTGCACTGGCGCACTGGAGGCGGTGTTGGATCTGGTGGTCAATTCCTGCCCTTGTTGATAAGAGACTCCCGAGGTTTGGGGAATGGTCCCCGGTGTCCAGGGCCGCGCCGTGGACCTTGCTGACTGGGGGGCAGTGCTGTGCGGCGGGGACAGGCTGCTGGAGGACCTTTGTCTTACGGATGTTTAGTGTAAGGCCCGAGCTCTCGGCCGCCTCAGTAAATACGTCACAATGTCCTGGAGTGGAACACAGGGGCAAAGGTCACCGCCCGTTAAACATTCAAATATTTCGACCCAACCGCCAAGCTCCGAGCGCGAGCCTCGCTCAACCCAAATCATGGCCGCAAACCCCGCCTCCCGGCGGCGCTGATTGGCCAGGGGCGGCCCGGTGAGGAGTTCCCGGGGGAAGTGGATTGGCTGTAGCCCCTGTCACTCAGAGTGAGGGACGCGGGTTTGCGGGGGCGGAGCTCTCGCGGGGGAAGCGGATCGGCCGGAGCGCCTGTCACTCAGAGTGAGGGAGGCGGGCCCGGAGCTCGGGCAGTGTGTTTGGGCCGGGCGCCAGTGACGCGGCGCTGGGCTGGAGCCGGTGGGAGCGGCTGAGGGCGGCCGCCTGGTTTTATACCCGGGGGGTGAGGGGATTGAGAAGGTGGGATGGGGTTTGGAGCAGGATGTGGGGTGGCAAGTGAGGATAGGTGTGAGGAGGCGGAATGTTGGTGAGGAGGAGGGAGGATGTGGGTTAAGATGTGGGGAGGAGATGGGGGCAGAGGATGGGGCAGTGAGGTGGGATGTGAGGAGGAGATGGGACAGGAATGCGGAGGTGAAGGAGGGGTCACATTGCCCAGTTTAACACTTTGCCGATTGTACAAACTATAAATTTACTTTTAATTTTTTTAATTTTAGCAGCGCCGTGACTCTCTTGTCAGCTCCTAGAATCATCGACGCACACAGCACAGGAGGAGGCCATTCGGCCCATCGTGCCTGTGAAAGAGCTGTCCCATTAGTCTCACTCCCTGCTCTTACCCCAGAGCCCTGCGAATGTCTCCTATTTAACAATTTATCTAATTCTCTTTTGAAAGTTACTATTGAATCTGCTTCCACCACCCTTTCAGGCAGGGCACTCCAGATCACCATAACTTGCTGTGTAAAAATGTATCCCCTCATTTACCCCCTGGTTTTTTTTTGCCATTTGCCAATTATCTTCAGATATCGGAGTTTCAATCCCAGAAGAAAATGAAGACAATCCTACATTCTCCGAGGCAGAAGAAAACCTCTTTTGACGATTTTGAGTTTGAGCAGCAAGAGAACATCTCCGAAATAACGGTGAATTCTCAGTGGGTTGCTGTGGGCTGTGCCTGTACAGTTAGTGTGTTATGTATCCCATGTCTGGCTAACAGCTATATCCCTGTGCATTTTCAGCAGCGTGGCTTGGTGTTTATTAAGCATCGTGATCAATGTGCTGGTGACCTGCGATAGTTTTGCTTCCTTCTTTAACAAACTCTTTTTGTCTTCACAGGAACAGTCGAATCAATTGCAGAACCTCATCGACTCTGAATTTTCTACATTGCGCAATATTTTGGATGAGAAGGAACCGAATTTGGTCAAAGAACTGAATGAGGAAAAGGATGATATTTTATTCAGAATGGAGACAAATCTGTGAGAAATCTGAGACAATTCACGATAAGCTTTCCTTGCTGTAGATAAAGAACCTGAACTTGGGGATAGAAAGTACAATTTTGAAGTTTGCAGACGAGTCAAAACTTGGCAACGTAGTGAATAGTGAGCAGGATAGAAGCAGACTTCAGGAAGACAAAGACAGACTGGAAAAATGGGCAGACACATGGCAGGTACAGTTTAATGCGGATGAGTGTGTCGTGATGCACTTTGGGAAGAACAACATGGAGAGGCAGTATAATCCAAATAGTGCTATTTTGAGGGTTGTGCAAAAAGAGAATGAACTGGGGTAAATGTTCACAAATCTTTGAAGGTGGCAGAGCAAGTTGATAAAACAGTCAAGAAAGCTTGTGGGATACTTGGCTTTGTAAACAGGGCATTGAATTCAATACAAGGAAGTCATACTGAACCTTTAGAAATCACTGGTTAGGCTGCAGCTGGAGTATTGTGTAGAATTCTGGGAACCAGACTTGAGGAAGGATATCAAGATCTTGGAGAGAGTAAGGAGGAGATTTATTAGGATGAGAGTAGGAATGAGGGACTTCAGTAAAGTGGAGAGATAGCAGAAGCTGGGATTGTTCTCCTTGGAGCAGCAAAGGTCAAGGGGACACTGAATGGAGCTAACCAAAATTCTGAGGGTTTTGATTGAGCAAACGGGAGAAACTGTTTTTTTCTGGTAACCGGATCGGTAGCCCGAGGTCACAGAGCTAAAATAATTGGCAAAAGAACTAGAGGGGAAATGTGGAGATATGTTTTCAGATTTGGAACCTGAAAGGGCGGTAGAAGCAGATTCCATCGGGACGTTCAAAGGGCAATGGGACATGTAGCTGGAGAGAACTAATTTTCAGGGTTATGGGGAAAGGATTGGGTGTGGGAATAAATTGGACAGCTCTTTCACAGGATCAACAGCTTTAATCTCCTCGGTGTCTTTGACATCCAGGCCCACATCACATCCTTGCTGTCTACTCTGCTGTGCCTGAATACTTTTACAAAAATTATTCATTCACAGAGTTGTGGAAATCTGGAACACTCTCCCTCAAAAGACTGAATGCGAGAATCAAACAATTCACCATTTTCCAGACTGAGATGGGTATATTTGTGTTGGTTAAGGGCATCAAGGGATATGGAGCAGAAGTGGGTAAATGCAGTTGAAGTACAGATTGAACTGAATGGTGGAACAGGCTCCTCCTGTCCCTGTGCACCATCCTCTGCAGTCAGCCATGTTTATAATATTCCCACAACACTGGAGTTCCCGAGTGCTGCAGTAACCTCGTGTTTTGGAATTGCTGATTCCGAATGCATTCAGCATTCACGTCGATACAGCTTACTGCAGATGTTCCATCTTTTGTCCCCTAGTTTACCCTTGTTAATGTTACCTGGTTCTTGTATATCACCCACCTGCTGTCTAGATTCCACTCTATAATCAATGTCATGTGGATCACCTTTCCTCCTGGCCTTCTCCCTCCTCCAATGTAAATGCTTTTTGCAGCTACTTCAACGTTCCTGACCAGTTCCATGGTTTTTATTTGCTCATCTCTCTCCCATTTTTTGTCACAAGAACAGCGCCATTTACGTTTCAACGTCCCAGTATTATTTTCGCAGCAGATTTACATAATTTGCGATTTTCTTTGCAAACATCTTTGTCACCCAGAACAGGAAGTATAACACAGGGAATTGCCTTGATTTTCTCGGCCATCCTTGCATGGGAGGGTTCAGTACCCTTACAGGATTTCTTACATTGTCATTTAGAACCCCCCTGCTCCTCCAGTACCTTTTGACATTTATCTTCAATGTGCACAGACCTATCCCTGAGTAACCGACTCATCATCATTACCGCACTCATCACCACCCATCTCCCTACAGCCAGAATCTACCTGCACATTAACAGACTGCAGGAAGATATCAGTGAACTGGTCACGTGGGCAGAACAGTGGCAAATAGAATTCAATCCGCAGAAGTGTGAGGTCATGCATTTGGGGAGGGCTAACAAGGCACATTAAATGGTGGGTCACCGAGCAGTGTAGAGGAGCTGACACTGAGACACACACGGGCCATACAGTACCAGGCGGGAGTGAATCATTCTCCTTTACCCACTGTGTGCTGTACATGTACAGGAGATGACACTGAGACACACACTGGCCATACAGTACCAGCCAGCTGTGAATTATTCCTTTACCTGCTGTTACTGTACATGTACAGGAGCTGACACTGAGACACACATGGACTTTACAGTAGCAGATGGGATTTATGAGGATGTTGCCTGGACTGGAGAATTTTAGCTTTGAGGAAAGACTGGATAGGCTGGGATTGTTTATTCTTTGGAAAAGAGGAGACTGAGGAGAGACCTGAGTGAATAGGAAGGACCTATTTCCCTTAGCAGTGGGGTCAACAAGCAGGGGGCATAGATTTAAAGTAATTGGTAGGAGGTTCAGTGGGTATTTGAGGGGAAATGTTTTCACCCAGAGGGTGGTTGGGGTATGGAACTCACTTACCGAAAGGTTGGTAGAGGCAGAAAATCTCAGCACTACTAAAACGTACTTGAATGTGCACTTGAAGTGCCATAACCTACAGGGCTAGGACCGAGAGCTGGAAAGTGGGATTAGGCCGGATAACTCTTCGTCGGCCGGCACGGACACAATGGGCCGAAATGGCCTCCTGCCCTGCTGTAAATTTCTATGATTCTGTGAACTGCATCTTTGTCCTAACTATGTTCTCTGGCTTCTGAACTACTTGTTCCTCCATTACTTGGTCTTCTGCATTCGGAGTTAGTGCTTGATCGAATTAAATCTTGATTTAAATTCGAGAGGCTGAATGGCCTACTCCTGTTCCTATGTTCCTATATCTGCACATTGTTGTGACTTTCTCAGTGTCTTTACAAGCATTCTTCCTGCCGTCAGTACATCCTCTATTATCTTATGTGCTCGGTTTCCCCCAGCAGTTATTTCTGTTTCTTGCTGCCCCTGTACCTGTTTGCAAAAATCCCTGTCCCAGCTCCCCAGTGACTCGCCCTCAATATTGAGTACCAGCCCATTCACTTCACTAAACTGACTCAATTTGTCCAATACTATCCACTGGTCTTTGCTTATTAGCTTTCCAACCGTTTCCTTCCATTAGTTCCCATCTGCTCCTCTCAAAGGCTCAAACATAGAAACATAGAAAATAGGTGCAGGAGTAGGCCATTCGGCCCTTCGAGCCTGCACCGCCATTCAATGAGTTCATGGCTGAACATGCAACTTCAGTACCCCATTCCTGCTTTCTCACCATACCCCTTGATCCCCCTAGTAGTAAGGACTATATCTAACTCCTTTTTGAATATATTTAGTGAATTGGCCTCAACAACTTTCTGTGGTAGAGAATTCCACAGGTTCACCACTCTCTGGGTGAAGAAGTTTCTCCTCATTCAGTCCTAAATGGCTTACCCCTGATCCTTAGACTGTGACCCCTGGTTCTGGACTTCCCCAACATTGGGAACATTCTTCCTGCATCTAATCTGTCTAAACCCGTCAGAATTTTAAACGTTTCTATGAGATCCCCTCTCATTCTTCTGAACTCCAGTGAATACAAGCCCAGTTGATCCAGTCTTTCTTCATATGTCAGTCCCGCCATCCCGGGAATCAGTCTGGTGAACCTTCGCTGCACTCCCTCAATAGCAAGAATGTCCTTCTTCAAGTTAGGAGACCAAAACTGTGCACAATACTCCAGGTGTGGCCTCACCAAGGCCCTGTACAACTGTAGTAACACCTCCCTGCCCCTGTACTCAAATCCCCTCGCTATGAAGGCCAACATGCCATTTGCTTTCTTAACCGCCTGCTGTACCTGCATGCCAACCTTCAATGACTGATGTACCATGACACCCAGGTCTCGTTGCACCTCCCCTTTTCCTAATCTGTCACCATTCAGATAATAGTCTGTCTCTCTGTTTTTACAACCAAAGTGGACAACCTCACATTTATCCACATTATACTTCATCTGCCATGCATTTTCCGACTCACCTAACCTATCCAAGTCACTCTGCAGCCTCATAGCATCCTCCTCACAGCTCACACTGCCACCCAACTCAGTGTCATCCGCAAATTTGGAGATACAACATTTAATCCCCTCATCTAAATCATTAATGTACAATGTAAACAGCTGGGGCCCCAGCACAGAAACTTGCGGTACCCCACTAGTCACTGCCTGTCATTCTGAAAAGTACCCATTTACTCCTACTCTTTTTGCTTCCTGTCTACCAACCAGTTCTCAATCCACGTCAGCACACTACCCCCAATCCCATGTGATTTAACTTTGCATATTAATCTCTTGTGTGGGACCTTGTCAAAAGCCTTCTGAAAGTCCAAATACACCACATCAACTGGTTCTCCCTTGTCCACTCTACTGGAAACATCATCCAAAAAAGTTCCAGAAGATTTGTCAAGCATGATTTCCCTTTCACAAATCCATGCTGACTTGGACCTATCATGTCACCTCTTTCCAAATGCGCTGCTATAACATCCTTAATAATTGATTCCATCATTTTACCCACTACCGATGTCAGGCTGACCAGTCTATAATTACCTGTTTTCTCTCTCCCTCCTTTTTTAAAAAGTCGGGTTACACTGGCTACCCTCCACTCCATAGGAACTGATCCGGAGTCTGTGGAATGTTGGAAAATGACTGTCAATGCATCTACTATTTCCAAGGCCGCCACCTTAAGTACTCTGGGATGCAGACCATCAGGCCCTGGGGATTTATCGGCCTTCAATCCCATCAATTTCCCCAACACAATTTCCCGACTAATAAGGATTTCCCTCAGTTCCTCCTTCTTAACTAGACCCTCTAACCCCTTTTATATCCGGAAGATTGTTTGTGTCCTCTTTAGTGAATACTGAACCAAAGTACTTGTTCAATTGGTCTGCCATTTCTTTGTTTCCTGTTATGACTTCCCCTGATTCTGACTGCAGGGGACCTACGTTTGTCTTTACTAACCTTTTTCTCTTTACATATCTATAGAAGCTTTTGCAGTTCATTTTAATGTTCCCTGCAAGCTTCCTCTCGTATTCTATTTTCCCTGCCCGAATCAAATGCTTTGTCCTCCTCTGCTGAGTTCTAAATTTCTCCCAGTCCCCGGGTTCGCTGCTATTTCTGGCCAATTTCTGTGCCACTTCCTTGGCTTTAATACTATCCCTGATTTCCCTTGATAGCCACGGTTGAGCCACCTTCCCTTTTTTATTTTTATGCCAAACAGGGATGTACAATTGTTGTAGTTCATCCATGCGGTCTCTAAATGTCTGCCATTGCCCATCCACTGTCAACGGCAGTGTCAGTATCATTCGCCAATCTATCCTACTCAATTCATGCCTTGTACCTTCAAAGTTACCCTTTTTTACGTTCTGGACCATGGTCTCTGAATTAACTGTTTCCTTCTCCATCCTAATGTAAAATTCCACCATATTATCGTCACTCTTTCCCAAAGGGCCTCGCACAATGTGATTGTTAATTAATCCTCTCTCATTACACAACACCCAGTCTAAGATGGCCTCCCCCCTAGTTGGTTCCTTGACATATTGGTCTCGAAAACCATCCGTTATGCACTCCAGGAAATCCTCCTCCACCATATCGTTTCCAGTTTGATTAGCCCAATCTATATGCATATTAAAGTCACCCATTATAACTGCTGAACCTTTATTGCATGCACCCCTAATTTCCTGTTTGATGCCCTCCCCAACATCACTACCACTGTTTGGAGGTCTGTACACAACTCCCACTAGCGTTTTCTGCCCCTTGGTATTCCGTAGCTCCACCCATACCGATTCCACATCATCCAAGCTAATGTCCTTTCTTACAATTGCATTAATTTCCTCTTTAACCAGCAACGCCACCCCGCCTCCTTTTCCTTTCAGTCCATCTTTCCTAAATGTTGAATACCCTTGGATGTTGAGTTCCCAGCCTTGATCACCCTGGAGCCATGTCTCTGTGCTGCCAACCACATCGTATCCGTTAACTGCTATCTGCACAGTTAATTCATCCACCTTATTCCGAATACTCCTCGCATTGAGACACAGAGCTTTCAGGCTTGCCTTTTTATTACACTTTGACCCTTTAGAATTTTGCTGTACAGTGGCCCTTTTTGTTTTTTGCCTTGGGTTTCTCTGCCCTCCACTTTTACTCATCTCCTTTCTGTCTTTTGTTTCTGTCTCCATTTTGTTTCCCTCTGTCTCCCTGCACTGGTTCCCATCCCCCTGCCATATTCGTTAACTCATCTCCAACAGCACTAACAAACATTCGCCCGAGGACATTGGTTCTGGTCCTGCCTAGGTGCAGACCGTCCATTTTGTACTGGTCCCACCTCCCCCAGAACCGGTTCCAATGCCCCAGGAATTTGAATCCCTCCCTGCTGCATCACTGCTCAAGCCACGTATTCATCTGAGCTATCCTGCGATTCCTACTCTGACTAGCATGTGGCACTGGTAGCAATCCCAAGATTACTACTTTTAAGGTCCTACTTTTTAATTTAGCTCCTAGCTCCTTAAATTCGTCTCGTAGGACCTCATCCTGTTTTTTACCAATATCGTTGGTACCAATGTGCACCACGACAACTGGCTGTTCTCCCTCCCTTTTCAGAATGTCCTGCACCCGCTCCGAGACATCCTTGACCCTTGCACCAGGAAGGCAACATACCATCCTGGAGTCTTGGTTGCAGCCGCAGAAATGCCTATCTATTCCCCTTACAATTGAATCCCCTATCACTATCGCTCTCCCACTCTTTTTCCTGCCCTCCTGTGCAGCAGAGCCAGCCACAGTGACTTGAACTTGGCTGCTGCTGCCTTCCCCTGGTAAGTCATCCCCCCAACAGTACTCAAAGCGGTGTATCTGTTTTGCAGGGGGATGACCGCAGGGGACCCCTGCACTACCTTCCTTGCACTGCTCTTCCTGTTGGTCTTCCATTCCCTATCTGGCTGTGGACCCTTCACCTGCGGTAAGACCAACTCGCTACACGTGCTACTCACGTCATTCTCAGCATCGTGGATGCTCCGGAGTGAATCCACCCTCAGCTCCAATTCCAGGAGCTGGAGGCGGGTACACTTCCCACACACGTAGTTGTCAGGGACGCCAGAAGTATCCTTGAGTTCCCACATGGTACAGGAGGAGCATATCACTTCAGGTTTTGGGCAGCTGAGATCAGTGAGTTGCTCCACACTTTACTATTGACTCTCTAGCTCTCTCATGCTGCAAAGTTGAGCCTTGTTTAGTCTGTTTGAGCACTGCCAGCGGTCTGCTGTGCGTTAACATTTGTGTTTCTGTCTATTTCAGGAGAGTCCGCCAGAGGAGCAGAGGTACGACACGCTCCAAAAATAACTGAACAACATTATAAAGTCGGATATTGAAGAACTGTTCAATATTTCATATTTACATTATTAATGAAGACGACTATCAGCCAAACATAGCGAGAGGCAGCCTGTCTCTGGGAGCATTTAAGGGACCCACCCAGTATAGAGTGTGGAGTCATGTAATGGACATTCTCAACCCTGGTACGGAGGGCCTTTCCTGGTTTCTCACTTAACCCGTAAAACCCTCAATAAGTGGGCACATCTTAAGAATACCAGACACGAGTAAAAGAATGTAAATATTATCCATACCCCTTCAAATAAGAAAATAGATGAAATGTCAGCATTTGATGTCTGATTCATGATTTATAATGCAACAATCTAATAATCACAACTATTTTAGAAGCAGTCGGCCATTAGAATTCATTCATTAGTAAACAAATACACTGATCTAAATCATTAACCTGTTCCACTGGGTTCTCTCATGGTTTAAAACTGGAAAATTAATGCACGAGTATATTCACAACTGATTTGGTCAAATCACTTTCAATCACCTTCTGACTCCCCAAAGCCTTTCCCCCATCTTAAATGCATAAGTCAGGAGTGTGCTGGAATACTCTCCACTTTCCTGGATGAGTTTAGCTCCAGCAAAGTTCAAGAAGCTCGACACCATCCAGGACAAAGCATCCCGCTTGATTGGCACCCCATCCACCACCTTCAACATTCACTCCCTCCACCACCGGCATACCGTGGCTGCAGTGTGTACCATCTACATGTTGCACTGCAGCAACTCCCAAACCCGCGACCTCTACCACCCAGAGGGACAAGGGCAGCAGTTGCAGGGGAACACCCTCACCTGCAAGTTCCCCTTCACGTTACACACCATCCTCACTTGGGAAATATATCCAGCTGTTCCTTCATCGCTGGATCAAAATCCTGGAACTCCCTCCCTAGCATCCCTGTGGGAGCACCTTCACCACACGGACTGCAGTGGTTCAAGAAGGTGGCTCACCACCCCTTCTCGAGGGCAATTAGGGATGGTCAATAAATGCTGGCCTTGCACCACCATATCCCAGCAACGAATGAAACAAATACAGAAGAGATTTTCAACATGAAATGTTCACACTTTCATGGACAAAGATGAAGGAACGGCCTTGAAGGGAGTGGAACACGGGGAAGGTTGAAAATATTTCTGAACAAAATGAAGTAAATCAGAAATATAATGGTTGCGATGTCAGGAATGTGTTTGTTTTTAGGAAAGAGATCTGTTTTATAAAAAATATTTCTGAGCGGCCTCCAGCGAGTGTTTGAAGAGCAGCTGGTTCGGCCGCTCAACGTGCCCTCACTCCGCCCATTTGTACCTCAGAATTGCAGTCAGGGTCCTCTGTACAACACGGGACCCCGGTTTGATGAGGTTTCCCCCCTGAAACAGGCAGGCGTTCCCGCTGCCCATCTCAGGACCCCACACACGGTGACGATGGCTGAAGCACCAGCGTAAACTTTAGTGCCATTTCCAGGCGACTATCACTCCGGTTACACCAGGCGGGGGCTCTTAAAATCAGTCCTGTTAGTTCAGGATAGGAGCAGGAGGAGGCCATTCAGCCCCTGGAGCCTGTCCTACCATTCAATGCGATCATGACTGATCTGTGACCTGTCTCCATAAACCCGTCTTTGGCCGATATCCCACAATCCCTTTGCTTAACGAAAATCCATCAACCTCCGGTTTAAATTTAACAATTGAAGCTGCATCAATTGTGGTTTGCAGAAGAAAATTCCAAACTTCTCCCACCCTTTGTGTGTCGAAGTATTTTCTAACTTCACTCCTGAAAGGCCTGGCTATAATCTTTAGACGATGCCCCTAGTCCTAGACAACCCACGCAGCGGAAAGGCTTACTCTTGGTTCTTAATATCTTGAAAACTTCGATCAAATCACGTCTTAAACTTCTAAATTCCAGGGATGGGTAAGGTGCAAATTTAAAATAAAAACGTTTAGTACATGACTCTAGGATGTCGTTAAGCCCCCAATTCGCTTAAAATAAAATCAATGTCGCTTCTGTTGTGTAGTTTAATAACAGGCTTGCCAGAAGAGGTGTTGCACTAATTCATCTCAAACACCGCCATGTAGTGTCACCTTCTGCCTGTGGAGCAACATTACAGGCAGCAAGATCACCGGATTCTTGTGTTACACAGCTCATTCCACCCAGTAACTCCCCGTCTACAATTCACCATCGATTTGTTTCTTCTCTCTTCCCCACCCCCCTACCCCACTCCGCGCACGTGCTTTCTCTCCCTCGCTCCCCAGCTCCCTCCCTGCACCACCTGTGACTGGGACCAAGGGCCAGCAGGTGGCAGGTTGAAATTTTGGGATGGGCCTGTTGGTGACCTTTAACCCCACAGATTGTCAGTGGTGCGGAGTTTTTCCCGCCATCATTCAGCCCTGGGGAGAAGTAGGGAAAGGTTCTCTCAGTGAAAGTGTGGAGATGGGACATGATGGGACAAGTTGTCTGCATTGTAAAATGACACCTGTCCACCCTCATAGTCCAGGTACACCCTGATCGTCAGGGGCTTCACACTCTGGGTGAGGTGGGTTAGTGAGGGGGAGGTGCCGGCAAAATAGCCTCTTCCGGGATCCAGCCCCACAATCCAGTATCCGGTCTCTGTGCTCGGGGTGAATAACCCTTTTCTCCCGGCAGACTCTCTGACCACTTCCAGACCCCACCTTGTTCCACACCTCCACCTCTGATCCCAGGACACAGCCCCAGGGATCAAACCTCCCCAGGGTGTCAGGGAGCAGCTGCCGTTTGTCTCCGGGTCTCACACGGGTCCGGTCCTCAGACAGGATGAGCCGGGGATTCGCTGTGTTCGGATCCAGAGTCATCGAGGCTGGAGCTTGGGGAAAGTTAAAATACAACAGTCAGTGATTCAGTTTCTTGCTGTGATTTATTCAAACACTTTCCTGTTTAAAGTGCCCACTCGGGCTCTGGCTTGTGATCATAGAATCAGCTGCTGCTCCAGGGTTTGCGCCCTGGGGGGCGATTTACATCGATTTCGGGCCTGAATCAGCGCCCGGAGATAAAGACCCGAAAACCACTGGAGAGAGCGGGGGGAGAAACATAGAAAATAGGTGCAGGAGCAGGCCATTCGGTCCTTCGAGCCTGCACCACCATTCAATAAGATCATGGCTGATCATTCACCTCAGTACCCCTTTCCTGCTTTCTCTCCATACCCCTTGATCCCTTTAGCCGTAAGGGCCATAACTAACTCCCTCTTGAATATATCCAATGAACTGGCATCAACAACTCTCTGCGGTAGAGAATTCCACAGGTTAACAACTCTGAGTGAAGAAGTTTCTCCTCATCTCAGTCCTAATTGGCTTACCCCTTATCCTTAGACTGTATTCCCTGATTCTGGACTTCCCCAGCATCGGGAACATTCTTCCTGCATCTAACCTGTCCCGTCCCGTCAAAATTTTATATATTTCTATGAGATCCCCTCTCATCCTTCTAAACTCCAGTGAATACAGGCCCAGTCGATCCAGTCTCTCCTGATATGTCAGTCCTGCCATCCCGGGAATTAGTCTGGTGAACCTTCGCTGCACTCCCTCAATAGCAAGAACGTCCTTCCTCAGATTAGGAGACCAAAACTGAACACAATATTCCAGGTGAGGCCTCACTAAGGTCCTGTACAACTGCAGTAAGACCTCCCTGCTCCCATACTCAAATCCGCTAACTAGGAAGGCCTTCTTCACCGCCTGCTGTACCTGCATGCCAACTTTCAATGACTGATGTACCATAACACCCAGGTCTCGTTGCACCTCCCCTTTTCCTAATCTGCCACCATTCAGATAATATTCTGCCTTCGCGTGGGGGGAGGGGGAGAGAGAGCGTGTGGTGGGGGGCGGTGGGAGGGAGAGAGAGCGCGGGGGGGAGGAAAAGTGGGTGACAGAGTGGGGAGGAGGGAGAGAAAGGGGAGGGGGAGAGAGCGCAGGGGGGGTGAGAAAGTGAGGGGGTGGAGAGAGAGAAGAGGGGGGAGAAAGAGCAGGTGAGGGGGGAGAGCGGGGGGAGGGCAGAGAGAGCGGGAGGAGGGGGAGAGGGGTGGGGGCAGCTGTTTCCAAAGGCCACAAGGAAAGTAGTGTTCTGAATAAAATATTTCACAGGTAAGACAGCGTCCAGTATAAGGAATGCGATGGAAATAAACACACTGTAATTACATCTGAAGGAGAAACTTACATTTCCAATGTTCCTGACAAATATCTCAAACCACTTCTCACAATGTATTACTTCCCATGCCCTCTGCATAAAGTAGTTGGGAGTGATTTATGTCTCACTATTGTCCGGATTTACACCCTAAACAGAGCAGTAACGAGACAAAAATCACCCGCAGTGGTTCCCACTAAGGGCCGCCGGGAAATTATGCCGCAGCCGCAAAATAGGAATCCAGCATTCCCGCACTAAACATGGGGGAAGCCGCATTAGTTTATGCAAACCGGATCCCAGAATGTACATGGGACCCCCGTGCAATCTTGGTCTTCCATTGGTCAGTGCGTGAGCTGTGCAAGTCCCGCCCAGTGGAACAGTCTGTAGAATGGCCCAACCTGTGGTCCTTAAAGGAACTGCTGGAAGCCCCCAGAGGGAATGATGCAAGGAATTTGTTCCGTCCGGTGTCATCAACCAATATCATGAAAACTGGTTATCTGGTCATTATCACTTTGCTGCTTGTGGGAGCTTGCTGTGCACAAATTGCAACAGTGACTACACTTTAAAAACTCTTCATTGTCTGTAAAGAGCTTCGGGACGTCCCGAGGTCGTGAAAGGTCGGATATAAAAACAGGTTCTTTCTATTTATTCTGTGTGTAACAGTTTCTCTGTGGCCGGGAGGTGCAGGAATTGTCCTGCCCGCTGCTGGCTGCTCCTCGACTTTGCCCCTCCGCTCCACAACCCCTCCCCCACCATCCTATCTCCTTCCCCCTCCCCCACCATCCTATCTCCTTTCCCCTCCCCCACCATCCTATCTCCTTCCCCCCCGCCCCCCACCATCCTATCTCCTTCCCCCTCCCCTCGCTATATTTTCCTGCCATTCTCTGAGTTCGAGACTATCGCTACTTTGTTGTCGACTCTGACTGTGTTAAACCTCTGGATGTTTATCTTCTCTCTGTGGCTAAGGATCTTGAATACTTCAGTATTCAGTTCCTATGGAGTGGAGGGTAGCCAATGTAACCCCTCTTTTTAAAAAAGGAGGGAGTGAGAAAACAGGGAATTATAGACCGGTCAGCCTGACATCGGTAGTGGGTAAAATGATGGAATCAATTATTAAGGATGTCATAGCAGCGCATTTGGAAAGAGGTGACATGATAGGTCCAAGTCAGCATGGATTTGTGAAAGGGAAATCATGCTTGACAAATCTTCTGGAATTTTTTGAGGATGTTTCAAGTAGAGTGGACAAGGGAGAACCAGTTGATGTGGTATATTTGGACTTCCAGAATGCTTTCGACAAGGTCCCACACAAGAGATTAATGTGCAAAGTTAAAGCACATGGGATTGTGGGTAGTGTGCTGACGTGGATTGAGAACTGGTTGTCAGACAGGAAGCAAAGAGTAGGAGTAAATGGGTACTTTTCAGAATGGCAGGCAGTGACTAGTGGGGTACCACAAGGTTCTGTGCTGGGGCCCCAGCTGTTTACATTGTACATTAATGATTTAGACGAGGGGATTAAATGTAGTATCTCCAAATTTGCGGATGACACTAAGTTGGGTGGCAGTGTGAGCTGCGAGGAGGATGCTATGAGGCTGCAGAGTGACTTGGATAGGTTAGGTGAGTGGACAAATGCATGGCAAATAAAGGAAAATGTGGATAAATGTGAGGTTATCCACTTTGGTGGTAAAAACAGAGAGACAGACTATTATCTGAATGGTGTCAGATTAGGAAAAGGGGAGGTGCAACGAGACCTGGGTGTCATGGTACATCAGTCATTGAAGGTTGGCATACAGGTACAGCAGGCGGTTAAGAAAGCAAATGGCATGTTGGCCTTCATAGTGAGGGGATTTGAGTACAGGGGCAGGGAGGTGTTGCTACAGTTGTACAGGGCCTTGGTGAGGCCACACCTGGAGTATTGTGTACAGTTTTGGTCTCCTAACTTGAGGAAGGACTTTCTTGCTTTTGAGGGAGTGCAGCGAAGGTTCACCAGACTGATTCCCAGGATGGCGGGACTGACCTATCAAGAAAGACTGGATCAACTGGGCTTGCATTCACTGGAGTTCAGAAGAATGAGAGGGGATCTCATAGAAACGTTTAAAATTCTGACGGGTTTAGACAGGTTAGATGCAGGAAGAATGTTCCCAATGTTGGGGAAGTCCAGAACCAGGGGTCACAGTCTAAGGATAAGGGGTAAGCCATAAGGACCGAGATGAGGAGAAACTTCTTCACCCAGAGAGTGGTGAACCTGTGGAATTCTCTATCACAGGAAGTTGTTAAGGCCAATTCACTAAATATATTCAAAAAGGAGTTACATGTAGTCCTTACTACTAGGGGGATCAAGGGGTATGGTGAGAAAGCAGGAATGGGGTACTAAAGTTGCATGTTCAGCCATGAACTCATTGAATGGCGGTGCAGGCTAGAAGGGCCGAATGGCCTACTCCTGCACCTATTTTCTATGTTTCTATGTTTCTTTGTAAGATGACCCCAAGCCCTCCCTTATCCAGTGCAAAGACTCCTGACTTCCAGACTAGACACGGACATCAGCGATCTTTTAATCCAGGGTCTGGAAGCCGGTTTAGGCCTTTCTCATCTGGATTGAGAAATGCGAGAGAACAGGTCGGCAAGTATAAGTGCTGGAGCGGTGGGCCTGGTACATCGTGGCCCCCACCCTCCAGCCTGCGAGAGAACAGCTCCGCAGGTCGGCAAGTATAAGAGCTGGCCCACTCCAACCTCCAGCGCGAGCTGCTCCAAGTATGCAATGATTTTGAGATGGGCGACTGGGTGATGCCATCAAAACACTGGTCGCCATTTTGGCATGTGGGCAGGAACATCGGCAGGACCCAGGTACAGAGGAGTCGGAAGGTCAGGGCGGATGAGTAGTGAGTGTTTGTGGCGAGATGCGGTGAACGTTTATGGCGGAGGAGCGGCGAGAGATCGTGGCAGAGGTGCGACAGATGAGGGTATGGGGCCCAGAAGAGCCGAGGGCCCAGGGGTAGCACGGGTCAGCCCACACTGCGATATGTGCGTGCACTAGGTCCGTGCAGCAGAGCAGGTCTCCAGTCGTCCTGGTTAACCCTTGCCTCTGGATAAAGGCCTGGCTCTGTCAAGCCTGTGTGGTGGCTGATGTTCAACGGTCACCACATGTTAAAAAAAAATCCAGGCACAGGCATCTTCCACTCACTCAATTGGAGTTCAGGACTGGAACATCGGGTCCTTTATTGAAATACCTGTGAACTCGTGGAAGCAAGTCATCCTTGTTCAATGGACCACCTATGATATAAATCAAAAAAAGGAATATAAGAGATTTACTGGGGTTAATGTCGTCTATCATGTCTCTCCACATTGTGTATTGTAAAGGGCCATCTGCTACTGACAGCTTGAGATAGTCCTCACTAATCCTGTAAATATTACACAGTCGATGTTATAAATTGACCATAAACACTTTACCAAACTGCAGAGTTTCAGTAAAGAACATGTCCTACCTACTCTTCCGACGAGCTTCCTCCTGAAATAAATAAAACACAAACAATGAGGAGGTTAGTAAAAGACTTCAGGAGGCCATCGACAGGCTGGTGAAATGAGCAGATACAGGGCGGATAAAATTTAAAACAGAGACGTGTGAAGTGATGCATTTTGGAAGAAAGAATGAGGAGAGGCAATATAAACTAAATGGTACAATTTTAAATAGGGTGCAGGAACAGAGACCTGGGGGTCACATACACAAATCTTGAAGGAGTATGGGGATTGGTTTTAAATGAATCATAGAATCATAGAAATGTACAGCACGACAGGAGGCCATTCAGCCCATTGTGTCTGTGCCGGCCGACAGTGCGCTATCCAGCCTACTCCTACGCTCCAGCTCTTGGTACGTAGGTTTAAATGTTACGCCTCTAAGTACATATTCAAGTACTTTTAAATGTGGTGAGGTTTTCTGCCTCTACCACCATTTCAGTCAGTGAGTTCCAGATCCCCACCACCTTCTGGGTGAAACATTTTCCCCTCAAATCCTCTCTAAACCTGCTATGAATTGCTTTAAATCTATGCCCCCTGGTTGTTGACCCCGCTAAGGGAAATAGGCCCTTCCTATCCACTCTATCGCTACACCTCAATATGGTCTCCCCTCAGCCTCCTCTGTTCCAAATTAAACAACCCCCAGCCTATCGAATCTTTTGTCATAGTTAAAATTCTCCAATCCAGGCAACATCCTCGTAAATCTCCTCTGCACCCTCTCTAGTGCAATCACATCTTTCCTGTAATGTGGTGACCAGAACTGTACCCAGTACTCCAGCTGCAGCCTAACTCGTGTTTTATACAGTTCAAACATAATCTCCCTGTTCTTGTATTCAATGCCTCAGTGAATGAAGGCAAGTATTCCGTATGCCTTCTTAACAATCTTATCTACCTGTCCTGCTACCTTCGGGGATCCGTGGACATGTACTCCAAGGTCCCTCTGTTGGGTCTCTGTTGGCTCAGAGACATGGACCATGTACAGTCGACACGTCAAGTTGCTGGAGAAATACCACCAACGATGCCTCCGCAAGATCCTGCAAATCCACCATCATCAGTGTCTTCGTCCAGGCAATCCCCAGCATTGAAGCACTGACCACACTTGATCAGCTCCGCTTGGCAGGCCACTTTGTCCGCATGCCAGACACAAGACTCTGAAAGCAAGCGCTCTACTCAGAACTCCTTCATGGCAAACGAGCCAAAGGTGGGCAGTGGAAACGTTACAAGGACACCCTCAAAGCCTCCCTGATAAAGTGCAACATCCCCACTGACATCTGGGAGTCCCTGGCCAAAGACCGCCCTAAGTGGAGGAAGTGCATCCGGGAGAGCGCGGAGTGCCTCGAGTCTCATTGCCGATTGCATGCAGAAGACAAGCGCAGGCAGTGGAAAGAACGTGCGGCAAACCAGTCCCACCCTCTATTACCCTCAACCACTGTCTGGCCCACCTGTGACAGGGACTGTGGTTCTCGTATTGGACTGTTCAGCCACCTAAGGACTCATTCTAAGAGTGGAAGCAAGTCTTCTCGATTCCGAGGGACTGCCTATGATGATGATGTTCCACAATGACTTGTGATGATCAGGAATGCACTGAATGACAGCGTGGAGGAAGCAGATTCCATAATAATTTTAAAAAGGGAATTGGAAATACACTTGAAAAGGAAATAAATGCAGGACTATGGGGAAAGAGGAGTGGGACTAATTGGAAAACTCTTTCAAAGAGCTGCACAGACACGATGGGTCATTTGTGCTGTAGGATTCCATGATTGTAAGTAGTTGAACATTCCGATTCGTGTGTCAGATACTGGAACTGTACATCAGTGCCACTCACACACACAGTGACTGTCACACCCACCGTACCAGACACACCCACACACTCACAACATGGAACTGTAACTGGATTGCAATGTGAGTTCTGGCAAATATTAAACAATGGGGCAGCACAGAAATAATTATAAGCAAAGTACTACGATCACGGCAATTCATTCCCATGATTCTACAGACAGTGTGGAAGTGGGATCATTCCATGTCGATAGCAGAACCGCCCACGAATAGACAAAACAATGGGTTTTGCCAAAGGAAACATCCTCGCTGCATCTACCCGATCAAGCCCTGTAAGAATATAGGCCAAGTGGACTCGATCTCTCCTCATTGGTAAATCCCCCTATCCCAGGAATCAGTCTGGCGAGCCTTCAGGTAAATTTATAATGGGGAACAAGGAAATGGCAGACCAATTGAACAAATATTTTGGTTCTGTTTCATGAAAGAAGACACATATAAGCATATAACCTTCTAGAAACACTAGGAAACCGAGGGTCTAGTGAGAAGGAAGAACTAAAGGAAATCCTTATTAGTCAGGAAATTGTGTTAGGGAAATTGATGGGATTGAAGGCTGATCAATCCCCAGAGCCTGATAGTCTGCCTCCCAGAGTACTTAAGGAAGTGCCCCTAGAAATAGTGGATGCATTGGTGATCATTTTCCAACAGTCTATCGACTCTGGATCAGTTCCTATGGACTGGAGGATAGCTAATGTAAGACTACTTTTTAAAAAAGGAGGGAGAGAGAAAACGGGGAATTATACAGCGGTTAGCCTGACATCAGTAGTGGGGAAAATGTTGGAATCAATTATCAAAGATGAAATAGCAGTGCATTTGGAAAGCATTGACAGGATTGGTCCAGGTCAACATGGATTTATGAAAGGGAAATCATGCTTGACAAATCTTCTAGAATTTTTTGAGGATGTAACTACTAAAGTGGACAAGGGAGAACCAGTGGATGTGGTGTATTTGGACTTTCAAAAGGCTTTTTGATAAGGTCCCACACAAGAGATTAGTGTGCAAAATTAAAGCACATGGTATTGGGGGTAATGTATTGACGTGGATCGAGAACTGGTTGACAGACAGGAAGCAGAGAGTAGGGATAAACGGGTCCTTCTCAGAATGGCAGGCAATGACTAGTGGGGTGCCACAGGGCTCAGTGCTGGGACCCCAGCTATTCACAATATACATCAATGATTTAGATGAAGGAATTGAGTGTAATATCTCCAAGTTTGCAGACGACACTAAGCTGGGTGGCGATGTGAGCTGTGAGGAGGATGCTTTGAGGCTGCAGGGTAACTTGGACAGGTTAGGTGAGTGGGCAAATGCATGGCAGATGCAGTATAATGTGGATAAATGTGAGGTTATCCACTTTGGTGGCAAAAACATGAAGGCAGAATATTATCTGAATGGCTGCAGATTAGGAAAAGGGGAGGTACAACGAGACCTGGGTGTCATGGTACATTAGTCATTGAAAATTGCCACAGCAGGTGGAGACGAAGGCAAATGACATATTGGCCTTCATGGCTAGGGGATTTGAGTATAGGAGCAGGGAGGTCTTAATGCAGTTGTACAGGGCTTTGGTGATGCCTCACCTGGAATATTGTGTTCAGTTTTTTGTTCTTCTAATCTGAGCAAGGACGTTCTTGCTGTTGAGGGAGTGCAGCGAAGGTTCACCAAACTGATTCCTGGGATGACATATGAGGAGAGACTGGATAGACTGGGCCTGCATTCACTGGAGTTTAGAAGAATGAGAGGGGATCGCACAGAAACATATAGAATTCTGACGGGACTGGACAGGTTTGATGCAGGAAGAATGTTTCCGATGTTGGGAAGTCCAGAACCAGGGGACACAGTCTAAGGATAAGGGGTACGCCATTTAGGAACGAGATGATGAGAAACTTCTTCACTCAGAGAGTGTTAACCTCTGGAATTCTCTACTGCAGAGAGTTGTTGATGCCAGTTCATTAGATATATTCAAGAGGAAGTTAGATATGGCCCTGATGGCTAAAGGGATCAAGGGATTTGGAGAGAAAGCAGGAAAGGGGTACTGAGGTGAATGATCAGCCATGATCTTATTGAATGGTGGTGCATTCCTAGTTTCTATGTTTCTATGCTTCATTATATTCCCTCTATGGCAAGTGTATCCTTCCTTAGGTAAGGAGACCAAAATTGTACACAATACTCCAGGTGCGGTCTTACCCAGGGCCCTATATAATTGCATTCGGATGGCTTTACTCTTGTACTCAAATCCTCTTGTATTAAAGGCCAACATATCATTTGCTTTTCTAATTGCTTGCTGTGCCTTCATGTTAGGTAGGTTTTAAAGAACACTTAAAAGGTGAAAAATGAAGTTAAATGGAGAGGTGAAACGATTTAAGTAGGTAATTCCAGAGCTTAGGACTGAGGCAGCTGAAGGCGCGATCGTCAATGGTGGAGCAATTAAAATCAGTGATGGTCAAAAGGCCAGAAGAGGTGGAGTATTGAAATCTGGGGGATTATAGGGCAGGAGAAGATTCCAAAGCTTTGGAGGAGCAAGCCCATGGAGGGATTTGAAAACAAGGATGAGAAGTTTGAAATTGATGTGTTGCTTAACTGAGAGCCAATGTAGGTCAGAAAGCACAGGAGTGATGGGAGAACGGGACTTGGTGAGAGTTAGGACCACGGGAAATCGAATTTTGAATGGCCTCAACTTTATAGAGGGTAGAACTAGGTAGGCCAGCCAGGAGTGCATCGGAATAGTCAAGTCTAGAGGTGATGGATGAGGTTTTCGGCAGCAGATAAGTTGAGTTAGGGCAGAGACGGGTGATATTATGAAGGGCGGTATTCGTGATAGAACGGATATGAGAAGAGAAGCACAATTTGTGAACAGACTTGGTCAGCCTCAGACAGTTGCCAGCACGATGGATCGAATCAGTGGAAAGGGACCGGAGGTTGTGGCATGAACCAAAGACAATGGCTTCAGTCTTCCCGATATTTAATTGGAGGAAATTTCTACCCATCCAGTGCTGGATGTTGGTCAAGCAGTCCGATAGTATATATAGTACATATTCACGTAGCAGAATGGATGGAAAGATTGCTACAAAACAGAAATAAGAGTATAGAAGTTTAAGGATGTTTCTCAGACTGGTGGAAAGTGAGAAGTGGTGTCCCACAGGGATCTGTGCTGCTGGGCCCAGTGATGTTTACCATGGTTTAGACTCAGAACTTCGAGTATGGTGTCAGAATTTGAAGATGACACCAAATTGGATAGTATTACTAATAGTGTTGGGAATGCATCAAAATACAGGAAGACATAAACAGGCTTGCAAAGTGGACAGAGGAATGGGGAATGCAATTCAACATTGTGAAATGTGAGCTGGTTCATTTTGGTAGAAGGAATAAGGAGACCACTTATTCCTTAGAAGGAAGAAATTAAATGAACGAGAGGTATAAAAAGACTTGGGGGGAAAAAAGACACAAAAAATTAGCAACACAATTTGGACAGGCCATAAACAGTGCAAAGAAAATACTGGGACTCATTTCTAGAACAGAATACAAATACAAAAGCAGAGAGGTAACATTTACTCTATATTGAACGTTGGTTAGACACAGTTAGAGCACTGTGAGTAGTTCTGGGCTTCACACTATAAAAGGATATTGACGCACTGGAGAAAATGTTGAAAAGATTTACAAGAATGTTACCAGAATTGAGAGGATGCAACTCTCAGGGAAGATTGAGCGGGCTGGGGATTGAACTCTTTTCTCTGGAAAAGGGGAGACTAAGAAAAGACCAGAAAGATATGAAGGAGTTTGATAGGGTTGATGTGGATAAACTGTTTCCACTTATGGCTGAGTCAGAACAAGGAGATAGAAACAAAGATAGTCACTGACAGATCAAATAAAGAATTGGGAGGAATTTATTTATCAGAGGATGGTGAGAATGTGGAACTTGTTGCCACAAGGAGTGGTTGAAGCAGATAGCATTTAAGGGGAGGCTTGATGTATCCATGAGGGAGAAGGGAATAGAGGGATATGGGGACAGGATGGGATAAGATCATTAGAGTGAGAAGAGGTTCGTATGGAGTATAAATACTGGCACAGACCAGTTGCGCTGAATGACCTGTTTCTATGCTGTAAATTCTATATCTGTATGGCAGGGGTGGTTTAATTCTCGGGTCTACGGGACCCTGGGGTGGAGGAATGCTCAGAACTATGTGGCCCTTGCCCATGAGGTGGTTTAATGCTTGGGCTGATTGGCCCTCCCCAAACTGGCTCAGCAATTGGGGTTTTCAATGGCGGAATCGTTACCTAGAGTCCCCCGCACGGCAGAAAGTGCCCTATCAATGACAACGGGAGCCCAGTGCTCAGGCGCAGGACTGGACTGTACTCTGAGCATGTGCAGTGCCAGTGGTGGAGATGGTCTCGGGCGGAAGAGACGGTTCCCCGAGGTGGTAGGAGCTTGTGGGTGCAGGGGAGTAATTGGACCCCTGGGTGGGCTGAGCAGCTTCATAAACTCTCGGTAAAGGCCTCAGGTCCTGAATAAAAGCCCATAGGTCCCGAATAAGAGCACATTGGTCCCGAGTTTGCAACGTAGTGATCGGCTCCGTCGCTCCAGGTAACTGGCCGCCATGTTGGACAGGGAGGGATCAGGGCTCCTGCGTGGCCATCTTGCTAGTGACTTTCTCCCCGGAGACAGACCCAGGCTACAGTGCATGCGCGGCCATCTTCGTACAGGAGCAGAGGGTGGGCGGGGCTTCAGGGTCCCAGTGACCAGGAGAGAAAATCATTGCCTCATTGATTTTATTCTCACTTTGCATGCAGCGGGTGTAGAACTGAACCCAACCTGAGCAAAGGGAGGGAGAAAACTGGGGATGGAGGAATGAAATGATGGAGATGTTACGATTGGGTTTGGATTTCAGCACGAGCAGGGAGGGAGAGTGAGTGGGACAGGGATTTACAGCTTTGGGGAACAAGAGAGGAAAGAATATTCCATAGAAACTAGGATTGCCTGTCAATTTCTATCCTGTGCTGACCTTTGTAAACTCCTTTTACAGGGTATTAGAAGGGCAGGATTTACAGACGGGAAACGTGAACCAAACATCACGTCAAGATCTGACAGAATCACGCGATTCATCAGGACCTGACTATCTGCGGCCTTTCAAAGTAGGAGAAATGTTTATCTGTTCTGTCTGTGGGAATAGATTTCCAACATCAGTGTGACTGGAAAAGCACCGAGACACACACACGCCCGAGTGACAGTGTTCCAGTGCAATGACTGTGTAAAGAGCTTTAATCAGTTACACAGCCTGAAAAACACCGCACCATTCACAGTGGGCAGAAACTGTACACGTGCTCTGTGTGTGGTCGAGGCTTCAACTGATCGTCCAACCTCCATAGACACAAGGACACCCGCACCATGGAGAAACCGTGGAAATGTGGAGACTGTGGGAAGGGATTCAATTACCCATCTGAGCTGGAAACTCATCGACACAGTCACACCAGGGAGAGGCCATTCACCTGCCCCGTGTGTGGGAATGGATTCACTCGGTCATCCGCCCTGCTGACACACCAGCGAGTTCACACTGGGGAGAGGTTGTTCATCTGCTCAGTGTGTGGGAAGGGATTCACTCAGTCATCCAACCTGCTGACACACCAGCGAGTTCACACTGGGGAGAGGTTGTTCATCTGCTCAGTGTGTGGGAAGGGATTCGCTCGGTCATCCAACCTGCTAAGACACCAGCGAGTTCACAAGTGATTGCAGGGTTTGGATTCCGCTGTTGTTGCTGCTGTTATTCACATCCTAATGAACTGTGTTCATTCTGTTAGCTGCCGTTTGTTTCTGCTGATGTTAATATCCCTTCAACTAGGCTGGAGTTTAGTATTTTGATACTTCAATTAACAGTGTTGATATTTGATGTCTCCAAGATAAGAGGAGGCTAATTGATGTCCTCTTTCTGTTCGGAGCGCAGGTGCAGTGAGAGATCGGGGCCCAGGAGCGAGGTTTTGGGGTCCAGGAGAGGCGAGGGCCCAGGGGCAGCATGGGCCAGCCCACACTGCGATATGTGGATAGTAGGAGCATGCGTGCACACTAGGTCCATGCAGCAGGACTTGTTCTCCAGTCATCTTGGTTAACTCTTGCCACTGGATCAAGATCTAGCTCTGTCAAGCTCGCGTGGTGGCTGGTGTGCAACAGCCACCCCACATTAAAAGAATCCATGCACAGGCATCTTCCACCCTTCAGTATGTAGTTTGGGACCTCGAATGTCAGGTCCCTCATTGAAACACCTGTGAACTCATCCCTTTTTGGTGTGGAAGCAGGACATCCTCAATACGAGTGACGGCCTCATACTATACCACCATTTTGAGCCTTTTCTCCTTTCTGACTCTAGATTAGTTCAGTTCTCATACCTTCGGTTACTCAGGGACAAATCCCAGCTCCCCATACCTTCCAGAGTGCCTCTCCTAGCCTTGGTATCCAGGGAAGGTATCGGTAACATGCCCGGGATCACTAAACACAAAACCCAGTCTATTAATCACTTTCAGTTACAGGACTTAGTGTGTGCCCCACAGCATCTCTCTCACCTTCGATGTGTGATTGGAGCATCACGCCTGCAAACCTGGGTTCAATTTAAATTTAAATCCACACCGTGTATTTAAAAAAAATACATACAAGTACACAGATCACATCAAATAATTGGCAACGGTTTAGAATCAACAAGATGAACATGTAGCCACACCAAGGCCCAATAAACCAGCTCTGTATTCACAGGAGAAAGTCTGTTATCTAACTCCTCGAGTGACAGAAAGATCGGGACCCTAAGAATATCTAGAATCTGTTGTAAATATATTTGAAATCCTCACTGGTACAACCTGTCTATTTCTTTTCAATTGAAGTGAATGGAAGATGAGGAGGGGTTGGAGAGTAGGGATTGAAGAGAAGTTAGGGTGAGGGGTGAAGGAGGGGTTGGAGAGTTGGGGTGAAGGTGGACGGAGAGGAGTTGTAATGGAGGAAATGCAGCAGCCAATTTGTGCACAGCCAGATCCCACAAACAGCAATGTAATGATAACAAGATAATCCATTCTCAGTGATGTTAGTTGGGGGATACACATTGTGCAGGACACCGTGGAGAACTCCACCTGTTCTTCCTCAGAATCGTGGCCATGGGATCTTTTATGTCCAACTTATGGACTCGGGTGACATCGGTTTGATGTCTCATCTGAAAGACAGTACCTCTGATGTGCAGCACTCCCTCTGTACTGCACCTGGAGTCTCAGCCTAGATTATGTGCTCAGGTCTCTGGATTGGGAATTGAACCCCGACCCCCTGACTCAGGGCCGAGAGTGTTACCACTGAGCCAAGGCTGACATGGTCTGTTCCCTGTTCCCATTACACTAGACCATGCCTGTGTTATTACACTAACCCCACCCATTCATACTGTAGTGGGCCCTAACTCTGTTATTAGACATTCGGCAAAGCATTTGCTACAACAATAAAACAACCAGAACTTACATTAATACAGCGCCTTTAACTCAGTGAAACTTCTCACGGTGCTTAACAAGATCGATATCAATAAAAGAAACATTTTTGACACAGAGCCACAGTGAACGATATCAGGACAGATTCGCAAAAGGTTGATCGAAGAGGTATATTTTAAAAAGAACCTTGAAAGAGGAGGTGGAGGTTTCGGGGAATTCCAAAACTTGGAGCCTCGGCAGCTGAAGGCACAGCCACCAATAGTGGAGCGATTAAAATCGGGGATGCTCAAGAGGACAGATTTGGAGGAGCGCAAGGAACTCGGAGGGTTGTGGGACTGGAGGAGATTACAGAGATAGGGAGGGGCGAGGCCATGGAGAGTTTTGAAACCAAGGATGAGCATTTTTAAATTGAGGCGTTGCTTAACTGGGAGCCAATGTAGGTCAGTGAGCACAGGGGTGATGGGGTGAATAAGATTATAGCAATAGGCCTTGACTTGCACACACTATTAGATGAGACCCAATCTTTGTTTTGTTGCACTAGATACTGGCTGTGTGACCATCACACTAGATCCAGCATTGTGTTCAGTATAACACTTGAGTCTGCCTCTGTTATTATTGGATCAAACACTGTCTTTGTTACTCTCACAGTGGGCCATGCATTTGCTGTTATTACTCTGGACCCTGTCTCCACTCTTATTGTATGGGCCCCTGTCTCTGGAATTGTTACACTAGACCCGGCCTCTGCTATGATTGGAAAATAACCTGTCCCTGTTATTCCAGTTCTAGTGCACACCTCTATTATTATAACTATAGATCTTGTCTCTGTTGCATTCAATGGAGTATGTTTCTGATATTGTTAAAGTAGACCCGGCTTCTGTTAGTGTGACACTATCACCTCTTTCAGTTATTATTGCAAAAAAACTTTAGATTCTTAAAGACTTGTTTCTAGTGTAAAACAAGGTCTTGTTTCAGTTATTAATGCACTATACCCTGTCTCTGTTTATATTACACCAGGACCTATCTCTGTTTATATTACACTAGACCCTGTCTCAGTTTATTGAACCTCGACCATGTCTTAGTTATTGCAGCACTAAACAACATCCACAAATATTGGAAGTGGTTGGGGAGGAAACAGTGAAAGTAACAGTCAGAAAACAGAAGACTGGAGACAGAAACAGAGCAAATTTCGCTGGATAGTTGCAAGTGTTTCATTCCTTTCCAAACGAAGGACATAACCAGTGAGAGAATTAGATATTTATTAACCTCACGGCAGGTATAGGTACAGTTTCACTGTTGCCATAACTGGCACCAATTATCACACACGGGGGTAAATCTCAGGAGCTTGTTTGTGATGGTGAGGTGATCACTGGACAATAAAGCTCAGAGACTGGTGGGGAGCTGCTCATTATCCTCAGTGTGATTTAATCCCCTTTCCCACTGAATACTGCAGACAGACATGGTCACCTTGGCAACAGAATGGTCAGTGTGACATCACTTTCTAAACAAGAGCACACAAGACAATGGGTTATCAGTAAATGGTAAAGGTATTAAACACTCTGCAATTACATTGTGAAGAAAATGGAAATAAAATGCTGGAAAATAATTGCTGAAGATAATAATTTATCTGTGGTATTGACTAGCAAACTTGAAGAATGATGTGTTTTGTTTACACACACACACAAACATATATCTACATATATATATATCAAAGGCTCTGTGTGTGCGCTTTTCTGTTTTCTGCTGCACCCGATGGTGAAATTGCTGTGGACTTTTGGACCCTGCGGCAGCCTATCCGGCGGCGCTTGCTGGGTCAGGATCGAAAGAGACTGCGCGCTGTTCCTCCTCCCACTGCCTGGGGGAATGGGGCAGATATTTTAAGGGGCAGCGACTCCCCTTTCTCTGCCTATTTATAGTTAAAGGGACAGTCCAGTTTATCTTGGGGTGTCGGAGGACTTCACTAACAGAGCTCCCATTAACAGTCGCTCCCTTCTATACTGTGCAGTGATTGTAAAGCTGTCTATTTCAGTGACTTGAGCCTTTCTAAAATGTCTCACTGTTTTTGATGTTCCAGTGACGAAGGTTTCGGTTAAAGGTGGAGTAAAATTTGTTTCAAAATATTCTGTTCTTACCCTCCCTCAACCCCCCAAATTTTAGAACACTCTGCAGTACTGACTGGGAAGTTCCCAAGTTCGTTCCTTGATCTGGGCTGTTAGTTGATCTCAGCCAAGGCAGCAGTTCAAGGGTTATAATTGTCCTCAGTACCTCTGGGCTAAATATGAGTAAAAATCAGCCAGTGTCCCTGCTCTTCATACCGATCCAGTGACCTCAACTGGGAAGTGTGTGGATAAGAACATAAGACATAAGAACATAAGAATTAGGAACAGGAGTAGGCCATCTAGCCCCTCGAGCCTCCTCCGCCATTCAATAAGATCATGGCTGATCTGGCCGTGGACTCAGCTCCACTTACCCGCCCGCTCCCCGTAACCCTTAATTCCCTTATTGGTTAAAAATCTATCTATCTGTGACTTGAATACATTCAATGAGCTAGCCTCAACTGCTTCCTTGGGCAGAGAATTCCACAGATTCACAACCCTCTGGGAGAAGAAATTCCTTCTCAACTTGGTTTTAAACTGTCTCCCCCGTATTTTGAGGCTGTGCCCCCGAGTTCTAGTCTCCCCTACCAGTGGAAACAACCTCTCCGCCTCTATCTTGTCTATCCCTTTCATTATTTTAAATGTTTCTATAAGATCACCGCTCATCCTTTTGAACTCCAATGAGTAAAGACCCAGTCTACTCAATCTATCATCATAAGGTAACCCCCTCATCTCCGGAATCAGCCGAGTGAATCGTCTCTGTACCCCCTCCAAAGCTAGTACATCCTTCCTTAAGTAAAGTGACCAAAACTGCACGCAGTACTCCAGGTGCGGCCTTACCAATACCCTATACAGTTGCAGTAGGACCTCCCTGCTTTTGTACTCCATCCCTCTCGCAATGAAGGCCAACATTCCATTCGCCTTCCTGATTACCTGCTGCACCTGCAAACTAACTTTTTGGGATTCATGCACAAGGACCCCCAGGTCCCTCTGCACCTCAGCATGTTGTAATTTCTCCCCATTCAAATAATATTCCCTTTTACTGTTTTTTTTTCCCAAGGTGGATGACCTCATACTTTCCGACATTGTATTCCATCTGCCAAACCTTAGCCCATTCACTTAACCTATCTCAATCTCTTTGCAGCCTCTCTGTGCCCTCTACACAACCCGCTTTCCCACTAATCTTAGTGTCATCTGCAAATTTTGTTACACTACACTCTGTCCCCTCTTCCAGGTCATCTATGTATATTGTAAACAGTTGTGGTCCCAGCACCGATCCCTGTGGCACACCACTAACCACTGATTTTCAACCCGAAAAGGACCCATTTATCCCGACTCTCTGCTTTCTGTTCGTCAGCCAATTCTCTATCCATGCTAATACATTTCCTCTGACTCCGCGTACCTCTATCTTCTGCATTATTTGAGGACAGGATTTGAGGCTGTGATGCCTACCACAGTGGAAATCCTGCTGGCACTCAGAGTCGACTGACGGTGAGGCACTAGAGGTTAAATAATGTCTGTGGAATTGCACACAGCCAGATTCAGCACTTTCTGGAGATAAAAAATCTCAGATGCTGAAAGGAATGTTGATTTTTAGACAGTGAAGATGGAGGGGGAGTGTCTAGAATAAGGAGGGACAGGAGGGGACAGAATGTTCTGTAGAATCTAGAATTGTCTGTTCTGAATTTCTATCCTGTACTTAAAGTAACAACGTTTGTCACCACCATTTATTTGCAGGGAGGATTTGCAGCTGGGAAACTCAATCCAAACATCGCCTCAAGATTTGACAGATTCCCAGATTGATCAGGATCACCTTATCATCAGCCTTTGTAAAAACACCAATCACAGCGGGGAGAAACAGGACACATGTTGTGTGTGTGGATGCACCTTCAACCAATCGTTCAGCCTGTGAGACTCGTGTACCCACCTGACTCAACACTAAATGTGGGGACAGTGGGAATGGATGGTGTTGTACATGGAAAGTGATTCAGTCGCTCATCTCATCAACTGACATTTGAGTAATTAGATAACAGACTTTCTCCTGTGAATATAGAGCTGGTTTATTGGGCTGTGATGTGTTTACTTATTCATCTTGTTGACTCTAAACCATCGGCAATTATTTGATGTGATCAGTTTATACATACATATTTTTAAAAATACATTTGCTGAGTGGATTCAAATACAAATTGAAACCAGGTTTGCAGGCGTTATGCTCCAATCACACAGCGAAGGTGAGAGAGACGCTGTGGGGCACACACTAAGTCCAGTATCTGAAGGTGATTAACAGACTGGGTTTTATGTTTCGTGATCCTGGGCGTGTTACCAACACCTTCCCTGGATACCAAGGCTAGGAGAGGCACTCTGGAAGGTATGGGGAACTGGAACTTGTCCCAGAGAGTAACCGAAGATATGAGAACTGAAATAATCTAGAGTTAAAAAGGAGAAAAAGACCCAAAATGGTGCAGTTGGTAACAGAACATAAATCAGTCTCCTCTTATAGTGGAGACATCAAATATTGACACACTTTGTTATTTGAAATATCAAACTATTAAACTCCAGCCTAGTTATAGGGCTTATTAACATCAGCAGAAACAAACCCCAACTGACAGAATGAACACGATTCAGTCAGGATGTGATTAACAGCAATTACAGTAGAATCCAACTCCTGCAGTCACTTGTGAACTCGTTGGTATCTCAGCAGGTGGGATGACCGAGTGAATCCCTTCCCACATACAGAGCAGGTGTGACTGCGACGATACATTTCCAGTTTATAAGGTTGGGTTCAGTTCTGCACCCACTGTGCGCAGATGAGAATAGAATCAATGAGCTGCTCATTTTCTCTGCTGGATACTGGGCCTTCTGTGCTGGCCCAATAGGGTGAGCCCGGACTGGCCCAATAGGGTGATGTAATGACCAAAACTGTGTGAGTACTCCAGCTGTGTCCTAACTAGTGTTTTACACAGTTCTAGCATAACCTCCAGAGGGAGGTGGGAGTCTGGAACTTACTGCCCGAAAGAGCAGCAGAGGCAGAAACCCTCATCGCATTTACAAATGTACTTGGATATGCACTGGAAGTGCATTAACCTGCAGGGCTACGGACCAAGAGCAGGAAAATGGGATCAGGCTGGAGAGCTCTTTTTCGGCCGCACAGACATGATGGGCCGAATGGCCTCGTTCTGTGTTGTAAACTGCTATGATTCCATGTCACCAATCCCCTCCTGTCTGATATAATATTGCGAAGCACAGTGGAAGGCCAGAAGATTGGGAAATTTTTAGAAACCAGTAAAGGATGACTAAAAAAATGATAAAGACAGAGAAGATAGCATATGAGAGCAAACTAGCAAGAAATATAAAAACAGACAGCAAGAGCTTCTACAGGTATATAAAATGGAAACAAGCGGCTAAAGTAAATGTTGGTCCCTTGGAGGATGAGACTGGAGAATTAATAACGGGAAACACGGAAATGGCACAGATTTTGAACAAATATTTTGTATTGTTCTTCACGGTAGAAGACACTAAAAACATCCCAACAGTTGATAATCAAGGAGCTATTGCGGTGGTGAGGGTGGGGTGAGGGGGGACTTAAAACAGTCACTATCACTAGAGATAAAGTACTCAGCAAACAAATGGGACTAAAGGTGGACAAGTCCCCTGGACCTGATATCATGCATCCTAGGGTCTTAAAAGAAGTGGCTGCAGAGATAGTGGATGCACTGGTTGTAATCTACCAAAATTCCCTGAATTCTGGAGAGGTCCCAGCGGACTGGAAAACTGCAAATGTAACACCCCTATTCAAGTAAGGAGGGAGGCACAGAGCAGGAAACCATAGACCAGTTAGCCTACCATCTCAGTGGGAAAATACTGGAGTCCAGCATTAAGGAAGTAGTAGCAGGACATTTAGAAAATCATACTGCAGTCAGGCAGTCAGCATGGTTTTATGAAAGGGAAATCATGTTTTGACAAATTTGCTGGAGTTGTTTGAAGATGTAACGAGCAGAGTGGATAAAGGAGAACCAGTTGATGTTGTATATTTGCATTTCCAGAAAACATTCGAGAAGGTGTCACACAAAAGGTTACTGCACAAGGTAAGAGCTCAAGGGGTTGGGGGCAATATATCAGAATGGATAGAGGATTGGCTACCTAACAGAAAACAGAGTCAGCATAAATGGGTCATTTTTCGGTTGGCAAACTGTAACTAGTGGGGTGCCGCAGGGATCAGTGCTGGGACTTCAACAACTTACAATTTATATTAATGACTTGGATGAAGGGACAGAGTGTAACGTAGCCAAATTTTCTGATGATACAAAGATAGGTTGTTGCGAGGAGGACGCAAAGAATCTACAAAGGGATATAGATAGGCTCAATGAGCGGGCAAAAATCTGGCAGATGGACTATAATATGGTAAAATGTCAGGTTATCCCCTTTGGTAGGAAAAATAAAAAAGCAAATTATTATTTAAATGGAGACAATTACAAAATGCTGTAGTGCAGAGGGATCGTGGGGTTCTTGTACATGAAACTCAAAAGATTAGCATGCAGGTAAAGCAAGTAATCAAAAGGCAAATGGAATGCTGGCCTTTATTGCAAGGGGGATAGAGTATGAAAGTAGGGAAGTCCTGCTACAATTGTACAGGGTATTGGCAAGACCACACCTGGAGTACTGCGCACAGCTTTGCTCTGGACTTGTCTCCATTCCCGTGCCAAGGGGATTGCTACACCAGACGGGAGGGGCAACATTTGGGGACATTGATTCCCAACAATTCCCATTCCCCTTCTTTCTGGTGGATAATGGAGGGGCCACTGTGTGTAATGTGCAAGTCAGTAAGAATTGTCAGCAAGCTCTTTCTAATTGGAGATTTTATTCAGTGGAAACTTTCACACACTATTGTAGATTTTGTACCAAAGATCAGTTTAGGATTAAAGTAAAAGTTCATAATTTTATTGCAAACTAACTTTCTGTTGAGAGTCGCTGAATTAAGGGGAAAGATAACACACAGCGTTTCTTAAATGGACACTGCAGCCCCGAGAACACAATCAGCAATATATCCAGAATATTAAAGTCCAGCCCAGTTATAGGGTTATTAACATCAGCAGAAACAAACCCCAACTGTCAGAATGAACATGGTTCAGTCGGGATGTGATTAACAGCAGCAATAACAGCAGATTCCAACTCCTGCAGTCACTTGTGAATTCGCTGGTGTGTCAGCAGGTGGGATGACCGAGTGAATCCCTTCCCACACTCAGAGCAGGTGAATGGCCTCTCCCCAGTGTGAACTCGCTGGTGTGTCAGCAGGTCGGATGACCGAGTGAATCCCTTCCCACACTCAGAGCAGGTGAATGGCCTCTCCCCAGTGTGAACTCGCTGGTGTGTCAGCAGGTCGGAAGAACGTGTGAATCCCTTCCCACACTCAGAGCAGATGAACGGCCTCTCCCCAGTGTGAACTCGCTGATGTTTCACCAGGTCGGATGAAGAAGTGAATCCCTTCCCACACTCAGAGCAGGTGAACGGCCTCTCCCCAGTGTGAACACGCTGGTGTATCAGCAGGTTGGATGACTGACTGAATCTCTTCCCACACTCAGAGCAGGTGAACGGCCTCTCCCCAGTGTGAACTCGCTGGTGTCTCAGCAGGTGGGATGAATGAATGAATCCCTTCCCACACTCAGAGCAGGTGAATGGCCTCTCCCCAGTGTGAACTCGTTGGTGTGTCAGCAGGGTGAATGAATCTGTGAATCCCTTCCCACACTCAGAGCAGGTGAATGGCCTCTCCCCAGTGTGAACTCGCTGGTGTCTCAGCAGGGTGGATGATGTAGTGAATCTCTTCCCACATTCAGAGCAGGTGAATGGTCTCTCCCCAGTGTGAGCTCGTTGGTGAGCTACAAGGTGGGATGACTGAGTGACTCCCTTTCCACACTCAGAGCAGGTGAACGGCCTCTCCCCAGTGTGAACTCGCTGGTGTATCAGCAGGTTGGATGACTGAGTGAATCCCTCCCCACACTCAGAGCAGGTGAACGGCCTCTCCCCAGTGTGAACTCGCTGGTGTCTCAGCAGGTGGGATGACCGACTGAATCCCTTCCCACACTCAGAGCAGGTGAATGGCCTCTCCCCAGTGTGAACTCGCTGGTGAGCTACAAGTTTGGATGACCGAGTGAATCCCTGCCCACACACGGAGCAGGTGAATGGCCTCTCCCCGGTGTGAACTCGCTGGTGAACTACAAGGTCGGCTGACTGAGTGAATCCCTTCCCACACTCAGAGCAGGTGAACGGCCTCTCCCCAGTGTGAACTCGCTGATGTCTCAGCAGGTGGGATGACTGAGTGAATCCCTTCCCACACTCAGAGCAGGTGAACGGCCTCTCCCCAGTGTGAACTCGCTGGTGTGTCAGCAGGTCGGATGACTGAGTGAATCCCTTCCCACACACGGGGCAAGTGAACGGCCTCTCCCCAGTGTGACTGCGTCGATGAATTTCCAGCTCAGATGGTGATCTGAATACCTTCCCACAGTCACCACATTTCCACGGTTTCTCCATGGTGCGGGTGTCCTTGTGACTCTCCATGGTTGGACGATGGGTTGAAGCCTCGCCCACGCACAAAACACGTTTACAGTTTCTCCGCGCGGTGAATGGTGCGATGTTTTTTCAGGCTGTGTAACTGGTTAAAGCTCTTTCCACAGGCAGTGGAACACTCACTCGGGTGTGTGTGTGTCTCGGAGCCTTTCCAGTCACACTGACATTTGAAATCTTTTCCCACAGGCAGAACAGGCAAACATTTCTCCTTCCACTTTCAAAGGCCAATGATATTCAGGTCCTGAAGAATCGATTGACTCCGTCAGATCATGACGTGATGTTTGGTTTGTGCTTCCTGTCTGAAAATCTCCCCTTCCAATATTCTGTAAAAGGAGATAATAAAACTCATCACTGTCAGTACAAGACAGAAATTCAGAATAGACAATCTAGGGACCAAGTTTCGACAGGAGTTGCTCCTATTTTTTTGGAACAACTAGTTTTTTTTTGAGTATCCTAGAAATCGCAATTCTCCCCATTTAGTTTGCTCCAGTTTTAGTCAGTTAATTCTGTTTTTTTTTCAGTTCAGTTTCTTTTTAGTTCAGTTTTTTTTCTCCAAAAGAGGGCGTTACCAGCCACTTACGCCTGTTTTGGCCATTTAAGTAAGTTTAGACAGCGAAAAGTTACTCCAAACTAACTTAGGCCTGAGTCAATGTCCACTTTGATATGCTCAGAAAAACCTTGCGGACACTTTAGCAATCAGGCGCAGGTAGCCAGAGTTAAGGGGAGGGGGAAGTGAAGTTAGAGGATTTTCCAAAGCATTAAACATTTCACTTTTAAAAATAAAGAACCATCATCAATAATAAATCATCAAAAAATCAATTAATAAATAAATCAATAAATAAAAAAAATCAATATATCAATAAATAAACAATTAAATGTTCCTACCTCACCTACTGCAGCACCGATGCGTTGGGGAGCACCGGGAGCCCTCCAGCAGCACACGGCCCACACTCAGCCCTGCCTGCCTGCCTGATTACATTTTCAAGGGGAAGAGCTCGGGTGTGCCCCGCCGTCGAGGAGGTGGTCCGGTGGGGCCCGCTGCCGAGGAGGTGGTCGGGCGGCCCCATCGTGGATGAGGTGTTTAGGCGGGCCGGCGAGGAGGCCTTGAGGTAAGAGCAGTGGTGGCGAGGTGAGGCCCGAGATTGGGCAGCGGCGAGGGGTGGTGAGGCGAGTCCCGAGGTTGGGCAGCGGCGGGAAGAGGGATGGTGAGGCGAGGCCCGAGTTTAGGCAGCGGCGAGGGGCGGTGAGGCGAGGCCCGAGGTTGGGCAGCAGCGAGGCGAGGGACGGTGAGGCAGGCAGGCCACTCGGCCAGGGATAGGGTCACCCAGAGCCACGATGCGCTGGGAGGGCCAGGAACTACTGCACATGTGCACAGACTCCACTGCGCATGCGCGCAGCTGCCAGCACTTTTTTCGGCGAAGGGCTTAGCTCCGCCCCCCACTACTTCTGCTGCGCTGCACCCAGTCCAAAGCAGGCCTGATCATCGTGGAGAATCCCGAGGTAAGTATTAGGTGCGCTTTTCCTTCTAGAAAGTCGGCGGACCTCTCGGAGGTGCACCATTCTACTGGTCGGTCGAAACTTGGCCCCCGAGTTTCCATGGAACATTCTTTCCTCTCTTGTTCTTCCAAAGCTGTAAATCCCTGTCCCACACATTGTCCCTCCTGCTGTGCTGAAATCCAAAACCATCGCACATTTCTAGACTGTTTCTCCTCCACTCCTAGTTTTCACCACCAATACTGGCTGTGTTCAGTTCTACATTCACTGGTTCCCCTCCCTCTCCTCCCCTGAAGGTGCTGACTCTGGCTGGGTTCAGTTCTACACTCACTGGTTCCCCTCCCTCTCCTCCACTGAAGGTGCTGACTCTGGCTGGGTTCAGTTCTACACTCACTGGTTCCCCTCCCTCTCCTCCCCTGAAGGTGCTGACTCTGGCTGGGTTCAGTTCTACATTCACTGGTTCCCCTCCCTCTCCTCCCCTGAAGGTGCTGACTCTGGCTGGGTTCAGTTCTACACTCACTGGTTCCCCTCCCTCTCCTCCCCTGAAGGTGCTGACTCTGGCTGGGTTCAGTTCTACACTCACCAGTTTCTCTCCAGTAGTGACCTATGTGCCAAATCTCCCTGTGTGAACCTCAACAGTGAGTGTCGACAGGATTTTCCACTGTCCTCACCTGAGGCCTCACACGTGCATTTTCCAGCAGGGTCACTGGACCCTCCTCCCAATTACTCAGTTTCTAAACGATAAGCGGATAAGGGGTTATGAGGAGTGGGCAGAGAACATAAGAACATAAGAAATAGGAACAGGAGTAGGCCATACGGCCCCACGAGCCTACTCTGCCATTCAATAAGATCATGGCTGATTCGAGCATGGACTCAGCTCCATTTACCCGCCCGCTCCCCATAACCCCTTATCGGTTAAGATACTGTCTATTTCTGTCTTAAATTTAATCAATGGCCCGGCTTCAATACCTCTCTGAGGCAGCAATTTCCACAGATTTACAACCCTCTGAGAGAAGAAATTTCTCCTCGTCACAGTTTTAAATGGGCGGCCCCTTATTCTAAGATTATGCCCTCTAGTTCTAGTCTCCCCCATCAGCAGAAACATCCTCTCTGCATTCACCTCATCAAGCCCCCTCATAAATCTTATATGTTTCGATAAGGTCACCTCTCATTCTTCTGAATTCCAATGAGTAGAGGCCCAACCTACACAACCTTTCCTCATAAGTCAACCCCCTCATCCCCGGAATCAACCTTGTGAACCTTCTCTGAACTGCCCCCAAAGCAAGTATATCCTTTCGTAAAATTGGAAACCAAAACTGTGCACGCAGCATTCTAGGTGTGGCCTCACCAATACCTTATATAGCTGTAGCAAGACTTCCCAGCTTTTATACTCCATCCCCTTTGCAATAAAGGCCAAGATACCATTGGTCTTCCTGATCACTTGCTGTTTCGGCATACTATCCTTTTGTGATTCGTGCACAAGTACCCCCAGGTCCTGCTGTACTGCGGCACTTTGCAATCTTTCTCCATTTAAATAATAACTTGCTCTTTCATTTTTTTCTGCCAAAGTGCATGACCTCACACTTTCCACATTATACTCCAGCTGCCAAATTTTCACCCACGCACTTAGCCTGTCTATGTCGTTTTGCAGATTTTGTGTGTCCTCCTCACACATTGCTTTTCCTCTCATCTTTGTATCATCAGCAAATTTCGCTCCGTTACAATCAGTCCCTTCTTCCAAGTCATTAGTATAGATTGTAAATAGTTGGGGTCCCAATACTGATCCCTGCGGCACCCCACTAGTTACTAGTTGCCAACCCAAGAACGAACCATTTATCCCGACTCTCTGTTTTCTGTTAGCTAACCAATCGTCTATCCATGCGAATATATTGCTCCCAACCTCCTCAATATTTCCTCATAAGTTCACACACTCATCTCTGAAATCAACCTCGTGAACCTTCTCTGAACTGCCGCCCCTCTCCTCCCCTTAAGATGCTAACTTTGGCTGGGTTCAGTTCTGCATTCACTGGTTCCCCTCCCCTCCCCTCCCCTGAAGATGCTGACTGTCTGGTTTTAGTTCTGCACTCACGGGTTAACATAAGAAATAGGAGCAGAAGTAGGCCATATGGCTCCTCGAGCCTGCTCCGCCATTTAATAAGATTATTCTTGATCCGATCATGGACTCAGGTCCACTTCCCCGCCCGATCCCCATAACCCCTTATCGTTTAAGAAACTGTCTATTTCTGTCTTAAATTTATACAAATGTCCCAGCTTCCACAGCTCTCTGAGGCAGCAAATTCCACAGATTTACAACCCTCAGAGAAGAAATTTCTCCTCATCTCAGTTTTAAATGGGCGGCCCCCCTTATTCCAAGATTATGCCCCCAAGTTCTAGTCTCTCCTATCAGTGGAAACATCCTCTCTGCATCCACCTTGTCAAGCCCCCTCATAATCGTATATGTGTTTCGATAAGATCACCTCTCATTCTTCTGCATTCCAATGAGTAGAGGACCAACCTACTCAACCTTTCCTCATAAGTCAATCCCCTCATCTCCGGAATCAACCTTGTGAACCCTCTCTGAACTGCCTCCAAATCAAGTATATCCTTTCTTCAATATGGAAGCCAAAAGTGCACGCAGTATTCCAGGTGTGGCCTCACCAATACTCTGTACAACTGTAGCTAGACTTCCCTGCTTTTATACTCCATCCCCTTTGCAATAAAGTCCAAGATTCCATTGACCTTCCTGATCACTTGCTGTACCTGCATACTAACCTTTTGTATTTCATGCACAAGTACCCCCCAGGTCCCACTGTACTGCAGCACGTTGCAATTTTTCTGCATTTAAATAACAACTTGCTCTTTGATTTTTTTTCTGCCAAAGTGCGTGACCTGACACTTTGCAATATTATACTCCATCTCCCAAATTTTTGCCCATTCCCTAAGCTTCTGTCCTTTTGCAGATTTTGTGTGTCCTCCTCACTCATTGCTTTTCCTCCCATCTTTATATCGTCAGCAAACTTGGCTACGTTACACTCGGTTCCTTGTTCCAAGTCGTTAATATAGATTGTAAATAGCTGGGGTCCCAGCACTGATCCCTGCGGCAACCGACTAGTTACTGATTGCCAAACCGAGAATGAACCATTTATCCTGACTCTCTGTTTTCTGTTAGTTAGCCAATCCCCTATCCATGCTAATATATTGCCCCCAACCTCCTCAACATTTCCTCATAAGAACCCCCTCATCTCCGGAATCAACCTCGTGAACCTTCTCTGAATTGCCTCCCCTCTCCTCCCCTGAAGATGCTGACTCTGTCTGGTTTCAGTTCTGCACTCACTGGTTCCCCTCCCACTCCTCCCCTGAAGGTGCTGACTCTGGCTGGGTTCAGTTCTACATTCACTGGTTCCCCTCTCTCTCTTCCCTGAAGGTGCTGACTCTGGCTGGGTTCAGTTCTACATTCACTGGTTCCCCTCTCTCTCTTCCCTGAAGGTGCTGACTCTGGCTGGGTTCAGTTTTAGACTCACTGGTTCCCCTCTCCTGAAGGTGCTGACTCTGGCTGAGTTCAGTTGTATACTCGCATGTTCCCCTCCCTCCCATCCGCCTCTTCCCTTAAGGCTCTTGGACTGGGAAAATAGATTAAAGTGCAGGACGGTTGATGAACAGTGGTGTACATTTAAGGAGATATTTCACAACTCTCAAGAAAAATCTATTCCAGTGAGGAGGAAAAGGTGCAAGAGAAAATAGAGCCATCCATGGCTAGCTAAAGAAATAAAGGACGGTATCCATTAAAAACAGGGCATACAAAGTGACCAAATCTAGTGGGACGACAGAAAACTGGGAAGCTTTTAAAAACCAGCAAAGAATACCTAAAAAATGAGTAAGAAAGGGAAGATAGACTGTGAAAGTAAACTAGCACAAAATATAAAAACAGATAGCAAGAGTTTCTATAGGTATATAAAAAGGAAAAGAGTGGCTAAAGTAATTGTTGGTCCTTTAGAGGACGAGACCAGGGAATTAGTAACGGGGAACAGGGAGATGGCAGAAACTCTAAACAAATATTTTGTATTCAGTCTTTACGGTAGAGGACACTAATATTCCAACAGTGGATAGTCAAGGGGATACAGGGGGGGAGGAACTTAACACAATCACTAAGGAGGTGGTACTCAGTAAGATAATGGGATTAAAGGCAGATAAAACCCCTGGACCTGATGGCTTGTATCCTAGAGTCTTAAGAGAAGTAGCGGCAGGGATTGTGGATGCATTGGTTGTAATTTACCAAAATTCCCTGGATTCTGGGGAGGTCCCAGCAGATTGGAAAACTGCAAATGTAATGCCCCTATTTCAAAAAGGAGGCAGACAAAAAGCAGGAAACTATAGACCAGTTAGCCTAATATCTGTGATTGGGAAAATGTTGGATCCATTATTAAAGAAGCAAAATTCAGTCATGCAGAGTCAGCATGGATTTATGAAGGGGAAGTCATGTTTGACAAATTTGCTGGAATTCTTTGGGGATGTAACGAACCTGGTGAATAAGGGGGAACCAGTGGATGTGGTGTATTTGGATTTCCAGAAGGCATTTGACAAGTTGCCACATAAAAGGTTACTGCACAAGATAAAAGTCCACGGGGATGGGGGTAATATATTAGCATGGCTAGAGAATTGTCTAACTAACAGAGAACAGAGAACAGAGAACAGAGAATCGGGATAAATGGTTCATTCTCTGGATGGCAACCAGTAACTAGTGGGGTGCCACAGGGACCAGTGCTGGGACCCCAACTATTTACATTCTATATTAACGATTTGGAAGAAGGGACTGAGTGTAACGTAGCCAAGTTTGCCGACGATACAAAGATGGGAGGACAAGTAAAATCTGCAAAAGGACACAGAGAGGCTCAGTGAGCGGGCAAAAATTTGGCAGATGGAGTATAATGTTAGAAAGTGTGAGGTCATGCACTTTGGCAGAAAAAAAATCAAAGAGCAAGTTATTATTTAAATGGAGAAAGATTGCAAAGTGCCACAGTACAGTGGGACCTGGGGATACTTGTGCATGAAACACAAAAGGATAGTATGCAGGTACAGCAAGTGATCAGGAAGGCCAATGGAATGGAGTTTAAAAGCAGGGAAGTCTTGCTACAGTTGTACAACGTATTGGTGAGGCCACACCTGGAATACTGCGTGCAGTTTTGGTTTCCATATTTACGAAAGGATATACTTGCTTTTGAGGCAGTTCAGAGAAGGTTCACTAGGTTGATTCCGTGAATGAGGGAGAAAGGTTGAGTAGGTTGGGCCTCTATTCATTGGAATTCAAAAGAATGAGAGGTGATCTTATCAAAATGTATAAGATATAAGCGGGCTTGTAAAGGTGGATGCAGAGAGGATGTTTCCACTGATGGGGGAGACTAGAACTGGAAGGCATGATCTTAGAATAAGAGGCCGTCAATTTAAAACAGAGATGAGGAGAAATTTCTACTATCAGAGGGTTGTAAATCTGTGGAATTCACTGCCTCAGAGAGCTGTAGAAGCTGGGACATTGAATAAATTTAAGACAGAAATAGAGAGTTTCTTAAATGATAAGGGGATAAGAAGTTATGGGAAGCGGGCAGGGAAGTGGAGCTGAGTCCATGATCAGATCAGCCATGATCTTATTGAATGGTGGAGCAGGCTCGAGCAGCTGTATGGCCTACTCCTGCTCCTATTTCTTCTGTTCTTATAAGGTGCTGACTCTGTCTGCGTTCAGTTCTACACTCACTGGTTCCCCTCCCCTGAAGGTGCTGACTCTGTCTGCGTTCAGTTCTACACTCACTGGTTCCCCTCCCCTGAAGGTGCTGACTCTGGCTGGGTTCAGTTCGAGACAGACATCATTCACCGAGTTCCTGCATCAAAATGTCCGCGCACGCGCTGTTCTGCTCACTGAATCAAGATGGCCGACCGTTGAACCTGCCTTCCTGCACCAAGATGACCGCCGATAGCTTGGGCCTGTGACCGGGAGAAAGCCCGTAAGCTGCAACTGCCGATATTCCGGTTATTGTTCCGGGCTTGCGGCGGGCACCGGTTGTTCATGAAGCCTCCCCAGCTCCCCGCTGGTCCATTATTCCGCTCTGTCCCGCTGAAAAGGACACTTCTGTGGAGCCCGTCTAAAATATGTCTCCTCCGCCATTACACGACCCCCGCCTGCGCACTGAGCTCCTGTAGTCTGGATAAGGCACATTCTCGCCTGCGGGGCATGCTGGGTACATAAGACCATGAGAAATCGGAGCAGGAGTGGGCCACCCGGACCCCCCGCGCCTGCTCCCCATTCAGTGAGATCTTGGCGGGTCTGATCATAGACTCAGCTCCCCAGAACCCTTTACTCCCGAACCACACCTAGAGGACTGTGCACAGTTTTGGTCTCCTTATCTAAGGAAGGATATACTTGCCTTGCTTAGATAGAGTAAAGCTTCCTCAACACAGTTCCACCAGACATTCCAAGGGCAAGTATAACACAAGTTAAATACGAAGTATATCTCCCTCTAACCTGTCCCAAGCATTCCAGAGTAGATATTGTATTGGTTAGATACAGATAAAGCTCGCTCTACACAGTCCCAAACACTCCCAGGGTAGGTACAGCATGGGTTAGAAACAAAGTTAATCTCCCTCTATGCTGTCCCTTCAAACAGTCCTACAACAGGCACAGCACGGGTTAGTCAAAGAGTAAAGCTCCCCATGGACTGATCCATCAAACACTCCCATCGCAGTTACAGCATGGGATAGATAGAGAGTAAAACTCCCTCGACATTGCCCCATCAACCACTCCCAGGGTAGGTAAAGCACGGGTTAAATACAGAGTAAATCTCCCTCTACATTGTTCCATCAAACACACCCAGGGTGTGAATTAGGACACGGGCAGCTGAGTTTTGGACCAACTCTAGGAATGTGGAAGGAGTGCGTTGCAATATACAAGTTCAGAAGTAACAAAGGCATGGATGAGGGCTACGGCAGTAGATGAGCTGAGGCAAGAGCAGAGATGGGCGATGTTACAGAGGTGGAAAAAGGCAATCTTAGTTATGCTGCGGATATATGGTCAAAAACTGATTTCAAGGTGAAGTATGTCACCAAGGTTGCGAAGTCTGGTTCAGCCTCAGACAGAAGTTGGGGAGAGGGATGGAGTCAGTCGCTAGGGAACTGAGTTTGTGGCAATGACAATTACAAATATCAGAATATTTCGCTGCCCTTTCATATGCAAAATGTGTGGATGAGTTTTTTTTAATTAAATTGCTTCCAAAAATGGATTAACTGTTCCAGAAATTAACGGATTTCAAATCTTATGCAAACCAGTTCAGTAAAGGGGTAGTTCAAAGGATTTCAGCTGAGTTTAAAGTGAGACACTGCCGTCTACTACAACCACAACTCATGTACTCAAATAGAACAAGTTTGGGGTTTGATAGGTGAACTAGGTGAGAAGTGATATAAAAGTTAGATTAAGAAAAAGCACTAAAATGGAACAGTCGGTAACAGAACATCAATTCGTCTTCTCTGATCATGGATGAATCAAATATTCGACAGTGTTTGAAACAAAGATAATTTATTCAATATTTATGCACAATATTAATCGCCAGCACAGGTATAGGGGTTATTAAGATCATCAGAAACAAACAAGAGCTGCCAGAATGAACATGCTTCAGTGCCCAATGCAATCACAGTAAATCCTGTTCTATTTACAAATGCAGCCTTTCTCCTCAGCCCATTTAAAACTGGGATGAGGAGCAATTTCTTCACTCAGAGGTTTGTAAATCTGTGGAATTCTCTGCCCCAGGGAGCCGTGGAGGCTGGTCATTGAATATATTTAAGGCGGAGATAGACAGATTTTTGAACAATAATGGAGTAAAGGGTTATGGTGAGCAGGCAGGGTATTAAGTACTCCACAAGACTGAGTACTGTGAGCAAAAACTAATGTGACCTTAGTCTCTTTAATACAACTTCAGAGTGCCTAAGCAACATGGCAGACAATCTTTTATACTCCCTTGCACGAGTTATGCAGGTGACCGTTGGGCTTCCAACAATTACGCCCTCTGGTGGCAAGTCTTACACAGTTACAATGTTTACATACATAACATCACACCCTCCCAAAGTCTTTGATACAAATTATTTATAAGTTGAGACAATCCGGGGCTCTACGCTTCCTGGTTGATCGTCTGAGTTCAAACTCTGGTATGGGTGAGTTGGTCGGACTTTTGCTGCACTGAAGCACAGCTGGTCTGACAGGACTGTTGGGAATGGTGGGTTCATCCTCTTGATTGATAGTGAGGTCGATTGATAGTTGGGTGTGTGTTCGTGTGTCGATGATGGTGATGTCCTCCTCAGGTTGTTCCTGGTTGTCGGTGAACTGCAGTTTGGTCTGATCCAAATGCTTTCTGCACGTTTGTCCATTCAATAGTTTGACTACAAACACACTATTCCCCTCCTTGGCCAAGACAGCGCCAGCGACCCATTTATGACCATGACTGTAATTAAGGACAAACACAGGGTCGTTAACATCAATGTCACATGATACAGCCACGCGATTGTGGTACATGTTTTGCCGGTGATGTCGGGATTCCACATGATCATTTAGATTCGGGTGGACTAGGGAGAGCCTGGTTTTGAGTGCTCCCTTCATTAACAATTCTGCAGGGGGAGCCCCAGTGAGTGAGTGGGGTCGCATCGGGTAGCTGAGCAGAACCCGAGATAAGCGGGTCTGCAAGGAGCCTGCCGTCACACATTTCAAGCTCTGCTTGATAGTTTAGACTGCCCGTTCTGCTTGACCATTGGATGCGGGCTTAAACAGGGAAGACCTGACATGCTACATGCTTGATGCCATTGCGGGTCATAAACTTGTTGAATTCCGAGCTGGTGAAACACGGTCCATTGGCACTGACAAGGACATCGGGCAAGCCCGCAGGCTTTCAGTGGTGGCAGTGGATGTGCTGGATGACATGATTACACATTCAATCCTTTTAGAGTAAGCGTCCACTACAACTAAAAACATCTTTCCGAGAAAGGGCCAGCAAAATCTGTGTGGATCCTGGACCACAGTTTGGAGGGGCATGACCACTGACTCAATGGAGACTCCCTTGGTGCATTGCTCAGTTGTGAGCACGTGTTGCACTGGTGTATGCATGACTCCAAGTCCGAGTCAATGCCAGGCCATCAAACATGCGACCTGGCTATAGCCTTCAGCGTGATTATGCCTGGGTGGATATTGTGTAGATCACGTATAAACGTTTCCCTGCCTATTTTTGGGCAAAACCACATGATTACCCCATAAGAGACAATCCGACTGCATGGACATTTCATCTTTGCGTCGGTGTAATGGCTTCATTTCATCTTACATTTCCCCGGGAACGGCTGACCAGCTCCCATTGAGGACGCAACTTTTTACAAGTGATAGCACAGGATCCTGGTTGGTCCCGGTCCTGATGTGGCGAGCAGTGACGGGTGATCCCTCGCTCTCAATAGCATCCATGACCAGAAGCAAGTCTGCGGGCTGCGCCATTTCCACCCCAGTAGTGGGCAATGGTAGCCGACTGAGGGCATCAGCACAGTTCTCCATGCCTGGACTGTGGCGGATAACATAGTCATAGGCAGACAATGTTAATGCCCATCTTTGGATGTGGGATGAAGCATTATTGTTTCTACCTTTGTTTTCTGAAAACAGTGAAATGAGCAGTTTGTGGTCGGTTTCAAGCTCAAACTGCAGTCCAAATAGGTATTGGTGCATTTTCTTAACCCATATACACATGCTAATGCCTCTTTCTCAACCATACTGTAAGCTCTTTCAGCCTTAGACAGACTTCTAGATGCATATGCAATCAGTTGAAGTTTGCCCGATAGATTGGTTTGCTGTAACACAGCTGACCCCGTACGAAGATGCATCACAAGCTAACACTAATCGTTTACACGGGTCATTCAGTACAAGTAACTTATTAGAACAAAGTAGGTTTCTGGCCTTCTCAAAGGCTGTCTCTTGTGATTTACCCCAAACCCAGTCGTCACTCCTAAGTAGCAACATGTGCAACGGTTCCAGCAAAGTGCTTAACCCGGGTAGAAAGTTACCAAAATAGCGAGGAGTCCCAGGAACGAACGCAGCTCCATCACATTCTGTGGTCTGGGTGCATTCTTGATGGCCTCTGTCTTTGAGTCCGTTGGCCTGATGCCGTCTGCCGCAATCTTTCTCCCCAAAAATTCGATCTGACACCAGGAAAACACACTTGGAGCGTTTCAGCCTAAGTCACACTCTGTCTAGTCAACTTAGAAGCTCTTCCAGGTTGTGCAAGTGTTCGGTGGTGTCTCGACCGGTGATCAAGATGTCGTCTTGAACACAACGGTGCACAGAACCGATTTCAGCAGACTCTCCATGTTCCTCTGGAAGATGGCAGCAGCCATCAAATCCCAAAAGGGCATCTGTGGTATATAAACAGTCCTTTGTGCGTGTTGATGCACATCAATCTTTTCGTAGATTCAGCCAGCTCCTGTGTCATGTAGGCGGAGGTTAGGTCCAACTTGGTAAACGACTTCCTCCCACAGTAATGTTGCGAACAGGTCATCCACCTTGGGTAGCGGGTTCTGGTCTTGTAACGAGACTCGATTGTTACCTTGTCGTCTCCACAGATTCTGACCATGCCATCGCTTTTAACACCGGAACAATCAAACAGGCCTACTCGTTGAACTCGACTGGTGATATGATTCCCTCTCATTGAAGTCTGTCCAGCTCGATCTCGACTTTCTCCCTCATCATGTACGGAACTGCTCGGGCCTGATGATGAATGGGCCTTGCATCGGGGACTAGATGGATCTGCACCTTGGCACCTGTGAAGTTGCCGATGCCTGGTTCAAATAGTGACGGAAACTTGCTCAGTACTTGGGCGCACGAGGCATCATCCACTGAAGATCGTGCTTTGATGTCATCCCAGTTCTATTGAATCTTTCCCAGCCAGCTTCTGCTGAATAGCATTGGGCCATCGCCTGGTACAATCCACAGTGATAAATCATGCACAGCTCCATCATCCGATACCTTAACTGCTGCACTGTCAATGACTGGTATGAGCTTTTTGGTGTAGGTGCACAGCTTTGTCTGAATTGGGCTCAGTTTGGGCCTTTGTGCCTTGTTGCCCCACAGTTTCTCAAAAGCCTTCTGGCTCATAATTGACTGACTTGCCCCCGTGTCCAACTCCATTGATACCGAAATACCGTTCAATTTGCTTTTCAGCATGATAGGAGGGCTCTTGGTGGTGAAGGTGTGTACCCCATACACTTCTTCCTCGGCTTGAGTTGCCTCTCGTTTGTTCTGCGAGATCCATGCCGGATCGATCATCCTCTGCCAACTCTGCCACGAGGTGAGTTGCAGCACTCTTGCACATTCGCTGGAGGTGCCCAGTTGTTTCGCAGCCTTTGCACACGCAGTGGTTGAATCGACATTGATGGGCTCGATGATTACCTCCGCAGCACCAACATGGTGCGAATGGATTTGCATTCACGCCCAATGGCGGACTCTGAGTCAGCCTAGGTCTTGCAGCTGCAGGCGTGTAGGCCCTGCCATACACAGTTCTGCCTGCTAGTGACATTATTTTATGCACAGTACTTGCCGGTGAGCTTCGATGCCGGGAAGATATCTGTCTGGTATTATCGCCTGTGGATATGAATGCCTGGGCTATCGTGATAGCCTTGCTCAGGTCTAGGAATTCAGTGGACAGAAGCTTGCGAAGAATGACCTCATGGCCGATGCCAAGCACGAAAAAGTCCCGCAGCATTTCCCCCAAAAATCCATCAAATTCGCAAGTTCCCACCAGGTGTCTCAGGTCGGCGACATAACTCGCCACGTCCTGACCCTCGGAGCGGTGGTGCGTGTGGAAGCGATACCTGGCCATTAAGACGCTCTCCTTCAGCTTGAGATGGGTACGAACCAGCGTACACAACTCTGTATATGTCTTCTCCGCTGGTTTTTCTGGTGCTAGCAGATTCTTGATGAGGCCGTATATTGTGGACCCACACATGATGAGGAGAATTGCCCTACGCTTGATCGCTTTATCATCCCCATCCAGCTTGTTGGCTACGAAGTACTAGTCGAGGCGCTCAATGATGGCTTCCCAACCATCGCCCTCCACAAATCTCTCTAAAATACCAACGGCAGCCATGACCGCGTGAAAATCTGAGATCTGTGACTCGTCGCCAATTGTTAAGTATGGAAGAACTCCACAAGACTGAGAACTGTGAACAAAAACTGATGTGACCTTAGTCTCTTTAATACAACTCCAGAGCGCTTAAGCAGCATGGCAGACAACCTTTTATATTCCCTTGCACGAGGTGTGCAGGTGACCCTGGGGCCTCCAACAGTTGCGGCCTCTAGTGGCAAGTCTTACACAATTACAATGTTTACATACATAACAACCTGGATATACATTTTCTTGTCCCAAAGTCTAATGTCCCTGTGTTTTTTCTATGAGAAATGTCGAGATGTGAAAGGAGGGAGGAAATGGGACTCGGTCAGAAAGAAGGTTCCTGAAATGAACAATTCATGAGGCTGTTTTCTGACTCGTCTGCGAGGTTTATAAAAAAAATTCAATTAAAATCGACGGGTCTAGTGACACTGCGTTGTCAATAGTGGTTTCTAACCCTAATCACTAACTCGTAAACCAAACATCGTATCGACTATCCCCAACCAATAACCAGCGGGCCAAACCATTAACCCCAATCCTAACCAATAATCACCGGCCCCAACCCTAACCAATAATCACCGGCTCAAACCACTAGCCCCAATCCTAACCAATAATCACCAGCCCCAACCATTAACCCCAATCCCAACCAATAACCACCAGCCCCAACCACTCGCCCCAATCCTAACCAATAACCACTGGCCCCAATCACTAATCCCAATCCTAACCAATAACCACCAGCCCCAACCACGAACCCCTAAACCTATACCCAAATCCCAGCCTGTAACTAACGATTATTGACGGGGATCAATGGAGGACCTAATGCCATGATAAAGGAAGCATTTGAAACAATGATCTCGATTAAAGAAATAGTGCAATGTATGATAGTGACAAGAGATTCAATCATCGAGACCATCCTATTCAGCAATGACGATTACAAAGATCAGAATATTTCAAAGGCTGTCACATGCAATATGTGTGGAGGAGTTTTAAAAAAATCAGATCCAAAAAGGGATAACTGGTACAGAAAATAACAGATTTAAAATCTTGAGATATTTCTATAAAGGGGTGGGTCTGAGAACATCCAATGAGTGTAAAGTGAGACACTACAGTTCAGTCTATCACACCCACAAGCCATGTACACAAACGGAACAAGCTTGGGATTTGATGTGATAGAATGCGAACTAGATGAAAACTGAAATAATCTAGTGTAAGAAAAGGCCCAAAAATAGAATAGTTGGTAACAGAACATTAATAAGTCTCTTATCATAGAGAAATCAAATAATCGACACTGTGTTTGAAAAAAGCTGATTTATGTAATATTTATCCAGAATATTAAACTCAAGCCCAGTTATAGGGTTATTAATGTCAGCAGAAATAAAGCACGATTGCCATAGTGAATATGATTCAGCCCTGGATGTGATCACTTCTTAGGAGGTCCCTTGTATCGAGGATGACTTGCTTCCTCACCAAAAAGAGATGAGTTCACAGGTGTTTCAATGAAGGACCTAATATTCCAGCTCCTGAACTACATGTTGAAGGGTGGAAGATGCCTGTGCATGGATTTTTTTTTAACATGTGATGGCCGTTGTACACCAGCCACCACACGGGCTTGACCGAGCTAGGTCTTGTTCCAGTGGCAACTGGAGACTAGCTCTGCTGCACTGACCTAGTGCACACACATATCACAGTGTGGGCTGGGCCCGTGCTGCCCCTGGGCCCTCGCCTCTTCTGGGCCCCGATCACGTCCCTCTACAATCTCTCACCGCTCCTTCGTCCCGACCTCGCCGCTCCTCTGCTGCTTGCCACCTCTCCTGCTGTACCTGCCCATGCTCCAATCAGTGACCTTGATTTTGGTGACTTCCAATTCAGTCGCCCTTCTCCAAGTCGTCGCCCTCTTGCACCAGCTCGTGCTGCTCCCTGAAGTGGCCTCCACGCTTCTCCCAGGCCGCCGCACCTCCGCTCCTTTTGTGGCCCCGACCTGCCGCTGGTGGTTTCTCGCAGGTCAGGGCGAAGAGACTCGAGGTGCTCAGCGCCCTCCTGGATGCACTTCCTCCACTTAGGGTGGTCTTTGGCCAGGGACTCCCAGGTGTCAGTGGGGATATCGCACTTTATCAGGGAGGCTTTGAGGGTGTCCTTGTAACATTTCCTCTGCCCACCTTTGGCTCGTTTGCCGTGGGCAAGTTACGAGTAGAGCGGTTGCTTTGGGAGTCTCGTGTCTGGCATGAGAACTATGTGGCCTGCCCAGCGGAGCTGATCAAGTGTGGTCAGTGATTCAATGCTGGGGATGCTGACCTTGATGAGGACGCTAATATTGGTGTGTCTGTCCTTCCAGCGGATTTGTAGGATCTTGCGGAGACATCGTTGCTGGTATTTCTCCCGCGACTTGAGGTGTCTACTGTACATGGTCCATGTCTCAGCCATACAGGAGGGCGGGTATTACTACAGCCCTGTAGACCATGAGCTTGGTGACAGTTTTGAGGGCCTGGTCTTCAAACACTTTTTTCCTCAGGCAACCGAAGACTGCACTGGCGCACTGGAGACGGTGTTGGATCTCGTCATCAATGTCTGCTCTTGTTGATTGGAGGTGCTCGAGATAAGGGAAGTGGTCCACGCCATGGATCTTGATATCTTGGGGGGGGGGGGGGGGGGGGGGGGGGGTGGGGGAAGCAGTGCTGTGTGGCGAGAACAGGCTGGTGGAGGACCTTTATCTTACTGATGTTTAGCGTAAGGCCCATGCTTTCATATGCCTTGCTAAGTACGTTGACTATGTCCTGGAATTCAGCCTCTGTGTGTGCACAGACGCTGGCATCGTCCGCGTACTGTAGCTCAACGACAGAGGTTGGAGTACTCTTGCTCCTGGCCTGGACATGGCGAAGGTTGAACAGTTTCCCACTGGTTCTGTAGTTTAGTTCCACTCCAGCGGGGAGCTTGTCAACTGTGAGGTGGAGCGTGGCAGCGAGGAAGATTAAGAGGGTTGGGGCAATGACGCATCCCTGCTTGACCCCAGTCCGGCCGTGGATTGGGTCTGTGATGGATCCACGCAAGGATCACGACCTGCATGTTGTCGTGGAGCAGGCGAAGGATGGTGACATACTTTTGGGGGGCATCTGAAACTGAGGAGGATGCTCCATCGACCCTTGCGGCTGACAGTGCTAAAGGCCTTTGTAAGTCAAAGAATGCCATGTATAAGGGCTGACGCTGTTTCCTGCATTTTTCCTGCAGCTGTCGTTCTGCAAAAATCATGTCCGCTGTGCCCCGGAGGGGACGAAATCCATACTGTAACTCCAGGAGGAGCTCCTCGGCCATGGGGAGAAGGTGATTGAGGAGGACTCTAGCTACGACTTTCCCAGTGGCTGATAGCAGGGAGATTCCCGCAGTCGAACTTGTCCCCTTTTTTAAAGATGGTCACAAGCACTGCATCTCGAAGATCTCCCAGCATACTCTCCTCCCTCCAGATCAGATGAGGTTGTGTATTCACGCCAGCAGTGCCTCTCTGCCATACTTCAGTGCCTCAGCAGGGATTCCATCCGCTCCCATAGCCTTGTTGTTTTTTTAGCTGTCTTATGGCTTTCTCGACCTCGTGCAGTGTTGGGGTCTCACTGAGGTGGTGGCGGGTAGCATGCTGCAGAATGGAGTCGAGAACACTCGAGTCAAAGGCAGAGTCTCGGTTGAGGAGATCTTTGAAGTGCTCCTTCCAGCGGGCCCTGACTGCCTCGGTGTCCTTGATGAGTGTTTCCCTGTTCTTGGCCAGAAGCAGGATGGGGCCTTGGGTGTTTGGACCGTAGGTGGCCTTGACTGCGATGAAGAATCCATAAGAACATAAGAATTAGGAACAGGAGTAGGCCATCTAGCCCCTCGAGCCTGCTCCGCCATTCAATAAGATCATGGCTGATCTGGCCGTGGACTCAGCTCCACTTACCCGCCCTCTCCCCGTAACCCTTAATTCCCTTATTGGTTAAAAATCTATCTATCTATGACTTGAACACATTCAATGAGCTAGCCTCAACTGCTTCCTTGGGCAGAGAATTCCACAGATTCACAACCCTCTGGGAGAAGAAATTCCTTCTCAATTCGGTTTTAAATTGGCTCCCCCGTATTTTGAGGCTCTGCCCCCTAGTTCTAGTCTCCCCGACCAGTGGAAACAACCTCTCTGCCTCTATCTTGTCTATCCCTTTCATGATTTTAAATGTTTCTGCAATATCACCCCTCATCCTTCTGAACTCCAACGAGAAAAGACCCAGCCTACTCAATCTATCATCATAAGGTAACCCCCTCATCTCCGGAATCAGCCTAGTGAATCATCTCTGTACCCCCTCCAAAGCCAGTACATCCTTCCTTAAGTAAGGTGACCAAAACTGCACGCAGTACTCCAGGTGCGGCCTCACCAATACCCTGTACAGTTGCAGCAGGACCTCCCTGCTTTTGTACTCCATCCCTCTCGCAATGAAGGCCAACATTCCATTCGCCTTCCTGATTACCTGCTGCACCTGCAAACTAACTTTTTGGGATTCATACACAAGGACCAAACCCCGGAACCTCCCTCGGGGGCCGGCGCCTCACAACTTGAGCCGCCTCGGGGAAATCCCCTCCGTGCCTTTCAGTTCCGCGCGGAGGGGTTTCCTGTACGGGCTGCTCCTGCACACCCTCAACTTTGCCATCCTCGCCGGCCGTCCGGACACGCCATGGCGTACCATCTTGCCGTCCGGAGGAGGCGGGGGTCCCCGATGGAGGGCACTCTACGCAGGGGTCCTCCCACTATTCATCGGGGACTTGGCCTGGAGGGTGGTGCACGGAGCAGTGCCGTGCAATAAATTTTTAAGCCGGTTCACGGACTCCCAGGCCGCCTGCAATTTCTGCGGTCTGGAGGAGTCCGTGTTCCATGTTTTTATTGAATGCACAAGGTTGCAGCCCCTGTTCCACTATTTGAAGGGGCTGCTCCTGAAATTCTGGCTGCACTTCAGTCCCACTCTCCTGATCTTTGGGCACCCTGTGCGGAGGGGAGCGGGTAGGTCCGAAGGCCTCCTCGTAGGACTGCTCCTGGGCACGGCCAAGGGTGCCATCAGCCGGTCCAGGCAGCGGGCGGTCGAGGGGGTCGTTCAACCTGACTGCCTGCCTCTCTTCCGCTCTTACATCCGGTCCAGGGTGTCCTTGGAGATGGAGCACGCGGTGTCCACCGGTACGCTCGCGGCCTTCCGCGAGAGGTGGGCACCGGAGGGACTGGAGTGCATCATCACGCCCGGCAACCAAATTTTAATTTGATTTTACGTTTTTTAAGTTTAATTTGTTTTAATTGCCGGTGCTTTTAGTGTCCCCCTCTCCTTTTATAGGGGGCACTGGAAAAAAGGAAAAATTTGGATTTAGTGCCCAAAAAAAAACCAAAAAAAACCCCAAACAAAAACAAAAAAGGGCCTTGTAAATGTCTTGTGTGTGTCATCCAGGTCGGGTGGCACGGATACATGTTTTATGTTTTCGCAGGTAAACTCAAAAGAGTTTCATGCACAAGGAGGCAGCGGCCGCGTGGCCTAATGGATAAGGCGTCTGACTTCGATTACAGCCGCAAAGTTATCAGAAGATTGCAGATTCGAATCCTGCCGCGGTCAACTTAGCTCGCTATGTGAAATTTTATTACGCTCGCGGCCTTCCGCGAGAGGTGGGCACCGGAGGGACTGGAGTGCATCATCACGCCCGGCAACCAAATTTTAATTTGATTTTACGTTTTAAAGTTAATTTGTTTTAATTGCCGGTGCTTTTAGTGTCCCCTTCCCTTTTATAGGGGGCACTGGGGAAAAATTGTGATTTTAGTGCCCCAAAAAAAAACAAAAAAAAAAAACACACAAAAAAAAAAGGGGGGGGGAAAAAAGGGCCTTGTAAATGTCTGGAGTGTCACCCAGGTCGGGTGGCACCGTTTAATGTTTTATGTTTTGCAGGTGAACTCCAAAAAGAGTTTCATGCACAAGGACCCCCAGGTCCCTCTGCACCTCAGCATGTTGTAATTTCTCTCCATTCAAATAATATTCCCTTTTACTGGTTTTTTTTCCCCCCCAAGGTGGATGACCTCACACTTTCCAACATTGTATTCCATCTGCCAAACCTTAGCCCATTCGCTTAACCTATCTAAATCTCATTGCAGCCTCTCTATGTCCTCTGCACAACCCGCTTTTCCACTAATCTTAGTGTCATCTGCAAATTTTGTTACACTACACTCTGTCCCCTCTTCCAGGTCATCTATGTATATTGTAAACAGTTGTGGTCCCAGCACCGATCCCTGTGGCACACTACTAACCACCGACTTCCAACCCGAAAAGGACCCATTTATCCCGACTCTCTGCTTTCTGTTCGCCAGCCAATTCTCTATCCATGCTAATACATTTCCTCTGACTCCGCGTACCTCGATCTTCTGCAGTAACCTTTTGTGTGGCACCTTATCGAATGCCTTTTGGAAATCGAAATACACCACATCCATCGGTACACCTCTATCCACCATGCTCATTATATCCTCAAAGAATTCCAGTAAATTAGTTTAACATGATTTCCCCTTCATGAATCCATGCTGTGTCTGCTTGATTGCCATATTCCTATCTAGATGTCCCGCTATTTCTTCCTTAATGATAGTTTCAAGCATTTTCCCACGATAGATGTTAAACTAATCGGTCTATAGTTACCTGCCTTTTGTCTGCCCCCTTTTTTAAACAGAGGCGTTACATTAGCTGCTTTCCAATCCGCAGGTACCTCCCCAGAGTCCAGAGAATTTTGATAGATTATAACGAATGCATCTGCTATAACTTCTGCCATCTCTTTTAATACCCTGGGATGCATTTCATCAGGACCAGGGGACTTGTCTACTTTCAGTCCCATTAGCCTGTCCAGCACTAACCCCCCTAGTGATAGTGATTGTCTCAAGGTCCTCCCTTCCCACATTCCCACAGCAATTTTTGGCATGGTTTTTGTGTCTTCCACTGTGAAGACCGAAGCAAAATAATTGTTTAAGGTCTCAGCCATTTCCACATTTCCCATTATTAAATCCCCCTTCTCATCTTCTAAGGGACCAACATTTACTTTAGTCACTCTTTTCCGTTTTTACTATCTGTTTTTATGTTTTGCGCAAGTTTACTTTCGTAATCTATCTTTCCTTTCTTTATTGCTTTCTTAGTCATTCTTTGCTGTTGTTTACAATTTTTCCAATCCTCGAGTTTCCCACTAACCTTGGCCACCTTATACGCATTGGTCTTTGATTTGATACTCTCCTTTATTTCCTTGGTTATCCACGGCTGGTTATCCCTTCTCTTACCACCCTTTTTTTGCACTGGAATATATTTTTGTTGCGTACTATGAAAGAGCTCCTTAAAAGTCCTCCACTGTTCATCAATTGTGCCACCGTTTAGTCTGTGTTTCCAGTCTATTTTAGCCAATTCTGCCCTCATCCCACTGTAGTCCCCTTTGTTTAAGCATAGTACGCTCGTTTCTGACACAACTTCCTCACCCTCAATCTGTATTACAAATTCAACCACACTGTGATCACTCATTCCGAGAGGATCTTTTACTAGGAGATCGTTTATTTTTCCTGTCTCATTACACAGGTCCAGATCTAAGATAGCTTGCTCCCTTGTAGGTTCTGTTATATACTGTTCTAAGAAACAATCCCGTATGCATTCTATGAATTCCTCCTCCAACCTACCCCGTGCAATTTGAGTTGACCAATCGATATGTAGGTTAAAATCCCCCATGACTACTGCCGTTCCTTTTTCACATGCCTCCATTATTCATAGAAACATAGAAAACATAGAAAATAGGTGCAGGAGCAGGCCATTCTAGCCTGCACCGCCATTCAATGAGTTCACGGCTGAACATGAAACTTCAGTACCCCCTTCCTGCTTTCTCGCCATACCCCTTGATCCCCCGAGTAGTAAGGACTTCATCTAACTCCCTTTTGAATATATTTAGTGAATTGGCCCCAACCACTTTCTGTGGCAGAGAATTCCACAGGTTCACCACTCTCTGGGTGAAGAAGTCTCTCCTCATCTCGGTCCTAAATGGCTTACTCCTTATCCTTAGACTGTGACCCCTGGTACTGGACTTCCCTAACATTGGGAACATTCTTCCTGCATCTAACCTGTCTAAACCCGTCAGAATTTTAAACGTTTCTATGAGGTCCCCTCTCATTCTTCTGAACTCCAGTGAATACAAGCCCAGTTGATCCAGTCTTTCTTGATCAGGGGAAGTCATAACGGGGAACAAAGAAATGGCGGACCAATTGAACAAGTACTTTGGTTCGGTATTCACGAAGGAGGACACAAACAACCTTCCGGTTATAAAAGGGGTCGGGGGGGTCTAGTAAGGAGGAGGAACGGAGGGAAATCCTTATTAGCCGGGAAATTGTGTTGGGGAAATTGATGGGATTGAAGGCAGATAAATCCCCAGGGCCTGATGGACTGCATCCCAGAGTACTTCAGGAGGTGGCCTTGGAAATAGTGGATGCATTGACAGTCATTTTCCAACATTCCATTGACTCTGGATCAGTTCCTATAGAGTGGAGGGTAGCCAATGTAACCCCACTTTTTAAAAAAGGAGGGAGAGAGAAAACAGGGAATTATAGACCGGTCAGCCTGACATCGGTAGTGGGTAAAATGATGGAATCAATTATTAAGGATGTCATAGCAGTGCATTTGGAAAGAGGTGACATGATAGGTCCAAGTCAGCATGGATTTGTGAAAGGGAAATCATGCTTGACAAATCTTCTGGAATATTTTGAGGATGTTTCGAGTAGAGTGGACAAGGGAGAACCAGTTGATGTGGTATATTTGGACTTTCAGAAGGCGTTCGACAAGGTCCCACACGAGATTGATGTGCAAAGTTAGAGCACATGGGATTGGGGGTAGTGTGCTGACATGGATTGAGAACTGGTTGTCAGACAGGAAGCAAAGAGTAGGAGTAAATGGGTACTTTTCAGAATGGCAGGCAGTGACTAGTGGGGTACCGCAAGGTTCTGTGCTGGGGCCCCAGCTGTTTACACTGTACATTAATGATTTGGATGAGGGGATTAAATGTAGTATCTCCAAATTTGCGGATGACACTAAGTTGGGTGGCAGTGTGAGCTGCGAGGAGGATGCTATGATTCACCAGACTGATTCCCGGGATGGCGGGACTGACCTATCAAGAAAGACTGGATCAACTGGGCTTGTATTCACTGGAGTTCAGAAGAATGAGAGGGGACCTCATAGAAACATTTAAAATTCTGACGGGGTTAGACAGGTTAGATGCAGGAAGAATGTTCCCAATGTTGGGGAAGTCCAGAACCAGGGGTCACAGTCTAAGGATAAGGGGTAAGCCATTTAGGACCGAGATGCGGAGGAACTTCTTCACCCAGAGAGTGGTGAACCTGTGGAATTCTCTACCACAGAAAGTTGTTGAGGCCAATTCACTAAATATATTCAAAAAGGAGTTAGATGAGGTCCTTACTACTGGGGGGATCAAGGGGTATGGCGAGAAAGCAGGAATGGGGTACTGAAGTTGAATGTTCAGCCATGAACTCATTGAATGGCGGTGCAGGCTAGAACGGCCGAATGGCCTACTCCTGCACCTATTTTCTATGTTGCTATGATAGGTCAGTCCCACCATCCCGGGAATCAGTCTGGTGAATCTTCGCTGCACTCCCTCAATAGCAAGAATGTCCTTCCTCAAGTTAGGAGACCAAAATTGTACACAATACTCCAGGTGTGGCCTCACCAAGGCCCTGTACAACTGTAGCAACACCTCCCTGCCCCGTACTCAAATCCCCTCGCTATGAAGGACAACATGCCATTTGCTTTCTTAACCGCCTGCTGTACCTGCATGCCAACCTTCAATGACTGATGTACCATGACACCCAGGTCTCGTTGCACCTTCCCTTTTCCTAATCTGTCACCATTCAGATAATAGTCTGTCTCTCTGTTTTTACCACCAAAGTGGATAACCTCACATTTATCCACATTATACTTCATCTGCCATGCATTTGCTCACTCACCTAACCTATCCAAGTCACTCTGCAGCCTCAAAGCATCCTCCTCGCAGCTCACACTGCCACCCAACTTCGTGTCATCCGCAAATTTGGAGATACTACATTTAATCCCCTCGTCTAAATCATTAATGTACAATGTAAACAGCTGGGGCCCCAGCACAGAACCTTGCGGTACCCCACTAGTCACTGCCTGCCATTCTGAAAAGTACCCATTTACTCCTACTCTTTGCTTCCTGTCTGACAACCAGTTCTCAATCCACGTCAGCACACTACCCCCAATCCCATGTGCTTTAACTTTGCACATTAATCTCTTGTGTGGGACCTTGTCGAAAGCCTTCTGAAAGTCCAAATATACCACATCAACTGGTTTTCCTTTATCCACTTTACTGGAAACATCGTCAAAAAATTCCAGAAGATTTGTCAAACATGATTTCCCCTTCTCAAATCCATGCTGACTTGGACCTATCATGTCACCATTTTCCAAATGCGCTGCTATGACATCCTTAATAATTGATTCCATCATTTTACCCACTACTGAGGTCAGGCTGACCGGTCTATAATTCCCTGTTTTCTCTCTCCCTCCTTTTTTAAAAAGTGGGGTTACATTGGCTACCCTCCACTCGATAGGAACTGATCCAGAGTCAATGGAATGTTGGAAAATGATTGTCAATGCATCCGCTATTTCCAAGGCCACCTCCTTAAGTACTCTGGGATGCAGTCCATCAGGCCCTGGGGATTTATCTGCCTTCAATCCCATCAATTTCCCCAACACAATTTCCCGACTAATAAAGATTTCCCTCAGTTCCTCCTCCCTACTAGACCCTCTGACCCCTTTTATATCCGGAAGGTTGTTTATGTCCTCCTTAGTGAATACTGAACCAAAGTACTTGTTCAATTGGTCTGCCATTTCTTTGTTCCCCGTTATGACTTCCCCTGATTCTGACTGCAGGGGACCTACATTTGTCTTTACTAACCTTTTTCTCTTTTCATACCCATAGAAACTTTTGCAATCCGCCTTAATGTTCCCTGCAAGCTTCTTCTCGTACTCCATTTTCCCTACCCTAATCAAACCCTTTGTCCTCCTCTGCTGAGTTCTAAATTTCTCCCAGTCCCCAGGTTCGCTGCTATTTCTGGCCAATTTGTATGCCACTTCCTTGGCTTTAATACTATCCCTGATTTCCCTAGATAGCCACGGTTGAGCCACCTTCCCTTTTTTATTTTTACGCCAGACAGGAATGTACAATTGTTGTAATTCATCCATGCGGTCTCTAAATGTCTGCCATTGCCCATCCACAGTCAACCCCTTAAGTATCATTCGCCAATCTATCCTAGCCAATTCACGCCTCATACCTTCAAAGTTACCCTTCTTTAAGTTCTGGACCATGGTCTCTGAATTAACTATCATTCTCCAGCCTAATGCAGAATTCCACCATATTATGGTCACTCTTCCCCAAGGGGCCTCGCACAATGAAATTGCTAATTAGTCCTCTCTCATTACACAACACCCAGTCTAAGATGGCCTCCCCCCTAGTTGGTTCCTCGACATATTGGTCTAGAAAACCATCCCTTATGCACTCCAGGAAATCCTCCTCCACCGTATTGCTTCCAGTTTGGCTAGCCCAATCTATGTGCATATTAAAGTCACCCATTATAACTGCTGCACCTTTATTGCATGCACCCCTAATTTCCCGTTTGATGCCCTCCCCAACATCACTACTACTGTTGGGAGGTCTGTACACAACTCCCACTAACGTTTTTTGCCCTTTGGTGTTCTGCAGCTCTACCCATATAGATTCCACATCATCCAAGCTAATGTCTTTCCTAACTATTGCATTAATCTTCTCTTTAACCAGCAATGCTACCCCACCTCCTTTTCCTTTTATTCTATCCTTCCTGAATGTTGAATACCCCTGGATGTTGAGTTCCCAGCCCTGATCATCCTGGAGCCACGTCTCCGTAATCCCAATCACATCATATTTGTTAACATCTATTTGCACAGTTAATTCATCCACCTTATTGCGGATACTCCTTGCATTAAGACATAAAGCCTCCCTTGATTATTGCCCACCCCACCGTGAAATTATTATTTGTGGGCCTATAAACTACGCCCACCAGTGACTTTTTCCCCTTACTATCTCTAATCTCCACCCACAATGATTCAACATTTTGTTCATTAGAGCTAATATCGTGTCTCACAACTGCCCTGATATCATCCTTTATTAACAGAGCTACCCCACCTCCTTTCCCTTCTTGTCCATCTTTCCAAATCGTCAGATACCCCTGTATGTTTAATTTCCAGTCTTGGCCATCCTGCAACCATGTTTCTGTAATGGTCACCAAATCATACCCATTTGTAATGATTTGTGCCGTCAACTCATTTACTTTATTTCGAATGCTGCGTGCATTTAGGTAGAGTGCTTTAATCCTAGTTTTTAAACCATGATTTTTAGTTTTGACCCCTCCTGCAGCCCCTTTATATTCAGTGGCCCTTTTTGTTTTTTGCCTTGGGTTTCTCTGCCCTCCACTTTTACTCATCTCCTTTCTGTCTTTTGCTTTCGTCTCCTTTTTGTTTCCCTCCGTCTCCCTGCATTGGTTCCCATCCCCCTGCCATATTAGTTTAACTCCTCCCCAACAGCACTCGCAAACACTCCCCCAAGGACATTGGTTCCGGTCCTGCCCAGGTGCAGACCCCGTCCTCGTATGTCATGGCTGTCGGCCAGCTGCTGTATCTCCTGTGCTTTCTCCATCCACCACCTGTTCTTTAGGTACCAGGTTTTTTGTTGGACTTTAGCCTTTAGCCATCTGTAATGCTGTTTTGCTGCTCCAGAGTTGGGTTGCTGTTTAAGGCTCAGAAATGCCCTGCGCTTGCAATCTATTAGCGCTTGAATCTCCTGATCATTCTCATCAAACCAGTCCTGGTATTTCCTGGTTGAGTGACCGAGCATCTCGTTGCAGGCACTGGTTATGGAGGCCTGGAGGACAGACCATAGAAACATAGAAAATAGGTGCAGGAGTAGGCCATTCGGCCCTTCTAGCCTGCACCGCCATTCAATAAGTTCATGGCTGAACATGCAACTTCAGTACCCCATTCCTGCTTTCTCGCCATACCCCTTGATCCCCCCTAGTAGTAAGGACTACATCTAATTCCTTTTTGAATATATTTAGTGAATTCGCCTCAACAACTTTCTGTGGTAGAGAATTTCACAGATTCACCACTCTCTGGGCGAAGAAGTTTCTTCTCATCTCGGTCCTAAATGGCATGCCCCTTATCCTTAGACTGTGACCCCTGGTTCTGGACTTCCCCAACATTGGGAACATTCTTCCTGCATCTAATCTGTCTAAACCCGTCAAAATTTTAAACGTTTCTATGAGATCCCCTCTCATTCTTCTGAACTCCAGTGAATACAAGCCCAGTTGATCCAGTCTTTCTTGATATGTCAGTCCCGCCATCCCGGGAATCAGTCTGGTGAACCTTCGCTGCACTCTCTCAACAGCAAGAATGTCCTTCCTCAAGTTAGGAGACAAAACTGTACACAATACTCCAGGTGTGGCCTCACCAAGGCCCTGTACAACTGTAGTAACACCTCCCTGCCCCTGTACTCAAATCCCCTCGCTATGAAGGCCAACATGCCATTTGCTTTCTTAACCGCCTGCTGTACCTGCAGGCCAACCTTCAATGACTGATGTACCATGTCACCCAGGTCTCAGTGCACCTCCCCTTTTCCTAATCTGTCACCATTCAGATAATAGCAGAGTGGGAATTCTGCGTCTTGGGGTCCTCAAGGCACGCCAGGTTAGCTGTGAGGTGCTGACTGTAAAGGGCTCTCTTAGTTGGGTCCTTAAGTGCCCCAGCAGTGACTTTTTTTGTGACACTGCTTCTGCTGCGCCCTTCACTTTGGGGCTACGTTGATGTCAATGATGGATCGGATTCGGCGGTGGTCCGTCCAGCAGTCAGCTCCTGTCATGGCCCGAGTGATGTGCACATCCTTGCGATCACGGGCTTGGACGATGATATAGTCGAGCAGGTGCCAGTATTTGGAGCGAGGATGTTGTCACGGTGCCTTGTATTTGTTCCTCTGTCGGAACAAGGTGTTGTTGATGAGGAGTTCGTGTTCTAGACATTTTGTCAGGAGTAGGGTACCGCTGGAGTTGTCTTTCCCTAGCCCCTCTGTCAATCATGCCTCCCCAAAGGGCTGTGTCCTTGCCGACCCTGGCGTTGAAGTTGCCAAGGAGGATCAGTTTTTCGCCCACAGGGACGCAGGTCAGGGATGTTTTGAGGTTGGAATAAAAACCCTCTTTGGTCTCATCCATTACATCAAGTGTTGGGGCATATGCACTGTTGACTGTGACGCACTGGTTCCGGGATAGGGTGAGTCAAAGCTTCCTGAGGTGCTCGTTAGCCCCGCAGGAGGAGTCTTTGAGGCAGTTGATCAGCTCGTTTTTGATAACGAAGCCGACTCCGTGGAGGTGGCGTTCTGCCTCTGGTTTGCCTTTCCAGAAGGTGTAACCTCCACATTGTTCCTTGAGCTGGCCTTCCCCTGCCCACTGGGTCTCATTTAGGGCGGTGATGTCAATATCAAAGCGTCTAAGTTCCTGGGCAACTGTGGCGCTGCGGCGTTCCGGTCTGTCGCTGTTGGGGTTGTGCAGGAGAGTCCTGAAGTTCCAGGTCCTGAACTTCATGTTAGAGGATGGAAGACGCCTGTGCGTGATTTCTTTTAACGTGGGGTGGTCGTTGCACACTGGGTACCACACGGGCTAAGCTGAGCAAGGTCTTGGTCCAGTGGCAAGTGGGTCCATGATGACTGGAGACCAGGCACTGCTGTATGGGCCTAGTTGCCTATGGCGAGATGTTGGTCACAGGCTCGGCACTGGGTAGCGCGCTTGATAGTAGGTAGACCAAGGTTTGGTTGGGAGAAGCATTGGGGGGCATGGTGTACAAAAGGGCAGAGGTCATGTAAACCTGCACAAATCATTGGTTAGGCTGCAGTTCGAATATTATGTCAGGTTTTGGGGATATTACACCAGGAAGGATGTCGAGTCCATGGAGAGGGTGCAGAGAGATTCACGGAGATGATACCAGGGAAGAGAAGCTTTAGTTATCAGGGGAGATTGGAGAAACTGGGGCTCTTTTCATTAGAACAAAAGGTTAATTGGAGATCTGAGGGAGGTGCTTAAAGTTTGATCAGGTAAATGAAGAAAAACTATTTCCACCAGTCAGTGAGTCAATAACATAGAAAATAGGTGCAGGAGTCGGCTATTCGGCCCTTCGAGCCTGCACCACCATTTAATATGATCATGGCTGAACATGCAACTTTAGTACCCCATTCCTGCTTTCTCTCCATACCTCTTGATCTCCATAGCCATAAGGGCCATATCCAACTCCCTTTTGAATATATCTAACAAACTGGCCTCAACAACCTTCTTTGGTCGAGAATTCCACAGGTTCACAATTCTGAGTGAAGAAGTTTGTCTTCATCTCAGTCCTAAATGGTTTACCCCTTATCCTTTGACTGTGACCCTTGATTCTGGACTTCCCCAACATCGGGAACATTCTTCCTGCATCTAACCTGTCCAATCCCGTCAGAATTTTATATGTTTCTATGAGATCCCATCTCATTCTTCTAAATTCCAGTGAATATAAGTCTAGTCACTCCAGTCTTTCTTCATGTGTCAGTCCTGCTATTCTGGGAATCAGTCTGGTGAACCTTCACTGCACTCCCTCAATAGCAAGGCGGCCCTTCCTCAGATTTGGAGACCAAAACTGCACACAATATTCAAGGTGTGGCCTCACCAAGGCCCTGTAAAACTGCAGTAAGACCTCCCTGTTCCTATATTCAAATCCTCTCGCCATGAAGGCCAACATGCCATTTGCCTTCTTCACCGCCTGCTGCACCTGCATGCCAACTTTCAATGACTGATGTACCATGACACCCAGGTCTCGTTGCACCTCCCCTTTTCCTAATCTGTCACCATTCGGATAATATTCTGCCTTCCTGTTTTTGCCACCAAAGTGGATAATCTCACATTTATCGACATTATACTGCATCTGCCATGCATTTGCCCACTCAGCTAACCTGTCCAAGTCAGCCTGCAGATTCTTAGCATCCTCTTCACAGCTCACACTACCACCCATCTTAGTGTCATCTGCAAACTTGGAGATATTACATTCAATTCCTTCACCTAAATCATTAATGTACCTTGTAAATAGCAGTGGTCCCAGCACTGAACCTTGCGGTACCCCACTAGTCACTACCTGCCATTCTGAAAAGGACCAGTTTATTCCTACACTTTGTTTCCTGTCTACCAACCAGTTCTCTATCCACGTCAATACATTACTCCCAATACCATGTGCTTTACTTTCGCACACTAATCTCTTGTGTGGGACCTTGTCAAAAGTCTTTAGAAAATCCAAATACACCACATCCACTGGTTCTCCCTTGTCCACTCCATTAGTTACATCCTCAAAAAATTCTAGATTTGTCAAGTATGATTTCCCTTTCATAAATCCATGCTGACTTGGACCGATCGTGTCACTGCTTTCCAAATGTACTGTTATTTCATCTTAATAATTGATTCCAGCATGTTCCCCACTCCCAATGTCAGGTTAACCAATCTATAATTCCCTGTTTTCTCTCTCCCTCCTTTTCTAAAAAGTGGGGATACATTAGCTACCCTCCAATCCATAGGAACTGATTCAGAGTCTATAGAATGTTGGAAAATGACCACCAATACATCCACTATTTCTAGGGCCACTTCCTTACTCGAGAGCATCGAATTCAAATAATCACCAAAAGGCTCAAACCCGGGGAGGAACTATCGAGCACACTGTACAACAATGTTCAGGACACTTACTGTCTCTCCGGATCTGTGTCCGGTGGAGGAACTGATGGGTTTCTCTGATCTTTGGGTTAAATGTTGTTCTCATCGAGGTGATGGATGTCACTGCTGGGGAATAGGATATTCTGAGCACCTAGTGTCTGCCTAAAGCACTCTGCAGTTAGGTACAGCACGGCTTAGATACAGAGTAAAGCACCCTGTACACTGTCCCATCAAACACTCCCAGGGCAAGTACAGTACTGGTTAGATACAGAGTAAATCTCCTTCTACACTGTCCTATCAAACACTCCAAGGGTAGGTATAGAACATAAGAAATAGATGCAGGAGTTGGCCATTTAGAAACATAGAAAATAGGTGCAGGAGCAGGCCATTCAGCCCCTCGAGCCTGCTCCGCCATTCAATAAGATCATGGTTGATCTGATCCTGGCCTCAACTCCACTTCCTCGCCCGCTCTCCATAACCCTGGACTCCCTTATCATTCAAAAATCTGTCTATCCCCACCTTCAATACATTTAATGACCCAGCCTCCACAGCTCTCTGAGGTAGAGAATTCCAAAGATTCATGTCCCTCAGATAAGAAATTCCTCCATTTCAGTTTTAAATGAGCTACCTCTTATTCTGAAACTATGCTCCCTAGTTCTAGATTCCTCCACAAGGGGAAACATCCTCTCTGTATCAACCCTGTCAAGCCCCCTCAGAATCTTATACGTTTCAATAAGATCACCTCCAAGTCTTCTAAACTCCAAAGAGTATAGGCCCACCTGCTTCACCTTTCTTCTTATGACAACCCCTTCATCTCAGTCATCAACCTTGGGAACCTTCTCTGAACTGCTTCCAATGCAAGTATACACCTCCTGAAAAAAGGAGACCAAACTGTACGCAGTACTCCAGGTGTAGTCTCACCAATGTCCTGTACAGTTGCAGAAGGACTTTCTTACTTTTACATTCCATCCCCCTTGCAATAAAGGACAACATTCCATTTGTGTTCCTAATTAATTGCTGTAACTGCACACTAACTTTGTGTGTTTAATGTACAAGGACCCCCAGATCACTCTACTATCGCATTTTGTAATCTCTCCCCATTTAAATAATAATTTGCTGTTTTATTTCTCCGACCAAAGTGGATAACCACACATTTTCCCACATTATACTCCATCTGCCAAAGTTTTGCCCACTCACTTAGCCTCTCTATATCCCTTTGCGTCCTCCTCACAACTTGCTAAGTTAGCACAGGTTAGATACAGAGTAAATCTCCATCTACATTATCCATCAAATACTCGCAGAGCAGGTACAACACGGGTTAGATACAAAGTAAAGCTCCCTCTACATTGTCCCATCAAATACTCTCAGGGCAGGTACAGCATGGGTTAGGTACTGATTAAAGCTCCCTCTAACTGTCCCCTCAAACACTGCTACAGCAGGTACAGCACGGGTTAGATACAGAGTAAAGCTCCCTCTACACTGCCGCATCAAACACTCGCAGGGCAGGTATAGCAAAATTAGATACAGAAGAAATCTCCCTCTAGACTGTCCCATCAAAAACTCCCAGAGCAGGTACAGCACGGGTCAGAAACAGAGTAAAGCTCCGTCTACACTGTCCCATCAAACACTTGCAGGGCAGGTACAGCATGGACTAGACAGAGTAAACCTCCCTCTACACTGTCCCATCAAACACTACCAGGGCAGCTACAGCATGGATTAGATACAGAGTCAACCTCCCTCTACACTGTCCCATCAAACACTCCCAGGACAGGTACAGCTTGGATGAGATACAGAGTAAACCTCCCTCTACACTGTCCTATCAGACACAACTAGGGCAGGTCGAGTATGGGTTAGATATAGAGGAAAGCTTCCCCTACACCAACCCATCAAAGCTCACAGGGCAGGTAGAGCATGGGTTAGCTACAGAGCAAAGCTCCCTCTGAAGTGTCCCATCAGTCACTCACAAGACAGGTACAGCACGGGTTATGTGGAGAGTAAAGCTCTCTCTACACTCTGGGGGGGGGAGTTGAACAGCCAGAGGTTATGGTTCACATCGGTACCAATGATATGGGTAGGAAGAGGGATGAGGTCCTGCAGGCAGAGTTTAGGGAGCTAGGAGAGAAATTAAAAAGCAGGACCTCAAAAGGTAGTAATCTCTGGATTACTCCCGGTGCCACGAGCTAGTGAGTACAGATGGCTGGAGAGATGGTGTAGGCGGGAGGGCTTTAGCTTCCTGAGGCATTGGGACTGCTTCTGGGGGAGGCGGGACCTGTACAAGCCGGACGGGTTGCACCTCAACATAGCAAGGACCAATATCCTTGCGGGTAGGTTTGCTAGTGCTGTTGGGAAGGGTTTAAACTAGCTTGGCAGGGGGATGGGAACCTGAAAAAGATTCAATAGGGAGAGGAGTAAAGCTGGAATTAGAAAGCAAAAATACAGAAAGTGAATTTGAAGGAGAGAGAATACAAGCAAGAAAAAAAGGTAAAAAAAAAACTTAAAGGCACTGTGTCGAAATGCACGTAGCATTTGTAACAAAATAGATAAGTTGACGGCACAAATTGAGACAAATGGGTATGATCTGATAGCCATTAGAGAGATGTGGTTGCAAGGTGACCAGGACTGGGAATTAAATATTCAGGGGTACTTGACAATCCGGAAGGACAGACAGAAAGGAAAAGGAGGTGGGGTAGCTCTATGGATAAAGGATGGAATCACTGCAATAGTAAGAAACGATATTGGCTCAAATGATAAGGGTGTTGAGACAGTTTGGGTGGAGATAAGGAATAATAAGGGGAAAAAGTCACTGGTGGGCATAGTCTATAGGCCCCCGAACAGTAACAACTCTTTGGTCGCAGCATAAACCAGGAAATAGTGGGGGCTTATAAAAAGGGAACAGCAATAATCATAGGTGATATTAAGCTCCATATTGATTGGACAAATCAAATTGGTCAGGGCAGCCTTGAGGAGGAGTTCATGGAGTGCATAAGGGACAGGTTCCTTGAGCAGTATGTAACAGAACCAACCAGGAGGCAGGCTATCTTAGATCTGATCCTGTGTAATGAGACAGGATTAATAAACAATCTCCTAGTAAAGGATCCCCTCGGAATGAGTGATCATAACATGATTGAATTTCAAATTCAGATGGAGGGTGAGAAAGTTGGATCTCTAACCAGCGCACTAAGCTTAAATAAAGGAGACTATGAAGGTATGAGGGCAGAGTTGGGTAAAGTGGACTGAGAAAATAGATTAATGTGTAGGACGGTTGATGAACTGTGGTGTACATTTAAGGAGATATTTCACAACTCTCAAGAAAAATACATTCCTGTGAGGAGGAAAGGGTGCAAGAGAAAAGATAGCCATCCATTGCTAACTAAAGAAATAAAGTACGGTATCCAACTAAAAACAAGGGCATACAAAGTGACCAAAACTAATGGAAGGACAGAAGACTAGGAAGCTTTTAAAAGTCAGCAAAGAACGACGAAAAAAAATGAAGAAGGGAAGATAGACAGAGTAAATTAGCACAAAATATAAAAACAGAAAGCAAGAGTTTCTATAGGTATATAAAAAGGAAAAGAGTGGCTAAAGTAAATGTTGGTCCCTTAGAGGACGAGAACGGGAAATTAATAATGGGGAACATGGAGATGGCAGAAACTCTGAACAAATATTTTGTATCAGTCTTTAGGTTAGAGGACACCAATAATATTCCAACAGTGGATAGTCAAGGGGCTATGGGGGAGGAAGGGGAAGAACTTAACACAATCACAATCACGAAGGAGGTGGTACTCAGTAAGATAATGGGACTAAAGGCAGATATATCCCCTGGACCTGATGGCTTGTATCCTAGGGTCTTAAGAGAAGTAGCGGCAGGGATTGTAAATGCATTGGTTGTAATTTACCAAAATTCCCTGGATTCTGGAGGGGTCCCAGCAGATTGGAAAACTGCAAATGTAACGCCCCCATTTAAAAAAGGAGGCAGACAAAAAACAGGAAACTATAGACCAGTTAGCCTAACATCTGTGGTTGGGAAAATGTTGCCCTTGTCCATTATTAAAGAAGCAATAGCAGGACATTTGGATAAGCAAAATTCGATCAGGCAGAGTCAGCATGGATTTATGAAGGGGAAGTCATGTTTGACAAATTTGCTGGAGTTCTTTGAGGATGTAACGAACAGAGTGGATAAAGTGGAACCAGTGGATAAGCTGTATTTGGACTTCCAGCAGGCATTTGACAACATGCTACATAAAAGGTTGCTGCACAAGATAAAAGTTCACGGAGTTGGGGGTAATATATTAGCATGGATAGAAGATTGGCTAACTAATAGAGAACAGAGAGTCGGGATAAATGGTTCATTCTCTGGTTAGCAACCAGTAACTAGTGGGGTGCCGCAGGGATCAGTGCTGGGTCCCCAACTATTTACAATCTATATTAACGACTTGGAAGAAGGGACTGAGTGCAACGTAGCCAAGTTTGCTGACAATATAAAGATGGGTGGAAAAGCAATGTGTGAGCAGGACACAAAAAATCTGCAGAAGGACATAGAGAGGCTCAGTGACTGGCAAAAATTTGGCAGTTGGAGTATAATGTTGGAAAGTGTGAGGTCATGCACTTTGGCAGAAAAAAATCAAAGAGCAAGTTATTATTTAAATGGAGAAAGATTGCAAAGCGCCACAGTACAGCGGGACCTGGGGGTACTTGTGCACGAAACACAAAAGGATAGTATGCAGGTACAGCAAGTGATCAGGAAGGCTATCTTGGCCTTTATTGCAAAGGGGTTGGAGTATAAAAGCAGGGACGTCTTGCTGCAGCTATACAAGGTTTTGGTGAGGCCACACCTGGAATACTGTGTGCAGTTTTGGTTTCCATATTTACAAAAGGATATAGTTGTTTTGGAGGCAGTTCAGAGAAGGTTCACTCGGTTGATTCCGGGGATGAGAGGGTTGACTTATGAGGAAAGGTTAAGTAGGTTGGGCCTCTACTCACTGGAGTTCAGAAGAATAAGAGGCGATCTTATCGAAACATGTAAGATTATGAAGGGGCTCGACAAGGTGGATGCAGAGAGGATGTTTCCACTAATAAGGGAGACAAGAACTAGAGGGCACGATTTTAGAATAAGGGGCCGCCCATTTAAAACAGAGATGAGGAGAAATTTATTCTCTCACAGGGTTCTAAATCTGTGGAATTTGCTGACTCAGAAAGCTGTAGAAGCAGGGACATTGAATAAATTTAAGATAGAAATAGACAGTTTCTTAAACGAAAAGGGATAAGGGGTTATGGGGAGCGGGCGGGGAAGTGGAGCTGAGTCCATGATCTTATTGAATGGCGGAGCAGGATCGAGGGGCCGTATGGCCTACTCCTGTTCCTTATGCTCTTATGTACACTGTCTAATGAAACGTTCCGAGGGTAGGTGCAGCACGGATTAGATACAGAGTAAACCTCCGCCTACACTGTCCCATCAAACACACCCAGGGCAGGTATGGAACATAAGAAATAGGAGCAGGAGTAGACCATTTATCCCTTCGAGCCTGCTCCGCCATTCAATAAGATCATGGCTGAGCGGATCCAGGTCTCAACTCCACTTCACTGCCCACTCCCCATAATCCTTGACCCACTTATCGTTCAAAATTCTGTCTATCCCCACCTTAAATACATTCAATGACCCAGCTCCCACAGCTCTCTGAGGTAGAGAATTCCAAAGATTCACATCCCTCAGATAAGAAATTTCTCCTCATTTCAGTTTTAAATGAGCGACCCCTTATTCTGAAACTATGCCCTCTAGTTCTAGATTCCCCCACGAGGGGAAACATCCTCTCTGTCAAGCCCCCTCAGAATCTTATACGTTTCAATAAGATCACCTCTAAGTCTTCTAAACTCCAATGAGTACAGGCCCAATCTGCTCAACCTTTCTCATTATGAAAACCCCTTCATCTCAGTTATCCACCTCGGGAACTTTCTCTGAACTGCCTCCAGTACAAGTATATCCTTCCTTAAATGAGACGACCAAAACTGCACGTAGTACTCCAGGTGTGGTCCTACCAACAGTTGCAGCAGGACTTCCCTACTTTTATACTCCATCCCCCATGCAATAAAGGCCAACATTCCATTTGCCTTCCAGATTAATTGCAGTACCTGCATGCTAAATTTTTGTGTTTAATGTATAAGGACCCCCAGATCCCACTGTACCACCGCATTTTGTAATCTCACAATTTAAATAATAATTTTCTTTATTATTTCTCTGACCAAAGTGGATAAGCTCACATTTTCCCACATTATACTCCATCTGCCAAAGTTTTTCCCACTCACTTAGCCTATCTATATCCCTTTGTAGATTATTGGCGTCCTCTTCACAACTTGCTGGGTTACCACAGGTTTGGCACACAGTAAATCTCCGTCTACATTATCCCATCAAACACTCCCAGGGCAGGTACAGTATGGGTTAGATTCAGAGAAAAGCTCCCACCACACTGTCCCATCAAATACTCCCAAGGCAGTTACAGTATGGGTTAGATAGATAGAAAAGCTTCCTCTAAACTGTCCCGTCAAACTCTGCCAGATCAGGTACAACATGGGTTAGATTCAGCGCAAAGCTTCCTTTACATTATCCCGTCAAAAACTCCCAGGGCAGGTACAGCACAGGGTTAGATACAGAGTAAAACTCTCTCTATACTATCCCATCAAACAGTCCCGGGACATGTACAGCACGGGTTAGATACAGAGTAAAGCTCCCTCTAAACTGTCCCATCAACACTCTCAGGGCAGGTACAGCACAGGTTAGATGCAGAGTAAAACTCCGTATGCACTGTCCCATCAAACACTCCCAGAGCAGGTACAGCACAGGTTAGATACAGAGTAAACCTCCCTCTACACTGTCCCAGCAAACAATCCCAGGGCAGGTACAGCACGGGTTAGATACAGAGTAAAGCACCCTCTACATTGTCCCAGCAAACACTCCCAGGGCAGGTACAGCACAGGTTAGATACAGGGTAACTCTCCCTTACTACAACAGTGACGACAATCCAAAAGTACCTCATTGGCTGTAAAGCGCTTTGAGGGCTCCGGTGGTGGTGAAAGGCGCCAAATAAATTCAAGTCTTTCTCCCTCTTCATTGTCCCATCAGACACTGCCAGCCCATAATGAGCAGGGCTCAGGGAGGTTGGTTGCTAGGCACTGCAGTGATGTCATAAAGCAGGGCCATTCAGCCCAGTGGGCCCTCTCCATGTTCCTTTAAAGGTGGAGAGCTGGGACATCCTGTCTCAACACACATCCCCCTGTTCATACTGAGAATCCCCGGGGAAGGCCCAAGGCCCAGAGTGTGGAACACAACCAAGGGGGAAAGAGGAGGAGAGACGGTGCAGTGTGGGAGAGGAGGGAGGAGTCTGCTCATTCCCAGGGGCAGATCAGACAAAGTGCTTTGAGTGGTGGGTCCAGCAGTGAAACTGAAAACAAACAAAGGGAATAAATAAAGATCCAATCCAAGGGAACAAGCAACGGGTCATTTGGCAGACATCACAACCGGCCCAGAATTATTCAATGGGCAAGCATCGATTGCTTATTGTGGGATGTTCCACACTTCAACCATCCATTGAGTGAAGAAGTGTATCCTAACATCTCTCCTGAATGGCCTGGCTCGGATTTTAAGGTTATGTCCTCTCGTCCTAGACACCCCAAGCAGCAGAATAAATTTCTCTCTATCTACCCGAGCAATTGCTTTCAAATTCACACTAAATTCCCAGAGACTAGGTGGCGTATGGGTTAGATACAGAGTAAAGTTTCCTCTACACTGCCGCAGGGCACACTTCAGTGTCCGTCCCAACCGCACTGCTGGCAGCTTATCAATTAAAATTCAGCAGCAGTACAATCTGCTACTGCACTGAAAACTTTCCACCCGCAGCTCCTGATCAGTTTCAGGTTAAAGCTCCTTCTAAACTGTCCCATGAAGCTCTCCCAGGGCAGGGACAGCACGAATTAGGTACACAGTAAATCTGTGTCAAAGGAAACTGTACCCCAGTGAGTCAGTGCCAGAAGAAACTGTACCCCAGAGAGAGAGTCAGTGCCAGAGGAAACTGTACCCGAGAGAGAGAGTCTGCCAGAGGAAACTGTACCCCATTGAGAGTCAGTGCCAGAGGAAACTGTACCCCAGTGAGAGTCAGTGCTACAGGAAACTGTATCCCAGTGAGAGTCAGTGCCAGAGGAAACTGTATCCCAGTGAGAATCAGTGCCAGAGGAAACATGCAGCAGAGCCTGGTCTCCAGTCATCTTGGATTCCCTTGCCATTGGACCAAGACCTTGCTCTGCCAAGCCCATGTGGTAGCGAATGTGCAAGGGCCACCTCACATTAAAAGAATTCACACTATGAGCAATACATAACAATCCTCTTCCTCTGCAGTTATCAATCTATTGCAATTCCCCATGCCTGTAGTTTCGTTATATTACGATTCAAAATATCTTCAGTTATCAGCAACAAATGGCATTTTTATCACGCCTTAAACGTAGTAAAATGTCCCAAGGCACTTCACAGGACTGTTAGCAAACAAACTTTGACACCCAGTCACGTAAGGAAATATTAGCACAGGTGACTGAAAGCTTGTTCAAAATGGTAGGTATTAAGGAGCATTTTAAAGGTGGAGAGGTTTAGGGAGGAATTCCAGAGCTTATGGCCTCGACAGCTGAAGGTACAGCCACCAATATTGCTGAAAATTGGGGCTGCTCAAGAGGCCAGAATTGGAGGAATGCAAAGATCTGAGGGTTGTCGCGCTGGAGGAGGTTACAGCAATAGGGAGGGGCAAGGTCCTGGATGGATTTCAAAAGAAGAATGAGAATTTTGAAAGCGAGGCACTGATGGACCAGGAGCCAATGTAGTTCAGCGAGCACAGGGGTGATGGGTGAATGGAAATTGGTACAAGTTGGGATGAGAGGGCTGAGGACAGATTGAGTAGAATAGGCCTATATTTTCTGGAGTTTAGAAGAACGGAAGGTGATATCATTGAAACATATAAAATTCTGAGAGGAATTGACAAGGGCTGGATAGTCTAGAGTTAGGGGTCCTAGTATTAGGATAAGAGATCCGTAATTTAAGACTATGTGGAGGAGCTATTTCTTCACTCAGAGTTGTGAATCTTTAAAATTCTCTATCGAATAGAGATCTTACTGAATGGCGGAGTAGATGGGAGGGGCCGTATGGCCAACTCCTGCTGCTACTTCTTGTGTCCTTGAGTAAGGATACGGGCAGGAGTGTTGAAGAAACATAGAAACTTACAACGCAGAAGGAGGCCATTTCAGACCATTGTGTCCGCGCCGGCCGACAAAGAGCCGCACGGCCCTCGGTCAGCAGCCCTGAAGATTACATATAAACCTATGAACAATGAACAATTGCGGAAAGGTAAATAGCACCCAGTCCAACTCACACAACTGCATCACCCCTTGCACCGAAACATTCTACACTCCACCCCAACCAGAACCATGTGATGTCCTGGGAGAGGCAAAAAACAGGTAAAAGCCCAGGCCAATTTAGGGAAAGAAAATGTGGGAACATTTTTCTCCTACCCATCCAGGCGATCGAAACTAGTCCAGATCACCCTGGCTGTATTCGATTCCCTACAACACTTACCATTATATCTGCGCCGGCCAACAAAAGGTGATCTCGTCTAATCCCAATTACCAGCTCTAGGTCCGTACCCTGCAGGTTACGGCACTTTAAGTGCCCATCCAACCATCTCTTAAAAGTAGTGAGGGTTTCTATATCCACTACTCTTCCAGGCAGTGAGTTCCAGATCCCCAAAACCCTCTGCATAAAGAAACCTCCCCCTCAAATCCCCTCTAAACCTTCCACCAACCACCTTAAAACTATGCCCCCTAAGTTTAAGCTTATGTTTACGGTGAGTGCGAGGTATTAGACCGATCAGAGGCATGAATGAGGGTTTGAGCAGATGAGCTGAGGAAGGGGCAGAGACCGGCGATGTTATGGAGGTGGAAGTAAGCGGACTTGGTGATTGAGGGAATATGGGTTCGGAAGCTCATCTCGGGGTCAAGTACGACGCCAATCAATAAATTGCAACTCTCCATATCTGTGTTTCAGTATATTAGAATACTACATATCTCTCGTGATCAATGCTTCAATATTAGTAATCAATATATTTTCTTATAATTCTAAATGTCCATGAATGAATAATTGATTCTGTGGGCGAGAGGCTGTGCTGGTCTTTCAGATGGGTCTGTGCACCGTGATCAGTGAATTGACGATGTGCTTCCGGTTCAATCTTTCCATTGGCTTTCTCACCAGATGGGAAATATTTGAACATTGAGATCTGATGGTGTCGGTGAGAGTTCAGCCGCACCTAATGTACAGAGACCGGTCCATCTGCTGGGCTCTGCCTCAAACTGGAGTCACCTCTTAGATCAAAGCCCTTTACTCTGAAACACACACAAGATTCACTGTGACTGTGTTTAAAGACAGAAACTGATCTCACTTCACATCCCATTGCACGGCCCTTATGCTGGATAATTGTACTCGGTGGTTAGTCTCTCCCTGTCTCATTTCCTGTCTTACCTTGTAGCCTGTGTGTACTGTCTGCAGGACCGGTGTGTATCTGAGTAAATGGCACTTTCTCTTACCTTTCTCCCCTGTCGATCTATTGAAGCACTTTCAATCGGAAGGGGCTCACTGATTGGTGCTCTCACAATCCTGTGCTGGTTCACCTGCTGTTGTTCCTCAGTCCACAATCTCTGTTTCCTTCCAGCTGTGGAACTTTCTCAATCACTCCACCATTCACCGGGATCTAATTATCACAGGGCAGAAAATTAGAAGATAAATGTTGTGAAGTGGAATGTAATATAAAGTGTTTTTCCAACGTTTCAGAACAGTATATGTCCAGTATTTCTGTTTGATTTTATCCTTTTCCTCAGATCTCTCCTGCCCGTCTGGACTTACAGAAAATCACCAGAAATCTCCTCGGGTTGCACGCAGTCTGATCTCACTGGGCCTCCGGGTTACACGCTGTCTGATCTCACTGGGCCCCCCGGCTACACACCGTCTGATCTCACTGGGCCCCCCGGTTACACACTGTCTGATCTCACTGGGCCCCCGGGTTACACACTGTCTGATCTCACTGGGCCCCGGGGATGGGGACGAGGAGCCGAGGGGACGAGGAGCCGAGGGGACGAGGAGCCGAGGGGAGGGGGACAGTTTCCCAAGACCCCCCATTCTCTCCCCCTCGTCTGTCGAACCCCCCCCACCCTCCCCGTCTATCTCCTCCCTCTCCAGTCATTCTGGGGATGTGCCTGTGTCAAGTCTGTGTGCGCGTGTCCGTGTCTCTCTCGCCCTCACCCCCATTCCATGTCTCACCTCCCCTACCGGGACACGCTCCCTCGGCCCCCTCTCTCCCCCCCCAGGGACACTCTCCCTCGGCCCCCTCTCTCCCCCCCCCCCGGGGACACTCTCCCTCCTCTCCCCCCGGGACACTCTCCCTCGGCCCCTCTCTCCCCCCCGGGGTGACTCTCCCTCGGCCCCCTCTCTCTTCCTCCCCCCGGGGACACTCTCCCTCGGCCCCCTCTCTCTTCCTCCCCCCGGGGACACTCTCCCTCCTCTCCCCCCGGGACACTCTCCCTCGGCCCCTCTCTCCCCCCGGGGTGACTCTCCCTCGGCCCCCTCTCTCTTCCTCCCCCCAGGGACACTCTCCCTCGGCCCCCTCTCTCCCCCCCCCCCGGGGACACTCTCCCTCCTCTCCCCCCGGGACACTCTCCCTCGGCCCCTCTCTCCCCCCCGGGAAGACTCTCCCTCGGCCCCCTCTCTCCCCCCCCCGGGGACACTCTCCCTCGGCCCCCTCTCTCCCCCCCGGGGAAACTCTCCCTCGGCCCCCTCTCTCCCCCCCGGGGACACTCTCCCTCGGCCCCCTCTCTCCTCTGCCCCCTCTCCCTCTCCCCCCGATGCTTCTCAGCTCCGCTCACTTTCCGCCATCTTGTTTACCTTCACCAACGGCCAACTTCTGGGGATCCTGGACATGCGCAGTGCCGCCTCTCAGCGTGCTCAGGGAGGCGTTGTCCACCCCTGCAATTGGCTGATTGACCTGATTGACAGGCCGCCCACAAATCGCGACCCTGTATCTGCCACTTACCCCGCCCGCTCCCACAGTCCGAGGCGGGCTCGCTCCGGGTCACGCGGCTGCGATTCGAACTCGCGCCGCCGCTCGCTCAGCGCCAGTGACGTCAACAACCCGGCAAGAATGAGTGTGTGACGTCAAATCCCCAGCAACGCGAGCTGTGTGACATCAGTAACCTGGCAATGCAGTCTCTGTGACGTCATGTAGCCTGGCGGGAAGGGCACTGAGCCCACAGGATGGGTATACTGAGCCTGGCACCAGGGGAGGTCACCGACCCCACAGGATGGGCGTATACTGAGCCTGGCACCAGGGGAGGGCACCGACCCCACAGGATGGGCGTATACTGAGCCTGGCACCAGGGGAGGGCACCGACCCCACAGGATGGCCGTGTATCTAGCCTGGCAGCAGGGGAGGGCACTGACCCCACAGGATGGTGCACACCGAGCCTGGCACCAGGGGAGGCACCGACCCCACAGGATGGCCGTGTGTCTAGCCTGGCACCAGGGCAGGGCACAAACCCCACAGGATGGCCGTGTATTGAGCCTGGCACCTACCCACAGGATGGCCAAGTACCGAGCCTGGCACCAGGGGCGGGGAGGGGAGGGCACCAGGAAAACCATTGGCCCATTGCTTGTCACGTGTGTGTCCAGAGGGGCGGGAGCTGCGGGTTTTCGCATCAGTGACAGACCCAGATTACCCAGGTGTATCGGCGCTGCATGGCCCATAGGACAGGAACAAGGAGAGAATGTTCTGAAGTTCTATCCTGTACTTACAGTGATGACTTTTGTAAACTCTTTTTAAAGAATATTAGAAGGAGAAGATTAGCACACAGGAAGCTCAAACCCAAAGATCACGTCCCTATCTGCCAGAGTCAGTCGATTCATCAAGGGCTGATTATCATCGGCCTTTTACATAAGAACACAAGAAATAGGAGCAGGAGTGGGCCAAATGGCCTCTGGAGCCTGCTCCGCCATTTAATACAATCATGGCCGATCTGATTATAGACTCAGGTCCACTTTCCTGCCCACTCCCCATAACCCCTTAATCCCTTATCGGTTAAGAAACTGTCTACCTCTGACTTAAATTTATTCAATATCCCAGCTTCCACAGTTCTCTGAGGCAGCGAATTCCACAGATTTACAACCCTGAGAAGAAATTTCTCCTCATCTCAGTTTTAAATGGGCGGCCCCTTATTCTAAGATTATGCTCCCAAGTTCTAGTCTCCCCTATCAGTAGAAACATCCTCTCTGCATCCACCTTGTCAAGCCCCCTCATAATCTTATATGTTTCGATAAGATCACCTTTCATTCTTCTGAATTGCAATGAGTATAGGCCCATTCTCCTCAACCTTTCCTCGTAAGTCAACCCTCTCATCTCTGGAATCAACCTAGGGAACCTTCTCTGAACTGCCTCCAAAGCAAGTACATCCTTTCGTAAATATGGAAACCAAGGCAGTATTCCAGGTGTGGCCTCACCAATACCCTGTACAACAAGCAAGACTTCCCTGTTTTTATACTCCATCCCCTTTGCAATAAAAGCCAAGATACCATTGGCCTTCCTGATCACTTGCTGTACCTGAATATTAACCTTTTGTGTTTCATGCACAAATAACCCAGGTCCCGCTGCACTGCAGCACTTTGCAATTTTTCTCCATTTAAATAATAACTTACTCTTTGATTTGTTTTGCCAAAGTGCATGACCCTCACTTTCCAACATTATACTCCATCTGCCAAATTTTTGCCCTCTCACTTAGCCTGTCTATTGTTTTACAGGTTTTTTGTGTCCTCCTCACACATTGCTTTTTATCACATCTTTGCATTGTCAGCAAACTTGGTTACGTTACACTCGGTCCTTTCTTCCAAGTTGTTAATATAGATTGTAAATAGTTGGGGTCCCAGCGGCACCCCACTAGTTACTGATTGCCAACCCGAGAATGAACCATTTATCCCGACTCTCTGTTTTCTGTTAGCCAATCCTCTATCCATGCTAATATATTACCCCAAACCCCGTGAACTTTTCTCTTGCGCAGTAACCTTTTATGTGGCACCTTGTCAAATGCCTTCTGGAAGTCCAAATACACCAAATCCACTGGTTCCCCTTTATCCACCCTGTTCGTTACATCCTCAAAGAATTCCAGCAATTTGTCAAACATGACTTCCCCTTCATTATTCCGTGCTGACTCTGCCTGTCCGAATTATGCTTTTCCAAATGTCCTGCTACTGCTTCTTTAATAATGGACTCCAACATTTTCCCAACCGCAGATGTTAGGCTAACTGGTCTAGTTTCCTGCTTTTTGTCTGCCTCCTTTTTTAAATAGTGGTGTTACATTTGCCGTTTTCCAATCTGCTGGGACCTCCCAGAATCCAAGGAATTTTGGTAAATTAGAACCAATGCATCCACTATCCCTGCCATTACTTCTCTTAAGACCCTAGGATTCAAGTCATCAGATCCATTATCTTACTGCTTAGTGATTGTGATAAGTTCCTCCCCCGCTATAGCCCCTTGACTATCCACTGTTGGAATATTGTTAGTGTCCTCTACCATAAAGACTGATACAAAATATTTATTCAGTTTCTGCCATCTCCATGTTCCCCATCACTAATTCCCGTTCTCATCCTCTGAGGGATCAACATTTACTTTAGCCGCTCTTTTCCTTTTTATATACCTATAGAAACTCTTGCTATCTGTTTTTATATTTTGTGCTAGTTTACTTTCACAGTCTATCTTCCCTTTCTTACTAATTTTTTAGTTATTCTTTGCTGGCTTTTAAAAGCTTCCCAATCTTCTGTCCTCCCACGAGTTTTCGCCACTTTGTATGCCCTTGTTTTTAAGTGGATACCATCCTTTATTTCTTTAGTCAGCCACGGATGGCTATCTTTTCTTTTACACCCTCAACTGGAACTGGAACTGGATTGCAGTGGGACTTTCAGGAGAATATTAAAGATGGGCACCACAGAAATAATTACAATCTGAGCGTCAACATCAGGGCAACATATTCCCGGGGCATTCATTCATCGTGGGCCACCCTGACCTGTGAGAGGACACCACCTCAGGTCGGGAGGATAAAAGAGCAGCGTGGGTCCTGGGACATCGCGGGTCACCCTGACCTGTGAGAGGACATATTCTCATCCGTTCTATGTACTGCTTTCATCTGCATAGTGCTACATGTAACGTGATTCGTGATCGGTATTGAAATGTATCCTGGAATGTAATGTAAACCTGTTATTATCTGCTCCATGTAATACCCTTATTTGCACAGTACTACATGTAACGTGATTTACGGATTGTACTAAACTGTACCTTGAAATGAAATGCACGTTGGTGCATCGTATGGAACTGTTGTCAGCATCCAAACGAATTGTATGGAATTGCTGACCACAAGGTACTGAACTATTTTCCAATGTATTGTGAAAATTTGATATGAATAAAATATATTTTTGAAGAAAAAAAAACCCACGGCGGGTCGGGAGGATAAAAGAGCATACCACTGCAGCTTCCAGAGTGAGCTGCTACAAGTGTGCGACGGCTTCGAGGTGGGCGACTGGATGACATCATCAAAACCCAGGTCGCAGTTTGGAGCGTGGGCAGGAACATCGGCGGGGTCCAGGTACAGCGGAGGAGCGGGAAGGTCGGGGCGGATGAACGGTGAGAGATCGTGGCAGAGGTGTGGCGAATGTTTTTGTGGCGGAGGAACGGTGACAGATCGTGACGGAGGTGCGGTGAGAGATCGTGGCGCAGGAACGATGAGAGATCGTGGCGGTGGAACGGTGAGAGATCGTGGCGGAGGAACGGTGAGAGATCGTGGCGGAGGTGCGGAGAATGAGGGTACGGGGCCCAGAAGAGCCGAGAGCCCAGGGACATCATGGGCCTGCCCACACTACGATATGTGTGTGCACTAGGTCCTTGCAGCAGAGCAGGTCTCCTGACGTCCTGATTAACCCTTGCCGCTGGATAAAGGCCAAGCTCTGTCGATCCCGTGTGGTGGCTGGTGTGAGACGGTCACCACACATTAAAACAATCCAGGCACAGGCATCTTCCATCCTTCAATTGGAGTTCAGGACTGGAATATTGGCTCCTTCATTGAAACATCTGCGAACCCATGTGGAAGCAAGTCATCCTGGTTCAAGGGACCGCCAATGATGATGATGAAGACCATTCTCGGGGAGGTTGCGGGTATTCCCGGGATTCTGCAGATATTGTGGGAGGCAGATTAGTTCGGTGACAATTGCAGATCTGCCCTGGAATAGACAAAACAACCCTGTGACCCTCCTGTGAAGCGCCTGGGGACCTTTTACTGCGTTAAAGGCGCTATATAAACACAAGTTGTTGTTGTTGTCCCGCCAATCCCTCTTTTTTCATAGGCAGTCCCTCGGAATCGAGGCAGACTTGCTTCCACTCCTAAAATTAGTTCTTTGGTGGTTGAACCGTCCAACACGAGAGCCACAGACTCTGTCACAAGTGGGACACATGTTCGTCGGAGGAAGGGGTGGGTGGCACTGATTTATCACACGCTCCTTCCGCTGCCTGCGCCTGACCTCTTCACACTCGCGACGTTGAGATTCGAAGAGCTTCCTCCACTTAGGGCGGTCTTTGGCCAGGGACTCCCAGGTGTCAGTGGGGATGTTGCACTTTATCAGGGAGGCTTTGAGGGTGTCCTTGTAATGTTTCCTCTGCCCACTTTTGGCTCGTTTGCCGTGACGGAGCTCAGCGTAGAGCGCTTACTTTGGGAGTCCCGTGTCGGGCATGCGGACAATGTGGCCTGCCCAGCGGAGCTGGTCGAGTGCGGTCAGTGCTTCAATGCTGGGGATGTTGGCCTGGTCGAGGACGCTAACGTTGGTGCGTCTGTCCTCCCAGGGGATTTGCAGGATCTTGCGGAGACATCGTTGGTGGTATTTCTCCAGCGACTTGAGCTGTCTGCTGTACATGGTCCATGTCTCTGAGCCATACAGGAGGGCGGCTATTACTACAGCCCTGTAGACCATGAGCTCGGTGGTAGGTTTGAGGGCCTGGTCTTCAAACACTCTTTTCCTCAGGCGGCCGAAGGCTGCACTGGCGCACTGGAGGCGGTGTTGGATCTGGTGATCAATGCCTGCCCTTGTTGATAAGAGACTCCCGAGGTTTGGGGAATGGTCCCCGGTGTCCAGGGCCGCGCCGTGGAGCTTGCTGACTGGGGGGCAGTGCTGTGCGGCGGGGACAGGCTGCTGGAGGACCTTTGTCTTACGGATGTTTAGTGTAAGGCCCGAGCTCTCGGCCGCCTCAGTAAATACGTCACAATGTCCTGGAGTGGAACACAGGGGCAAAGGTCACCGCCCGTTAAACATTCAAATATTTCAACCCAACCGCCAAGCTCCGAGCGCGAGCCTCGCTCAACCCAAATCATGGCCGCAAACCCAGCCTCCCGGCGGCGCTGATTGGCCAGGGGCGGCTCGGTGAGGAGCTCCGGGGGGGAGCGGATTGGCCGGAGTGCCTGTCACTCAGAGTGAGGGAGGCGGGTTTGCGGGGCGGGGCTCTCCCGGGGGAAGCGGATTGGCCGGAGCGCCTGTCACTCAGAGTGAGGGAGGCGGGTCCGGACCCAGGCCTCAGTGGGACTCGGAGCTCGGGCAGTGTGTTTGGGCCGGGCGCCAGTGACGCGGCGCTGGGCCCTTGTGTCGGTGAGTTGGAGCCGGTGGGAGCGGCCGCCTGGTTTTATACCCGGGGGGTGAGGGCTGGGATGAGGGGAGGGGGGATTGAGGAGGGGGATGTGTTTGCTCCAGTCTGTACTATATATAATGTGTTGAATGTTGTTGTGGATTGTTACAGAGGGGAAACACATTGAAATAGTGTTTGCAATGACAGGGTCTGCTGCCCAGTGAGTGAGCCACAGGCCTGGCTGCTGGGTACAGGATGTGCTGCAGAGGGCACAGATCAAATGTTTCATCTATTGGAAGGTAATGCACCTAATTCCGGACCTGCCAAGTCTGTTATTTGGAGTGGGCACCATATAGCGGATCATTTTTAAATTCACAAACCGCAGCTGCCTGGGCCCTGAGCTCTGGATTCTCTCCCTAAACCTCTCCGCCTCTCTACCCCTCTCCTTTAAAGCGCTCCTTAAAACCTGCCTCTTTTACCAGCTTTTGGTCACCTGTCTTAATATCTCCTCACGTGGCTCAGTGTTGACACCGATTTAAGAAGCGGGGTGAAATGAAACTTTGTTTTAAACACAGCGAGTTGTTGTGATCTGGAACTACTTTTGAAGTGTACTTGTGGTTGTAATGTAGGAAACGTGGCCGTCAATCTGCACACGGCAAGCTCCCACCAGCAGCAATGTGTTAGCGACCAAATAATATGGTTTTGTTGATGTTGGTTGAGGGATAAATATTGGCCAGGGACATTGTGGATAACTTCCCCTGCTCTTCAAAATAGTGCCGTGAGATCTTTTACATCCACCTGAGGGGGTAGACGGGGGCTCGGTTTAAGATTTCATCCGAAAGATGGCACCTCCGACAGTGCAGCGCACCCTCAGCACTGCATTGGTGTGTCAGCCTAGATTTTGTGCTCAAGGTTCTGGAGCAGGACTTAAACCCATAACCTTCTGAGTCTTAAAAAAACCCAAATTGGTAATACAGAAAAATAGACCGGAGGAGTTGGGGGCAGGTCTTGGTGCAATTATCTCCCTCCTGTCACACTATATGAAGGCACAGTTTTAAGAGGATGACTTCTTTACCCAGAGAATGTTGAGAATGTGGAATTTGCTGCTGCATGGAGTTGTTGAGGAGAATAGCACAGATGCAATTGAGGGGAAACTAAGTTCTTTATTATTCTTTGTCATCCTTTATTATCAGGGTCCCCTCCACCCCCCCTTACCATTCAAGCCTGCTCCCCCGTTCAATAAGATCATGGTTAATCTTCGACCTTAACTCTACTTTCCCACCCAATCCCCATATCCCTTGATTTCCCCCAGAGTCCAAAAATCTATCGATCTCAGCCTTAAATATACTCAGAGACTCAGCATCCATAGCCCTTTGGGTTAGAGCATTTCAAAGATTCACATCCCTCTCAGTGAAGAAATTCCTCCTCATCTCGGTCTTAAATGACCGACCGTTTATCCTGAGACTATGTCCCCTAGTTCTAGACTCTCCAGACAGGGGAAACAACCTCTCAGCATCTACCCTGTCAGTCCCCCTCAGAATCTTGTGTTTCAATGAGATCACACCTCTTCTTAACTCCAGAGAGTATGGGCCCAATGTGCATTGGGGAGGGGGGAGAGGAGGGGGGGAGAGGAAGGGGGATGGGATGAGGAGAGGGAGAGGATGGGGGATATGATGAGGAGTGGGAGAGGAAGGGGGATGGGATGAGGAGGGGGAGAGGAAGGGGGATGGGATGAGGAGGAGGAATGGTGAGGCAGAGGATGGATGCAAATAATTCCCATAATATAATGGTGGGTAATCTTAGTCATGGATTAAAGACCATCTGTGCATGGTATCTTCTGTTTTTTTTGAGGGGGCTGTCATCTATTGTAAGGTGTGTATGTGTGTTCTTAAATTAGACTTTAGTGTGAAGAATCTGCTCATAGCTGGGAGTATGGGCAAGAAATGATTGAATCAGCAACAACAGGAAATGATGCTGTATCAGAACTATCTCAGTCACACACTGTCGCTGACTTGTGTCTGACAGTTTCTAGCAGAGGGCATGTCATGCTGCAATAATGGCGTGTGTTGATCCCGTAGAAAGAAAGAAAGACTTGCATTTATATAGCGCCTTTCACGAGCTCAGGGCATCCCAAAGTGCTTTACAGCCAATGAAGTACTTTTGAGGTGTAGTCGGTGTTGTAAAGTAGGAAACGCAACAGCCAATTTGCGCACAGCAAGATCCTGCAAACAGCACTGTGACAATGCCCAGCTCATCTGTTTTAGTGATGTTGGTTGAAGGATTGACCCAGGACACTGAGGTGAACTCCCCTGCTCTCTCCTTCCCAATAGGAAACATGGTGTTGCCAGACTTTGCATTTTATTTAAATTTCAGGATATCTTGTGAGCTGGAGGAGGGCAGGAATCTTACGGTGCATCTAATGTTGTTGAAGTATAGAAAGCTCAGTACTTCTGTTCATAGTTCAGCTGATTCTGCATGTCTTAACTCAGTATGTCCTGGCTCAGTGTGATTGGGACAGTCATGTCACATACTCTGTGTTGATGCAAAGCAGTTTGAGATTGATGGCGAGGGGAGATGTGCAGAGTAACTCTGAAGACCAATAGTTTCCATTGACCGTGGGCCAGGAGAGAGTTTGACTCCACTTCAGCTTTGCACCAGCTGCAACCATTATGAAGTGAAGTTAAAACAGTTGGTCCAGCTAAGAATTTATTTTAAAATTCACATTTAATCCTAATTGTAGCAGAACCCTGACTCTGCTGTCAGCACCTAGAATCATAGAAACACACAGCACTGGAGGCCATTCTGCCCATCGTGCCTGTGCTGGCTCTTTGAAAGAGCTGTCCCATTAGTCTCACTCCTCTGCTCTTTCCCCAGAGCCCTGTGAATGTCTCCTAGTCAACTATTTATCCAATTCCCATTTGAAAGTTACGATTGAATCTGCTTCCACCTCCCTTTCAGGCAGTGTACTCCAGATCACCTTAACTCGCTGTGTAAAAATGTTTCCCCTCATTTCCTCCCTGGATTTTTTGCCAACTAACTTCAGACCTCATTTAATTTAAATTGCAGGTGAAAATGAACTCAATCCTACATTCTCTGAGGCAGAAGGAAATCTCATGATTTTGAGTTTAAGCAGCAAGAGAGCAGCTCCGAAATGAAGGTGAATTCTCAGTAGGCCGATGTGGGCTGTGCCTGTACGGGGAGCGTGTTATGCACCCCATGCCTGGCTAACAGAACTCTTTCCCTGTGCATTTTCAGCAGCGTGGCTTGGTGGTTATTAAGCATTGTAATCAATGTGCTGGTGACCTGCAATAGTTTTGTTTTCTTCTTTAACAAACTTTTTTTGTCTTCACAGCAACAGTCGAATCAATCGCAGAACCTCATCGACTCTGAATTTTCCACATTGCGCAATATTTTGGATGAAAAGGAACAGAATTTAGTCGAAGAACTGAATGAGGAAAAGGATGATATTTTATTCAGAATGGAGACAAATCTGTGAGAAATCTGAGACAATTCACAATAAGCTTTCCTTGCTGTAGATAAATAACCTGAACCTCGGGATAGAAAGCACAATTTTGAAGTTTGCAGACGAGTCAAAACTTGGCAACGTAGTGAATAGTGAGCAGCATAGAAGCAGACTTCAGGAGGACAAAGACAGACTGGAGAAATGGGCAGACACATGGCAGGTGCAGTTTAACGTGGCTGAGTGTGAGGTGATGCACTTTGGGAAGAACAACATGGAGAGGTAGTATAATCTAAATGGTGCTATTTTGAGGGTTGTGCAGGAACAGAAGGAACTGGGGTAAATGTTCACAAATCTTTGAAGGTGGCAGGGCAAGTTGATAAGACAGTGAAGAAAGCTTGTGGGATACTTGGCTTTGTAAACGGGGGCATTGAATTCAATACAAGGAAGTCATGCTGAACCTTTACATATCACTGGTTAGGCTGCAGCTGGAGTATTGTGTAGAATTCTGGGAACCACACTTGAGGAAGGATGTCAAGGTCTTGGAGAGAGTAAGGAGGAGGTTTATTGGGATGAGAGTAGGATGAGGGACTTCAGTAAAGTGGAGAGATAGCAGAAGCTGGGATTGTTCTCCTTGGAGCAGCAAAGGTCAAGGGGACACCTAATGGAGGTATTCAAAATTCTGAGGGGGTTTTGATTGAGCAAACGGGAGAAACTGTTTCTTCTGACAACCGGATCGGTAGCCCGAGGTCACAGATCTAAAATAATTGGCAAGAGAACTAGAGGGGAAATGTGGAGATATGTTTTCAGATTTGGAACCTGAAAGGGCGGTAGAAGCAGATTCCATCGGGACGTTCAAAGGGCAATGGGACATGTAGCTGGAGAGAACTAATTTTCAGGGTTATGGGGAAAGGATTGGGTGGGGGAATAAATTGGACAGCTCTTTCACAGGATCAACAGCTTTAATCTCCTCGATGTCTTTGCCATCCAGGCCCACATCACATCCTTACTGTCTATTTTGCTGTGCCTGAATACTTTTTTAAAAATTCATTCAGAGTTGTGGAAATCTGGAACTCCCTCCCTCAAAAGACTGAATGCTCGGATCAAACAATTCAACATTTTCCAGACTGAGATGGGTAGATTGTTGTTGGTTAAGGGCATCAAAGGATATGGAGCAGAAGTGGGTAAATGCAGTTGAGGTACATATCAGCCATGATCTAACTGGTGGAACAGGCTCCTCCTGTCCCTGTGCACCATCCTCTGCAGTCAGCCATGTTTATAATATTCCCACAACACTGGAGTTCCCGAGTGCTGCAGTAGTCTCGTGTTTTGGAATTGCTGATCCCGAATGCATTCAGCATTCACGTCTATACAGCTTACTATAGATGTTCCATCTTTTGGCCCCTAGTTTACCCTTGTTAATGTTACCTGGTTCTTGTATATCACCCACCTGCTGTCCAGATTCCACTCTGTAATCAATGTCATGTGGATCACCTTTCCTCCTGGCCTTCTCCCTCCTCCAATGTAAATGCTTCTTGCAGCTACTTCAATGTTCCTGACCAGTTCCATGGTTTTTATTTGGTCAGCTCTCTCCCATTTTTTGTCACAGGAACAGCGCCATTTATGTCCCAGTATTATTTTCGCAGCAGATTGACATAATTTGCGATTTTCTTTGCAAACATCTTTGTCACCAAAAACAGGAAGTATAACACAGGGAATTGCCTTGATTTTCTCGGCCATCCTTGCATGGGATGGTTCAGAGCCCTTACAGGATTTCATACATTGTCATTTAGCCTCCCCTGCTCCTCCAGTACCTTTTGTCATTTATCTTCAATGTGCACAGACCTATCCCTGGGTAACCAACTCATCATCATTACCGCACTCATCACCACCCACCTCCCTACAGTCAGAATCTCCCTGCACATTAACAGACTGCAGGAAGATATCAGTGAACTGGTCACGTGGGCAGAACAGTGGCAAATAGAATTCAATCCGCAGAAGTGTGAGGTCATGCATTTGGGGAGGGCTAACAAGGCGAGGGAATACACATTAAATGGTGGGACACTGAGCAGTGTAGAGGAGCTGACATTGAGACACGTGGGCTGTACAGTAGCAGAGGGGAGTGAATTGTTCCTTTGCCCGCTGTATACTGTACATGTACAGGAGATGACACTGAGACACACATGGGCTTTACAGTATCAAGGGGTATGGTGAGAAAGCAGGAATGGGGTACTGAAGTTGCATGTTCAGCCATGAACTCATTGAATGGCGGTGCAGGCTAGAAGGGCCGAATGGCCTACTCCTGCACCTATTTTCTATGTTTCTATGTTTCTACCAGGCGGGATTTATGAGGATGTTGCCTGGACTGGAGAATTTTAGCTTTGAGGAAAGACTGGATAGGCTGAGATTGTTTATTCTTTGGCAAAGAGGAGGCTGAGGAGAGACCTGAGTGAATAGGAAGGACCTATTTCCCAAAGCAGTGGGGTCAACAAGCAGGGGGCATAGATTTAAAGTAATTGGTAGGAGGTTGAGCGGGTATTTGAGGGGAAATATTTTCACCCAGAGGGTGGTTGGGGTATGGAACTCACTTACCGAAAGGTTGGTAGAGGCAGAAAACCTCACCACTACTAAAATGTACTTGAATGTACACTTGAAGTGCCATAACCTACAGGGCTAGGACCAAGAGCTGGAAAGTGGGATTAGGCCGGATAACTCTTCGTCGGCCGGCACGGACACAATGGGCCGAAATGGCCTCCTGCCCTGCTGTAAATTTCTATGATTCTATGAACTGCATCTTTGTCCTAACTATGTTCTCTGGCTTCTGAACTACTTGTTCCTCCATTACTTGGTCTTCTGCATTCGGAGTTAGTGCTTGATCTAATTAAATGGTGGAACAGTCTCGAGGGGCTGAATGGCCTACTCCTGTTCCTATGTTCCAATATCTGCACATTGTTGTAAGAACATAAGAACACAAGAATTAGGAACAGGAGTAGGCCATCTAGCCCCTCGAGCCTGCTCCGCCATTCAACAAGATCATGGCTGATCTGGCCGTGGACTCAGCTCCACTTACCCACCCGCTCCCCGTAACCCTTAATTCCCTTATTGGTTAAAAATCTATCTATCTGTGATTTGAATACATTCAATGAGCTAGCCTCAACTGCTTCCTTGGGCAGAGAATTCCACAGATTCACAACCCTCTGGGAGAAGAAATTCCTTCTCAACTCGGTTTTAAATTGGCTCCCCCATATTTTGAGGCTGTGCCCCCTAGTTCTAGTCTCCCCGACCAGCGAAAACAACCTCTCTGCGTCTATCTTTTCTATCCCTTTCATTATTTTAAATGTTTATATAAAATCATCCCTCATCCTTCTGAACTCCAACGAGTAAAGACCCAGTCTACTCAATCTATCATCATAAGGTAAGCCCCTCATCTCCAGAATCAGCCGAGTGAATTGTCTCTGTACCCCCTCTAAAGCCAGTATATCCTTCCTTAAGAAAGGTGACTTTCTCAGTGTCTTTACAAGCATTCTTCCTGCCGTCAGTGTATCCTCTATTATCTTATGTGCTCAGTTTCCCCCAGCAGTTATTTCTGTTTCTTGCTGCCCCTGTACCTGTTTGCAAAAATCCCTGTCCCAGCTCCCCAGTGACTCGCCCTCAATATTGAGTACCAGCCCATGCACTTCACTAAACTGACTCAATTTGTCCAACCCGGGTCTTTGCTTATTAGCTTTCCAACCGTTTCCTTTCATTAGTTCCCATCTGCTCCTCTCAAAGGCCCGAACATAGAAATATAGAAAATAGGTGCAAGAATAGGCCATTCGGCCCTTCGAGCCTACATCGCCTTTCAATGAGTTCATGGCTGAACATGCAAATTCAGTACCCCATTCCTGCTTTCTCGCCATACCCTTTGATGCCCCTAGTAGTAAGGACTACATCTAACTCCTTTTTGAATATATTTAGTGAATTGGCCTCAACAACTTTCTGTGGTAGAGAATTCCACAGGTTCACCACTCTGGGTGAAGAAGTTTCTCCTCTGTCCTAAATAGCTTACCCCTTATCCTTAGACTGTGACCACATCAACTGGTTCTCCCTTGTCCACTTTACTGGAAACATCCTCAAAAAATTCCAGAAGATTTGTCAAGCATGATTTCCCTTTCACAAATCCATGCTGACTTGGACCTATCATGTCACCTCTTTCCAAATGCGCTGCTATGACATCCTTAATAATTGATTCCATCATTTTACCCACGACCGATGTCAGGCTGACCGGTCTATAATTTCCTGTTTTCTCTCTCCCTCTTTTTAAAAAGTGGGGTTACATTGGCTACCCTCCACTCCATAGGAACTGATCCAGAGTCTGTGGAATGTTGGAAAATGACTATCAATACATCCGCTATTTCCAAGGCCACCTCCTTAAGTACTCTGGGATGCAGACCATCCGGCCCTGGGGATTTATCGGCCTTCAATCCCATCAATTTCCCCAACACAATTTCCCGACTAATAAGGATTTCCCTCAGTTCCTCCTTCTTACTACACCCTCTGACCCCTTTTATATCCGGAAGGTTGTTAGTGTCCTCCTTAGTGAATACCGAACCAAAGTACTTGTTCAATTGGTATGACATTTCTTTGTTCCCAGTTATGACTTCCCCTGATTCTGACTGCAGGGGACCTACGTTTGTCTTTACTAACCTTTTTCTCTTTACATATCTATAGAAGCTTTTGCAGTCCATTTTAATGTTCCCTGCAAGCTTCTTCTCATACTCTATTTTCCCTGCCCTAATCAAACGCTTTGTCCTCCTCTGCTGAGTTCTAAATTTCTCCCAGTCCCCTGGTTCGCTGCTATTTCTGTCCAATTTGTATGCCACTTCCTTGGCTTTAATATTATCCCTGATTTCCCTTGATAGCCACAGTTGAGCCACCTTCCCTTTTTTATTTTTACGCCAGACAGGGATGTACAATTGTTGTAGTTCATCCATGCGGTCTCTAAATGTCTGCCATTGCCCATCCACTGTCAACCCCTTAAGTATCATTCGCCAATCTATCCTAGCCAATTCACGCCTTTTTCCTTCAAAGTTACCCTTCTTTAAGTTCTGGACCATGGTCTCTGAATTAACTGTTTCCTTCTCCATCCTAATGTAGAATTCTACCATATTATGGTCACTCTTCCCCAAGGGGCCTCGCACAACGAGATTGTTAATTAATCCTCTCTCATTACACAACACCCAGTCTAAGATGGCCTCCCCCTTAGTTGGTTCCTTGACATATTGGTCTTGAAAACCATCTGTTATGCACTCCAGGAAATCCTCCTCCACCGTATTGTTTCCAGTTTGGTTAGCCCAATCTATATGCATATTAAAGTTACTCATGATAACTGCTGCACCTTTATTGCATGCACCCCTAATTTCCTGTTTGATGCCCTCCCCAACATCACTACTACTGTTTGGAGGTCTGTACACAACTCACACTAGCGTTTTCTGCCCCTTGGTATTCCGTAGCTCCACCCATACCGATTCCACATCATCCAAGCTAATGTCCTTTCTTACAATTGCATTAATTTCCTCTTTAACCAGCAATGCCACCCCGCCTCCTTTTCCTTTCTGTCCATCTTTCCTAAATGTTGAATACTCTTGGATGTTGAGTTCCCAGCCTTGGTCACCCTGGAGCCATGTCTCTGTGATGCCAACCACATCGTATCCGTTAACTGCTATCTGCACAGTTAATTCATCCACCTTATTCCGAATACTCCTCGCATTGAGGCACAGAGCTTTCAGGCTTGCCTTTTTATTATACTTTGACCCTTTAGAATTTTGCTGTAAAGTGGCCCTTTTTGTTTTTAGCCTTGGGTTTCTCTGCCCTCCACTTTTACTCATCTCCTTTCTGTCTTTTGCTTCTGTCTCCATTTTGTTTCCCTCTGTCTCCCTGCATTGGTTCCCATCCCCCTGCCATATTAGTTTAACTCATCCCCAACAGCACTAGCAAACACTCCCCCTCGGACATTGGTTCCGGTCCGGCCTAGGTGCAGACCGTCCGGTTTGTACTGGTCCCACCTCCCCCAGAACCGGTTCCAATGCCCCAGGAATTTGAATCTCTCCCTGCTGCACCACTGCTCAAGCCACGTATTCATCTGAGCTATCCTGCGATTCTGACTCTGACTAGCACATGGCACTGGTAGCAATCCCGAGATTACTACTTTTGAGGTCCTACTTTTTAATTTAGCTCCTAGCTCCTTAAATTCGTCTCATAGGACCTCATCCCGTTTTTTACCTATATCGTTGGTACCAATGTGCACCACGACAACTGGCTGTTCACCCTCCCTTTTCAGAATGTCCTGCACCCGCTCCAAGACATCCTTGACCCTTGCACCAAGGAGGCAACATACCATCCTGGAGTCTCGGTTGTGGCCGCAGAAACGCCGATCTATTCCCCTTGCAATTGAATCCCCTATCACTATCGCTCTCCCACTCTTTTTCCTGCCCTCCTGTACATCAGAGCCAGCCATGGCGCCTTGAACTTGGCTGCTGCTGCCTTCCCCTGGTAAGTCATCGCCCACAACAGTACTCAAAGTGGTGTATCTGTTTTGCAGGGGGATGACCGCAGGTGACCCCTGCACTACCTTCCTTGCACTGCTCTTCCTGTTGGTCTTCCATTCCCTATCTGGCTGTGGACCCTTCAGCTGCGGTAAGACCAACTCGCTACACGTGCTACTCACGTCATTCTCAGCATCGTGGATGCTCCAGAGAGAATGCACCCTCAGCTCCAATTCCGCAACGCGGTCCGTCAGGAGCTGGAGGCGGATACACTTCCCGCACACGTAGTTGTCAGGGACCACCGGAAGTGTCCCTGAGTTCCCACATGGTACAGGAGGAGCATATCACTTCAGGTTTTGGGCAGCTGAGATCAGTGAGTTGCTCCACACTTTACTATTGACTCTCTAGCTCTTTCATGCTGCAAAGTCGAGCCTTGTTTAGTCTGTTTGAGCACTGCCAGCGGTCTGCTGTGTGTTAACATTTGTGTTTCTGTCTATTTCAGGAGAGTCCGCCGGAGGAGCAGAGGTACGACACGTTCCAAAAATAACTGAACAACATTATAAAGTAGGATATTGAAGAGCGGTTTTATTTTCTGCTGTTCAATATTTCATAGTACGCTTCACTAATAATGTAAATATCAGCCAAACATAGCGGGAGGCAGCCTGTCTCTGGGAGCATTTAAGGGACCCACCCAGTATAGAGTGTGGAGACATGTAATGGACATTCTCAACCCTGGTACGGAGGGCCTTTCCTGGTTTCTCACTTAACCCGTAAAACCCTCAATAAGTGGGCACATCTTAAGAATACCAGACACGAGTAAAAGAATGTAAATATTATCCATACCCCTTCAAATAAGAAAATAGATGAAATGGCAGCATTTGATGTCTGATTCATGATTTATAATGCAACAATCTAATAATCACAACTATTTTAGAAGCAATCGGCCATTAGAATTCATTCATTAGTAAACAAAAACAGTGATCTAAATCATTAACCTGTTCCACTGGGTTCTCTCATGGTTTAAAACTGGAGAATTAATGCACGAGTATATTCACAACTGATTTGGTCAAATCACTTTCAATCACCTCCTGACTCCCCAAAGCCTTTCCCCCATCTCAAAGGCATAAGTCAGGAGTGTGATGGAATACTCTCCACTTTCCTGGATGAGTGTAGCTCCAACAAAGTTCAAGAAACTCGACACCATCCAGGACAAAGCATCCCGCTTGATTGGCACCCCATCCACCACCTTCAACATTCACTCCCTCCACCACCGCGTACCGTGGCTGCAGTGTGTACCATCTACACGTTGCACTGCAGCAACTCCCAAACCCGCGACCTCTACCACCCAGAGGGACAAGGGCAGCAGTTGCAGGGGAACACCCTCACCTGCAAGTTCCCCTTCACGTTACACACCATCCTCACTTGGGAAATATATCAGCTGTTCCTTCATCGCTGGGTCAAAATCCTGGAACTCCCTCCCTAGCATCCCTGTGGGAGCACCTTCACCACACGGACTGCAGTGGTTCAAGAAGGTGGCTCACCACCCCCTTCTCGAGAGCAATTAGGGATGGTCAATAAATGCTGGCCAGCAACGAATGAAAAAAATACAGAAGAGACTTTCAACATGAAATGTTCACACTTTCATGGACAAAGATGAAGGAGCGGCCTTGAAGGGAGTGGAACACGGGGAAGGTTGAAAATATTTGTGAACAAAATGAAGTAAATCAGAAATATAATGGTTACGATGTCAGGAATGTGTTTGTTTTTAGGAAAGAGATCTATTTTATAAAAAATATTTCTAAGCGGCCTCCAGCGAGTGTTTGAAGAGCAGCTGGTTCGGCCGCTCAACGTGCCCTCACTCCGCCCATTTGTACCTCAGAATTGCAGTCAGGGTCCTCTGTACATCACGGGACCCCGGTTTGATGAGGTTTCCCCCCCTGAAACAGGCAGGCGTTCCCGCTGCCCATCTCAGGACCCCACCCACGGTGACGATGGCTGAAGCACCAGCGTAAACTTTTGTGCCATTTCCAGGCAACTATCGCTCCGGTTACACCACGCGGGGGCTCTTAAAATCAGTCCTGTTAGTTCAGGATAGGAGCAGGAGGAGGCCATTCAGCCCCTGGAGCCTGTCCCACCATTCAATGAGATCACGACTGATCTGTGACCTGTCTCCATAAACCCGCCTTTGGCCCATATCCCACAATCCCTTTGGTTAACCAAAATCCATCAACCTCCGGTTTAAAATTAACAATTGAAGCTGCATCAATTGTGGTTTGCAGAAGAAAATTCCAAACTTCTCCCACCCTTTGTGTGTCGAAGTATTTTCTAACTTCACTCCTGAAAGGCCTGGCTATAATTTTTAGACGATGCCCCTAGTCCTAGACAACCCACGCAGCGGAAAGGCTTACTCTCGGTTCTTAATATCTTGAAAACTTCGATCAAATCACGGCTTAAACTTCTAAATTCCAGGGATGGGTAAGGTGCAAATTTAAAATAAAAACGTTTAGTACATGACTCTGGGATGTCGTTAAGCCCCCAATTCGCTTAAAAAAAAATCAATGTCGCTTCTGTTGTGTAGTTTAATAACAGGCTTGCCAGAAGAGGTGTTGCACTAATTCATCTCAAACACCGCCATGTAGTGTCACCTTCTGCCTGTGGAGCAACATTACAGGCAGCAAGATCACCGGATTCTTGTGTTACACAGCTCATTCCACCCAGTAACTCCCCGTCTACAATTCACCATCGATTTGTTTCTTCTCTCTTCCTCGTCCCCCCACCCCCCTCCGCGCACGCGCTTTCTCTCCCTCGCTCCCTCACTCCCCAGCTCCCTCCCCGCACCACCTGTGACTGGGACCAACGGCCAGCAGGTGGCAGGTTGAAATTTTGGGATGGGCCTGTTGGTGACTTTTAACCCCACAGATTGTCAGTGGTGCGGAGTTTTTCCCGCCATCATTCAGCCCCGGGGAGAAGTAGGGAAAGATTCTCTCAGTGAAAGTGTGGAGATGGGACATGATGGGACAAGTTGTCTGCATTGTAAAATGACACCTGTCCACCCTCATAGTCCAGGTACACCCTGATCGTCAGGGGCTTCACACTCTGGGTGAGGTGGGTTAGTGAGGGGGAGGTGCCGGCAAAATAGCCTCTTCCTGGATCCAGCCCCACAATCCAGTATCCGGTCTCTGTGCTCGGGGTGAATAACCCTTTTCTCCCGGCAGACTCTCTGACCACTCCCAGACCCCACCTTGTTCCACACCTCCACCTCTGATCCCAGGACACAGCCCCAGGGTTCAAACCTCTCCAGGGTGTCAGGGAGCGGCTGCCATTTGTCTCCATGTCTCACACTGGTCCGGTCCTCAGACAGGATGAGCCGGGGATTCGCTGTGTTCGGATCCAGAGTCATCGAGGCTGGAGCTTGGGGAAAGTTAAAATACAACAGTCAGTGATTCAGTTTCTTGCTGTGATTTATTCAAACACTTTCCTGTTTAAAGTGCCCACTCGGGCTCTGGGTTGTGATCATAGAATCAGCTACTGCTCCAGGGTTTACACCCTGGGGCCGATGTACATCGATTTCGGGCCCGAATCAGCGCCCGGAGATAAAGACCCGAAAACCACTGGAGAGAGCGGGATAGAAACATAGAAATTCGGTGCAGGAGTAGGCCATTCGGCCCTTCGAGCCTGCACCACCATTCAATAAGATCATGGCTGATTATTCACCTCCGTACCCCTTTCCTGCTTTCTCTCCATACCCCTTGATCCCTTCAGCTGTAAGGGCCATATCTAACTCCCTCTTGAATATATCCAATGAACTGGCATCAACAACTCTCTGCGGTAGAGAATTCCACAGGTTAACAACTCTCTGAGTGAAGAAGTTTCTCCTCATTTCAGTCCTAAATGGCTTACCCTTTATCCTTATACTGTGTCCCCTGGTTTTGGACTTCCCCAGCATCGGGAACATTCTTCCTGCATCTAACCTGTCCACTCCCGTCAGAATTTTATATATTTCTATGAGATCCCCTCTCATCCTTCTAAACTCCAGTGAATAAAGGCCCAGTTGATCCAGTCTCTCCTCATATGTCAGTCCTGCCATCCCTGGAATCAGTCTGGTGAACCTTCGCTGCACTCCCTCAATAGCAAGAACATCCTTCCTCAGATTAGGAGACCAAAACTGAACACAATATTCCAGATGAGGCCTCACTAAGGCCCTGTACAACTGCAGTAAGATCTCCCTGCTCCTATACTCAAATCCACTCGCTATGAAGGCCAACATACCATTTGCCTTCTTCACCGCCTGCTGTACCTGTATACCAACTTTCAATGACTGATGTACCATGACACCCAGGTCTCGTTGCAACTCCCCTTTTCCTAATCTGTCGCCATTAAGAAGATAATCTGCCTTCGCGTGGGGGGAGGCGGAGAGAGAGCGGGGAAGGGAGGGGAAAGAGAGCGGGTGGTTGGGGGGGCGGGGGGGGGAGAGCGCGGGTGGAGGAAAAGTGGGGGACAGAGAGCGGGGAGGAGGGGGAGAGAGAGCAGGAGGGAGAGAAAGTGGGGGGGTGGAGAGAGAGAGAAGAGGGGAAGAAAGAGCAGGTGGGAGAGGGAGGGGAGAGTGGGGGAGGGGGAGAGCAGGGGGAGGGGAGAGAGAGCAGGGGGGGGGGCAGCTGTTTCCAAAGGCCACAAGGAAAGTAGTGTTGTGAATAAAATATTTCACAGGTAAGACAGCTTCCAGTATAAGGAATGCAATGGAAATAAAGACACTGTAATTACATCTGAAGGAGAAACTTACATTTCCAATGTTCCTGACAAATATCTCAAACCACTTCTCACAATGTATTACTTCCCATACCCTCTGCATAAAGTAGTTGGGAGTGATTTACGTTTCACTATTGTCCGGATTTACACCGTAAACGGAGCAGTAATGAGACAAAGATCACCCGCAGTGGTTCCCACTAAGGGACGCCGGGAAATTATGCCACAGCCGCGAAATAGGAATCCAGCGTTCCGCACTAAACATGGGGGAAGCCGCATTAGTTTATGCAAACCGGATCCCAGAATGTACATGGGACCCCCGTGCAATCTTGGTCTTCCATTGGTCGGTGCGTGAGCTGTGCAAGTCCCGCCCAGTGGAACAGTCTGTAGAATGGCCCAACCTGTGGTCCTTAAAAGGACTGCTGGAAGCCCCCAGAGGGAATGATGCAAGGAATTAGTTCCGTCCGGTGTCCTGGACAATATTTATTCCATCAACCAACATCATGAAAACTGGTTATCTGGTCATTATCACTTTGCTGCTAGTGGGAGCTTGCTGTGCACAAATTGGTTGTGGTGTTCCTTAAATTACAACAGTGACTACACTAAAAACTCTTCATTGTCTGTAAAGATCTTCGGGACGTCCCGAGGTCGTGAAAGGTCGGATATAAAAACAGGTTCTTTCTATTTATTCTCTGTGTAACAGTTTCTCTGTGGCTGGGAGGTGTAGGAATTGTCCTGCCCGCTGCTGGCTGCTCCTTGACTTTGCCCCTCTGCTCCACAACCCCTCCCCCACCATCCTATCTCCTTCCCCCCCTTCCCCACCATCCTATCTCCTTCCCTCTCCCCCCGCTATATTTTCCCGCCACTCTGAGTTCGAGACTATCGCTACTTTGTTGTCGACTCTGACTGTGTTAAACCTCTGGATGTTTATCTTCTCTCTGTGGCTAAGGATCTTGAATACTTCAGTAAGATCATCCCAAGCCCTCCCTTATCCAATGCAAAGACTCCTGACTTCCAGACTAGACACGGACATCAGCGATCTTTTAATCCAGGGTCTGGAAGCCGGTTTAGGCCTTACTCATCTGGATTGAGAAATGCGAGAGAACCGGGTGGGCAAGTATAAGTGCTGGAGCGGTGGGCCTGGTACATCGTGGCCCCCAGCCTGCGAGAGAACTTGCAGGTCGGCAAGTATAAGAGCTGGACCACTCCAACCTCCAGCGTGAGCTGCTCCAAGTATGCAATGATTTTGAGATGGGCGACTGGGTGATGTCATCAAAATCCTGGTTGCCGTTTTGGCGCGTGGGCAGGAACATTTGCAGGACCCATGTACAGAGGGGTGGGAAGGTCGGGGCGGATGAGTAGTGAGTGTTTGTGGCGAGATGCGGTGAACGTTTATGGCGGAGGAGCGGCGAGAGATCGTGGCGGAGGTGCGACAGATGAGGGTACGGGGCCCAGTGGTAGCACGGGTCAGCCCACACTGCGATATGTGCGCGCACCAGGTCCGTGCAGCAGAGCAGAGCAGGTCTCCAGTCCTGGTTAATCCTTGCCTCTGGATAAAGGCCTGGCTCTGTCAAGCCTGTGTGGTGGCTGATGTGCAACGGTCACCACACGGTTTTTTTTAAAATCCAGGCACAGGTATCTTCCACCCACTCAATTGGAGTTCAGGACTGGAACATCGGGTCCTTTATCGAAACACCTGTGAACTCGTGGAAGCAAGTCATCCTCGTTCAAGCGACCACCTTTGATATAAAGCAGGAAAAGGAATATAGGAGATTTACTGGGGTTAATGTCGTCGATCATGTCTCTCCACATTGTGTATTGTAAAGTGCCATTGAACTTTCTGATAGGCAGGGTGTCATCTGCTACTGACAGCTTGAGATAGTCCTCACTAATCCTGTAAATATTACACAGTTGATGTTATAAATTGACCATAAACACTTTACCAAACTGCAGAGTTTCAGTAAAGAACATGTCCTACCTACTCTTCCGACAAGCTTCCTCCTGAAATAAATAAAACACAAACAGTGAGGAGGTTAGTAAAAGACTTCAGGAGGTCATCGACAGGCTGGTGAAATGAGCAGATACAGGGTGGATAAAATTTAAAACAGACGTGTGAAGTGATGCATTTTGGAAGAAAGAATGAGGAGAGGCAATATAAACTAAATGGTACAATTTTAAATGGGGTGCAGGAACAGAGACCTGGGGGTCACATACACAAATCTTGAAGGAGCGTAGGGATTGGTTTTAACAGTGAATCTCAAATGTACAGCACGGCAGGAGGCCATTCAGCCCATCGTGTCCTTGCCGGCCGACAAAGCGCTATCCAGCCTAATCCCACGCTCCAGCTCTTGGTACATAGGTTTAAAGGCTACGCCGCTTCAAATACATATTCAAGTATTTTTAAATGTGATGAGAGTTTCTGCCTCTACCACCGTTTCAGGCAGTGAGTTCCAGATCCCCACCACCCTCTGGGTGAAGCATTTCCCACTCAAATCCTCTCTAAACCTGCTAGGAATTGATTTAAATCTACGCCCCCTGATTGTTGACCCCTCTAAGGGAAATAGGCCCTTCATATTCACTCTATCTAGACCCTTCATAATTCGATACACCTCAATATGGTCTCCATCAGTCTCCTCTGTTCCAAAGTAAACAACCCCCAGCCGATTGAATCTTTTGTCATAGCTAAAATTCTCCAGTCCAGGCAACATCCTCGTAAATCTCCTCTGCACCCTCTCTAGTGCAGTCACATCTTTCCTGTAATGTGGTGACCAGAACTGTACGCAGTACTCCAGCTGTGGCATAACTCGTGCTTTATGCAGTTCAAGCGTAATCTCCCTGCTCTTGTATTCAATGCCTCAGTGAATGAAGGCAAGTATTCCATATGCCTTCTTAACAACCTTATCTACCTGTCCTGCTATCTTTGGGGATCTGTGGACATGCATTCCAAGGTCCCTCTGTTGGGTCTCTGTTGGCTCAGAGACATGGACCATGTACAGTCGACACCTCAAGTCGCTGGAGAAATACCACCAACGATGCCTCCGCAAGATCCTACAAATTCCCTGGTAGGACAGGCACACCAACATCAGTGTCCTCGTCCAGGCCAGCAGTGAAGCACTGACCACACTTGATCAGCTCCGCTAAGTAGGCCACATTGTCTGCATGCCAGACACGAGACTCCGAAAGCAAGTGCTCTACTTGGAACTCCTTCATGGCAAATGAGCCAAAGGTGGACGGAGGAAATGCTACAAGGACACCCTCAAAGCCTCCCTGATAAAGTGCAACATCCCCACTGACACTTGGGAGTCCCTGGCCAAAGACCGCCCTAAGTGGAGGAAATGCATCTGGGAGGGCGCGGAGTGCCTTAAGTCTCATTGCCGATTACATGCAGAAGACAAGCGCAGGCAGCGGAAAGAACATGCAGCAAACCTGTCGCACCCTCCCTTACCCTTAACGACTGTGACAGGGACTGTGGTTCTCGTATTGGACTATTCAGCCACCTAAGGACTCATTCTAAGAGTGGAAGCAAGTCTTCCTCGATTCCGAGGGACTGCCAATGTTGATGATGTTCCACAATGACTTGTGATGATCAGGAATGCATGAATGACAGCGTGGAGCAAGCAGATTCCATAGTAATTTTAAAAAGGGAATTGGAAATACACTTGAAAAGGAAATAAATGCAAGGCTGTGGGGAAAGAGGAGTGGGACTAATTGGAAAGCTCTTTCAAAGAGCCGCACAGACACAATGGGCCATTTGTGTTGTGGGATTCTATAATTGTAAGTAGTTGAACATTCCGATTCGTGTGTCAGATACTGGAACTATACATCAGTGCCACTCACACACACACAGTGACTGTCACACCCACCGTACCAGACACACCCACACACTCACAACATGGAACTGTAACTGGATTGCAATGTGAGTTCCGGCAGATATTATTCAATGGGGCAGCACACAAATAATTATAAGCAAAGTACTATGATCACTCTGTGCTCGGACTCGGTGTCGGGGGGGGCTCGGACTCTGCGGTTTGTATTTTATTTATTTCCCCGCCCGCGCTTCACTCCGTTATTTATTTTTAAAAACCCTCATAAAATTCACTTTCCGCCGGTGATCCGGGCTCTCGGGTGGTGTTTGTACCGAGCATGCGCGGCACGGGCCGGGCGCTTGTGTGTGTGTTGTGTTGTCGCGGGTGCAGGGGGCGCTTGCGCGGTGTCAGCCACAACTCAGCGCGGGGGCCGGAGCGCTTTGTGTAGCGCGGGGGTTTGTGGGTACCGTAGCTACCATTACTGTTCGTCATTTCAACCAATCTGTGCGGCAGCTGGGCCTGAAACTCAGCTTCACTACCCCAGTGCTGGGAAAGGGCGACAAGAGACAACATTTTTTAAGTTTCTGGTGATGGGTTGTTTGGCTATTTCCAAACCCCCCCCGAAAAAAAATTAATCTGTTTTAAAATAAAAATAGAGCAACTTTTGAGAAAGCAACATGATATTGGGTGGGAGGATAGAAACAGTCAAGAAAGCCCTCTGGTTTCTTGAGCATCTCTTTGTCCCAACACACTATTCACCAGCTGAGAGGATATAGATATGATTCAGTTGGTGGGTCCCACAGGCTAGCTTTCGTTCAAATATTGGAATATGTGTTGGTCTTTTCCTCTTTCCTCCCCTCCTGTGTGTGTTCGAGCCAGCCGTGGCTCAGTGGGTAGCACTCTCACACCTGAGTCAGAAGGTTGTGGGTTGAAGTCACACTCCAGAGACTTGAACACAAAATCTAGGCTGACACTCTAGTGCAGTGCTGAGGGAGTGCTGCTCTGTCGGATGTGCCGTCTTTCGGATGAGACGTTAAACCAAGGTCCTTTCTGCTCTCTCAGGTGGACGTAAAAAATTCCATGACACAATTTTGAAGATGAGCAGGGGAGTTATCCCTGGTTCCCTGGCCAATATTCATCGCTCAATCAACATCATTAAAACAGATTATCTGGTCATTCTTATATTGTAGATATTGGCTGCCGCATTTCCCACTTTATATCAGTGACTGCACTTGAAAATTGGGTGCAAGCACTTTGGAACGTCCAGTGATCATGAAAGGCGCTATATAAATGCAAGTCTGTCTGTCTCAATCGATGTTTAAAGAGGCCATTAATGGCCCTTTAGAATCATAGAATCGTTACAGCACAGAAGAAGGTCATTCAGCCCGTCGAGCCCGTGCCGACTCTCAGCTCAGCCCACTCCCCTGCCCTTTCCCTGTAGCCCATATCTTTCCCACTATTTGGTGGTCTATAGAATATACCTAGTAGTATAATGGATGAGGTAGAAAGAATGAGGAGAGGACATATAAACTAAATGGTACAATCCTGAAAGGGGTGCACGAAGAGAGAGACCTGGGAGTAAATGTGCATAAATCGTTAATGGTGGCAAAGCAGTTTGAGAAAGCAATTAAAAAGGCTTACAAGATCCTGAACATGAGTGTGGAAATTATGATGAACCTGTATAAAACACTGGTTCGGCCCCCAACTGGAGTTTTGTGTCCAATTCTGGGCACCACACTTTAGGAAGGCTGTGAAGGCCTTAGACAAGGTCCAGAAAAGATTTATGAGAATGATTCCAGGAATGAGGGCCTTCAGTTACATGGATAGACTGGAGAAGCTGGGATTGTTCTCATTGAAGCTGAGACGATGGAGAGGAGATTTGATCGAGGTTTTCAAAATCATGAGGGGTCTGGACATGTAGCTAGAGGGAAACTGTTCCCATTGGCAGAAGGGTCGAGAACCAGAAGACATATAGAGTAAGGTGATTAACAAAAGAACCAAAGGTGACCTAAGAAAAAACTTTTTTTATGCAGCGAGTGGTTCAGATCGGGAATGCAGAGCCTGAAAGGGTGGTGGAGGCAGACTCAATCTTATCTTTCAAAAGGGAGTTGGATAAATATCTGATGGAAAATAATTTACAGGCGGGGAAGAGGGACTAATTGAGAGTCGGCATAGGCTCGACGGGCCGAATGGCCTTCTTTGTGCTGTAACCATTCTATGGTTCTAATTTGTTGTTTCTCTGCTAGTCACTGGGACCCTGACGCCCAAGAGATGTCAGGGCACATGAGATTGGGCGAGGAGAACATAAGAAATTGGAGCAGGAGAGGCCATTTGGCCCCTCGAGCCTGCTCTGCCTTTCAGTAAGATCATGGCTGGTCTTCTACCTCAACTCCACTTTCCTCCACTATCCCCATATCCATTGATTCACTTAATATCCAAAAATCTATTGATCTCTGTCTTCAATATACTCAACAACTGAGGTTCCAAAGCTCTCTGGGGTAGAGAATTCCAAAGATTCAACACCCTCTGAGTGAAGAAATTTCTCCTCATCTCAGTCCTAAATGGCTGACCCTTTATTCTGAGACTGTGACCTCTGGTTCTCGACTCCCCAGCCAGGGGAAACATCCTCCCTGCATCTACCCGATCAAGCCCTGTAAGAATATAAGCCGAGGCTACTCAATCTCTCCTCATAGGTAAATTCCCCTATCCCATGAATCAGTCTGGCGAGTCTTCAGGTAGATTTATAATGGGGAACAAGGAAATGGCAGACCAATTGAACAAATATTTTGGTTCTGTTTCATGAAAGAAGACACATATGAGCATATAACCTTCCGGAAACACTAGGGAACCGAGGGTCTAGTGAGAAGGAAGAACTGAAGGAAATCCATATTAGTCAGGAAATTGTGTTAGGGAAATTGATGCGATTGAAGGCTGATAAATCCCCAGAGCCTGATAGTCTGCATCCCAGAGTACTTAAGGAAGTGGCCCTAGAAATAGCGGATGCATTGGTGATCATTTTCCAACAGTCTATCGACTCTGGATCAGTTCCTATGGACTGGAGGGTAGCTAATGTAAGACAACTTTTTTAAAAAGGAGGGAGAGAGAAAACGGGGAATTATACAGCGGTTAGCCTGACATCAGTAGTGGGGAAAATATTGGAATCAATTATCAAAGATGAAATAGCAGCGCATTTGGAAAGCATTGACAGGATTGGTTCAAGTCAGCATGGATTTATGAAAGGGAAATCATGCTTGACAAATCTTCTAGAATTTTTTGAGGATGTAACTACTAGAGTGGACAAGGGAGAACCAGTGGATGTGGTATATTTGGACTTTCAAAAGACTTTTGACAAGGTCCCACACAAGAGATTAGTGTGCAAAATTAAAGCACATGGTATTGGGGGTAATGTATTGACGTGGATAGAGAACTGGTTGGCAGAAAGGAAGCAGAGAGTAGGGATAAATGGGTCCTTCTCATAATGGCAGGCAGTGACTAGTGGGGTGCCACAGGGCTCAGTGCTGGGACCCCAGCTATTTACAATATACATGAATGATTTATATGAAGGAATTGAGTGTAATATCTCCAAGTTTACAGATGACACTAAGCTGGGTGGCGATGTGAGCTGTGAGGATGATGCTACGAGGCTGCAGGGTAACTTGGACAGGTTAGGTGAGTGGCCAAATGCATGGCAGATGCAGTATAATGTGGATAAATGTGAGGTTATCCACTTTGGTGGCAAAAACATGAAGGCAGAATATTATCTGAATGGCGGCAGATTAGGAAAATGGGAGGTACAACGAGACCTGGGTGTCATGGTACATTAGTCACTGAAAGTTGGCATGCAGGTACAGCAGGTGGAGACGAAGGCAAATGACATATTGGCCTTCATAGCTAGGGTATTTGAGTATAGGAGCAGGGAGGTCTTAATGCAGTTGTACAGGGCCTTGGTGATGCCTCACCTGGAATATTGTGTTCAGTTTTTTGTCCTCCTAATCTGAGCAAGGACGTTCTTGCTATTGAGGGAGTGCAGCGAAGGTTCACCAGATTGATTCCTGGGATGGCGGGACTGACATATGAGGAGAGACTGGATCGACTGGGCCTGCATTCACTGGAGTTTAGAAGAATGAGAGGGAATCGCACAGAAACATATAAAATTCTGACAGGACTGGACAGGTTAGATGCAGGAAGAATGTTTCCAATGTTGGGAAGTCCAGAACCAGGGGACACAGTCGAAGGATAAGGGGTAAGCCAATTAGGAACGAGATGAGGAGAAACTTCTTCACTCAGAGAGTGTTAACCTCTGGAATTCTCTACTGCAGAGAGTTGTTGATGCCAGTTCGTTAGATATATTCAAGAGGAAGTTAGATATGGCCCTGATGGCTAAAGGGATCAAGGGATTTGGAGAGAAAGCAGAAAAGGGGTACTGAGGTGAATGATCAGCCATGATCTTATTGAATGGCGGTGCATTCCTAGTTTCTATGTTTCTATGCTTCATTATATTCCCTCTATGGCAAGTGTATCCTTCCTTAGGTAAGGAGACCAAAATTGTACACAATACTCCAGGTGCGGTCTTACCCAGGGCCCGATATAATTGCATTCGGATGGCTTTACTCTTGTACTCAAATCCTCTTGTATTAAAGGCCAACATATCATTTGCTTTTCTAATAGCTTGCTGTGCCTTCATGTTAGGTAGGTTTTAAAGAACACTTAATAGGTGGAAAGTGAAGTTAAATGGAGAGGTGAAACGATTTAAGTAGGGAATTCCAGAGCTTAGGACTGAGGCAGCTGAAGGCGCGATCGTCAATGGTGGAGCAATTAAAATCGGTGATGGTCAAAAGGCCAGAATAGGTGGAGTATTGAAATCTGGGGGATTATAGGGCAGGAGGAGATTCCAAAGCTTTGGAGGAGCAAGCCCATGGAGGGATTTGAAAACAAGGATGAGAAGTTTGAAATTGATGTGTTGCTTAACTGAGAGCCAATGTAGGTCAGAAAGCACAGGAGTGATGGGAGAACGGGACTTGGTGAGAGTTAGGACCACGGGCAACCGAATTTTGAATGGCCTCAACTTTATAGAGGGTAGAACTAGGTAGGCCAGCCAGGAGTGCATCGGAATAGTCAAGTCTAAAGGTGATGGATGAGGCTTTCGGCAGCAGATAAGTTGAGTTAGGGCAGAGACGGGCGATATTATGAAGGGCGGTATTCGTGATAGAACGGATATGAGACGGGAAGCACAATTTGTGATCAAATATCACACCAAGGTTGTGAACAGACTTGGTCAGCCTCAGACAGTTGCCAGCAAGATAGATCAAATCAGTGGAAAGGGCCGAAGGTTGTGGCATGAATCAAAGACAATGGCTTCAGTCTTCCCGATATTTAATTGGAGGAAATTTCTACCCATCCAGTGCTGGATGTTGGTCAAGCAGTCCGATATTCTACATAGTACATATTCACGTAGCAGAATGGATGGAAAGATTGCTACAAAACAGAAATCAGAGTGTAGAAGTTTAAGGACGTTTCTCAGACTGGTGGAAAGTGAGAAGTGGTGTCCCACAGGGATCTGTGCTGCTGGGACCAGTGCTGTTTACCATGGTTTAGACTCAGAACATCGAGTATGGTGTCAGAATTTGAAGATGACACCAAATTGGATGGTATTACTAATAGTGTTGGGAATGCACCAAAATACAGGAAGACATAAACAGGCTTCCAAAGTGGGCAGAGGAATGGGGAATGCAATTCAACATTGTGAAATGTGAGCTGGTTCATTTTGGTAGAAGGAATAAGGAGACCACTTATTCCTTAGAAGGGAAGAAATTAAATGAACGAGAGGTATAAAAAGACCTGGGAAAAAAGACACAAAAAATTAGCAACACAATTTGGACAGGCCATAAACAGTGCAAAGAAAATACTGGGCTAATTTCTAGAACAGAATACAAATACAAAAGCAGAGAGGTAACATTTACTCTATATTGAACGTTGGTTAGACGCAGTTAGAGCACTGTGAGTAGTTCTGGGCTTCACACTATAAAAGGATATTGATGCACTGGAGAAAATGCTGAAAAGTTTTCCAAGAATGTTACCAGAATTGAGAGGATGCAACTCGCAGGCAAGATTGAGCGGGCTGGGGCTTGGGCTTTCTCTGGAAAAGGGGAGACTAAGAAAAGGCCAGAAAGATATGAAGGAGTTTGATAGGGTAGATGTGGATCAACTGTTTCCACTTATGGCTGAGTCAGAACAAGGAGATAGAAACATAAGATAGTCACTGACAGATCAAATAAAGAATTAGGAGCAATTTATTTACTCAGAGGGTGGTGAGAATGTGGAACTTGTTGCCACAAGAAGTGGTTGAAGCAGATAGCATTTAAGGGGAGGCTTGATGTATCCATGCGGGAGAAGGGAATAGAGGGATATGGGGACAGGATGGGATAAGATCATGAGAGTGAGAAGAGGTTCGTATGGAGTATAAACACTGGCACAGACCAGTTGGGCTGAATGACCTGTTTCTATGCTGTAAATTCTATATCTGTATGGCAGCGGTGGTTTAATTCTCGGGTCTACGGGACCCTGGGGTGGATGAATGCTCAGAACTATGTGGCCCTTGCCCATGAGGTGGTTTAATGCTTGGGCTGATTGGCCCTCCCCAGTCTGGCTCAGCAATTAGGATTTTCAATGGAGGAATTGTTACCTAGAATCCCCCGCACGGTAGAAAGTGCCCTATCAATGACAACGGCAGGACTGGGCTGTATCTGAGCATGTGCAGTGCCAGTGGTGGAGATGGTCTCGGGCGGAAGAGACGGTTCCCCGATGTGGTAGGAGCTTGTGGGTGCAGGGGAGTAATTGGACCCCTGGGTGGGCTGAGCAGCTTCATAAACTCTCGGTAAAGGCCTCAGGTCCTGAATAAAAGCCCACTGGTCCCGAGTTTGCAACGGAGTGATAGGCCCCGTCGCTCCAGGTAACTGGCCGCCATGTTGGACAGGGAGGGATCATGGCTCCTGCGTGGCCACCTTGCTCGTGACTTTCTCCCCGGAGACAGACCCAGGCTACAGTGCATGCGCGGCCATCTTGGTACAGGAGCGGAGGGTGGGCGGGGCTTCAGGGTCCCAGTGACCAGGAGAGAAAATCATTGCCTCATTGATTTTATTCTCACTCTGCACGCAGCGGGTGTAGAACTGAACCCAACCTGAGCAAAGGGAGGGAGAAAACTGGGGATGGAGGAATGAAATGATGGAGATGTTATGATTGGGTTTGGATTTCAGCACGAGCAGGGAGGGAGAGTGAGTGGGACAGGGATTTACAGCTTTGGGGGAACAAGAGAGGAAAGTATATTCCTCTAGGATTAGGAATCCTAGATTGGACTAGGATTGCCTGTCAATTTCTATCCTGTGCTGACCTTTGTAAACTCTTTTTATAAGGTATTAGAAGGGCAGGATTTACAGACGGGAAACGTGAACCAAACATCACATCAAGATCTGACAGAGTCACGCGATTCATCAGGACCTGTCTATCTGCGGCCTTTCAAAGTAGGAGAAATGTTTATCTGTTCTGTCTGTGGGAATAGATTTCAAACATCAGTGTGACTGGAAAAGCACCGAGACACACACACCCGAGTGATAGTGTTCCAGTGCAATGACTGTGTAAAGAGCTTTAATCAGTTACACAGCCTGAGAAACATCGCACCATTCACAGTGGGGAGAAACTGTACACGTGCTATGTGTGTGGTCGAGGCTTCAACTGATCGTTGAAGCCTCGACCACAAGGACACCCGCACCATGGAGAAACCATGGGAATGCGGAGACTGTGGGAAGGGATTCAATTACCCATCTGAGCTGGAAACTCATCGACGCAGTCACACCGGGGAGAGGCCATTCACCTGCCCAGTGTGTAGGAATGGATTCACTCAGTCACCCACCGTGCTGAGACACCAGCAAGTTCACACTGGGGAGAGGCCATTCACCTGCTCAATTTGTGGGAAAGGATTCACTCAGTTATCCAACCTACTGACACACCAGAGAGTTCACACTGGGGAGAGGCCGTTCATCTGCTCTGTGTGTGGGAAGGGATTCATTCGGTCATCCAACCTGCTGAGACACCAGCGAGTTCACAAGTGATTGCAGGGTTTGGATTCTGCTGTTGTTGCTGCTGTTATTCACATCCTAATGAACTGTGTTCATTCTGTTAGTTGGCGTTTGTTTCTGCTGATGTTAATAACCCTTCAACTAGGCTGGAGTTTAGTAGTTTGATACTTCAAATAACACTGTTGATATTTGATGTCCCCAAGATAAGAGGAGACTAATTGATGTCCTGTTTCTGATCAGGGCACAGGAGCAGTGAGAGATCGGGGCTCAGCAGCGAGGTTTCGGGGCCCAGGAGAGGCGAGGGCCCAGGGGCAGCACGGGCCAGCCCACACTGCGATCCGTGGATAGTCGGAGCATGCGTGCACACTAGGTCCGTGCAGCAGAACTTGGTCTCCAGTCATCTTGGTTAACCCTTGCCACTGGATCAAGACCTAGCTCTGTAAAGCTCGTGGTTGGCTAGTGTGCAACGGCCACCTGACATTAAAATAATCCATGCACAGGCATCTTCCACCCTTCAGTATGTAGTTCGGCACCTCGAATGTCAGGTCCTTCATTGAAACACCTGTGAACATCCCTTTTAGGTGTGGAAGTGGGACATCCTCGATACGAGGGACGGCCTAATACTATACCACCATTTTTGAGCCTTTTCTCCTTTCTGACTCTAGATTAGTTCAGTTCTCAGACCTTTGGTTATTCAGGGACAAATCCCAGCTCCCCATACCTTCCAGAGTGCCTCTCCTAGCCTTGGTATCCAGGGAAGGTATCAGTAACACGCCCGGGATCACTAAACACAAAACCCAGTCTGTTAATCACTTTCAGCTACTGGACTTAGTATGTGCCCCACAGCATCTCTCTCACCTTCGATGTGTGAATGGAGCATCATGCCTGCAAACCTGGGTTCAATTTAAATTTGAATCCACTCCAAGTGTATTTAAAAAAAAAATACATACAAGTATACAGATCACATCAAATAATTGGCAACGGTTTAGAGTCAACAAGATGAACATGTAGCCACACCAAGGCCCAATAAACCAGCTCTGTATTCACAGGAGAAAGTCTGTTATCTAATTCCTCGAGTGACAGAGAAAGATCGGGACCCTAAGAACATCTAGAATCTGTTGTAAATATGTTTCAAATCCTCACTGGTACGACCTGTCTATTTCTTTTCAATTGAAGTGAATGGAAGATGAGGAGGGGTTGGAGAGTTAGGGTGGTGGGGGGGCTTGGAGAGTAGGGGTGAAGGGGTGGTTGGAGAGGAGTTGTAATGGAGGAAATGCAGCAGCCAGTTTGTGCACAGCCAGATCCCACAAACAGCAATGTAATGATGACAAGATAATCCGTTCTCAGTGATGTTAGTTGAGGGATACACGTTGTGCAGGACACCGTGGAGAACTCGGCCTGTTCTTCCTCAGAATTGTGGCCATGGGATTTTTTATGTCCAACTTAGGGACGAGACAGGACATCGGTTCAATGTCTGATCTGAAAGACGGCACCTCTGACCGTGCAGCACTCCCTCTGTACTGGCACCTAGAAACTCGGCCTAGATTATGTGCTCGGGTTTCTGGATTGGGATTTGAACCCCGACCCTCCTGACTCAGGGCCGAGAGTGCTACCACTGAGTCAAGGCTGACATGTTCTGTTCCCTGTTCCCATTACACTAGACCGTGCCTGTGTTATTACACTAACCCCACCCATTCATACTGCAGTGGGCCTTCACTCTGTTGTTAGACATTCGGCAAAGTATTTGCTACAACAACAAAACAACCAGAACTTACATTAATATAGCGCCTTTAACTCAGTGAAACTTCTCACAGTGCTTAACAAGATCGATATCAATAAAAAACTATTTTTGACATAGAGCCACAGAGAAAGATATCAGGACAGATTCCCAAAAGGTTGATTGAAGAGGTATATTTTAAAAAGAATCTTGAAAGAGGAGGTAGAGGTTTCGGGGAATTCCAAAACTTGGAGCCTCGGCAGCTGAAGGCACGGCCACCAATGGTGGAGCGATTAAAATCGGGGATGTTCAAGAGGACAGATTTGGAGGAGCGCATGGAACTCAGAGGTTTGTGGGGCTGGAGGAGATTACAGAGATAGGGAGGGGCGAGGCCATGGAGAGTTTTGAAACCAAGGATGAGAATTTTTAAATTGAGGCGTTGCTTAAGTGGGAGCCAATGTAGGTCAGTGAGCACAGGGATGATGGGTGAATAAGGTTATAGCAATAGGCCCTGACTTGCACACACTATTAGATGAGACCCAATCTTTGTTTTGTTGCACTAGATACTGGCTGTGTGACCATCACACTAGATCCAGCATTGTGTTCAGTATAACACTTGAGTCTGCCTCTGTTATTATTGGATCAAACACTGTCTTTGTTACTCTCACAGTGGGCCATGCATTTGCTGTTATTACTCTGGACCCTGTCTTCACTCTTATTGTATGGGCCCCTGTCTCTGGAATTGTTACACTAGACCCGGCCTCTGCTATGATTGGAAAATAACCTGCCCCTGTTATTCCAGTTCTAGTGCACACCTCTATTATTATAACTATAGATCTTGTCTCTGTTGTATTCAATAGAGTATGTTTCTGATATTGTTAAAGTAGACCCGGCTTCTGTTAGTGTGACACTATCACCTCTTTCAGTTATTTTTGCAAAAAAACTTTAAATTATTAAAGACTTGTTTCTAGTGTAAAACTAGGTCTTGTCTCGGTTATTAATGCACTACACCCTGTCTCTGTTTATATTACACTAGGCCCTGTCTGTGTTTATATTACACGAGACCTTGTCTCTGTTTATATTACACTAGACCCTGTCTCTGTTTATATTACACTAGACCCTGTCTCAGTTTATTGAACCTCAACCATGTTTTAGTTACTGCGGCACTAAACAACATCCACAAATATTGGAAGTGGTTGGGGAGGAAACAGTGAAAGTAACAGTCAGAAAACTGGAGACAGAAATAGACCAAATTTTGCTGGATAATTGCAAGTCATTTCATTCCTTCCCAAACGAAGGACACAACCAGTGAGAGAATGAGAGATTTATTAACCTCACGGCAGGTATAGGTACAGTTTCACATTTACCATCACTGGCACCAATCATCACACACTGGGGGTAAATCTCAGGAGCTTGTGTGTGATGGTGAGGTGATCACTGGACAATAAAGCTCAGAGACTGGTGGAGGGCTGCTCATTATCCTCAGTGTGATTTAATCCCCTTTCCCACTGAATACTGCGGACAGACATGGTCACCTTGGTAACAGAATGGTCAGTGTGACATCACTTTCTCAACAAGACTACACAAGACAATGGGTTATCAATAAATGTTGAAGGTATTAAATATTCTGCAATTACATTTTACATAAAATGGAAATAAAATGCTGGAAAATAATTGGTGAAGATGATAATTTATCTCTGTGGAATTGACTAGCAAACATTACGAATGATGTGTTTTGCTTACACAGACACACACACACAAATATATATATATAGCAAAGACTGTGTGTGCTCTTTTCAGGTGTTCTGCTACACCCGATGTTATTAATTTATGTGGACTTTAGGACCCTGCGGCAGCCCATCCGGCGGCACTTGCTGAGACAGAATATAAAGAGACCGCGCCCTGTTCCTCCTCCCACTGCCTGGGGGAATGGGCAGATATTTAAAGGGACAGGAACTCCCCTTTCTCTGCCTATTTATAGTTAAAGGAACAGTCCAATTTATCTTGCGGTGTTGGAGGACTTCACTAACAGAGCTCCCATTAACAGTCGCTCCCTTCTGTACTGTGCAGTGATTGTAAAGCTGTCTATTTCAGTGACTCGGGCCTTTCTAAAATGTCTCACTGTTTTTGATGATCCATTTAACTTCCTTGCAGAATTTGGAAAGATTTCAGAATTGTGCAGTGTGACAAAGGTTTCGGTTAAAGGTGGAGTCAAGTTTGTTTCAAAATATTCTGTTCTAACCCTCCCCGAACCCCCAAATTTTAGAACACTGCAATACTGACTGGGAAGGTCCCAAGTTCGATCCTAGATCTGGGCTGTGAGTTGATCTCAGCCAAGGCAGCAGTTCAGGGATTATAATTGTCCTCAGTACCACTGGGCTAAATATGGAGTAAAAATCAGCCAGTGTCCCTGCTCTTCATACCGATCCAGTGACCTCAAATGGGAAGTGTGTGGATGTCATTTGAGGACAGGATTTGAGGCTGTGATGCCTACCACAGTGGAAATCCTGCCGGCACTCACTGATTTGACTGACGGTGAGGCACTAGAGGTTAGCTAATGTCTGTGGAATTGCACCACCCCACACACACACACACACATTACACCCCCAATCCACACCCACACACACACACTCCCCACACCCACACAAACCCCCCACACACCCACTCACACAAACACCCCCCACACGCACACACCCCCCACACACACTTTCACACACATGCATACACACACCCACCCACACAGATGCACCCCCCACATGCCACCCCCCACACACAGACACATACCCGCACACACATCCACACACACAGCCCCCCCACACACACTCCCCCACATCCTCTCCACACACACACCCCCCAAACCCCCCCCCACACACACACCCACCCACCCACACTCTCACATGCACACACACCCACACACCCCGCCCCACCACATACACATCCACACACACAGCCCCACCCCCCCACACACACCCCCCTCCACACACACACCCATCCCCACACAGATGCACCCCCCACATGCAACCCCCCAACACACATAACCCCCCCCACATACACCCACACACACACATCCACACACACACCTTCACACACATGCATACACACACACAACCACACCCCCCCCCGCACACACCCCACCACACACACACCGACCCACCCCCCACACACACACAGCCCTCTCCACACACACAGATGCACCCCCCCACATACACAGACACCCACACACACAGATGCATCCCCACATACAACACCCCACACCCACACATACCCACTCCCACACACACAGCACCCACCCCCCCCACACACACTTACACCCCCACACACGTGGGGACAATGGGAATGGATGCTGTTGTACATGGTAAGTGGTTCAGTCGCTCATCTCACCAACTGACATTCGAGGAGTTAGATAACAGATTTTCTCCTGTGAATATAGAGCTGGTTTATTGGGCTGTGATGTGTTTACTTATTCACCTTGCTAACTCTAAATCTTTGCCAATTATTTGATGTGATTGGTTTACATGTAAGTATTTAAAAAAAAATGTTTTCTGAGTGGATTAAAATTTAAATTGAAACCAGGTTTGCAGGCGTGATGCTCCATTCACACATCAAAGGTGAGACAGGTGCCATGAGACACACGCTAAGTCCAGCATCTGAAGGGGCTGGGTTTTATGTTTAGTGATCCCGGGCATGTTACCGACACCTTCCCTGGATACCAAGGCGAGGAGAGGCACTCTGGAATGTATGGGAAACTGGGACTTGTCCCTGAGAGTAACCAAAGGTCTGAGAACTGAAATAATCCAGAGTTAGAAAAGAAAAAAGGCCCAAAATGGAACAGTCAGTAACAGGACATCAATTAGTCTCCACTTATTTTGGAGGTTTCAAATATCGACACACAGTGTTATTTGAAATATGAAAATATTAAACTCCAGCCCAGTTATAGGGGTTATTAACATCAGCAGAAACAAACACCAACTGACAGAATGAACACGATTCAGTCAGGATGTGATTAACAGCAGTAATAAGAATAGAGTCCAACCCCTGCAGTCACTTGTGAACTCGCTGCTGTCTCAGCAGGTCGGATGACGTAGTGAATCCCTTTTCACACTCAGAGCAGGTGAACGGCCTCTCCCCAGTGTGACTGTGACAATGCATTTCCAGTTTGCAAGGTTGGGATCAGTTCTGCACCCGCTGAGCGCAGAGTGACAATAAAATCAATGAGCTGCTAATTTCTTTGCTGGATAATTGGCCTTTTGTGCTGGCCCAATAGGGTGAACCCAGGCTGGTCCAATAGGGAGAGCCCGGACTGGCCCAATAGGGTGAGCCCGGACTGGCCCAATAGGGTGAACCCAGCCTGGCCCAATAGGGTGAGCTGGGCTGGCCCAGGGTCACAAGACAAAAGTTAGCACAACAAGGCTCCCTTTCAGGGGCCACTGACCTGAGCACAAATATGTGTCCAATCAAACTGACAGACATCCTGAAGCCCCGCCCACCCATTGTCCTTGCCATGTCGAAGCTCCGAGCAGAGCGCTTGCTTTGGGAGTCTCCTATTGGGCATATGGACAGCTGAATTTGTAGAGTACACTCCATAATCCCTCACGTTTAACAGTGTCAAAGGCCCTGGTCAGGTCAAAGAAGTTTGACCCAACCCCACAGTCACTGACACCAATCTCCTCCCATGTGATATAAATCGACACTTGTCACTGACACCAAGTGGACTGGGAAAATATGTTCAAGGGTAAGACTGTAGAAACAAAATGGCAAACATTTAAGGAGATATTACATAACTCTCAGCAAAGATTTATTCAAGTGAGAAATAAAGATGCTAAGAGAAGGATGAACCATCCCTGGCTAACTAAGGAAGTAAAGGATGGTGTCAAATTGAAAAAAGGCATACAATGTTGCAAAGGACAGTGGAAGGCCAGAGGATTGGGAAATTTTTAGAAACCAGCAAAGGACGACTAAAAAATGATAAAGACAGAGAAGATAGCAGATGAGAGCAAACTAACAAGAAATATAAAAACAAACAGTAAGAGCTTCTACAGGAATATAAAATGCAAACGAGTTGCTAAAATAAACATTGGTCCCTTAGAAGATGAGACTGGAGAATTAATAACGGGAAACACGGAAATGGCAGAGACTTTGAACAAATATTTTGTATCGGTCTTCACGGTAGAGGCTATTAAAAACATCCCAACAGTTGATAATCAAGGAGCTAATGCGGGGAAGGAGGTAACTTAAAACAGTCACTGTCACTAGAGATTAAGTACTAATCAAACAAATGGGACTAAAGATGGACAAGTCTCCTGGACATGATGACATGCATCCTAGGGTCTTTAAAGAACTGGCTGCAGAGATAGTGGATGCATCGGTTGTAATCTACCAAAATTCTCTGAATTCTGGAGAGATTCCAGCGGACTGGAAAACTGCAAATGTAACATCCCTAATTAAGAAACGAAGGAGACAGAAAGCAGGAAACTATAGACCAGTTAGCCTACCATCTGTCATTCGGAAAATACTGGAGTCCATCATTAAGGAAGTAGTAGCAGGACATTTAGCAAATTATATTGCAGTCAAGCAGAGTCAGCATGGTTTCATGAAAGAGAAATCATGTTTGACAAATTTCCTGGAATTATTTGAGGATGTAACAAGCAAAGTGGATAAAGGAGAACCAGTTGATGTCATATATTTGGATTTCCAGAAAGCATTCCATATGGTGCCACACAAAAGGTTACTTCACAAACTAAGAGTTCACGGGGTTGGGGGTAATATATCAGCATGGATAGAGGATTGGCAAACTAACAGAAAACTAACAGAGAGTCAGGATAAATGAATCATTTTCAGCTTGGCAAACTGTAACTAGTGGGGTGCCGCAGGGATCAGTGCTGGGGACTCAACTATTTACAACTAATATAAATAACTTGGCTGAAGGGGCTGAGTGTAACATAGTCAAATTTGCTGATGATACAAAGATAGGTTGTGAGGAGGACGCAAAGAATCTACAAGGTGACATAGATAGGCTCTGTGAGTGGGCAAAAATCTGGCAGATGGACTATAATGTGGTAAAATGTCAGGTTATCCCTGTTGGTAGAAAAAATAAAAAAGCAAATAATTATTTAAATGGGGACAATTACAAAATGCAGTAGTACAGAGGGATCTGGAGGTTCTTGTATATGAAACTCAAAAAGTTAGCATGCAGGTATAGCAAGTAATCAGGAAGGCAAATGGAATGCTGGCCTTTATTGCAAGTGGGGTGGAGTATAAAAGTAGGGAAGTCCTGCTACAACTGTACAGGGCGTTGGTAAGACCACACCTGGAGTACTGCGCACAGTTTTGGTCTGGACTTGTCTCTATTCCCGTGCCAAGGGGATTGCTACACCAGACGGGAGGGGCAACATTTAGGACCACTGATTCCCCACCAATTCCCATTCCCCTTCTTTCTGGTGGATAATGGAGGGGCCACTGTGTGTAATGTGCAAGTCAGTAAGAATTGTCAGCAAGCTCTTTTTAATTGGAGATTTTATTTAGTGGAAACTTTGACACACTATTGTAGATTTTGTACCAAAGATCAATTTAGAATTAAAGTAAAAGTTCATAATTTAATTGCAAACTAAATTTCTGTTGAGAGTTGCTGAATTAAGGGGAAAGCTAACACACAGCATTTCTTAAGTGGACACTGCAGCCCCAAGAACACAATCAGCAATATATCCAGAATATTAAAGTCCAGCTCAGTTATAGGGTTATTAACATCGGCAGAAATAAACCCCAAATGTCAGAATGAAACATAGAAACATAGAAAATAGGTGCAGGAGTAGGCCATTCGGTCCTTTTAGCCTGCACTGCCATTCAATGAGTTAATGGCTGAACATACAACTTCAGTACCCCATTCCTGCTTTCTCGCCATACCCCTTGATCCCCCTAGTAGTAAGGACTACATCTAACTCCTTTTTGAATATATTTAGTGAATTGGCCTCAACAACTTAATGATACATGAACATGGTTCAGTCGGGATGTGATGAAAAGCAGCAATAACAGCAGAATCCCACCCCTGTAGTCACTTGTGAAGTCGCTGGTGTCTCAGCAGGGTGGATGACTGAGTGAATCCCTTCCCACACACTGAGCAGGTGAATGGCCTCTCCCCAGTGTGAACTCGCTGGTGTGTCAGCAGTGTGGATGATTGAGTGAATCCGTTCCCACATTCAGAACAGGTGAACGGCCTCTCCCCAGTGTGAACTCGCTGGTGTCTCAGCAGGGTGGATGACTGAGTGAATCCTTTCCCACACTCTGAGCAGGCGAATGGCCTCTCCCCAGTGTGAACTCGCTGGTGTTTCAGTAGGTTGGATTGCTCAGTGAATCGCTTCCCACACTGAGAGCAGGTGAATGGTCTCTCCCCAGTGTGAACACGTTGGTGTTTCAGCAGGTCGGATGATGCAGTGAATCCCTTCCCACACTCAGAGCAGGTGAACGGCCTCTCCCCAGTGTGACAGCGTCGATGCATTTCCAGCTCAGATGGTGATCTGAATATCTTCCCACAGTCATCACATTTCCACGGTTTCTCCGTGGTGCAGGTATCCTTGTGACTATCCATGGTTGGACAATCAGTTGAAGCCTCGCCCACTCACACAACACATTTACAGTTTCTCTGTGCTTTGAATGGTGCGATGTTTTTTCAGGCTGTGTAACTGGTTAGAGCTCTTTCCACAGTCAGTGCACTGGAACACTCACTTGGGTGTGTGTGTCTCGGTACCTTTCCAGTCAGGATGATAATTGAAATCTTTTCCCACAGACAGAACAGACAAACATTTCTCCTTCCACTTTCAAAGGCCAATGATATTCAGCTCCTGATGAATCAACTGCCCCTGTCAGATCTTGATGCGATGTTTGGTTTGTGCTTCTTGTCTGAAAATCTCACCTCCTAATACGCTGTAAAAGGAGATAACAAAACTCATCACTGTCAGTACAAGACAGAAATTCAGAATAGACACATCTAGTTTCCATGGAACATTTTTTCCTCTCTCGTTCTTCCAAAGCTGTAAATCCCTGTCCCACACATTGTCCCTCCTGCTGTGCTGAAATCCAAACCATCGCACATTTCTGGACAGTTTCTCCTCCACACACAGTTTTCACCACCAATTCAGGCTGGGTTTAGGTCTACACTCACTGGTTCTCCATCCCCCTCCTCCCCAGAATGTACAGATACTGGCTGGGTTCAGGTCTACACTCACTGGTACACTTCCTTCTCCAAAAGAAGTAGACTCTGTGGCTGAATTCAGTTCTACACTCACTGGTTCCTCTCCCCCGAGTGTGGTGATTCTGGCTGGGGTCAGTTCCACACTCACTGGCTCCCCTCTCCTCCCCTGTGTTTGGTTCTGCACTCACTCGTTCTTTGATCTCTCCTCTCCTGAGGGTGCTGACTCTGATTAGGTTCAGTTCTGCACTCACTGGTTCCCCTCCCTTGAAGGTGCTGACTCTGGCTGGGTTCAGGTCTACACTCACTGGTTCCCCTCCCTCTCCTCCCCTGAAGGTGCTGACTCTGGCTGGGTTCTGTTCCATTGACATCACTCACTTTGTTCCTGCACCAAGATGGCCACGCATGCGCCTTACTACGCACTAAACCAAGATGACGGAGCGCTGAACCTGCTTTCCTGCACAAACATGGCCGCCGTTAGCCTGGGCCTGTGACCGGGAGAAAGCCCCGAAACTGCAACCGGCGATATTTCGGTTCTTATTCCGGGTTTGCGGCGGACACCGGTTATTTATGAAGTCGCCCCGGCTCCCCGCTGGTCCATTACTCCGCTCCGTCCCGCTGAAAAACACAACTCTGAGGCGCCTGTCCGAAACGTGTTTCCTCCGCCATTACAGGCACCAAGCATGCTCCAAACCCAGCCAGGGCCAGGGCCAGCGCCTGCGCACTGAGCTCCTGTAGTCTGGGTGAGGCACATTCACCCCGCGACGAATGCTGGGAACAAATACCGCCATTGGAAGCCCATGTTATTGAATGGAATATGATTTACTGGGATTGCATTGGTCACTGACCCATGTTCATTCTGGCAGTAAGACTTTGTTTCTGATGATCTCAATAACCCTATATGTGGGTGGAGATTAATATCCGATATAAATATTGAATAAATCAGCTTTGTTTCAAACACAGTGTGTCGAATATTTGATTTAGAAACATAGAAACATAGAAACATAGAAAATAGGTGCAGGAGCAGGCCATTCAGCCCTTCTAGCCTGCACCGCCATTCAATTAGTTCATGGCTGAACATGAAACTTCAGTACCCCCTTCCTGCTTTCACGCCATACCCCTTGATCCCCCGAGTAGTAAGGACTTCATCTAACTCCCTTTTGAATATATTTAGTGAATTGGCCTCAACTACTTTCTGTGGTAGAGAATTCCACAGGTTCACCACTCTCTGGGTGAAGAAGTTTCTCCTTATCTCGGTCCTAAATGGCTTACCCCTTATCCTTAGACTGTGACCCCTGGTTCTGGACTTCCCCAACATTGGGAACATTCTTCCTGCATCCAACCTGTCCAAACCCGTCAGAATTTTAAACGTTTCTATGAGGTCCCCTCTCACTCTTCTGAACTCCAGTGAATACAAGCCCAGTTGATCCAGTCTTTCTTGATAGGTCAGTCCCACCATCCCGGGAATCAGTCTGGTGAATCTTCGCCGCACTCCCTCAATAGCAAGAATGTCCTTCCTCAAGTTAGGAGACCAAAACTGTACACAATACTCCAGGTGTGGCCTCACCAAGGCCCTGTACAACTGTAGCAACACCTCCCTGCCCCTGTACTCAAATCCCCTCGCTATGAAGGCCAACATGCCATTTGCTTTCTTAACCGCCTGCTGTACCTGCATGCCAACCTTCAATGACTGATGTACCATGACACCCAGGTCTCATCGCACCTTCCCTTTTCCTAATCTGTCACCATTCAGATAATAGTCTGTCTCTCTGTTTTTACCACCAAAGTGGATAACCTCACATTTATCCACATTATACTTCATCTGCCACGCATTTGCCCACTCACCTAACCTATCCAAGTCACTCTGCAGCCTCATAGCATCCTCCTCGCGGCTCACACTGCCACCCAACTTAGTGTCATCCGCAAATTTGGAGATACTACATTTAATCCCCTCGTCTAAATCATTAATGTACAATGTAAACAACTGGGGCCCCAGCACAGAACCCTGCGGTACCCCACTAGTCACTGCCTGCCTTTCCGAAAAGTACCCATTTACTCCTACTCTTTGCTTTCTGTCTGACAACCAGTTCTCAATCCACGTCAGCACACTACCCCCAATCCCATGTGCTTTAACTTTGCACATTAATCTCCTGTGTGGGACCTTGTCGAAAGCCTTCTGAAAGTCAAAATATACCACATCAACTGGTACTCCTTTGTCCACTTTATTGGAAACATCCTCAAAAAATTCCAGAAGATTTGTCAAGCATGATCTCCCTTTTACAAATCCATGCTGACTTGGACCTATCATGTCACCATTTTCCAAATGCGCTGCTATGACATCCTTAATAATTGTTTCCATCATTTTACCCACTACTGAGGTCAGGCTGACCGGTCTATAATTCCCTGCTTTCTCTCTCCCTCCTTTTTTAAAAAGTGGGGTTACATTGGCTACCCTCCACTCGATAGGAACTGATCCAGATTCAATGGAATGTTGGAAAATGACTGTCAATGCATCCGCTATTTCCAAGGCCACCTCCTTAAGTACTCTGGGATGCAGTCCATCAGGCCCTGAGGATTTATCGGCCTTCAATCCCATCAATTTCACCCAACACAATTTCCCGACTAATAAAGATTTCCCTCAGTTCCTCCTCCTTACTAGACCCTCTGACCACTTTTATATCCGGAAGGTTGTTTGTGTCCTCCTTAGTGAATACTGAACCAAAGTACTTGTTCAATTGGTCTGCCATTTCTTTGTTCCCCGCTATGACTTCCCCTGATTCTGACTGCAGGGGACCTACGTTTGTCTTTACTAACCTTTTTCTCTTTACATACCTATAGAAACTTTTGCAATCCGCCTTAATGTTCCCTGCAAGCTTCTTCTTGTACTCCATTTTCCCTGCCCTAATCAAACCCTTTGTCCTCCTCTGCTGAGTTCTAAATTTCTCCCAGTCCCCAGGTTCGCTACTATTTCTGGCCAATTTGTATGCCATTTCCTTGGCTTTAATACTATCCCTGATTTCCCTAGATAGCCACGGTTGAGCCACCTTCCATTTTTTATTTTTACGCCAGACAGGAATGTACAATTGTTGTAATTCATCCATGCGGTCTCTAAATGTCTGCCATTGCCCATCCACAGTCAACCCCTTAAATATCATTAGCCAATCTATCTTAGCCAATTCATGCCTCATACCTTCAAAGTTACCCTTCTTTAAGTTCTGGACCATGGTCTCTGAATTAACTGTTTCATTCTCCATCCTAATGCAGAATTCCACCATATTATGGTCACTCTTCCCCAAGGGGCCTCGCACAATGAGATTGCTAATTAATCCTCTCTCATTACACAACACCCAGTCTAAGATGGCCTCCCCCCTAGTTGGTTCCTCGACATATTGGTCTAGAAAACTATCCCTTGTGCACTCCAGGAAATCCTCCTCCACCGTATTGCTTCCAGTTTGGCTGGCCCAATCTATGTGCATATTAAAGTCACCCATTATAACTGCTGCATCTTTATTGCATGCACTCCTAATTTCCTGTTTGATGCCCTCCCCAACATCACTACTACTGTTTGGAGGTCTGTACACAACTCCCACTAACGATTTTTGCCCTTTAGTGTTCTGCAGCTCTACCCATATAGATACCACATCATCCAAGCTAATGTTTTCCTAACTATTGCATTAATCTCCTCTTTAACCAGCAATGCTACCCCACCTCCTTTTCCTTTTATTCTATCCTTCCTGAATGTTGAATACCCCTGGATGTTGAGTTCCCAGCCCTGATCATCCTGGAGCCACGTCTCCGTAATCCCAATCACATCATATTTGTTAACATCTATTTGCACAGTTAATTCATCCACCTTATTGCGGATACTCCTTTCATTAAGACACAAAGCCTTCAGGCTTGCTTTTTTAACACCCTTTGTCCTTTTAGAATTTTGCTGTACAGTGGCCCTTTTTGTTCTTTGCCTTGGGTTTCTCTGCCCTCCACTTTTCCTCATCTCCTTTCTGTCTTTTGCTTTTGCCTCATTTTTGTCTCCCTCTGTCTCCCTGCATAGGTTCCCAGCCCCCTGCAATATTAGTTTAACTCCTCCCCAACAGCACTAGCAAACACTCCCCCTAGGACATTGGTTCCGGTCCTGGCCAGGTGCAGACCGTCTGGTTTGTACTGGTCCCACCTCCCCCAGAACCGGTTCCAATGCCCCAAGAATTTGAATCCCTCCCTGCTGCACCACTGCTCAAGCCATGTATTCATCTGCGCTATCCTGCAATTCTTACTCTGATTAGCACGTGGCACTGGTAGCAATCCCGAGATTACTACTTTTGAGGTCATACTTTTTAATTTAGCTCCTAGCTCCTTAAATTCTTTTCGTAGGACCTCATCCCTTTTTTTACCTATGTCGTTGGTACCAATGTGCACCACGACAACTGGCTGTTCTCCCTCCCATTTCAGAATGTCCTGCACCCGCTCCGAGACATCCTTGACCCTTGCACCAGGGAGGCAACATACCATCCTGGAGTCTCGGTTGCGTCCGCAGAAACGCCTATCTATTCCCCTCACCATCGAATCCCCTATCACTATCGCGCTCCCAATCTTTTTCCTGCCCTCCTTTGCAGCAGAGCCACGAACTGTGCCATGAACTTGGCTGCTGCTGCCCTCCCCTGATGAGTCATCCTCCCCAACAGTACTCAAAGCAGTGTATCTGTTTTGCAGGGGGTTGACCACAGGGTCATTTCTCCATAATCAGAGGAGACTAGTTGATGTTCTGTTACCCACTGTTCCAGTTTAGGGCTTTTTCTTACTCTAACTTATATCACTTCTCACCTAGTTCGCCTTCTATCATATCAAACCTCAAAGTTGTTCCGTTTGAGTACATGACTTGTGGTTGCAGTAGACTTGACTGCAGTGTCTCACTTTACACTCAGCTGCAATCCTTTGAACAACCCCTTTATTGAACTATCTTGCATAAGATTTGAAATCCGTTATTTCTGTATCAGTTAAGCCGTTTTGGAACCGATTTAATTTAAAGAACTCATCCGCACATTTTGCATGTGCTAGCCTGTGAAATATTCCAATATTTGTAATTGCCATTGTCACACTCTCCGCTCCCTAGCCACTGACTCCATCCCTCTCCCCAACTTCTGTCTGATGCTGAACCAGACTGTTCGCAACCTTGGTGTTATACTTGACCTTGAAATAAGTTTGTGACCATATATCTGTAGCATAACGAAGATTGCTTCTTTCCACCTCTGGAACATCGCCCGTCCACACTATTGCCTCAGCTCATCCACTGCTGAAGCCCTCATCCATGCCTTTGTTACCTCTGGACATGACTATTCCAACGCACTCCTCCCACATTCTACCCTACAGAAACTAGAGTTGATCCAAAACTCGGCTGCCCATTCCCTAACTCGCAACAAGTCAAGCTCACCCGTCACCCCTGTTCTTGCTGAGCTGCATTGCCTTCTGGTTAAGCAGTCAGTGGGTGGGGATTGCTCTGTATCTGACCCGTGCTGGACGTGCCCTGGGAGTATTTGAGGCAGGGTAGAGGGAGCTTTACTCTGTATCTAACCCATGCTGTACATGCCCTGGGATATTGTAGACTGTGGTTTACTCTGTATCAACCCTGGTAGTGCTTGGGATAGGATGGAGTGAGATTTATTCTGTATCGAAGCCGTGCGGTACTGGTAGTCATGAAATCAGTGGTAGAGAAAATGCTAGAATCGATTATTAAGCACGTGGTAACAGTGCACTTCGGAAGTAATAACAGGATTGGGCAGAATCAACACGGATTTATGAAGGGAAAATTGTACTTGACAAATCTGTTAGTGTTTTTTGAGCTTGTTGTTGGTGTTTCGGGCAGTGGGGTATCGCCCCTTTGGAATTTTGCATTCCTTACTGCGACTTTTGATCGGCTCACGCTTTCTGGAGTTTACTACTCAGGCTTTCTTGCCCTTGTTCCTTCATTTATCCTCTTTAGTTATTTTCATTATTTTGAATTAATTTGATTAAGATTATGATCCTTTAGGTTCTAGTTTCTTTTTTGGTAAATTGAATTCTCTGATGCCCCCTGTTTATTGTGTCTGGACCACTGTGCTTTGTGTGTCGTTCTGGACACTGAAGCAATACTCTGTATATAGATTAAATCTGGGGTGGGGTTAACATAGGTAATATTCTGTTCTAGCTTCCTCTTTTTAGTTGTTTGGGTTTTATCCTGTCCATTATTTGCTGTATCAGAGTTGCTGTGGCTTTGTGTGTCGTTCTGGACACTGACGCCTTGTTCTAATTTTATTCTGGATACTGGTGTACCATTATATTTCTAGGGTTAGGGCCTTTGTTGTTTGGCACAGTGGGGTAATGTTCCTTTTGGAACTTTTATGGAAGTGTTTTATTAATAATTAAATTGATGGTAAATTGAGATTAACCAAGAGATTACATTGATGAAGATTGGATTGTATTTATATAAAGTCCCTCTTTGGGAGGTGTTGGGTTAGGAAGGGTTATTTTTTTTTTGGGGGGGTGGGTTGGGTTTGTCAGTTAAAATTGGTTATTCGTTGGGATGTTAGTTCCTTACTATGTATTCAATTGATATTTGTGGAGTTAGGTAACTTATTAATTGTAAGTAAGCCAATTGTATTATTTGGATTTATTAATATTATTACCGGTGTTTTAAGTTAGGGATATTAATTGGGGAATTATTGTTATTGTTTAAGCTGTTCAAGGATCCTGTGGAACCTGCCTATTGGAAACGGAGCCTTGTTGCTGCTGTTGGGCAGAATGCTGATTGGTCACAGCATGGAGCCGCGTGTCCCTGAGTCTGTGTCTTCCCATTTTATTCATTTAAAAATTTGTGAATTTGTGGATTAAGTTTTGGTTACATGGGTGGGGAGGGCAGGGGGGGATTTGGTGGGTTTGCTAAAGTTTTTTGGTTGTGGAGAGCGAGTCCATTGTTTATTTAATGGGGTTGGAGCGAGCGGTGGCTGAGGAAAAGAGTGTTTGAAGACCAGGCCCTCAAACCTACCACCAAACTCATGGTCTACAGGGCTGTAGTAATAGCTGCCCTCCTGTATGGCTCAGAGACATGGACCATGTACAGTAGACACCTCAAATCGCTGGAGAAATACCACCAATGATGTCTCCCCAAGATCCTACAAATCCCCTGGGAGGACAGATGCACCAACGTTAGCGTCCTCGATCAGGCTAACATCCCCAGCATCAAAGCACTGACCACACTCGACCAGCTCCGCTGGGCAGGCCACATTGTCCGCATGCCAGACACAAGACTCCCAAAGCAAGCGCTTTACTCGGAGCTCCTTCATGGCAAACGAGCCAAAGGTGGGCAGAGGAAACGTTACAAGAATACCCTCAAGGCTTCCCTGATAAAGTGCAACATTCCCTCTGACATCTGGTAGTCCCTGGCCAACAAACGCCCTAAGTGGAGGAAGTGCATCCTGGAAGGCGCTGAGCACCTCGAGTCTCATCGCCGAGAGCAAGCAGAAATCAAGCGCAGGCAGTGGAACGAGCGTGTGGCAAACCAGTCCCACCCATCTTTTACCTCAACGACTCTCTGTCCCACCTGTGAGAGTCTGGTTCTCGTACTGGAATGTTCAGTCACCTGAGAAATCACTTTTAGAGTGGAACAAGTCTTCCTCGATTCCGAGGGACTGCCGATGATGATGATGACCTCCGTTTGTTTTGCTGGGATCTCCGATTTTATATTTTTGAAAAAAATAATTTTTTTGTTTTTGTGCAATTGTATCTTGCTGCGAGGTCTCGGTTAGGTTGTGTGTGTGGGGGAGGGTCACGGTTAGGTTGTGTGTTGGGGTAGGGGTCTCGGGTAGGTTGTGTGTGTGTGGGTGGGGGGGGGAGGGTCACGGTTAGGTTGTGTGTGTGGGGGGGGGGGAGGGTCACGGTTAGGTTGTGTGTGTGGGGGAGGGTCACGGTTAGGTTGTGTGTGGGGTTCTCGGTTAGGTTGTGTGGGGGGGTCTCGGGTAGGTTGTGTGTGGGGTTCTCAGTTAGGTTGTGTGTGTGGGAGGGTCTCGGGTAGGTTGTGTGTGGGGTTCTCGGTTAGGTTGTGTCTGTGGGAGGGTCTCGGGTAGGTTGTGTGTTGGGGTGGGGTTCTCGGTTAGGTTGTGTGGGGGGGTCTCGGTTGGGTTGTGTGTTGGGGTGGGGGTCTCGGTTAGGTTGTGTGTGGGGGTTCTCGGTTAGGTTGTGTGTGTGGGGGGTCTCGGTTAGATTGCGTGTGGGGGATCTCGGTTAGGTTGTGTGTGTGGGGGGTCTCGGTTAGGTTGTGTGTGTGGGGGGGTCTCGGTTAGGTTGTGTGTGGGGGGTCTCGGTTAGGTCTTGTGTGGGGGGGTCACGGTTAGGTTGTGTGTGGGGGGTCTCGGTTAGGTTGTGTGTGGGGAGGGTCTTGGTTAGGTTGTGTGGGGGGGTCACGGTTAGGTTGTGTGTGTGGGGGGTCTCGGTTAGGTTGTGTGGGGGGGGTCTCGGTTAGGTTGCGTGTGGGGGTTCTCGGTTAGATTATGTGTGGGGGTTCTCGGTTAGATTGTGTGGGGTTGTGGACTCTTTAATTTTTGTGGCTTTTAGGGATCGAGTAATCAGGTCAATTCATTTTTAGTTATTTTTGGGCCTAGAGATGATTAAAAGCCTCGGGCTGGTTTTAACATGCGGCCGAGGAGGCGGGTTGGAGCGGAGGTCTTCTTGTTCCCGGGGAAGGGATTGGTTTCCGGATTTTGAAGGTGGTTGATTTTAAGTCGCTATTACCTTCTTTCAGGAAGATTGATTTATGTACTTTGATGTGCTGATTTTTATTTTTAAGATTTTAAATGTTATTCGTTATTTTTTGATTTATTTTAACAGTCTGTTTTTGGGTGAGGATTGTTTTAATGAGTAATTCAGTTGTAGGATGGGGAAGGGGGGTTATGTCCTTTTATGGTCTTAGCGGGTTGATCAGGGTCCTTGCCGCGTTGGAGGATCGTGTGGAGGGGGGGGGGGGGAGGGAGAATTTAGGAAGCACTTTTTCCTTTGATTGTTTTTAAATTTACTTTCATAAATCTTGTGTGTGTCATCATCACAGGCAGTCACTGGGAATCGAGGAAGATTTGCTTCCACTCTAAAAGTGAATTCTCAGCTGACTGAATAGTCGAGGATCCGCAAAATCCTACAAATTCCCTGGGAGGACAGATGCACCAACGTTAGCGCCCTTGACCAGACCAACATCAAAGCACTCACCGCATTTGATCAGTTCCACTGGGCAGGCCACATTGTCCGCATGCCCGACATGAGACTCCCAAAGCAAGCGCTCTACTCGGAACTCCTTCACGGCAAACAAGCCAAAGTTGGGCAGAGGAAACGTTACAAGGACATCCTGATAATGTGCAACATCCCCACCGACACCTGGGAGTCCCTGGCCAAAGATTGCCCTAAGTGGAGGAAGTGCATCCGGGAGGGCACTGAGCACCTCGAGTCTCGTCGCCGAGAGCAAGCAGAAATCAAGCACAGGCAGAGGAAAGAGCGTGCGGCAAACCAGTCCCACCCTCCCCTTTCACTCAATGACTATCTCTCCCACCTGTGACAGGTACTGTGGTTCTCGTATTGGACTGTTCAGCCACCTAAGGACTCATTTTAAGAGTGGAAGCAAGTCTTCCTCAATTCCGAAGGACTGCCTATGATGAACATTCCAATAAGAGAATTACAGTCTCTGTCACAGGTGGGACTGGTTTGCTGCACGTTCCTTCTGCTGCCTACGCTTGATTTCTGCATGCTCTCGGCAATGAGACTCGAGGTGACACTCGAGATGTGTGTTCACGTAGCGGTTCGATGGCAATAGTATTGGGTAGGGTGGGGGAGGGGAGCAGAGAAATCACAGTCCCGCAGCAAACACTTATCCTACTAGTTCGAAATAGCAGTACAATTAGAGCTGGTACGGAGAACATTTTTTGTTAAGAACGAAGGGAAATGAGACATAGGCTTTTTTAAAAGAAAAAGACCAGCACGGTGGGTTGAAAGTGTGGATAGAGTGAGGAAGAAAGTCTTCTAAGGGTGGGGGGGAGAAAAGTAAGGTGGGGGGTGGGATTTATATTCACTTCACGATCTATCGTCTAGGTTGCTGATTGTAGTCTATAGGCCTAATGTTTCACCCTTTCTGGGGCTTCATCAGAGACCCAGGAAAAGCAAGTGGGTCGGGGGGGGGGGGGTTCAAGGGTCAGAGGGTATCAGATTGATAACCTTACAGTGAGAGATTATGGAGGGTTTAGAGCTCCCTACCTTCCACCAGGTCAGTCGGAACGAGAAGGGCTGGGATGAGGTGTTAATTGTGTGCTTTGTTTGGTGTTATGGTTCTTGTTTATACTCCTGGTGTCCTCTCTGTTTGTTAGGTATAAATGTGGAGCTCTGCCCCCTTTTTGTTGTGTTTGTGTTTGTGTGATGACTCACCTGGTTGAATGTCCTGGTTCGGGTTTGGGGTTTTTTGTGGGGGTCTAATGTTTTGATTTACTGACAGTTTGTTTCTTTTAAGTCTTTTACCCCATTTTCCCCTTACTTCCTGTAAATTTTTGATTTTAATAAATTATTTTTTTTTTTTAATTAAAATTTTTTGGTTTTTTGTTTTGTACTTTTTTTGGTTATGTTATAGTTTGTGGGTTAATTCTGTGATGTTTTTGTTATTATCATCTTCGTTCAATCCAGTGTTTTGTTTTATTTTCAGTTTGGTTCCCTATGTCATCTGTTGTCCCCGATTGTTGTACACCCTTCGGTTTCCTGGTCTGCTCGGGGGGAGGGCAGTTTAGGTCTCTGTTTTACACACATTTCTGTTTAGTTCCTGTTTCCTTGAGGAGGAGGAGAGAAGGGCTGGGGGTTGATTTAGGGGCATTTAGAGTTAGGTCTTGGGGTTAGGGTCTGCATTAATATGTTTTAGATTAGGGTTCAGTCTTGGGGGTCTCGGGTCTGGGGTTAGGATTGGGTTTGCGAGCTGTGGGGTGGGCTGTTCAGGTTTCGGTTTTCGGGGTTTAGGATCCAGAGTTAGGGTTGGGGTTTTGGGGTTGGGGTCTGGACTGTTATGTTTTATGTTGGGGTTAGATTTTAGTGGGGTTAGGGTCCTGGGTTAGGGTTTGGTTTTGGGGCTGGGGTCTGTGTTTACAAGTTTTAGGTTTAGGTTTATGAGGGTTAGGGTCTGGAGTTCTGGTTAGGTTTTAGGGCTGGAGTATAGATTTAAAGGTTGCAAGTTTTAGGTTTAGATTTATGAGAGTTAGGGTTGGAGTTCGGGTTAGGTTTTGGGGCTGGGGTATAGATTTAAAGGTTGCAAGTTTTAGGTTTAGGTTTATGAGAGTTAGGGTCTGGAGTTCAGATTAGTTATTTTCATTGTTTTAAATTATTTTAATTAAGAGTATGATTCTTTCTGTTCTGGTTTCTTCTTTTTGGTAAATTGGATTCTCAGTTAAGGTTTGGGACTAGTTTTAGCCTTTATTGTTAAGGTCTGGGAACTAGGATTGGGTTCAGGGGTTATGGCTAAGGCCTGGGAGTTAGGCTATTCTGTCACTGCCGCCCACCACAGAGAAATGATCTGGGCTTGGGTATATGGGGCACATGATTAAAATCTCCAGGGAACGCCAAAAAGGGCCCATGGCCAACTGTGAAGAGGACTTTAAGTGCCTTCATTGTCAATACACAGGTTAGTAATTGGGGCAGGTTGATGTGAAATGAAATTTAATGCAGAGAAATGTGCTGTGATAGATTTTGAGAGGAAGAAAATGGGAGGAAATGTACATTAAATGGTAAAACTTTCAATAGAGTAGAGGAGCAGATAGATTTAGGGTTGTAAGATTCTAGCTAATTCCTTGTCTTATTAAGGATCAAGGGTCTAGTGTTAGAACACAAGAAATAGGAGCAGGAGTAGGCCATCTGGCCTCTCGAGTCTGCTCTGCCATTCAATAAGATCATGGCTGATCTGATCCTGGCCTCAACTCCACTTCCCTGCCCGCTCCCCATAACCCTTCACTCCCTGATCTTTCAAAACTCTGTCTATCGCCACCTTAAATATATTCAATGATTATCAGCAACTTTAATATCTTAAGAACTATAATTTGACCAGATTCTCTCTGTTCTACCACATCAGAGTAAAGATACAAGTCCCGCGTGTCCACAGTAACTGACACCAGGTCAGCCCGCTGGATGCCCTGAGATTGATCTCCGGTGTCTCCAGTCCCGACTGCCCCCTTACACCAGTCTCCCCTCACTTTTATACCCTGCACTGATCCACCTCTGGCACCGGACTCTTCTTTGTCTTCCCAGCTGGGTTTTGGCAGGAAGCGAGGAAAAGACAGCTGGAATTTCTCGAATCTGTGATTTACAAGGACACTTTCCCTGGTTCCCAGCAGTTACTTTTATTCAGTAATTTTCTCATTATCCCTAAACTCCCCTGCCTGCTGTTAGTTGTTATTATAGTTTCACAATTATTAGGTATAAACAAAACATGTTATAATCTAATCTATTGTGTTACTCACTCTGGTTTAAGTTTACATTGTGGTTACTAACAGACAAACCCTGTTCTTTCCGCTGATCTGATTACAGATTGCAACAGTGGGTTCAGTGAATGAATGGTGGATAGAGGTGAACCGATGGATGTGGTGTATTTGGATTTCCAAAAGGCATTCGATAAGGTGCCACACAAAAGGTTACTGCAGAAGATAAAGGTACGCGGAGTCAGAGGAAATGTATTAGCATGGATCGAGAATTGGCTGGCTAACAGAAAGCAGAGAGTTGGGATAAATGGGTCCTTTTCGGATTGAAAATCGGTGGTTAGTGGTGTGCCACAGGGATCGGTGCTGGGACCACAACTGTTTACAATATACATAGATGACCTGGAAGAGGGGACAAAGTGTAGTGTAACAAAATTTGCAGATGACACAAAGATTAGTGGGAAAGCAGGTTGTGTAGAGGACACAGAGAGGCTGCAAAGAGATTTAGATAGGTTAAGCGAATGGGCTAAGGTTTGGCAGATGGAATACAATGTTGGAAAATGTGAGGTCATCCACCTTGGAAAAAAAAAACGGTAAAAGGGATTATTATTTGAATGGGAAGAAATTACAACATGCTGCAGTGCAGAGGGACCTGGGGTCCTTGTGCATGAATCCCAAAGTTAGTTTGCAGGTGCAGCAGGTAATCAGGAAGGCGAATAGAATGTTGGCCTTCATTGCGAGAGGGATGGAGTACAAAAGCAGGGAGGCCCTGCTGCAGCTGTACAGGGTATTGGTGAGGCCGCACCTGGAGTACTGCGTGCAGTTTTGGTCACCTTACTTAAGGAAGGATATACTAGCTTTGGAGGGGGTACAGAGACGATTCACTCGGCTGATTCCGGAGATAAGAGGGTTACCTTATGATGATAGATTGAGTAGACTGGGTCTTTACTTGTTGGAGTTCAGAAGGATGAGGGGTGATCTTTTAGAAACATTTAAAATAATGAAAGGGATAGACAAGATAGAGGCAGAGAGGTTGTTTCCACTGGTCGGGGAGACTAGAACTAGGGGGCACAGCCTCAAAATACGGGGGAACCAATTTAAAACAGAGTTGAGAAGGAATTTCTTCTCCCAGAGGGTTGTGAATCTGTGGAATTCTCTGCCCAAGGAAGCAGTTGAGGCTAGCTCATTGAATGTATTCAAGTCACAGATAGATAGATTTTTAACCAATAAGGGAATTAAGGGTTACGGGGAGCAGGCGGGTAAGTGGAGCTGAGTCCACGGCCAGATCAGCCATGATCTTGTTGAATGGCGGAGCAGGCTCAAGGGGCTAGATGGCCTACTCCTGTTCCTAATTCTTATGTTCTTATGATGTCTTGCCATGGTGACCTGTCTGCAGTGAATCGATTGTTTGAGTTTCGAACTCAGACTCAACTTCTCTCTCCCATGATGCACATTATATCAGTCAGTTTATGTCTGTGTTTTAGCCATGCAATGTTAATATTTCTAAAACCTACAAGGGCTTCAGTTAGACAAATCTTTAAAAGTAGGAGGACAAGTTGGTAAAGTGGTTAAAAAGCACATGGGATCCTAGGTTTTATAAATAGGGGTGTGGAGTACAAAAGGGCAGAGGGCATGTAAACCTGCACAAATCATTGGTTAGGCTGCAGTTCGAATATTGTGTCAGGTTTTGGGGATCTTACACCAGGAAGGATGTCGAGGCCATGGAGAGGGTGCAGAGAGATTCACTGAGATGATACCAGGGAAGAGAGGCTTTAGTTATCAGGGCGGATTGGAGAAACATAGAAACATAGAAACATAGAAACTGGGGCTCTTTTCATTAGAACAAAGGGGAATTGGAGATCTGAGGGAGCTGTTCAAAGTTTGATCAGGTAAATGAGGAAAAACTATTTCCACCTGTCTGTGAGTCAGTAACTCGAGGGCATCAAATTCAAATCATCACCCAAAGGCTCAGACCCAGAGAGGAACTATCGAACACACTGTACAACAATGTTCGGGACACTCACTGTCCCTCCGGATCTGTGTCCAGGGGAGGAACTGATGGGTTTCTCTTATCTTTGGGTTAAATTTTGTTCTCATCGAGGTGATGGATGTCACTGCCATGGAATAGTGTATTCTGAGCACCAAGTGTCTGCCTGAAACACTCTCCAGTCAGGTACAGCACAGGTTAGATACAGAGTAAAGCTCCCTCTACACTGTCCCATCAAACACTTCCAGGGCAGGTATAGCATGGGTTAGATACAGAGTAAAGCTCCCTCTACACTGTCCCATCAAACACTCCCAGGGCAGGTACCGCACAGGATTGCTGCACTGTCAGTGTTGCCATCTTTCAGATGAGTCGTTCAACCGAGGCCCCATCAGCTCTCAACCAATATCATTCAAACAGATTATCTGGCCACTGCTGTTCATGGCAGCTTGCTGTGTGCAGATCATCTGCTGCATTTCCTATACTACAACAGTGAATGCACCTCAAATGTACTTTGGAGTTGTTAGCACGAATGTACCTTCCAAAAATCACTCGTCACTCAGGGTCGGTCCATACATCAAAACGGTTTATTACGCCGGCGGGGAGATGAAGCAACTGGTGGGTCCAGGTACCTCTCTCCGCCGAACAAAGGGTTTCATGGATTTTTATATGTTTTACAACAGTTTACTGCAGTTACATCAGCCCATTTCGGCCGGACACTATCCAATTATATTGATTATAGATTACATGTAGATTCAAATAGACCAATAGATGTGGTCTCTAACCATTATGTGACTGTGTGATTGTCTCATGTGTTTCTAAGGATTATTCATGATCTTGTGACATGGTCTGGGCCCCTCCCTTATCTTACTGTCCTTGGGTGCTCTCTTTGGGCAGTCTCCTTATCTTAGTCCTGTTACAGAGTCGTATTGTTCTAACATGGACCGGGACGTCTCGTCTGTGGCCTATTAGCCCGATGATTAAGAACATCTGCAGAGCTCATGTGTATCCCTGCGTGAGAAAATAGCAGTTATCAGTAACTAAGAATGCAGCCTCTTTTTGCTGACTGAAATCCCTTGGGGCTTTGCTAATCCACAAGGAGCCATCTTTATACATTTTACACACGCATTTAATACTACAATTACATTTTTCGTTCTAACATCTATGCTACAGGTGCCGTTGCCCTAGGGGAAAATCTTTCTCGATAACAGTGTTGTTGTACATCATTGGCTGTAAAGCACTTTGGGACACCCTGAGGTCATGTGAGGTGCTACATAAGGACAGGTCTTTGTTAAATGAAGGAGAAAAGTTCCAAAAAAGGAACAGTTGGCAACAGGACAACAATTATTCTCCTCTTATATTGAAGAAATCAAGGAATGGACATACTGTGTGTTGGAACCAAAGCTGATTTATTTGTCAGATATCCAGAAAATTAAACTCCAACCCAGTTACAGGGGAAACACAACCCGACCTGAGCTGTGTTCATTCTGACAATGTGATTCACAGCAAAATACAAACCCTGCAGTCACTTGTGAACGCGCTGGTGTCTCAGCAGGTCGGATGATGTAGTGAATCCCTTCCCGCATTCAGAGCAGGTGAACAGCCTCTCCCAGTGTGAACTCGCTGGTGTCTCAGCAGGTCGGATGATGTAGTGAATCGTTTCCCGCATTCAGAGCAGGTGAACGGCCTCTCCCCAATGTGAACTCGCTGGTGTCTCAGCAGGCTGGATGACTGAGTGAATGCCTTCCCACACACGGAGCAGGTGAACGGCCTCTCCCTGGTGTGAACTCGCTGGTGTTTCAGCAGGGTGGATGAATCACTGAATCCCTTCCCACAAACGGAGCAGGTGAACGGCCTCTCCCCAGTGTGACTGCGTCGATGAGTTTCCAGCTCAGACGGGTAACTGAATCCCTTCCCACAGTCCCCACATTCCCATGGTTTCTCCATTGTGTGGATGTCCTTGTGTCTTTCCACGTTACGATCAGTTGAAGCCTCGTCCACACACACGTGTACGGTTTCTCCCCACTGTGAAAGGTGCGATGTTTATTCAGGCTGTGTAACTGGTTAAAGCTCTTTCCACAGTCAGTGCACTGGAACACTCTCACTCGGGTGTGTGTGTCTCGGTGCTTTTCCAGTCACACTGATGTTTGAAATCTATTGCCACAGACAGAACAGACAAACATTTCTCCTTCCACATTCAAAGGCCGATGACATTCAGGTCCTGATGCATCGAGTGACTCTGTCAGATCTTGACGTGATGTTTGGTTCCAATTCCCCGTCAGCAAATCCTCCCCTTCTAACACCCTGTAAAAGGAGTTTACAAAACTCACTACTGTAAGGGCAGGATAGAAATTCAGAACAGACAATTCGAGTTTCTACGCTACATTTTTTCCTCTCGTTCCCACAAAGCTGTAAATCCCTGTCCCACACACTCTCCCTCCTCCCGGAGCTGAAACCGAAACCCATCGCACCATCTCCATAATTTCTTTCTTCTCGCTGTTTTTTCCCTCCCCTGAAGGTGCTGCCTCTGGCTGGGTTCAGTTCTACACTCACTGCTTTCCCTCCCTCCCCTCCCCTGAAGGTGCTGACTCTGTCTGGGCTCAGTTCTACACTCACTGGTTCCCCTCCTCTGAAGGTGCTGACTCTGGCTGGGTTCAGTTCTACACTCACTGGTTCCCCTCTCTCCCCTGAAGGTGCTGACTCTGGCTGGCTTCACGTCGACACTGTATTCTATGGGTATTCTGAACACCGAGTGTGTGCCTGAAACATGTTCTGGTCAGGTACAGAGTAAAGCTCCCTCTACACTGTCCCATCAAACACACCCAGACCAGGTACAGCACAGGTTAGATACAGAGTAAAGTTCCCTCTACACTGTCCCATCAAACAAGTAGAAAGTGAATTTGGAGTCAGAGGAAACAAACAAGACAAAAGGGTAAAAAAAATTGAAAAGCTCTTTGTCTAAATGCATGTAGCATTCGTAACAAAATAGATGAGTTGACGGCACAAATAGATATGATCTGATAGCCATTACAGAGACATGGTTGCAAGATGACCAGGACTGGGAACAAAATATTCAGGGGTATTTGACAATTCGGAAGGACAGACAGAAAGGAAAAGGAGGTGGGGTAGCACTGTTAATAAAGGATGGGATCAGTGCGTTAGAGAGAAACGATATTGGCTCAGAGGATCAAGAGGTTGAATCAGTTTGGGTGGTGATCAGGAATAACAAAGGGTGCACATAGTCTATAGGCCCCCGAACAGTAGCTACATGATTGGATGGTGTATAAATCAAGAAATAATGCAGACTTGTAAAAAAGGAACGGCAATAATCATGGGTGATTTTAACCTTCATATGTTTTGGTCTCTGTATTTAAGGAAGGATATATTTGCATTGGAGGCTGTTCAGAGAAGGTTCACGAGGTTGATTCCAGAGATTAGGGGGTTGACTTATGAGGATAGGTTGAGTAGGTTGGGCCTCAACTCATTGGAGTTCAGAAGAATGAGAGGTGATCTTATTAAAACTTATAAGATAATGAGGGGGCTCGACAAGGTGGATGCAGAGAGGATATTTCCATTCATAGGGGAAACTAAAACTAGAGGACATAGACCTAGAATAAGGGTCCGCCCTTTTAAAACTGAGATGAGGAGAAATTTCTTCTCTCAGAGGATTATAAATCCATGGAATTCTCTGCCCCAGAGAGCTGTGGCGGCTAGGTCATTGAATATATTAAAGGCGGAGAGAGACAGATTTTTGAGCGATAAGGGAATAAAGGGTTATGTGGAGCGGGCAGGGAAGTGGAGCTGAGTGCATGATCAGATCAGCCATGATATTGAATGGCGGAGCAGGCTCAAGGGACCAAATGGCCTACTCCTGCTCCTATTTCTTATGTTCTTAAACATTTCCAGGGCTGGTACAGCACGGGTTAGATACAGAGTAAAGCTCCCTCTACACTGTCCCATCAAACACTAAACCCAGCCCATAATGAGCAGGGCTCAGGGAGGTTGGTTGCTAGGCACTGCAGTGATGTCATAAAGCAGGGCCATTCAGCCCAGCTGGTCCTCTCCTTGTCCCTTTAAAGGTGGAGAGCTGGGACATCCTGTCTCAACACACATCCCCCCTGTTCATACTGAGAATCCCTGGGGAAGGCCCAAGGCCCAGAGTGTGGAACATAACCAAGGGGGAAAGAGAAGAGAAGGGGAGGTAAATCAAGGAGTCGGGACTGAGGACCACCAAGCTTCAGTTTTAGAGCCTGTAGACTTCAGAGGGGGAAGATTGAGTTCAGTAGTTTCAGGATCCAGGGAGAGAGCAAGGCACAAGGCACATTGCACAAATTCTTCTTATTTTATCCTTCTCTCCTCTCCTCCCCTGAAGGTGCTGACTCTGGCTGGGTTCAGTTCGACACTCACTGGTTCCCCTCCCTCTCCTCCCCTGAAGGTGCTGACTCTGGCTGGGTTCAGTTCTACAATTACCAGTTTCTCTCCAATATGTGACCCATGTGCCCAATCTCTATGTGTGAACCTTGACAGTGAGTGTCGACAGGCTATTCCACTGTCCTCACTTGAGGCCTCACACGTGCATTTTCCAGCAGGGTCACAGGACCCTGCTCCCAATGGCTCAGTGGGTAAAGGTATGCCCAGTGTGACAGTCATAGGAACAGGAGGGACCCAGGTTTAATCCTGTCTGCATTTCCTCCCCTTCTAATCCCCTGTAAAAGCTGTTTACAAAAGTCATCACTGTAAGTAGGAACATAGGAACAGGAATAGGCCATTCAGCCCCTTGAGCCTGTCCCACCATTCAATGAGATTGTGGCTGATCAGTATTTTAACTCTGTCTACCTGCCTTGGTTCCATCGCCATTAATACACTTGCCTAAGGACAATCTATCAATCTCAGTTTTGGAATTTTCAATTGGTCCCCAGCCTCCGTTTTATGGTGAACAGAGTTCCAGATTTCCATTCGACTTTAAGAGCATAAGAAATAGGAGCAGGAGTGGGTTAAACAGCCCCTCGAGCCTGCTGTGCCATTCAATAAGATCAAGGCTGATCTTCTACCTCAGCTCCACTTTCCCGCACTATTCCCATATCCCTTGATTTCTTTAGTGACCAAACATCAATTATCTCAGCCCTGAATACACTCAACGACTGAGCATCCACAGCTCTTTGGGGCAGAGAATTCCAAAGATTCACAACCCTTTGAGTGAAGACATTTCTCCTCATCTCAGTCCTAAATGGCCGTCCGTTATCCTGAGACTGTGACCCCTAGTTCCAGACTCTCCAACCAAGAGAAACAGCCAATCAGCATTTGTGTGAGGAAGTGCTTCCTGACATCACCCTGAACGGCCTGGCTCTGATTTTAAGGTTGTGACCCCTTGTTGTGGACTCCTCCACCAGAGGAAATCGTTTCTCTCCATCCACCCTATCAACTCCTTTAATCTTAAACACCTCAATTAGATCACCCTTTAATCTTCTATATTTCTCATCATTTACAAACATCATCATTGTAAGTACAGGATCATAGAACCACAGAAGTTTACAGCATTGAAGGAGGCCATTCAGCCCATCGTGTCTGTGCCGGCCGACAAAGAACTATCAAGCCAAACCCCACGTTTCAGCTCTTGGTCTGTGGCCTTGTAGGTCACGGCACTTCAAGTGCATATCCAAATTCGTTTTCAATGCTCCTCCACCACCCTCTTAACCTCCTACCACTTTAAATCTACGCCCCCTGGTTGTTGACCCTCTGCTAAGGGGAATAGGTCATAGAAACATAGAAACATAGAAACATAGAAAATAGGTGCAGGAGTAGGCCATTCGGCCCTTCTAGCCTGCACCGCCATTCAATGAGTTCATGGCTGAACATTCAACTTCAGTACCCCATTCCTGCTTTCTCGCCATACCCCTTGATCCCCCTAGCAGTAAGGACCTCATCTAACTCCTTTTTGAATATATTTAGTGAATTGGCCTCAACAACTTTCTGTGGTAGAGAATTCCACAGGTTCACCACTCTCTGGGTGAAGAAGTTCCTCCGCATCTCGGTCCTAAATGGCTTACCCCTTATCCTTAGACTGTGACCCCTGGTTCTGGACTTCCCCAACATTGGGAACATTCTTCCTGCATCTAATCTGTCTAACCCCGTCAGAATTTTATATGTTTCTATGAGGTCCCCTCTCATTCTTCTGAACTCCAGTGAATACAAGCCCAGTTGATCCAGTCTTTCTTGATAGGTCAGTCCCGCCATCCCGGGAATCAGTCTGGTGAACCTTCGCTGCACTCCCTCAATAGCAAGAATGTCCTTCCTCAGGTTAGGAGACCAAAACTGTACACAATACTCCAGGTGTGGCCTCACCAATGCCCTGTACAACTGTAGCAACACCTCCCTGCCCCTGTACTCAAATCCCCTTGCTATGAAGGCCAACATGCCATTTGCTTTCTTAACCGCCTGCTGCACCTGCATGCCAACCTTCAATGACTGATGTACCATGACACCCAGGTCTCTTTGCACCTCCCCTTTTCCTAATCTGTCACCATTCAGATAATAGTCTGTCTCTCTGTTTTTACCACCAAAGTGGATAACCTCACATTTATCCACATTATACTTCATCTGCCATGCATTTGCCCACTCACCTAACCTATCCAAGTCACTCTGCAGCCTCACAGCATCCTCCTCGCAGCTCACACTGCCACCCAACTTAGTGTCATCCGCAAATTTGGAGATACTACATTTAATCCCCTCATCTAAATCATTAATGTACAGTGTAAACAGCTGGGGCCCCAGCACAGAACCTTGCGGTACCCCACTAGTCACTGCCTGCCATTCTGAAAAGTACCCATTCCTATCCACTCCAACTAGGCCCCTCATAATTTTATACACCTCAATTAGGTCTCCCCTCAGCCTCCTCTGTTCCAAAGAAAACAACCCCAGCCTATCCAATCTTTCCTCATCGCTAAAATTCTCCAGTCCAGGCAACATCCTCATAAATCTCCTCTGTACCCTCTCCAGTGCAATCACATCTTTCCTGTAATGTGGTGACCAGAATTGCATGCAGTACTCCAGCTGTGGCCTAACTAGTGTTTTATACAGTTCAAGCATAACCTTCCTGCTCTTGTATTCGATATGCCTTCTTAACCACCTTATCTACCTGTCCTGCTACCCTGAGGGATTTGTGGACATGCCCTCCAAAGTCCCTTTGTTCCTTTACACTTCTCAGTGTCCTACCATTTAATGTGTATTCCCTTGCCTGTTCACCCTCCCCAAATGCATTACCTCACACTTCTCCAGATTAAATTCCATTTGCCACTGTTCAGCCCACCTGATCAGTTAATTCATACCTTCCTGCAGCCGACAGCTTTCTTCTTCATTATCAACCACACAGCCCATTTTAGTATCATCTGCAATTCTTAATCATACCCCCTACGTTCAAGTCTAAATCATTGATATATACCACAAAAAGCAAGGGACCTAGTACTGAGCCCTGCGGAACTCCACTGAATATGGCCTTCCAGTCACAAAAACACCCATCGACCATTACCCTTTGCTTCCTGACTCTGAGCCAATTTTGGATCCAACTTGCCACTTTGCCCTGGATCCCATGGGCTTTTACTTTCATGACCAGTCTGCAATGTTGGAGCTTATCAAATGCCTTATGGAGCTTATCAAATCCATATGCACTACAGCAAACGCACTACCCTCATCAACCCTCTTTGTTACCTCCTCAAAAAATTCAATGAAGTTAGTCAGACCCGACCTTCCCTGAACAAATCCATGCTGGCTGTTCTTTATTAATCCGTGTTTTTCTAAATGAAGATATATCCTGTCCCTTAATGCTAGGGTATATAGAGACCCAGCTAAGAGAGCCCTATACAGCCAGCGCCTCACAGCCAATCTGGCGTGCCTTGATGACCCCGAGAGGCTGAATACCCACAGCGCTTGGTCTGCCCTCCAGGTCTCTATAACCAGTGGCTGTGAAGAGACACTTGGTCACTCAACCAGGAAACATCAGGACTGGTTTGATGAAAATGATCAAGAGATCGAAGAAGTAATAGATCGCAAGCACAAAGCATTTCTGAGCCTCAAACAACAATCCAACTCGGGAGCTGCAAAACAACATTACAGATGGCGCAAGTCTCAGGTCCAACAAAAAACCCGGGACCTAACGAACAGGTGGTGGATGGAGAAAGCACAGGAGATACAACAACTGGCCGATAGTCACGGTATGCGAGGATTCTTCACGGCAGTCAAGGCCACCTACGGTCCAAACTCCCAAGGCCCTACCCCACTCCTGGCCAAGAACGGGGAAACACTCATCAAGGACACCGAGGCTGTCAGGGCCCGATGGAAGGAGCACTTTGAAGATCTCCTCAATCAAGACTCTGCCTTTGACTCGAGTGTTCTCGCCTCCATCCCGCAGCATCTCAGTGAAACTCCAACGTCGCACGAGGTAGGCAAAGCCATAAAACAGCTCAAGAACAACAAGGCTACGGGTGCGGATGGAATCCCTGCTGAGGCGCTAAAGTATGACGGAGAGGCACTGTTGGCGCGGATACATGACCTCATTTCTCTCATCTGGAGGGAGAGCATGCTGGGAGATCAGAGATGCAGTGATTGTCACCATTTTTTTAAAAAAAGGGGACGAATCCGACTGCGGCAACTACAGGGGAATCTCCCTGCTATCAGCCACTGGGAAAGTTGTTGCTAGAGTTCTCCTCAATCGTCTTCTCCCTGTGGCCGAGGAGCACCTCCCGGAATGACAATGTGGATTTCGTCCCCTACGGGGCACAACGGACATGATCTTTGCAGCGTGACAGCTGCAGGAAAAATGCAGGGAGCAGCTCCAGCCCTTATACATGGCCTTTCTCGATCTTACAAAGGCCTTTGACACTGTCAACCATGAGGGTCTATGGAGCGCCCTCCTCCGTTTCGGATGCCCCCAAATGTTTGTCAACATCCTTCGCCTGCTTCACGATGACATGCAGGCCGTGATCCTTATCAACGGATCCATTACAGACCCAATTCACGTCCGGACCAGGGTCAAACAGGGCTGCGTTATCGCTCCAACACTTTTCTCAATCTTCCTCGTTGCCATGCTCCACCTCACAATCAACAAGCTCCCCGCTAGAATGGAACTAAACTACAGAACCAGTGGGAAGTTGTTTAACCTACGCCACCTCCAGGCCAGGTCCAAGATTACCCCAACCTCTGTCGTGGAGCTGCTGTATGTGGACGATGCCTGCGTCTGTGCACATTCAGAGGCCGAACTCCAGGATATAGTCAATGTATTCACTGAGGCATATGAAAGCATGGGCCTTACACTTAACATCCGTAAGACAAAGGTCCTCCACCAGCCTGTCCCCGCCACACAGCACTGCCCTCCAATCATCAAGATTCATGGCATGGCCCTCGACAACGTGGACCATTTCCTATATCTCGGGAGCCTTTCATCAACAAAGGCAGACATTGATGCGGAGATTCAACATCACCTCCAGTGCGCCAGTGCAGCCTTCGGCCATCTGAGGAAAAGAGTGTTTGAAGACCAGACCCTCAAATCTACCACCAAGCTCATGGTCTACAGGGCTGTAGTAAAAGCCGCCCTCCTGTATGGGTCTAAGGCATGGACGATGTATAGAAGGCACCTCAAGTCGCTGGAGCTATATCACCAATGATGTCTCCGCTAGATCCTGCAAATCCACTGAGGGCAGGCGCACCAACATCAGTGTCCTCATCCAGGCTAACATCCCCAATATTGAAGCACTGACCACACTCGATCAACTTCGCTGGGCAGGCCACATAGTTCGCATGCCAGATATGAGACTCCCGAAGCAAATGCTTTATGCGGTGCTCCTTCATGGTAAACGAGCCAAAGGTGGGCAGCGGAAACGTTGTAAGGACACCCTCAAAGCCTCCCTGGTAAAGTGCGACATCACCACTGACACCTGGGAGACCCTGGCCGAAGACCGCCCGAGGTGGAGAAAGTGTATCCGGGAGGGCGTTTAGCTCAAAGAGTGAAGAGGTTAGGCGCAGGCAGTGGAAGGAGCGCGCGGCAAACCAGCCCCACTCACCCCTTCCCGCGACGAATGTCTGTCCCACCTGTAACAGGGTCTGTGGCTCTCGTATCGGACTGTTCAGCCATCAAATAACTCACTTTGGGAATGGAAGCAAGTCTTCCTCGATTCCGAGGGACTGCCTATGAGGATGATTCCTGGTCTATCTTTGTCCTTTTCCATAACTACCCGAAATCCAATTGAATTATGATCACTACCACCAAAATGCTCTCCCACTGATACCCCTTCCACCTACCCAGCTTCATTCCCTAAAACAAAGTCCAGAACCACCCTCTCTCTTGTTGGACTTGTTACATACTGGCTAAAAAGTTCTCCTGAATGCATTTTAGAAATTCCGCACCCTCTATACCATTCACACTAATTCTATCCCAGTTAATATTCGGGCAGTTGAAATCCCCGCCTATTACTGCCCTATTGTTTTGCACCTGTCAGAAATGTGCCTACATATTTGCTCTTCTGGCTCCCTCTGACTGTTTGGGGGTCTATAATACATCCCCAGCAGTGTGACTGCCCCTTTTTTGTTCTTCAGTTCTCCCATGTGGCCTCAGTTGATGATCCTTCTGACATATCATCCCTCCTCACAGCTGTAATTGTTTCTTTAATCAATACTGCGACCACCCCCCTCCATTTTTATCCCCGTCTCTATCCCATCTGAAAACCCTGTAACCAGGAATGTTGAGCTGACATACTTGCCCTTTCAGCCATGTCTCAGTAATAGTTATATTATACTCCCTTGTATTTGTGCTCTCAGCTCATCTGCCTTATTCCCATGACTCCTTGCATTGAAGTATATACCATTAAGCACTGCCAAACTGCCTTGTCATCTATTTTATAGACCTTGTTTCCTCCGTATTCCAAATTCACTTTATACTTTCTTGATTTCCAATTTCAGCTTTGCTTCTCTCCATTCTGAATCCATTCTCAGGTTCCCATCCTCCTGCCAAGTAATTTAAACCCTCCTCAACCAAACCCCACCATGAGGATACTGGTTCCGGCTATGTTGCCAAACACCTTAAATCCGTGTCCTCTGGTTACCGGCCCTTCTGACACTGAAAATTGGTTCTCCTTATTAAGAGGGTTGGTGGGCTGGAGGAAGTTACAGAGATGGGGAGAGGCGAGGCCTTGCAGGGATTTGAACAAGAGGAGGAGTATTTTAAAGGCTGAAGCCACCAGCCATCTCCCCCAGTGCAGAATGTGACTCACTATTAACAGGAAGGATTTTTGTTTAAGTACTAAAGATGCATAATGAGAGATCAATCTCTGTCCCTTTAACTAACAGTGACATGAAGGAAATGAATGAAGTGGAAACACCTGGTCCACTTGCAGACAGAATTGGTGGTGAAAACTGGGAGTGGAGGAGAAACAGTCTAGAAATGTGTGTTGATTTGGATTTCAGCACAGCAGGAGGGACAATGTGTGGGCCAGAGATTTACAGGTTTGGAAGAGCAAGAGTGGAAAGAATGTTCCATGGAAACTAGATGTGTCTATTCTGAATTTCTGTCTTGTACTGACAGTGATGAGTTTTGTTATCTCCTTTTACAGCGTATTAGAAGGGGAGATTTTCAGACAGGAAACACAAACCAAACATCACGTCAAGATCTGACGGAGTCAATCGATTCATCAGGACCTGAATATCATCGGCCTCTGAAAGTGGAAGGAGAAATGTTTGCCTGTTCTGTCGGTGGGAAAAGATATCAAACATCAGTGTGACTGGAAAGGCACCGAGACACACACACCCTAAGTGAGAGTGTTCCAGTGCACTGCCTGTGGAAAGTGCTTTATCCAGTTACACAGCCTGAAAAATCATCGCACCATTCACAACTGATTGGCCAACCATGGAGAGTCACAAGGATACCCGCACCATGGAGAAACCATGGAAATGTGGGGACTGTGGGAAGGTATTTAGAAAACCGTGAGAGCTGGAAATTCATCGACGCAGTCACACTGGGGAGAGGCCGTTCATCTGCCCCGTGTGGGGGAAGGGATTCACTGGGTCTTCCCAACTTGTAACTCACCAGAGAGTTCACACTGGGGAGAGACTGTTCACCTGCTTGGAGTGTGGGAAGGGATTCACTCGGTAATCCGACCTGCTGACACACCAGCGAGTTCACAAGTGACCGCAGGGGTTGGAATCTGTTGTTATTGCTGCTGTTAATCACATCCCGACTGAACCACGTTCATTCTGACAGTTGGGGTTTGTTTCTGTTGATGTTAATAACCCTACAACTGGGCTGGACTATAATATTCTGGATATATTGCTGATTTTGTTCTTGGGGCTGCAGTGTCCATTTAAGAAACGCTGTGTGTTATCTTTCCCCTTAATTCAGCGACTCTCAACAGAAATTTAGTTTGCAATAAAATTATGAACTTTTACTTTAATCCTAAGTTGAGCTTTGGTACAAAATCTACAATAGTATGAAAGTTTCCACTGAAGAACATCTCCAATTAGAAAGAGCTGGCTGACAATTCTTACTGACTTGCACATTGCACACAGTGGCCCCTCCATTATCCACAAGAAGGGGAATGGGAATTGGTGGGGAATCAGTGTCCCCAAATGTTGCCCCTCCCGTCTGGTGTAGCAATCCCCTCGGCACAGGAATAGAGACAAGTCCAGACCAAAAGTGTACACAGTACTCCAGCTGTGGTCTTACCAACGCCCTGTACAGGTGTAGCAGGGCTTCCCTACTTTTATACTCCAACCCCCTTGCAATAAAGGCCAGCATTCCATTTGCCTTCCTGATTGTTTGCTATACTTGCATGCTAACTTTTTGCATTTCATGTCTAAGAATGCCCAGATCTCTTTGTATTACAGCATTTTGTAATCGTCCTCATTTAAATAATAATTTTTTTAATTTTTCCTACCAAAGGGGATAACCTGACATTTTACCATATTATAGTCCATCTGCCAGATTTTTGCCCACTCACTGAGCCTATCCAAATCCCTTTGTAGATTATTCACGTCCTCCTCACAACTTGCTTTCCACCCATCTTTGTATCAGCAGCAAATTTGGCTGCATTACACTAAGTCCCTTCATCCAAGTCATTAATATAAATTATAAATAGTTGAAGCCCCAGCACTGATCCCTACAGCACACCACCAGTTACAGTTTGCCAACCTGAAAATGACCCATTTATCCTAACTCTCTGTTTTCTGTTAGTTAACCAATCCTCTATCCATGCTAATATATTACCCCCAACCCCGTGAGCTCTTCGCTTGTGCAGTAACCTTTTGTGTGGCACCTTATCGAATGCTTTCTGGAAATCCAAATGTATGACATCAACGGGTTCTCCTTTATCCACTCTGCTCATTACATCCTCAAACAACTCCAGCAACTTTGTCAAACATGATTTCCCTTTCATAAAACCATGCTGACTCTGCTTGACTGCAATATGATTTTCTAAATGTCCTGCTACTTCTTCCTTAATGATGGGCTCCAGTATTTTCCCAATGACATGGTAGGCTAACTGGTCTATAGTTTCCTGCTTTCTGTCTCCGTCTCTTGAATAGGAATGTAACATTTGCGGTTTTCCAGTCCGCTGGGACCTCTCCAGAATTCAGGTAATTTTGGTAGATTACAAACAATGTATCCACTATCTTTGCAGCCGCTTCTTTTAAGATCCGAGGATGCGTGCCATCAGGTCCAGGGGACTTGTCCATTTGTTTGCTTAGTACTTTATCTCTAGTGATAGTGACTGTTTTAAGTCCCCCCTCCCCCCACCCCTCACCACCATAATAGCTCCTTGATTATCAACTGTTGGGATGTTTTTAGTGTCCTCTAACGTGAAGACCAATACAAAATATTTGTTCAAAATCTCTGCCATTTCCATGTTTCCCAATATTAATTCTCCAGTCTCATCCTCTAAAGGACCAATGTTTACTTTAGCTACTCGGTTCCTTTTTATATATCTGTAGAAGCTCTTACTGATATTTCTTGCTAGTTTGCTCTCAGCTGCTATCTTCTCTGTCATCATTTTTTTAGTCGTCCTTTGCTGGTTTTTAACAATTTCCCAATCCTCTGGCCTTCCACTGTCCTTCACAACATTGTTTGCCTTTTTTTCAATTTGATACCATCCTTTACTTTCTTAGTTAGCCAGGGATGGTTCAGCCTTCTCTAAGCATCTTTGTTTCTCACGAATAAATCTTTGCTGAGAGTTATGAAATATCTCCTTAAATGTTTGCCACTGCATTTCTACAGTCTTACCCTTTAACATACTTTCCCAGTCCACGTGGTGTCAGTGACGCTGGTGTGCCGACAGGGTGATGAGTGAGTGAATCCCTTCCCACACTCTGAGCAGAACGACCTCTCCCCGGTGTGACTGTAGCGATGAGTTTCCAACAGGGATGGGTAATTGAATCTCTTCCCACAGTCCCCACATTTCCACGGTTTCTCCATGGTGCGGGGTTGTCCGTGTGTCTCTCCAGGTTGGACGATCAGTTGAAGCCTGGTCCCCACAGAACATGTGTACGGTTTCTCCCCAGGGTGAATGGTGCGATGTTTTTTCAGGCTGTGTAACTGGTTAAAGCTCTTTCCACAGTCAGTGCACTGGAACAATCTCATTCGGGTGTGTGTGTCTCGGTGCTTTTCCAGTCACACTGATATTTGAAATCTTTTCCCACAGGCAGAACAGGCAAACATTTCTTCTTCCACTTTCAAAGACCGATGATATTCAGGTCCTGATGAATTGAGTGACTCCGTCAGATTTGGTTTGGTTTGAGTTTCCTGTCTGTAAATCCTCCCCTTCTAATACCCTGTAAAAGAGTTCACAAAAGTCATCACTAAGTCCTGGGCCGAAAATCAAAACAGACAATTCCAGCTTCCATGGAATATTCTTTCCTCTCTTGTTCCCACAAACATGTGATCCAATCAAATTAAAAGGCGGCAAAATAAGCAACAAAAGCAAAGGGCACCTTCCCAAATAAAGAATGTTGTTCCCAGTGTGTATGAGATACTCCGTACCCTGAGGTGCCACCGGTCACGGAAGGCATCAAGGAACCAGTGCACACCGCATGTTCCCTCTCCAGGGCCATCCGGGCACCGACAAGACAAAAGACCACAAGAATTAAGCACAAGAATAAGCCATACGGTCCCTCGGGCCTGTTCCACCATTCACTATGATCATGGCTGATCTTCAACCTCAGCTCCACTTTCCTGCCTGATCTCCATATCCCTTGATTCCCCCAGAGTCCAACAATCTATATATCTCAGTCTTGAATATACTCAACACCCACAGCCCTTTGGGGTGGAGAATTCCAAAGATTTACAACCGTCTGAGCGAAGAAATTCCTCCTCATCTCAGTCTTATATGGCCGACTCCCTTATTCTGAGACTGTGGGCCCTATTTGGAGACTCTCCAGTCAGGGGAAACAACCTCTTAGCATCTACCCTGTCAGTCCCCCTCAGAATTTTACATGTTTCAATGAGATCCCCTCTTATTCTTCTAAACTCCGGAGAGTATAGGCCCATACTGCTCAATCCCTCCTCATAGGACAATCCCCCCATCCCGGGAATCAATCTGGTGAACCTTCATTGCACTCTCTCTAAGGCAAGTATATCCTTCCTCAGATAACGAGACCAAAACTGTGCACAGTACTGCAGGTGTGGTCTCACTAAGGCCATGTACAATTGTAGCAAGACTTCCTTACTCTTGTACTCCAACCCCCTGGCAATAAAGGCCAACATGCCTTCCTGATTGCTTGCCGTACCTGCATGCCAGTTCGCTGTGTTTCCTGTACGAGGACACCTGAATCTCTCTGAACACTAACATTTATTAGTTTTTCACCATTTAAAAAATATCCTGTTTTTCTATTCTTCGTACCAAAGTGAATAACCTCACATTTCCCCACATTATACTCCTCCATCTGCCACCTTATTGCCCACTCACTGAACCTGTCCATATCCCTTTGCAGGCTCTTTGCGTCCTCCTCACAGCGTACTTTCCCACCTGGCTTTGTATCGTCAGCAAACTTGGATACATTGTACTTGATCCCTTCATCCAAGTCTTTAATATAGATTGTAAATAGCTGAGGCCAAAGCAAAGCGAAGATCAAAGCTGACCGATCCTTGCAGTACCCCACTAGTTACAGCCTGCCAACCGGAACATGGCCCGTGTATCCCGACTCTCTGTCCATTAACCAATCCTCTATCCGTGCTAATATATTACCCCCAGCTCCGTGAGCTCTCAATTAGCATTTTATGTGGCACATCAAATGTGTTTTGGAAATCCTGCAACATTACAGCCACTGGTTCCCCTTCATCCACCCTGCTGGTGACATCCTCAAAAAGCTTAATAAATGTATTAAAGACGATTTCCCTCCCACAAGACCATGTTGAGAGCAGACTGAGAGCCTGATTTTCTCAGTGCCCTGTTACACTTGTGCAGTAATGGATTGCAGCATTTCCCCCCAGGACTGATGTCAGACTAACTGGCCCCGAGTTGCCCGTTTTCTCTCTCCCTCCTTCCCTGACCGTGGAGGAGAGGCAGGCAGCCAGAGTGAGCCAGCCCCTGGGCCTGTCACCGCGGGAGCGGGGGGGACAAAGCCGGGCTCAGCCTGTGGGCTGTGATTGGGGCCTGAGGTCTACAGCGGGTGTGGGTGAAGCTCTCCGGCCCACCCGCGGGTCCACACCCTCCGCCGCCCCCACAATCTCCTCCCGCCTCCCCGAAGGGTCTGACCCACTCGAGCTCGGGGCAAACGCCGGAGCCGCAGGTTGTTGTTGGGGGCCTGAGGCCTACCCCGGGTGTTTAGAAAGCCTCCCCGCCGGTTCCGGGGTCTCCCCTGCGCCGCCGCCGCTTCCTCCTCCTCCCCGCTCCGGAACTTTCTCTCCGCCTCCGGCTGTTGGGCGGCGCGCGCACTCGAGCGGCACGTGACCCGGGCCCACGGTCTGATTGACAGGAGCTCCCGACCAATGGGGAGAGAGATCGCGGGAACAGTGGGCGGGCGGCCGAGGGTGACGCGCGCTGGAACGTGTTGACGTCATGATGAGTACAGACGTCATGATACAATGCAACTTGGTTCTCCTGAGTGAGGGAGGCTGGGGGTCAAGGTTGATTTGATTCTGTGCTGACCCTTGACCTCCCTTGCTCCCCAGTGCAGACCAGGAGAGGTTGCACATTCCAGCTGCTCACTGTGGGATTATCAGCGGATCCCAGCCTGGGCTGCAGTTGGGGAGACTGCAGTTAACCTCAGTGCCCGGGACTCCTGCTACTTATCACTGTCCACTCACCCCAGCAGCAAAGGCCAAGTCTGCAAAGGGGGCGTTGTTTTGGACTGTGATGCCCCCAAGGTTGAATAGGCTGCCAACAATCACTGCATACCCTCACACATTGGCCCTTTGGATGGACACCAGAAGGCAACCAGTGACCGTGGATCTCCTCACTGTAGAGGAATAGGAGGATATGTTGATCGGGTGGGAGGAGGGTCGTGTGGAGTTTAAACCCCGACATGGACCAGTTGGGCTGAATGGCCTGTTTCTGTGCTGTGTTCTATATAATACCATGAAAGGTTAAATCAAGGGAATCAGCAAAAACAAAAACAAAAACTTGTATTGATATAATGCCTTTAATGTGTAAAATGTCCCAAGGATTTTCACAGAGTATTATAAGACAAAAACTTGACACCAAGCCACATAAACAGATATCAGGACAGGTGACCAAAAGCTTGGTCAAAGACATAGGTTTTCAGGAGCAGATTAAAGGAGGAATGAGAGGCGGAGAGGTTTTAGAGATTGGGGTCAAGGCAACAGAAGGTTGAGCGATTACCATCAGGGATGCTCAAAAAGGCAGAATTAGAGGAGAGCAGATATCTCAGCGGTTGTGGGGCTGGGGGAGATTACAGAGATAGGGAGGGGCGAGGCCATGGAGGGATCTGAAAACAAGCATGAACATTTTGAAATCGAGGCGTTGCTTAACCAGGAAGAATGTAGGTCAACGATGATTCCCCAGCATTCTAGGCACACTCGCCTTCCCTCGTTCACCTGGACCTTGCTGGCTGCGATATTTCATCCTGCGACCTCGCTTCCACTTGCTTCTGCAAAAAAAAACAAAAGGAAAAATAGCACCGCTCTGTGAGAGTTCTTCCCTCCACAGCTCAAACTTAGATTATATGGATTACATTTCCCTTCCCAAATTCTTGAGCAGCAACTCCTATCTATTTAGATAGTCAATTTTATTTTCACACAAACCTATGTCCAGCCTTTGTGATTGAACAATACAAAAGGTATCTGCAATGTGTTTGCTGCAAGTTCTTAATCTTCCCTCTCGAGCAATCTGTCGTGGAAGATAACACATGATTCCAAATCATTCATTCCAGGCATTTTTTTCAAAAAGTCTTACATTCAATTTTGTCACCATGCTGTGGTATTCAAGATCCATTACTGCAGATAAGAAGTTGAACATAACTGGAGTTCTTCTTTTTGTTCCAGCAAAGATCAAAGTCGTTTACACCTTGAAGTTATTTCCATATTAAAAGACCCTCTCGGTAACTTTGCACCATCATCATCATCATAGACAGTCCCTCGAAATGAGGATGACTTGCTTCCATGCCGAAAAGGGATGAGTTCACGGGTGTTTCAATGAAGGACCTCATATTCCGGATCCCAAACTACATCCTGAAGGGTAGAAGATGCCTGTGCATGGATTTTTTAACGTGTGGTTGCACATCAGCCACCCCTACTCCCCAACTCCTAACCCCAACCCCTCCTCCACCCCCTCACCCCAACCCCTCCTTCACCCCCTCACCTCAACCCCTCCTTCACCCCCTTACCCCAACCCCCCTCACCCCAACCCCACTCACCCCAACCCCTCCTTCACCCCCTCACCCCAACCCCTCCTTCACTTCCTCACCCCAACCCCCCTCACCCCAACCCCTCCTTCACCCCCCTCACCCAAACCCCCCTCACCCCAACCCCTCCTTTACTCCCTCACCCCAACCCCTCCTTCACTCCTTCACCCCAACCCCCCTCACTCCTACTCTGCAACCCCCCTCACACCTACTCTCCAACCCCCCACTCACCCCAACCCCTCCTTCATCCCTACTCTCCAACCCCCTCACCCCAACCCCTCCTTCACCCCAACTCCTATTTCACACATACAATTTCATTTTGACCATCACTTACACCAATGATCCACACTGGAGGTAAATATCAGGAGCTTCTGTGTGATGGTGAGGTGATCACTGGACAATAAAGCTCAGAGACTGGTGGGGGGCTGCTCATTATCCTCGGTGTGATTTAATCCCCTTTCCCACTGAATACTGCGGACAGACATGGTCACCTTGGTAACAGAATGGTCAGTGTGACATCACTTTCTAAACAAGACCACACAAGACAATGGGTTATCAATAAATGGTAAAGGTATTAAACACTCTGCAATTACATTGTAAACAAAATGGAAATAAAATGCTGGAAAATAATTGGTGAAGATAATTTATCTCTGGAATTGACTAGCAAATATTAAAAATGATGTGCTTTGTATACACAAACACTATATATAAGAAAAAAAAATATATGCTATACATATATATATATGCTGTGATATATATATATAGACTTTGTGTGCTCGTTTCAGTTCTGCGTAACCTGATGCGATCCACATTCTATGTTCTTTAGCCCATCCAGTGCTTGCTGGGTCAGGATATAAAGAGACTGCGCGCTGTACCTCCTCCCACTGCCTGGGGGAATGGGGCAGATATTTAAAGGGGCAGGGACTCCCCTTTCTCTGCCTCATTATAGTTAAAGAGACAGTCCAGTTTATCTTGGGGTGTCGGAGGACTTCACTAACAGAGCTCCCATCAACAGTCGCTCCTTTCTGTACGATGCAGTGATTGTCAAGCTGTCTATTTCAGTGACTTGAGCCTTTCTAAAATGTCTCACTGTTTTTGATGATCCACTTGTATAATTTGGAAAGATTTTAGAATTGTGCAGTGTGATGAAGGTGTTGGTTAAAGGTGGAGTCAAATTTGTTTCAAAATATTCTGTTCTAACCCTCCCCCAACCCCCCAAATTTTAGAACACTGCAATACTGACTGGGAAGTTCTCAAGTTCGATCCATGATCAAGGTTGGGTTCAGTTCTGCACCCGCTGTGCGCAGAGTGAGAATAAACTCAATGAGCTGCTGATTTTCTCCGCTGGGTCTTCTGTGCTGGCCTAATAGGGTGAGCCCGGGCTGGCCCAATAGAGTGAGCCCATGCTGGCCCAATAGGATGAGCCCAGGATTGACCAATAGGGTGAGTTGATCTCAGCCAAGGCAGCAGTTCAGGGATTATAATTGTCCTCAGTACCACTGGGCTAAATATGAGTAAAAATCAGCCAGTGTCCCTACTATTCATACCAATCCAGTGACCTCAACTATGAAGTGTGTGGATGTCATTTGAGGACAGGATTTGAAGCTGTGATGCCTACCATAGTAGAGCTGGCACTCACTGAGTCGAGTTACGGTGAGGCACTAGAGGTTAACTAATGTCTGTGGAATTGCACCCAGCCAGATTCAGCACTTTCTGGAGATAATAAATCTCAGACGATGAAAGGAATGTTGAATTTAGACAGTGAGGATGGAGGGAGAGTGTCTAGAATAAGGAATTTACAGCTTAGGGGGGACAGGAGGGGACAGAATGTTCTGTAGAATCTAGAATTGTCTGTTCTGAATTTCTATCCTGTATTTAAAGTAACAATGTTTGTAACCACCATTTATTTGCAGGGTATTAGAAGGGGAGGATCTGCAGCTGGGAAACTCAATCCAAACATCGCCTCAAGATTTGACAGATTCCCAGATTGATCAGGATCACCTTCTCATCAGCCTTTGTTAAAACACCAATCACAGTGGGGAGAAACAGGGCACATGTTGTGTGTGTGGATACACCTTCAACCAATCGTTCAGCCTGTGAGACCCGTGCACCCACCTGACTCAACACTGTAAATGTGGGGACAGTGGGAATGGATGCTGTTGTACATGGAAAGTGATTCAGTCGCTCATCTCACCAACTGACATTCGAGGAGTTAGATAACAGACTTTCTCCTGTGAATATAGAGCTGGTTTATTGGGCCGTAATTTGTTTACTTATTCATCTTGTTGACTCTAAATCTTTGCCAATTATTTGATGTGATCGGTTTACATGTACGTATTTTTAAAAATATGTTTGCTGAGTGGATTCAAATACAAATTGAAACCAGGTTTGGAGGCGTAATGCTCCATTCACACATCGAAGGTGAGAGAGATACTGTGGGGCACACGCTAAGTCCAGTATCTGAAGGTGATTAACAGACTGGGTTTTATGTTTAGTGATCCTGGGCGTGTTATCAACACCTTCGCTGAATACCAGGGCGAGTTCATCAACTCTGGAAGGTATGGGAAACTGGGACTTGCCACTGAGAGTAACCGAAGGTATAAGAACTAAAATAATCCAGAGTTAGAGAGGAGAAAAGGCCCAAAATGGAGCAGTCAGTAACAGGATGTCAATTAGTCTCTTCTTATTTTGGAGTCATCAAATATCGACACACTCTGTTATTTGAAATAACAAAATATTAAACTCCAGCCCAGTTATAGGGGTTATTAACATCAGCAGAAACAATCCCTAAATGATAGAATGAACACGATTCAGTTAAGATGTGATTAACAGCAGCAATAACAGTAGAAACAAACCCCTGCAGTCACTTGTGAACTCGCTGGTGTCTCAGCAGGTCGGATGAATGAGTGAATCCCTTCCCACACTCAGAGCAGGTGAGCAGTCTCTCCCCAGTGTGACTGTGATGATGCATTGCCAGCTTACAAGGTTGGGTTCAGTTCTGCACCCGCTGTGCGCAGAGTGAGAATAAACTCAATGAGCTGCTGATTTTCTCCGCTGGGTCTTCTGTGCTGGCCCAATAGGGTGAGCCCGGGCTGGCCCAATAAAGTGAGCCTATGCTGGCCCAATAGGATGAGCCCGGGATTGCCCAATACGGTGAGCCTGAGCTGGCACAATAGGGTGATGTAATGAGCAGAACTGTGTGAGTACTCCAGCTATGTCCTAACTAGTGTTTTACACAGTTCTAGCTTAACCTCCAGAGGGAGGTGGGAGCTTGGAACTTACTGCCTGAAAGAATAGTAGGGGCAGAAACCCTCATCGCATTTACAAAAGTGCTTGGATATGCACCGGAAGTGCGTTAACCTACAGGGCTACGGACCAAGAGCTGGAAAGTGTGATTAGGCCGGAAAGCTCTTTTTCGGCCACACAGACAGGATGGGTCTAATGGCCTCGTTCTGTGTTGTAAACTGCTATGATTCCATGTCACCAATCCTCTCCTGTCTGATATAAACCAACCCCACAGTCACTGACACCAATCCTCTCCTGTCTGATATAATATTGTGAAAGACAGTGGAAGGCCAGAAGATTGGGAATTTTTTAGAAACCAGCAAAGGACGACAAAAAAATGATAAAGACAGAAAAGATAGCATGAGAACAAACTAGCAAGAAATATAAAAACAGACAGTAAGAGCTTCTACGGGTATAGAAAAAGGAAATGAGTAGCTAAATTAAATGTTATCCCTTCGAGGATGAGACTGAAGAATTAATAACGGGAAACATGGAAATGGCAGAGATTTTGAACAAATATTTTGTCTTGTTCTTCACGGTAAAGGACACTAAAAACATCCCAACAGTTGATCATCAAGGAGCTATTGCAGTGGTGAGGGTGGGGTGATGGGGGAACTTAAAACAGTCACTATCACTAGCGATAAAGTACTCAGCAAACAAATGGGACTAAAGATGGACAAATCCCCCGGACCTGATGGCATGCATCCTAAGGTCTTAAAAGAAGTGGCTGCAGAGATAGTGGATGCACTGGTTGTAATCTGCCAAAATTACCTGAATTCTGGAGAGGTCCCAGCAGACTGGAAAACTTCAAATGTAATAGAAACATAGAAACATAGAAAATAGGTGCAGGAGCAGGCCATTCAGCCCTTCTAGCCTGCACCGCCATTCAATGAGTTCATGGCTGAACATGAAACTTCAGTACCCCCTTCCTGCTTTCTCGCCATAACCCTTGATCCCCCGAGTAGTAAGGACTTCATCTAACTCCCTTTTGAATATATTTAGTGAATTGGCCTCAACTACTTTCTGTGGTAGAGAATTCCACAGGTTCACCACTCTCTGGGTGAAGAAGTTTCTCCTCATCTCGGTCCTAAATGGCTTACCCCTTATCCTCAGACTGTGACCCCTGGTTCTGGACTTCCCCAACATTGGGAACATTCTTTCTGCATCTAACCTGTCTAAACCCGTCAGAATTTTAAACGTTTCTATGAGGTCCCCTCTCATTCTTCTGAACTCCAGTGAATACAAGCCCAGTTGATCCAATCTTTCTTGATAGGTCAGTCCCGCCATCCCGGGAATCAGTCTGGTGAACCTTCGCTGCACTCCCTCAATAGCAAGAATGTCCTTCCTCAAGTTAGGAGACCAAAACTGTACACAATGCTCCAGGTGTGGCCTCACCAAGGCCCTGTACAACTGTAGCAACACCTCCCTGCCCCTGTATTCAAATCCCCTCGCTATGAAGGCCAACATGCCATTTGCTTTCTTAACCGCCTGCTGTACCTGCATGCCAACCTTCAATGACTGATGTACCATGACACCCAGGTCTCGTTGCACCTTCCCTTTTCCTAATCTGTCACCATTCAGATAATAGTCTGTCTCTCTGTTTTTACCACCAAAGTGGATAACCTCACATTTATCCACATTATACTTCATCTGCCATGCATTTGCCCACTCACCTAACCTATCCAAGTCACTCTGCAGCCTAATAGCATCCTCCTCGCAGCTCACACTGCCACCCAACTTAGTATCATCCGCAAATTTGGAGATACTGCATTTAATCCCCTCGTCTAAATCATTAATGTACAATGTAAACAGCTGGGGCCCCAGCACAGAACCTTGCGGCACTCCACTAGTCACTGCCTGCCATTCTGAAAAGTACCCGTTTACTCCTACTCTTTGCTTCCTGTCTGACAACCAGTTCTCAATCCACGTCAGCACACTACCCCCAATCCCATGTGCTTTAACTTTGCACATTAATCTCTTGTGTGGGACCTTGTCGAAAGCCTTCTGAAAGTCCAAATATATCACATCAACTGGTTCTGCTTTGTCCACTTTACTGGAAACATCCTCAAATAATTCCAGAAGATTTGTCAAGCATGATTTCCCTTTCACAAATCCATGCTGACTTGGACCTATCATGTCACCATTTTCCAGATGCACTGCTATGACATCCTTAATAATTGATTCCATCATTTTACCCACTACTGAGGTCAGTTTCTCTCTCCCTCCTTTTTTAAAAAGTGGGGTTACATTGGCTACCCTCCACTCCATAGGAACTGATCCAGAGTCAATGGAATGTTGGAAAATGACTGTCAATGCATCCGCTATTTCCAAGGCCACCTCCTTAAGTACTCTAGGATGCAGTCCATCAGGCCCTGGGGACTTATCGGCCTTCAATCCCATCAATTTCCCCAACACAATTTCCCGACTAATAAAGATTTCCCTCAGTTCCCCCTCCTTACTAGACCCTCTGACCCCTTTTATATCCGGAAGGTTGTTTGTATCCTCCTTAGTGAATACCGAACTAAAGTACTTGTTCAATTGGTCCGCCATTTCTTTGTTCCCCGTTATGACTTCCCCTGATTCTGACTGCAGTGGACCTACGTTTGTCTTCACCAACCTTTTTCTCTTTACATACCTATTCAAGTAAGGAGGGAGACAGAGAGCAGGAAACCATAAACCAGTTAGCCTACCATCGGTCATTGGGAAAATACTGGAATCCATCATTAAGGAATTAGTAGCAGGACATTTAGAAAATCATGTTGCAGTCAAGCAGAGTCAGCATAGTTTTATGAAAGGGAAATCATGGTTGATAAATTTGCTGGAGTTGCTTGGCGATGTAATGAGCAGAGTGCATAAAGGAATACCAGTTGAAGTTGTATATTTGCATTTCCAGAAAGCATTCGATAAGGTGCCACGCAAAAGGTTACTGCACAAGCTAAGAGCTCACGGGGTTGGGGGTAATATATCAGAATGGATAGAGGATTGGCTAAGTAACAGAAAACAGAGAGTCGGTATAAATGGGTCATTTTCTGGTTGGCAAACTGTAACTAGTGGGGTGCTGCAGGGATCAGTGCTGGGACCTCAACTATTTACAATTTATATTAATGACTTGGATGAAGGGACCAAGTGTAACACAGTCAAATTTGCTGATGATACAAAGATAGGTGGGAAACCAAGATGTGAGGAAGATGCAAAGAATCTAGAAAGGGATATGGATAGGATAATGAGGTACCAACGATATAGGTAAAAAATGGGATGAGGTCCAACAAGCTGAATTTAGGGAGCTAGGAGTTAAATTAAAAAGTAGGATCTCAAAGGTAGTAATCTCAGGATTGTTACCAGGGCCACATGCTAGTCAGAGTAGAAATAGCAGGATAGTTAAGATGAATAAGTTTCTTGAGGAATGGTGCAAGAGGGAGGGATTCAAATTCCTGGGACATTGGAACCGGTTCTGGGGGAGGTGGGACCAATACAACCGGTCTGCACCTGGGCAGGACCGGAACTGATATCCTAGGGGGAGTGTTTGCGAGTGCTGTTGGGGAGGGTTTAAACTAATACAGCAGGGGGATGGGAATCTATGCAGGGAGACAGAGTAAAATGGGGGCAGAAGCAAAAGGTAGAAAGGAGATAAGGAAAAGTGGAGGGCAGAGAAATCAAAGGCAAAAATCAAAAAGGGCCACATTACAACATAATTCTAAAAGAACAAAGAGTGTAAAAAAAAAGCAAGCCTGAAAACTGTGTCTCATTGTGAGGAGCATTCATAATAAGGCGCAGATAGCTGTTAACGGATATGATGTAATTGGGATTACGGAGACATGGCTCCAGGGTGACCAACGCTGGTAACTCAACATCCAGGGGTATTCAATATTCAGGAAGGATAGACAGAAAGGAAAAGGAAGTGGGGTAGTGTTGCTGGTTAAAGAGGAGATGAACAAAATGTTAAGAAGGACATTAGCTTGGATGATGTGGAATTATCGGTTATTGGCAAAATACTGGATGTCCCAAACTACATCCTGAAGGGAGGAAGATGCCTGTGCGTGGATTTTTTTAACGTGTGGTGGCCTTTGCACAGAAGCCACCACACGGGCTTGACAGAGCTAGGTCTTGGTCCAGTGGCGAGGATTAACCAGGACAACTGAAGACCAGCTCTGCTGCATGGACCTAGTGCGCACCCATATCGCCGTGTGGGCTGGCCCGTGCTGCCCCTGGGCCCGTGGCCCCGAACTGACACCTCTCCTGGGCCCCAATCACGTCCCTCGCTGCTCCTTCGCCCCGACCTCGCTGCTGCTGCTGCACTGACCCACCTTCCAATCATCAACCTGGACCTTGATGACATCACTCTTTGCTGCTTTTGCAGCTCGCGCTGCTCCCTGAAGCTGCATGCCTCCACGCTGCTCCCTGGGCCGCACGCTGCTCCTTTTCTGGCCCGGACCTGCCATAACATATCCCGATCTTCCAATATAACACGGACAGGGTATCTGGTCATTTATCACATTGCTGTTTGTGGGAGATTGCTGTGTTCAAATTGGCTGCTGTGTTTCCCACATTACAACAATGACTACACTCAAAAGTACTTCATTGGCTGTAAAGCATTTGAGACATTTGGTGGACATAAAAGGCGCTATATCAATGCAAGTCTTTCTTTCTTAATACAAAAGCAAAATACTGCAGATGCTGAAATATGAAATAATAACAAACTGCTGGAAATCTCAGCAGGTCAGGCAACATCTGGGAGAAAAAATAGAGTATGAGAGGAAGCTTGCAGGGAACATAAAAACTGACTGCAAAAGCTTCTATAGATATGTGAAGAGAAAAAGATTAGTGAAAACAAACGTAGGTCGCTTGCAGTCAGAATCAGGTAAATTTATAATGGGGAACAAAGAAATGGCAGGCCAATTGAACAAATACTTTGGTTCTGTCTTCACTAAGGAAGACACAAATAACCTTTCAGAAATATTAGGGGACCAAGGGTCTAGCGAGAAGGGGGAACTGAAGGAAATCCTGATTAGTCAGGAAATTGTGTTACGGAAATTTATGGGATTGAAGGCCGATAAATCCCCAGGGCCTGATAGACTGCATCCCAGAGTACTTAAGGAAATGGTCCTAGAAATAGTGGATGCATTGGTGGTCATTTTCCATCATTCTATCGACTCTGGATCAGTTCCTATGGATTTAAGGGTAGCGAGTGTAATACCATTTTTTTAAGAAGTGAGCGAGAAAACGGAATTATAAACCGGTTAGCCTGACATCAGTCGTGGGGAAAATGTTGGAATCAATTATTAAAGATGTAACAGCAGCGCATTTGGAAAGCAGTGACAGGATCGGTAAAGTCAGCATGGATTTATGAAAGGGAAATCATGCTTGACAAATCTTCTAGAATTTTTTGAGAATGTAACTAGTAGAGTGGACAAGAGAGAGCCAGTGGATGTGGTGTATTTCGACTTTCAAAAGGCTTTTGACAAGATCCCACAAAGGAGATTAGTGTGCAAAATTAAAACACATGGTATTGGGGGGTAATGTATTGACGTGGATAGAGAACTGGTTGGCAGACAGGAAGCAAAGAGTAGGCATAAATGGGTCCTTTTCAGAATGGCAGGTAGTGACTAGTGGGGTACCGCAAGGTTCAGTGCTGGGACCTCAGCTATTTACAATATACATTAATGATTTAGATGAAGGAATTGAATGTAATCTCTCCAAGTTTGCAGATGACACTAACCTGATGGCAGTGTGAGCTGTGAGGATGCGAAGAGGCTGCAGGGTGGCATGGATGGGTTGCATGAGTGGGCAAATGCATGGCAGATGCAGTATGATGTAGATAAATGTGAGGTTATCCACTTTGGTGGCAAAAACATGAAGGCAGAATATTATCTGAATGGTGACAGATTAGGAAAAGGGGAGGTGCATCGAGATCTGGGTGTCATGGTACATGCAGTTGGCATGCAGGTACAGCAGGCAGTGAAGAAGGCAAATGACATGTTGGCCTTCATAGCGAGAGGATTTGAGTGTAGCAGAGAAGTCTTACTGCAGTTGTACAGGGCCTTGGTGAGGCCACACCTTGAATATTGTGTACAGTTTTGGTCTCCTAATCTGAGGATGGACTTTCTTGCTATTGAGGGAGTGCAGCGAAGGTTCACCAGACTGATTCCTGGGATGGCAGGACTGACATATGAAGAAAGACTAGATCGACTAGGCTTATATTCACTGCAATTGAGAAGATTAAGAGTGGATCTCATAGAAACATAAAATTGTGACGGGATTGGATGGATTAGATGCAGGAAGAATGTTCCGGATGTTGGGGAAGTCCAGAACCAGGTGTCACAGTCTAAGGATAAGGGGTAAGCCAATTAAGACTGAGATGAGGAGAAACTTCTTCACTCAGAGAATTGTGAACCTGTGGAATTCTCTACACAGAAAGTTGTTCAGGCCAGTTCGTTAGATATATTCAACAGGGAGTTAGATGTGGCTCTTACAACTAAAGGGATCAAGGGGTATGGGGAGAAAGCATTGAATGGTGGTGCAGGCTCGAAGGGCCGAATGGCCTACTTCTGCACCTATTTTCTATGTTTCTATAATGAGCAAAAATCTGGCAGATGGACCATAATGTTGTAAAATGTCAGGTTATCCCCTTTGGTAGGAAAAAGAAAAAACAAAATTATTTAAATGGGGACTATTGCAAAATGCTGCAGTACAGAGGGATCTGGAGGTTCTTGACATGAAACTCAAAAAGTTAGCATGCAAGTACAGCAAGTAATCAGGAAGGCAAATGTAATGCTGGCCTTTATTGCAAGGAGGATGGAGTATGATAGTAGGGAAGACCTGCTACACCTGTACAGGGCATTGGTAAAACCAAACCTGGAGTACTGCACACAGTTTTGGTCTGGACTTGTCTCTATTCCCGTGCCGAGGGGATTGCTGCACCAGACAGGAGGGGCAACATTTGGGGACACGGATTCCCCACCAATTCCCATTCCCCTTCTTTCGGATAATGGAGGGGCCACTGTGTGTAATGTGCAAGTCAGGAAGAATTGTCAGTAAGCTCTTTCTAATTGGACATGTTATTCAGTAGAAACTTTCACACACTATTGCCGATTTTGTACCAAAGATCAATTTAGGATTAAAGTAAAAGTTCATAATTTTATTGCAAACTAACTTTCTGTTGAGAGTTGCTGAATTAAGGGGAACAATAACACACAGCGTTTATTAAATGGACACTGCAGCCCCGAGAACACAATCAGTAATGTATCCAGAATATTAAAGTCCAGCCCAGTTATAGGGTCATTAACATCAGCAGAAACAAACCCCAACTGTCAGAATGTACATAATTCAGTCGGGATGTGATTAACAGCAGCAATAACAGCAGATTCCAACTCCTGCAGTCACTTGTGAACTCGCTGGTGTGTCAGCAGGTGGGATGAACAAGTGAATCCCTTCCCACACTCAGAGCAGGTGAATGGCCTCTCCCCAGTGTGAACTCGCTGGTGTCTCAGCAGATCGGATGAACAAGTGAATCCCTTCCCACACTCAAAGCAGGTGAACAGCCTCTCCCCAGTGCGAACTCGCTGGTGTCTCAGCAGGCCAGATGACCGAGTGAACCCCTTCCCACACTCAGAGCAGGTAAACGGCCTCTCCCCAGTGTGAACTCGCTGGTGTATCAGCAGGTTGGATGACCGAGTGAATCCTTCCCCACACTCTGAGCAGGTGAATGGCCTCTCCCCAGTGTGAACTCGCTGGTGTGTCAGCAGGGTGGATGATCGGGTGAATCCCTTCCCACACTCAGAGCAGGTGAACGGCCTCTCCCCGGTGTGAACTCGCTGGTGTCTCAGCAGGTCGGCTGAACATGTGAATCCCTTCCCACACTCTGAGCAGGTGAATGGCCTCTCCCCAGTATGAAATCGCTGGTGTGTCAGCAGGTTGGATGACTGAGTAAATCCCTTCCCACACTCAGAGCAGGTGAATGGCCTCTCCCCAGTGTGAACTCGCTGGTGTATCTGCAGGATGGATGAATAAGTGAATCCCTTCCCACACTCAGAGCAGGTGAACCGACTCTCCCCGGTGTGAACTCTCCGGTGAGTTACAAGTTGGGATGACCCAGTGAATCCCTTCCCACACTCGGAGCAGGTGAACGGCCTCTCCCCAGTGTGACTGCGTCGATGAATTTCCAGCTGAGACGGTGATCTGAATACCTTCCCACAGTCACCACATTTCCACGGTTTCTCCATGGTGCGGGTATCCTTGTGACTCTCCACGTTGGACGATGGGTTGAAGCCTCGCCCACAACACGTTTACAGTTTCTTCGCGCTGTGAATGGTACGATGATTTTTCAGGCTGTTTAACTGGTTAAAGCTCTTTCCACAGGCAGTGCACTGGAACACTCACTCGGGTGTGTGTGTCTCGATGCTTTTCCAGTCACACTGATGTTTGAAATCTTTTCCAACAGATAGAACAGACAAACATTTTTCCTTCCACTTTCAAAGGCCGATGATATTTAGGTCCTGATGAATCGATTGACTCGGTCAGATCTTGACGTGATGTTTGGTTTGTGTTTCCTGTCTGAAAATCTCCCCTTCTAATATTCTGTAAAAGGAGATAACAAAACTCATCGCTGTCAGTACAAGACAGAAATTCAGAATAGACACATCTAGTTTCCATGGAACATTCTTTCCTCTCGTTCTTCCAAAGCTGTAAATCCCTATCCCACACATTGTCCCTCCTGCTGTGCTGAAATTGAAACCCATCGCACATTTCTAGACTGTTTCTCCTCCACTCCCAGTTTTCACCACCAATTCTGGCTGGGTTCAGTTCTACACTCACTGGTTCCCCTCCCTCTCCACCCCTGAAGGTGCTGACTCTGGCTGGGCCCAGTTCCACATTCACTGGTTTCCATCCCTCTCTTCCCCTAAAACTGCTGACTCTGGCTTTGAGGAACAGGGTGAATGAAGGGGAACCAGTGGATGTGGTGTATTTGGACTTCCAGAAGGTATTTGACAAGGTGCCACATAAAAGGTTACCGCACAAGATAAAAGTTCACGGGGTTGGGGCTAATATATTCGCATTAATAGAGGATTGGCTAACTAACAGAAAACAGAGAGTCGGGATAAATTCTCGGGTTGACAATCAGTAACTAGTGGGGTGCTGCAGGAATCAGTGTTGGGACCCCAACTATTTACAATCTAGATTAATGAATTGGATGAAGGGATCGAGTGCAATGTTGCCAAGATGGGAGGAAATGTACTGTGCGAGGACACAAAAAACCTGCAAAACGACATAGACAGGCTAAGTGAGTGGGCAAAAATTTGGCAGATGGAGTATAATGTTGGAAAGTGTGAGGTTATGCAGTTTGGCAGAAAAAAATTCGAAGAGCGTGTTAATATTTAAATGGAGAAAAATTTGCAGTACAGCAGGATTGGGGAGTCCTGCTGCATGAAACACAAAAGGTTAGTATGCAGGTACAGTAACTAAATAGGAAGGCCAATGGAATCTTGGCCTTTATTGCAAAGGGGATGTTGTATAAAAGCAGGAATGTCTTGCTACAGTTATGCGGGGTATTGGTGAGGCCACACCTAGAATACTGCGTACAGTTTTGGTTTCCATATCTAAGAAAGGAGATACTTGCTTTGGAGGCAGTTCAGAGAAGGTTCACAAGGTTGATTCCGGAGATGAGGGGGTTGACTTATGAAGAAAGGTTGAGTAGGTTGGGCCTCTACTCATTGGAATTCAGACGAATGAGAGGTGATTTTATCGAAACGTCTAAGATTATGAGGGAGCTTGAGAAGGTGGATGCAGAGAGTGTGTTTCCACTGATAGGGGAGACTAGAACTAGAGGGCATAATCTTAGAATAAGGGGCCGCCCATTTAAAACTGAGATGAGGAGGAATATCTTCCCTCAAAGGGTTGTAAATCTGTGCAATTTGTTGCCTCAGAGAGCTGTGGAAGCTGGCTCATTGAATAAGTTTAAGACAGAGATAGACAATTTCTCAACCGATAAGTGAATAGGGGATTAGGGGGAGCAGACAGAGAAGTGGACCTGAGTCCATGATCGGCTCAACCATGATCGTATTAAATGGTGGAGCAGACTCGAGGGGCCGTATGGCCTACTCCTGCTATTATTTCTTTTGTTCTTATGCTAACTCTGGCTGGGTTCAGTTCTACACTCACTGGTTCCCCTCCCTCCCCTCCCTGATGGTGCTGACTCTGGCTGGGTTCAGTTCGACACTCACTGGTTCCCCTCCCTCCTCTCCCCTCCCCTCTCCTGATGGTGCTGACTCTGGCTGGGTTCAGTTCTACACTCACTGGTTCCCCAGCCTCTGCTTCCTTGATGGTGCAGACACTGGCTGGGTTCAGTTCTTCAATCACACGTTCCCCACCCTCTGCTCCCCTAAAGGTGCTGACTGTGGCTGGATTCAGTTCTGCACTCAATGGTTCCCCTCCCAATGCTCTTCTGAATGAGCTGGATCTGGCCAAGTTCACTTCTACACTCACCTGTTCCCCTCCCTCTCCCTCCCTTGATGGTGCTGACTCTGGCTGGGTTCAGTTCTTCAATCACACGTTTTCCACTCTCTGCTCCCCTGATGGTGCTGACTCTGGCTGGGTTCAGTTCTTCAATCACACGTTCCTTTCTCTCTCCGCCCCTGAAGGTTCTGACTCTGGCTGGGTTCAGTTCTACAATAACTGGTTCCCTCTCTCTCTCCTCCTCTGAAGTGTTGGCTATTTTAGATCTGGTCCTGTGTAATGAGATAGAATTAATAAACAATCTCCGAATAAAGGAGCCCCTTGGAATGAGTGATCATAGCATGGTTGAATTTCAAATTCAGATGGAGAGCAAGAAATTTGGATCTCAAACCAGCGTTCTAAGCTTAAATGATGGAGACTACATAGGTATGAGGGCAGATTGGGCAAAAGTGGACTGGGAAAGTAGATTGAAGTGTAGGACGGTTAAAGTATAGGGCCAAATTACAGCAAAATTCTAAAGGGGCAAAGTGTGTTCAAAACACAAGCCTGAAGGCTCTGTGCCTCAATGCGAAGAGTATTCGGAATAAGGTGGATGAATTAACTGCACAGATAGCTGTTAACTGATATGATGTTATTGGCATCACGGAGACATGGCTCCAGGGTGACCAAAGCTGGGAACTCACCATCCAGGGGTATTCAACATTCAGGAAGAATAGACAGAATGGAAAAGGGGGTGGGGTGGGTGGCGTTGCTGGTTAAAGAGAAAATTAACGCAACAGTAATGAAGGACATTAGCTTGGATGATGTGGAATCAGAATGGATGGAGCTACGGAATAGCAAAGGGCAGAAAACGCTAGTGGGATTATGTACAGACCACCAAACAGTCGTAGTGAGGTTGGGGGCAGCATAAAATAAGAAATTAGGGATGCGTGCAATAAAGGTACAGCAGTTATCATGGGTGATTTTAATCTATATATTGATTGGGCTAACCAAACTGGTAGCAATGCGGTGGAGGAGGATGTCCTGGTGTGTATTAGGGATGGTTTTCACGACCAATATGTTGAGGAATCAACTAGAGAGCTGGACAGCCTAGACTGGGTGATGTGTAATGAGAGAGGACTAATTAGCAATCTTGTTGTGCGAGGTCCCTTGGGGATGAGTGACCATAATATGGTAGAATTCTTTATTAAGATGGAGAGTTACACCTAATTAAGGTGAAGATAGGCACATTTTTGAGCGATAAGGGAGTAAAGGGTTATGGGGAGCGGACGGGGAATTGGAACCTAATCCATGATCGGATCAGCCATGATCTTATTGAATGGGGAGCAGGCTCAAGGGGACAAATAGCCTACACCTGCTCCTATTTGTTATGTTCGAGACAGTTTCCCCTCCACTCCCAATTTTCACGACCGATTCTGGCTGGGCTCAGTTCTACACACACTGGTTCCACCCCCTCTGAAGGTGCTGACTCTGTCTGGGTTCAGTTCTACTCTCACTGGTTCCCCTCCCCTGAAGGTGCTGACTCTGGCTGGGTTCAGTTCTACTCTCACTGGTTCCCCTCCCCTGAAGGTGCTGACTCTGGCTGGGTTCAGTTCTACTCTCACTGGTTTCCCTCCCCTGAAGGTGCTGACTCTGGCTGGGTTCAGTTCTACTCTCACTGGTTCCCCTCCCCTGAAGGTGCTGACTCTGGCTGGGTTCAGTTCCAGACACTGACATCATTCACATTGTTCCTGCACCAACATGGCCACGCATGCGCTTTGCTACTCACTGAATATAGATGGCAGACCGTTGAACCTGACTTCCTACACCAAAATGTCCGCCGTTAGCCTGGGCCTGTGGCCGGGAGAAAGCCCCGAAGCTGCAACCGCCGATATTCCGGTTATTATTTCGGGCTTCCGGCGGGCACCGGTTGTTTATGAAGCCTCCCCGACTCCCCGCTGGTTCATTACTCCGCTCTGTACTGATGAAAAGGACACTTCTGAGGACCCTACCCAAAACGTACTGCCTCCGCCATTACCCGCACCGCACATTCTCCAAAGCCCCGCCCCCCCAGGACCCGCGCCTGCGCACTGAGCTCCTGTTGTCTGGGTGCAGCACATTCTTCCCCGCGGGGCATGCTGGGTACATAAGACCATGAGAAATCGGAGCAGGAGTGGGCCACCCGGACCCCCGGGCCTGCTCCCCATTCAATAAGATCATGGCTGATCTCATCATAGAGTCAGCTCCACTTCCCTGCCCGCTCCTCAGAGCCCTTTACTTCCTTATCGCTCAAAAATCTGTCCATCTCCGCCTTAAATATATTCAATGAACCAGCCTCCACTGCTCTCTGGGGCAGAGAATTCCACAGATTTACAACCCTCTGAGAAAAGAAATTCCTCCTCATCTCAGCTTTAAATGGGCTGAGGAGAAAGTCTGCATTTGTGAATAGAACAGGATTTACTGTGATTGCATTGGACACTGAAACATGTTCATTCTGGCAGCTCTTGTTCGTTTCTGATGATCTTAATAACCCCTATACCTGAACTGGAATTTGATACCCTTTATAAATGTTGAATAAATTATGTGCGTTTCAAACACACGGTTTTCAATATTTGATTGCTCCGTGATCACAAGATTGCGACCAATGCCACGTGCTGGTCAGAGTAGGAATCACAGGATAGCTCAGAGGAATACGTGGCTTGAGGAGTGGTGCAGAAGAGAGGGATTCAAATTCCTGGAATATTGGAACCGGTTCTGGGGGAGGTGGGATCAGTACAATTGGTCTACACCTGGGAAGGACCGGAACCAATGCCCTAGGGGGAGTGTTTGCTAGTTCTGTTGGGAAGGGGTTAGACTAATATTGTAGGGGGATGGGAACCTATGCAGGGAGACAGAGGGAAGTAGAATGGGGGCAGAAGCAAACCCATTGTAAATGTCAACAATTGTATTTAAGTGCTGTTCAGAGGGCAGTGTCATTAATTTAGAATTTTTTTTACATCAACAACAATACCAGGAATCAGTGAGTGTAGATGAACGGACTAGGATTCAGGAGTATAAAGAAGAAAAGTATGAGTGGAGGGCAGAGAAGCCCAAGACAAAAAGCAAAAAGGGCCACACTACAGCAAAATTCTAAAGGGGCAAAGTGTGTTAGAAAGACAAGCCTGAAGGCTCTGTGCCTCAATGCGAGGAGTATTCGTAATAAGGTGGACAAATTAACTGCACAGATAGCTGTTAACAGATATGATGTAATTGGCATCACGGAGACATGGCTCCAGGCTGACAAAGGCTGGGAACTCAACATTCAGGGGTATTCAACATTCAGGACGAATAGACAGAATGGAAAAGGAGGTGGGGTGGCGTTGCTGCTTAAAGAGGAAACTAACGCAATAGTAAGGAAGGACATTAGCTTGGATGATGTGGAATCAGTATGGTGGAGCTACGGAATACCAAAGGGCAGAAAACGCTAGTGGGAGTTATCTACAGACCACCAAACAGTAGTAGTGAGGTTGGGGACAGCACCAAATAAGAAATTAGGGATGCGTGCAATAAAGGTACAGCAGTTATCATGGGAGACTTTAATCTGCATATTGATTGGGCTGACCAACCTAGTAGTAATGCGGTAGAGGCAGATTTACTGGAGTCTTTTACGGATGGTTTTCTAGACCAATATGCCGAGGAACTAACTAGAGGGCTGGCCATCCTAGGCTGGGTGATGTGTAATGAGAAAGGAATAATTAGCACTCTTGTTTGCGAGGCCTCTTGGGGAAGAATGACCATAATATGGTAGAATTCTTTATTAAGATGGAGAGTGACACAATTAATTCAGAGACTAGGGTCCTGAACCTAAGGAAAGGTAACTTCGATGGTATGAGACATGAATTGGCTAGAATAGACTGGTGAATTATACTTAAAGGGTTGATGGTGGCTTGGCAATGGCAAGCATTTAAAGATCACATTGATGAACTTCAACAATTGTACATCCCTGTCTCGAGTAAAAATAAACCGGGGAAGGTGGCTCAACCGTGGCTAACAAGGGAAATTAAGTATAATGTTCAATCCAAGGAGGAGGCATATCAACTGGTCAGATAAAGCAGCAAATCTGAGGACTGGGAGAATTTTATAATTCAGCAGAGGAGGACAAAAGGTTTAATTCGGAGGCGGAAAATAGAGTTTGAGAGGAAGTTTGTTGGGAACATAAAAACTGGCTGCAAAAGCTTCGATAGATATGTGAAGAGAAAAAGATTAGTGAAGACAAACGTAGGTCCCTTGCAGTCAGATTCAGGTGAATTTATAATGGGGAATAAAGAAATGGTGGACCAGTTGAACAAATACTTTGGTTCTGTCTTCATGAAGAAAGACACCAATAACCTTCCGGAAATACTAGCGGACCGTCCGAAGGTCTAGTGAGAAGGAGGAGCTGATGGAAATCCTTATTAGATGGAAAATTGTGTGAGGGAAATTGATGGGATTGACGGCCGATAAATCCCGAGGGCATGATAGTCTGTATCCCAGAGTACTTAAGGAAGTGGCCCTAGAAATAGTGGATGCAATGGTGATCATTTTCCAAGAGTCTATCGACTCTGGATCAGTTCGTATGGGCTGGAGGATTGCTAATGCAACACCACTTTTTTTTAAAAAGGCGGGAGAGAGAAAACGGGTAATTATAGACCAGTTAGCCTGACATCAGTAGTGGGAGAAATGTTGGAATTAATTATTAAAGATGACATAACAGCGCATTTGGAAAGCAGTGAAAGGGTCAGTTCAAGTCAGCATGGATTTATGAAAGGGAAATCATGCTTGACAAATCTTCTAGAATTTTTTGAGGATGTAACTAGTAAAGTGGACAAGGGAGAACCAGTGGATGTGGTGTATTTGGACTTTCAAAAGGCTTTTGACAAGGTCCCACATAAGAGATTGGTGCGCAAAATCAAAGCACCTGGTATTGGGGGTAATGTTCTGACGTGGATAGAGAAATGGTTGGCAGACAGGAAGGAGAGAGTTGGATAAACGAGTCCTTTTCAGAATGGCAGGCAGTGACTAGTGGGGTGCCGCAGGACTCAATGCTGGGACGCCAGCTATTTACAAGATACATTAATGATTTAGATGAAGGAATTGAGTGTAATATCTCCAAGTTTGCAGATGACACTAAGCTGGGTGGCGGTGTGAGCTGTGAGGAGGACGCTAAGAGGCTGCAGGGTGACTTGGACAGGTTAGGTGGGCAAACGCATGGCAGATGCAGTATAATGTGGATAAATGTGAGCTAATCCACTTTGGTGGAAAAAACATGAAGGCAGAATATTATCTGAATGGTGGCAGATTAGGAAAGGGGAGGTGCAACGAGACCTGGGTATCATACTACATCAGTCATTGAAAGTTGGCATGCAGGTACAGCAGGTGGTGAAGAAGGCAAATGGTGTGTGGGCATTCATAGCTGGCGAATTTGAGTATAGGAGCAGGGAGGTCTTACTGCAGTTGTACAGGGCCTTAGTGAGGCCTCACCTGGATTATTGTGTTCAGTTTGGGTCTCTGAATCTGAGGAAGAACGTTCTTGCTATTGAGGGAGTGCAGCAAAGGTTCACCAGACTGATTCCCGGGATGGCAGGACTGACATATGGGAAAGACTGGATTGACTGGGCCTTAATTCGCTGGAGTTTAGAAGGATGAGAGGGGATCTCATAGAAACATATAAAATTCTGACGGGACTGGACAGGTTAGATGCAGGAAGAATGTTCCCGATGTCGGGGAAGTCCGGAACCAGGGGACCTTATCTAAGGATAAGGGGTAAGCCATTTAGGACTGAGATGAGGAGATACTTCTTCACTCAGAGTGTTGTTAACCTGTGGAATTCCCTACCGCATTGAGTTGTTGATGCCAGTTCATTGGATATATTCAAGAGGGAGTATGATATGGCTCTTATGGCTGAAGGGATCAAGCGGTATGGAGAGAAAGCAGGAAAGAGGTACTGAGGGAATGATCAGCCATGATCTTATTGAATGGTGGTGCAGTCAGAACCAGGGGAAGTCATAACGCGGAACAAAGAAATGGCAGACCAATTGAACAAGTACTTTGGTTCGGTATTCACTGAGGAGGACACAAACAACCTTCTGGATATAAAAGGGGAGGTGCAACGAGACCTGGGTGTCATGGTACATCAGTCATTGAAGGTTGGCATGCAGGTACAGCAGGCAGTTAAGAAAGCAAATGGCATGTTGGCCTTCAAAGCGAGGGGATGTGAGTACAGGGGCAGGGAGGTGTTACTACAGTTGTACAGGGCCTTGGTGAGGCCACACCTGGAGTATTGTGTACAGTTTTGGTCTCCTATCTTGACGAAAGACATTCTTGCTATTGACGGAGTGCAGCGAAGGTTCACCAGACTGATTCCCGGGACGGCAGGACTGACATATCAAGAAAGACTGGAACAACTGGGCTTGTATTTACTGGAGTTCAGAAGAATGAGAGGGGATCTCATAGAAATGTTTAACATTCTGATGGGTTTAGACAGGTTAGATGCAGGAAGAATGTTCCCAATGTTGGGGAAGTCCAGAGCCAGGGGTCACAGTCTAAGGATAAGGGGTAAGCCATTTAGGACCGAGATAAGGAGAAACTTCTTCACCCAGAGAGTGGTGAACCTGTGGAATTCTCTACCACAGAAAGTTGTTGAGGCCAATTCACTAAATATATTCAAAAAGGAGTTAGGTGAAGTCCTGACTACTAGGGGGATCAAGGGGTATGGCGAGAAAGCAGGAATGGTGTACTGAAGTTGCATGTTCAGCCATGAACTCATTGAATGGCGGTGCAGGCTAGAAGGGCCGAATGGCCTATTCCTGCACCTATTTTCTATGTTTCTATGGGTCAGAGGGTCTCGTGAGAAGGAGGAAATCCTTATTAGTTGGGAAATTATGTTGGGCAAAATGATAGGATTGAAGGCCGATAAATCCCCAGGGCCTGATGGACTGCATCCCAGAGTACTTAAGGGGGTGACCTTGGAAATAGCGGATGCATTGACAGTCATTTTCCAACGTTCCATAGACTGTGGATCAGTTCCTATGGAGTGGAGAATAGCTAATGTAACACCAGTTTTTAAAAAAGGAGGGAGAGAAAAAACAGGTAATACCGGTCAGCCTGACATCGGTAGTGGGTAAAATGATGGAATCAATTATTAAGGATGTCATAGCAGCGCATTTGGAAAGAGGTGACATGATAGGTCCAATCAACATGGATTTGTGAAAGGGAAATCATGCTTGACAAATCTTCTGGAATTTTTTGAGGATGTTTCCAGTAGAGTGGACAGGGGAGAACCAGTTGAAGTGGTGTATTTGGACTTTGAGAAGGCTTTCGACAAGGTCCCACACATGAGATTAATGTGCAAAGTTAAAGCACATGGGATTGTGGGTAGTGTGCTGACGTGGATTGAGAACTGGTTGTCAGACAGGAAGTAAAGAGTAGGAGTAAATGGGTACGTTTCAGAATGGCAGGCAGTGACTAGTGGGGCACCACAAGGTTCTGTGCTGGTGCCCCAGCTGTTTACATTGTACATTAATGATTTAGACGAGGGGATTAAATGTATTATCTCCAAATTTGCGGATGACACTAAGTTGGGTGGCAGTGTGAGCTGAGAGGAGGATGCTATGAGGCTGCAGAGTGACTTGGATAGGTTAGGTGAGTGGGTAAATGCATGGTAGATGAAGTATAATGTGGATAAATGTGAGGTTATCCATTTTGGTGGTAAAAACAGAGAGACAGACTATTATTTGAATGGTGACAGATTAGGAAAAGGGGAGGTGCAACGAGACCTGGGTGTCATGGTACATCAGTCATTGAAGGTTGGCATGCAGGTACAGCAGGCGGTTAAGAAAGCAAATGGCATGTAGGCGTTCATAGCGAGGGGATTTGAGTACAGGGACAGGGAGGTGCTGCTACAATTGTACAGGGCCTTGGTGAGGCCACACCTGGAGTATTGTGTACAGTTTCGGTCCCTCACTTGAGGAAGGACATTTTTGCTATTGAGTGAGTGCAGTGAACGTTCACCAGACTGATTCCTGGGATGGCAGGACTGACATGTTAAGAAAGACTGGATCAACTGGGCTTGTATTCACTGGAGTTCAGAAGAATGAGAGGGGATCTCAGAGAACTGTTTACAATTCTGACGGGTTTAGATAGGTTAGATGCAGGAAGAATGTTCGCAATGTTGGGGAAGTCCAGAACCAGGGGTCACAGTCTAAGGATAAGAAGTAAGCCATTTAGGACCGAGATGAGGAGAAACTTCTTCACCCAGAGAGTGGTGAACCTGTGGAATTCTCTACCACAGAAAGTTGTTGAGGGCAATTCACTAAAGATATTCAAAAATGAGTTTGATGGAGTCCTTACTACTCGGGGGATCAAGGGGTATGGCGTGAAAGCAGGAATGGAGTCCTGAAGTTGCATGTTCAGCCATGAACTAATTGAATGGCAGTGCAGGCTCGAAGGGCCGAATGGCCTACTCCTGCACCTATTTTCTATGTTTTCTATGTTTCTATGTAAAATTTGAAATCCGTTAGTTTCTGTATCAGTTAACCCGGTTTTGGAACCGAATGAATTTAACAAACTCATCCACACATTTTACACGTGATAGCTTGTGACATATCGTGATATTTGCAATTATTATTGCCACAAACTCCGTTCCCTCGTCACTGATTCCATCCCTCGCCCCAACTTCTGTCCGACGCTGAACCAGACTGTTCGCAACCTTGGTGTCATACTTAACTCTGACATAAGTTTTTGACCACATATCCACAGCATCACTAAGATTGCCTATTTCCACCTCTGTAACATCGCCCGTCTCTGCTCTTGCCTCAGCTCATCCACTGCTGAAGCCCTCATCCATGCCTTTGTTACTTCTGGTCTTGACAATTCCAACGCACTCCTCCCACATTCTACCCTGTATAAACTAAAGTTGATCCAAAACTCGGCTGCCCGTGAGTTATCTCACACCAAGTCCTGCTCACCTATCACCCTTCTGCTCGCTGACCTACCCTGGCTTTTGTTAAGCAATGCCTTCAGTTCAAAATTCTAATACTTATTTTTAAATTCCTCCATGACCTCGCCCCTCCCTAGCTCTGTAAACTCCTCCAGCCCCACACCTGCTCCCCCCACCCCCCACACCCCGACCAAAAAGATATCTGCCTTCGTGAGCATCCCTGATTATAATTGTTCAACCACTGGTGGCTTTGTTGGCTGTGCCTTCTGTTGCCCAGGCCCCAAGTTCTGGAATGCCCAGCTTAAACCTTCCTGTCAAACCCGTGCTGTACCTACAGTTTTAGATGTGATCGTGTGTAGCAAGCTTTTCTCTGTATCTAGTGGACATAGTCTCAGAAAAAGTGACCGCTCATTTAAAAATGAGGTGTGGAGGAATTTATTCTCTCAGAGGGTTGTAAATCTGTGAATTTTCTGCCCCAGAGAGCTGTGGAGGCTGGGTCATTGAATATATTTAAGGCGGAGATGGACAGATTTTTGAGCGATAAGTGAGTAAAGGGTTCTGGGGAGCGGGCAGGAAAGTGGAACTGACTCTATGATCAGACCAGCCATGATTGTATTGAATGGGGAGCATGCTCGGGGTCCAGGTGGCCCACTCCTGCTCCTATTTCTCATGGTCTCCACCCACCGAGCCTGTTTTTTTTCCTTGTCTCTAGTGCCCACTGATCATTATCCCACCACTCACACCCCATCCTGACTAATGTTGTTCTAACTCCTGCTAGTACCATTTGAATTCGGGTCATCCTCCCTTTTGTCTCTCTAATCTCTCCTGCCGAACCCCCTATCACAGACCTTCCCTGTTGTCCTTTCTCCCTCTCCCCCTTTCAGTGCTCCTTCAGGATCTGTTCTTTCCCAGCACTCTCCAGTTGTGACGGAGGGCGGCGGCCCCGCCCCCTCTGACGCTGCCCACAGATGCTGCCTGAGCCGCGGACACTTCCAGCATCTTCTGTTTGTGTTGCCAGAGACACTTTCCCTTCAGCACCGCGCGCCCTGGATTGTTCGCCGATTGATTGATTGGTGCCGTGGCCCCGCCCCCCGCCGCTGATTGGCGCAGAGCAGCGCGCGCTGGGTGGGCTGGTGCCCCACGCCGCCTCGCCATTGGCTGCGGACTGAGTGCTGCGCGCGGGTGGGCGGTTGGCGGTTTGTTGACAGGCTCCGCTCGCGGCCTTTGAACTCGGGGGCCCGGGTGAGGTGGGGCGGAGTTGTGCGCAGGCGCGGGCCAGCCTATTGGCCGCGGACGGACGGATGATGTTTCGCCGCCGCCATCGCGGCGGATGGAGGAGCGGCCCGAGCAGCGCTCCCAGCCTCCCTGTGGACTCACATACTCACGGACATGCGCGGGCAGCGATATGGCTGGACTGACATATGAGGAGAGGCTGGATCAACTGGGTCTTTATACACTGGAGTTTAGAAGGTTGAGGGGAGCTCATAGAAACGTAGACGATTCTGACAGGATGGGACAGGTTAGATGCTGGAAGAATGTTCCCGATGTTGGGAAAGTCCAGAACCAGGGGACACAGTCTTAGGATAAGGGGTAGGCCATTTAGGACTGAGATGAGGAGAAACTTTTTCACTCAGAGAGTTGTTAACCTGTGGAATTCCCTGCCACATATTCGTTGATGCAAGTTCATTGGATATATTCAAGAGGGAGTTAGATGTGGCCCTTACAGCTAATGGGATCAAGGGGTATGGAGAAAAAGCGGGAACGGGTTACTGAGGTGAATGATGAGCCATGATCATATTGAATGGTGGTGCAGGCTCGAAGGATCGAATGGCCTACTCCTGCACCTATTTTCTATGTTTCTGTTTTTCACTGACCCTGCTGCTGTGTATCAATATCACAGTATCAGTCTCACCTTTATCTCTCTCCCCTTGCTGGTTTATCTCTCTCCCACAATATCAGTCACACCTTTATCTCACTCCCCCTACTGGTGTGTCTCAGTATCACAGTTTCAGTCTCACCTTTATCTCGCCTCCCCCCGCCCCTCCCCCCCCCCTTTGCTGGTGTGTCTCTGTATCACAGTACTCTCTCACGTTTATCTCACTCCCTCTGCTGGTTTATCTCTGTACCACAGTATCAGTCTCACCTTTATCTCACTCCCCGTTTTGGTTTATCTCTGTACCACAGTATCAGTCACATCTTTATCTTACTCCCCCTTTTGCTTAATTTCTGTACCACATTATCAATCTCACCTTTATCTCACTCCCCCTGCTGGTGTGTCTCAATATCACAGCATCAGCCTCACCTTTATCTCACTCCTCCTGCTGGTGTGTCTCTGTATCACTGTACTCAGTCTCACGTTTATCTCACTCCCAATGCTGGTTTATCTCTGTACCACAGTATCAGTCTCACCTTTATCTCACTCCCTCTGCTGGTGTGTCTCTTTATCACAGCATCAGTCTCACCTTTATCTCACTCCCCCTGCTGGTGCGTCTCTGTATCACAGTATCAGTCTCACCTTTATCTCACTCCCTCTGCAGGTGTGTCTCTGTATCACAGTGTCAGTCTCACGTTTGTCTCACTCGCCCTGCTGGTGTTTCTCTGCCAACATCATAGTCCGTAGCTCGGAGTCGAGGAAGACTTGCTTCCACTCTAAAAATGAGACCTTACATGGCTCTCTCTTCCCCATGTCCTGCTTTCTCCCCTGTGTCCTGCTCTCTCCCACCTCAAGTCCTGCTCTACCCCCGTGTCTCGATCTCTCCCTCCATGTCCCGCTCACTCTCCCCAGTGTTGCACTCCCTCGCCCCCTGTGTCCCACTCTCTCCCCCCCCCGTGTTCCACTCTCTCCCCCCCATGTCCTGCTCACTCTCCCCCCCGCATCCCACTCTCTCTCCCCCCGTGTCCCACTCTCTCACCCCCATGTCTCGCGCTCTCCCCCCGTGTCCCGCTTTCTCTCTCCCGCGTCCCACTCTCTCTCCCCGTGTCCTGTTCTCTCTCCCCCATGCCTCGCGCTCTCCCCCCGTGTCCCACTCTCTCTCCCCCATGACTCGCTCTCTCGCCCCGTGTCCCGCGCTCTCCCCCCCGTGTTCCGCTCTATCCCCCCCGTGATCCGTTCTCTCTCTGCCCGTGCCCTGTTCACTCTCCCCCATGTCCCGCTCTCTCTCCCCCATCTCCTGCTCTCTACCCACGTCTCTTGCTCTCTTCCCCCGTCTCCCGCTCTCTCCACCCCCGTCTCCCGCTCTACTCCCCCTTCTCTCGCTCTCCGCCACCGTCTCTCCCTCATTCCCCCCCTCTCCCCTCCTTGGCTCCTGCCCTCTTCCCCCTTGTCCCACACTCTCCCCGCATCTCCCACTCCCCACTCACCCCCCCCATCTCCCACTCTTCACTCCCCTCCATGTCACATTCGCTCCCCCCGAATCCTGTGCCCGCTCCCCCACCCATGTTGTAGGTTTTAACTACTGAACAGCTTTTTGCCGCTTTGTTAATTATAGCAATTCAACTATTCACAGGGTTTATATTTAATTCAGACTCGGAGTCTCTCATTCAGATTATAACACATGCTTATAATACAGGTATATTGAGTAACGACAACATAGATTTATCAAGTATATTACCTTCTGTTACAAAACGTAATGCTTAACTAGTAACGCTTAGCACCCTCTCAAGAGATCGTGGTGCCGACTCCCGTTATCTCCTTTCTCATGTGAGATTTATTTCTTCTGTTGTTGACTTGGTTCGCACTGCCCCCTTAGTGGAAGAGCTGCTTACTTTGTTTCTTTTCCCCCCATTCAAATGCTGTGAGAACCTGCAGCTGTTTCAGCCTCACAATAGATCATTTGAGTCTACTGCTTTTGACCTTCTATGTTATCTCTTATCTCCTCTCCCTGTGGCAGGAATCACTTCTCTGAGAACAATTATACAGTCCATGTCACGCAGAATTATAATGAGCTTGGCTTTAGAAAATGATGATAAATGGTGCATGCTGCATATCTTATTGATTAATCATTTTGGCTTTGATCATTCTAGTTCTAAATGAAGCTGTATCAGCAGGTACAAAAATGGTTAACATAATAATGGCTCAATTTACCATGACGCTTTGCTTCTCAGCCTTTGTCCATTTTGTGGCATTTATATGCGAGATTTAAATATATCCAATGCATATAAAAGAAGTTACAAACAAAAAGGTTATTCATTAATTAAAGGCATGTAAAATAAACTTCTTAATTCTAACTTCTAATATCTGTCAATAGGCGATATATTAGTGTCCCACTTTATCCACCCCCCCCCCCCCCCCCGCCCCCGTGTCCCGCTCTTCCCTCCGTGCCTGACATTAACTTGAATGATGTGGAATCTGTATGGGTAGAGCCGCGGCACACCAAAGGGCAGAAAACACTTGTGGGAGTTGTGTACAGACCAACAAAAGTAGTAGTGAGGTTGGGGATGGCATCAAACAGGAAAGTAGGGATGCGTGCAATAAAGGTACAACAGTTATCATGGGTGACTTTTATCTACATATAGATTGGGCTAACCAAACTGGTAGCAATAAGGTGATGGAGGATTTCCTAGAGAGATTAACTAGAGAGCTGGCCATCCTAGACTGGGTGTTGTGTAATGAAAGAGGATTATTGCAACCTTGTTGAGGCAGTCCCCATTGGGGAAGAATGTGCATAATATGGTAGATTTCTTTATTAAGATGGAGAGTGACACAGTTAATTCAGAGACTAGGGTCCTGAACATAAAGAAAGGTAACTTCGATCGTATGAGACGTGAATTGGCTAGAATAGACTGGCGAACGAGACTTAAGGCTTCTATAGGTATGTAAAGAGAAAAAGGTTAGTAAAGACAAATTGGGCAGAAATAGCAGCGAACCCGGGGACTGGGAGAAATTTAGAACTCAGCAGAGGAGGACAAAGGGTTTGATTAGGGCAGGGAAAGTAGACTACGAGAAAAGCTTGCAGGGAACATTAAGACGGACTGCAAAAGCTTCTATAGATATGCAAAGAGAAAAAGGTTAGTAAAGACAAACGTATGTCCCTGCAGTCAGAATCAGGGGAAGTCATAATGGGGAACAAAGAAATGGCAGATCAATTGAACAAGTACTTTGGTTCGGTGTTCACTAAGGAGGATACAAACAACCTTTCAGAAATAAAATGGGTCAGAGGGTCTAGTAAGAAGGAGGAACTGAGGGAAATCCTTATTAGTCGGGAAATTGTGATAGAGAAATTGATGGGATTGAAGGCAGATAAATTCCCAGGGCCTGATGGACTGCATTGTGCTTAAGGAGGTGGCCTTGGAAATAGCTGATGCATTGACAGTCATTTTCCAACATTCCATAGACTCTGGATCAGTTCCTATGGAGTGGAGGGTAGTCAATCTTACCCCACTTTTTAAAAAAGGAGGGACAGAGAAAACAGGAAATTATAGACGGTCAGCCTGACATCAGTAGTGGGTAAAATGATGGAATCAATTATTAATGATTTCATAGCAGCGCATTTGGAAAGAGGTGACATGATAGGTCCAAGTCAGCATGGATTTGTGAAAGAGAAATCATGCTTGACAAATCTTCTGGAATTTTTTGAGGATCTTTCCAGTAGAGTGGACAAGGGAGAACCAGTTGATGCGGTGTATTTGGACTTTCAGATGGCTTTCGACAAGGTCCCACACAAGAGATTAACGTGGAAAGTTAAAGCACATGGGATTGGGGGTAGTGTACTGATGTGGATAGAGAACTGGTTGACAGACAGGAAGCAAAGAGTAGGAGTAAATGGGTACTTTTCAGCATGGCAGGCAGTGACTAGTGGGGTACCGCAAGGTTCTATGCTAGGGCCCTAGCTGTTTACTTTGTACATTAATGATTTAGACGAGGGGATTAAATGTACTATCTCCAAATTTGCGGATGACACTAAGGTTAGGTGAGTGGGCAAATGCATGGCAGATGAAGTATAATGTGGATAAATGTGAGCTTATCCACTTTGGTGGTAAAAACAGAGAGACAGACTATTATTTGAATGGTGACAGATTAGGAAAAGGGGAGGTGCAACGAGACCTGGGTGTCATGGTACATCAGTCATTGAAGGTTGGCATGCAGCTACAGCAGGCAGTTAAGAAAGCAAATGGCATGTTGACCTTCATAGCGAGGGGATTTGAGTACAGGGGCAGTGCGGTGTTACTACAGTTGTACAGGGCCTTGGTGAGGCCAAACCTTGAATATTGTGTACAGTTTTGAACTCCTAATCTGAGGAAGGACATTCTTGCTATTGAGGAAGTGCAGCGAATGTTCACCAGATTGATTCCCGGAATGGCAGGACTGACATATGAAAAACAAAATGGTATGACTAGGCTTATATTCACAGGAATTTAGTAGAATGAGAGAGGATCTCATAGAAACATACAAAATTCTGATGGGGTTGGACAGGTTAGATGCAGGAAGAAGGTTCCCGATGTTGGGGAAGTGCAGAACCAGGGGTCACAGTCTCAGGTTAAGGGGTAAGCCATTTAGCACCGAGATGACAAGAAACTTCTACACTCAGAGAATTGTGAACCCGTGGAATTCTCTACCATAATGTTGTTGAGGATAATATGTTAGATATAATCAAAAGGGAGTTAGATGTGGCCCTTATGTCTCAATGGATCAATGGGTATGGCGAGAAAGCAGGAAAGGGGTACTGAAGTTGCATGATCGCCCAATGATCATATTGAATGGCTCTGCAGGCTCGAAGGGCCGAATGGCCTATTCCTGCACCTTTTTTCTCTGTTCCCTCCCCCACCCCCGTGTCCCGCTCTCTTTCCCCCCCCGCCCGTGTCCCACTCTCCACCCTCCCCCCCCTTGTCCCGCTCCCCACCCCCACCCCGTGTCGCTCTCTCCCCCCACCCCACCCCGTGTGCCACTCTGCCCCATGTTTGCTGACATCACCCCATGAATGGCCGAGCTCTAATTTTAAGATTATTCTCCCTTGTTCTGGACTCGCTCCAACAGAGGAAACAATTTCTCCCTATCTCCCCTATCAACTGCTTTAATCATCTTAAGCACCAGGATTAGATTACCCTTTAATCTTCTCTACTCGCGGATATACAAGCTCAGTCTGAGCAACCTGCCGTTTCAGCCCCAATCCACCAATCTGTCTTTAATCTCTGTGCAGTCTAAATTCACTGCTCTCTGTGATTCCATGAGGAATCTCTTGATGCTGTCGTTGCTCAAGTCCCAGAACAGCCACCTCACGTTATAGCTCCACAAATCGCGCCCACCCGTGCCCTGGGATTGTGGTCCCTCTCCGCGCACTCCCAATCCCCCCTCTCCAACTCTCCCACTCCCTCTTCCCCCGAGCCCTGCGCCCTCTCCCCGCTCTGTGGGTCTGGCGTTGTCAGCAAATAAGGCTGATAAGTTGAATTTGAAGTAGATGGGAACGCTCTCGCCATCTCTGCTGAAGTCAGGTGGCAAGTTTTGAAGGTTACCCAGGACAGCGGGTGTCTGACCATCACCCGATATGATGAGGAGCTGGCGGGTGCAAAGAAACTCGCAAACAGCGCGCCACAATCTTTCAACAATGAAACGGCTGACGCTGTGGCGGCTGCACACAGAAAACTACATTCAAAAACCAACCGACTCAAAAGAATGAGCCTCCAGTCTGTAGATTGGCAAACCACAAAACGGAACACCTCGGCCACGCCTCTTTAAATGTTACTCAGATAAAACTCAATCATCCATCTCTGTGCTGCAGAAAGCCACAGAATCCTGAAAAAGTCTCCATTTGCTAAAAATCTGGAAGAGACAAGATCCTCTTGCTGTATTTTTACTCCTCTATTTTGCTCCAGAACTTTTTAATATGAATCTACACCAAGAAGCAGAAGTAAAATTTTACGTTTTGAAAATACTAGCACCTCATCAGGGAATTGAACTCAAGTCTCTCGTGAAACAGGCCGGGATACTCGTCACCATACTAACGATGAACTAACATCTATCAAGCCTGTCAGAGCAGGAATCGAGCTCTGAACAGAATTGGACACGGTGAGAAAGAGACAGACACATTGATAGACAAAGACAACCAGACAAACGAGAGAGACAGACAGTGAGTAAGAGTCAACGAGAGACAGAAAGTGTGAGACTGAGGGGGAGAGGCAGACTGAGTGAGAAAAAGACTCAAGCACACACATATACAGAGATGTGTGTGTGTGCTCTGTAAAAAGGGAGCGGCAAAGAGTAATAGAACGACAGGGACAAAGACAGGGACAAAGAGAGACACAAAGAAATAGAGAGATAGAGCGAGAGACAGATAGAGAGTGAGACAGAGAAATAAACAGAAAATGATTAAATTACTCAGCAAGTTTGAGACAGTGACGAACAGATACAGGCAAAGAGAGACAGACAGGCAGAGACAAAGACTGAGATAGATGATGGAAAAGAGAGAGACAGGCAGACAACGAGACTGAGAGAATCCCATTGGAACAGAATTCGATACTATGAGAAAGACACAGGCATATTGAGAGACAGAGAAAAACAGAGAAACAGGAACAGACAGATAGCGAGACAAAGACAAAGAGAGACAGAGAGAATGAGTCAAAGACAGGCAGATTGAGAGAGACAAATACTGAAACACATAGACAGGTCTCTAAACATGGAAACATAGAAAATAGGTGCAGGAGTAGGGCATTCGGCCCTTCGAGTCTGCACCACCATGCAATATGATCATGGCTGATCATGCAATTTCAGTACCTCTTTCCTACTTTCTCGCCATACCCCTTCATTCCTTTAGCCGTAATGGCCATATCTAACTCAATTTTGAAACTATCGAACGAATTGGACTCAACAACTTTCTGTGGTAGAGAATTCCAAAGGTTCACAATTCTATGGGTGAAGAAATTTCTCCTCAGTGAGGTCCTAAACAGCATTCACTTATCCTTAGACTGTGACCCCTGGTTCTGTACTTCCCCTACATCGGAAACATTGATCCTGCATCTAACCTTTGCAATCCTGCCAGAACTTTACATGTTTCTATGAGATCCCATATCATTCTTCTAAATTCAAATGAATGTAAGTCTAGTCGATCCAGTCTTTCTTCATATGTCAGTCCTGTCATCCCTGGAATCAGTTTGATGAACCGTCGCTGCACTCAGTCAATAGCAAGGATGTCCTTCCTCAGATTAGGAGACCAAAACTGCTCACAATACTCAAGGTGTGGTCCCGCCAAGGCCCTGCACAATTGCATTATTACCTCCCTGCTCCTATACTCAAATTTCCTCGCTGTGAAGGGCAACATGCCATTTGCTTTCTTTACTGCCTGCTGTACCTGCATGCCTACCTTCAATGACTGATGTACCCTGGCACCCAGATCTCATTGCACTTCCCCTTTTCCTAAGCTATCAACTTCAGATAATAATCTGCCTTCATGTTTTTGCCCCCAAAGATGATACACCCAGTGGATCTTATCTCAACGCCTTAACCATTCGGCCATCTTGGTGCTGCAGTATTCGGATTCTCTCTCTGTGAGAATCTGGGCTTCAACGCCAACCCCACAGAGACACACATACGCAAAAGGTTTCAGTGAGCATTTTCGAACATTTGCAGTAATATTGATATGCGTCTACTCCCCTATTCTTTTTCGAATAATGCTGTGGGGACTTTCACATCCATCTGCAGACGGAGCATCAGTTTAACATTTCATCTCAAAATCAAAGCTTCAACAATGCAAAATTCCCCAAGTACTCCATTTGATTATCAACCAAGATTATATAAGAATAGAAGAATTAGGAACAGGAATAGGCCATCTAGCCCCTCGAACCTGCTCCGCTATTCAACAAGATCATGGCTGATCTGGCTGTGGACTCAGCTCCACTTACCCGCCCGTTCCCCATTACTCTTAATTCCCTTATTGATTAAAAATCTATCTATCTGTGATTTGAAGACATTCAATGAGCTAGCCTCAACTGCTTCCTTGGGCAGAGAATTCCACAGATTCGCAACCCTCTGGGAGAAGAAATTCCTTCTCAACTCGGTTTTAAATTGGCTCCCCCGTTTTTTGAGGCTGTTCCCCCTAGCTCTAGTCTCCCCGACCAGTGGAAAGAACCTTTCTGCCTCTATCTTGTCTATCCCTTTCATTATTTTAAATGTTTCTATAAGATCACACCTCATCCTCCTGAACTCCAACGAGTAAAGACCCAGTCTACTCAATCTATCATCATAAGCTAACCCCCTCATCTTCGGAATCAGCCTAGTGAATCGCCTCTGTACCCCCTCCAAAGGTAGTACATCCTTCCTGAAGCAAGGTGACCAAAACTGCACGCAGTACTCCAGGTGCGGCCTCACCAATACCCTATACAGTTGCAGCAGGACCTCCCTGCTTTTATACTCCATCCCTCTCACAATGAAGGCCAACATTCCATTCATCTTCCTGATTAACTGCTGCACATGCAAACTAACTTTTTGGGATTCATGCACAAGGAGCCGGCGCCTCACAACTTGAGCCGCCGCCGGGAAATCCCCTCCGTGCCTTTCAGTTCCGCGCGGAGGGGTTTCCTGTATGGGCTGCTCCTGCACACTCTCAACTTTGCCATCCTCGCCGGCTGTCTGGACACGCCATGGCGTACCATCTTGCCGTCCGGAGGAGGCGGGGGTCCCCGATGGAGAGCACTCTACGCAGGGGTCCTCCCACTATTCATCGGGGACTTGGCCTGGAGGGTGGTGCACGGAGCAGTGCCGTGCAACAAATTTTTAAGCCGGTTCACGGACTCCCAGGCCGCCTGCAATTTCTGCGGTCTGGAAGAGTCCGTGTTCCATGTTTTTATGTAATGCACAAGGTTGCAGCCCCTGTTTTATTATTTGAAGGGGCTGCTCCTGAAATTCTGGCTGCACTTCAGTCCCACTCTCCTGATCTTTGGGCACCCTGTGCGGAGGGGAGCGGGTAGGTCTGAAGGCCTCCTCGTAGGACTGCTCCTGGGCACGGCCAAGGGTGCCATCAGCCGGTCCAGGCAGCGGGCGGTCGAGGGGGTCGTTCAACCTGACTGCCTGCCTCTCTTCCGCTCTTACATCTGGTCCAGGGTGTCCTTGGAGATGGAGCACGCGGTGTCCACTGGTACGCTCGCGGCCTTCCGCGAGAGGTGGGCACCGGAGGGACTGGAGTGCATCATCACGCCCGGCAACCAAATTTTAATTTGATTTTACGTTTTAAAGTTTAATTTGTTTTAATTGCCGGTGCTTTTAGTGTCCCCCTCCCCTTTTATAGGGGGCACTTGGAAAAATGTGATTTTAGCGCCAAAAAAAACCCAAAAAAAAAGAAAAACACAAAAAAAAACACAAAAGGAAAAAAAAAGGGCCTTGTAAATGTCTGCTGTGTCATCCAGGGCGGGTGGCACGGTTTAATGTTTTTTTATTTTACAGATAAACTCAAAAGAGTTTCATGCACAAGGACCCCCAGGTTCCTCTGCGCCGCAGCATGTTGTAATTTCTCCCCATTCAAATAATATTTCGTTTTATTGTTTTTTTTTTCCAAGGTTGATGTCCTCACATTTTCCGTCATTGTATTCAATCTGCTAAACATTAGCGCATTCACTTAACCTATTTAAATCTCTTTGCAGCCTCTCTGTGTGCTCAACACAATCTGCTTTCCCACTAATCTTTGTCTCATCTGTAAATTTTGTTACACTACACTCTGTCCCCTCTTCCAGGTCAGCTATGTATATTGTAAACAGTTGTGGTCCCAGCATCGAACCCTGTGGCACACCACTAACCACCAATTGACAACCTGAAAAGGACCCATTTATCCCGACTCTCTGCTTTCTGTTAGTTAGCCATTCTCTATCCATGCTAATACATTTCCTCTGACTACGCGTGCCTTTATCTTCTGCAGTAAACTTTTGTGTGGCACCTTATCGAATGACTTTTGGAAATCCAAATACACCACATCCATCGGTACACCTCTATCCACCATGCTCGTTATATCCTCAAAGAATTCCAGTAAATTAGTTAAACATGATTTCCCCTTCATGAATCCATGTTGCGTCTGCTTGATTGCACTTTGCCTATCTAGATGTCCCGCTATTTCTTCCTTAATGATAGCTTCAAGCATTTTCCCCACTACAGAAGTTAAACTAACCGGCCTATAGTTACCTGCCTTTTGTCTGCCTCCTTTTTTAAACAGAGGCGTTACATTAGCTGCTTTCCAATCCGATGGTACCTCCCCAGAGTCCAAAGAATGTTGGTACATTATAACGAATGCATCTGCTATAACTTCCATCATCTCTTTTAATACCCTGGGATGCATTTCATCAGGACCAAGGGACTTGTCTACCTTGATTCCCATTAGCCTGTCCAGCATTACCTCCTTAGTGATAGTGATTGTCTCAAGGTCCTCCCTTCCGACATTCCCGTGACCAGCAATTTTAGCATGGTTTTTGTGTCTTCCACTGTGAAGACCAAAGCAAAATAACTGTTTCAAGTCTCAGGAGTAGGACTTGCATACACAAACTCCTGATTCAGTCGAGAATGCTGCCACTGACCCAAAGCCGATAGCAAAGTTCACAACCGTATTATTTTCCCCAAGTTTTTCTAAAATGTTCCAGGACATACCAAATTCATGGTGATGATTTCCACAGACAGATACACATGCACAGAGACATAATACAGATAGACAGACACAGAGACACACACATACATAATGAAAAATATGCACCGGCTGACGAACATACTTAGAGTTCCTTGGACAGATAGAGGGATAGACAGGCAGAATCACTATCGCTAAATTGGCTGATGTTTGCGTTTTTCTTTCCATATGTATCGTGGGTGTCATGGTTCATCAGTCATTGAAAGTTGGCATGCAGGTACAGCAGGCGGTGAAGAAGGCAAATGGCATGTTGGATTTCATAGCTAGGGAATTTGAGTACAGGAGCAGGGAGGTCTTACTGCAATTGTACAGGGCCTTGGTTAGGTATAATCTGGAATATTGTGTTCAATTTTTGTCTCCTAATCTGACGAAGGACGTTCTTGCTATTGAGGGAGTGCAGCGAAGGTTCACCAGACTGATTCCAGGAATGGCTGGATTGACATATGAGGAGAGACTGGATCAACTGGGCCTTTATACACTGAAGTTTAGAAGTTTGAGAGGGAATCTCATAGAAACGTATAAGATTCAGACGGGGCGGGACAGGTTAGATGCGGGAAGAATGTTCCCGATGTTGGGAAAGTCCAGAACCAGGGACACAGTCTTAGGATAAGGGCTAGGCCATTTAGGGCCGAGATGAGGAGAAACCTCTTCTCTCGGAGAGTTCTTAACCTGTGGAATTCGCTGCCGCAGAGAGTTGTTGATGCCAGTTCATTGGATATATTCAATGTTAGATGTGGCCCTTATGGCTAAAGGGCTCAAGGGGTATGGAGAGAAAGCGGGAAAGGGATACTGAGGTGAATGATCAGCCATGATCTTATTGATTGGTGGCGCAGGCTGGAAGGGCCGAATGGCCTACTCCTGCACCTATTTTCTATGTTTCTATCTTTATATGAATATTGCAGATTAATGTAAATGAGAAAAAAACGACAGTGTTGAAACGTGTGTGATGTTTTTCCACCTATGTCAGAATCAAAACTGTCAAAGTGAATGAAGAATGTTGTGAACTTTATTCGGCAGGATTCGAACCTGTGCAGGGAAACACAAATGGACTTTTAGTCAATTAACTTAACCACTCGGCCACGACGACTGCGTCTCTGCTTTTTTAAATGTTACTCAGATAAAACTCAATCATCCACCTCTCTGCAGCAGAAGGCGACAGATTCCCGAAAACGTCTCCGTTTGCTAAAAATCTGGAAGAGACAGTCTCCGCTAGTTGTATTTTTACTCTTCTATTTTGCTGTGGAACTTTTTAATATGAATCTACACCAAGAAACAGAAGTAAAATTGTACGTTTTGAAAATGCTTCTTCGCCATCGGAAATTGAAACCCAGTCTGCCACATGACAGGCAGGATACTCACACAACGCAAGGAGCAGGAACAGGCCAAGCACAGCCAGCGGAAGAAGCATGCAGCAAACCAGCGTCAGAAAGCCCTTCCCTCTACGAATATCTGTCCTAACTGTAACAGGGCCTGTGGCTCTCGTATCAGACTGTCCAGCCATCAAATAACTCACTTTGGGAGTGGAAGCAAGTCCTCCTCGATTCCGAGGAACTGCCTATGATTATGATCATGATGACTAAAGAAATGACGAACTGACGGGTGCAGGTTCTATCACAGCAGGGATCGAGTTTTGAACAGAACTGGACACCGTGAGAAAGAGACAGACAAATTGAGTGACAGAGACAAACAGGGCGAGACAGACAACGAGATCGAGAAAAAGAGAGAAAGTATAAGACTGAGACGGAGAGGCAGACTGAGTGAGAAAAGTACTCAAGCGCACACATCTACCGAGATGTGCAGTGGAGTGCAGCAGCTGGTCAAAGTGCAAAGGTAAGATTTGGTAAGTGGGAAAGTTGGGGCAAGTGGGAGCAGGAGATATTGCTTTGTCTTGTTTTCCCCACCAATGCTGACTCCCCGGCCTGGGAGCAATTGAAAACGAAGTGTGAATTCACAGCAAGAGGTTCGGGAACGTCAGAGTGGCCTATAGAGGCCCAGAGGCAGTCGAGAGGCGGCGGCAGGCGGAGAAGCGAGAGTTCGGTGACGTTAGAGCGGCATATAAAGGACGCTGGCGCAGCAGCAGCAGGGAGAGAAGGCAAAAAAGTAGAAGGAAATCGAAAGGTGACGTCCCAGCCAAGGGGGTAAGTGATTGGCTGGTGATTGGTCAGTAGCTTTTGTTTTCTTTTCTTTATCAGTAAATAAACTTTTAGCATTATTGTTGCCATATTAAGTTAATCTAGGGGTTAATTCATGGCAGGAGAGCGTGGACACATGTTAAGCTCCTCCTGTACTATGTGGGAAGTCAGGGATGCTTCCCCTGTCCCTGACGACGAGATATGCGGGAAGTATATCCGGCTGCAGCTCCTGACAGACCGCATTGCGGCACTGGAGCTGCGGGCGGATGAACTCTGGAGCATCCACGATGCTGAGAATCCCGTGAATAGCACGTTTAATGAGTTGGTCTTACCACAGGTAAAGGTTACACAGCAAGATAGGGGATGGGTGAACAACAGGAAGAGCAGTGGAAGGAAGGTAGTGCAGGTGTCCCTGCGGTCATCCCTCTGCAAACCAGATACACTGCTTTGGGTAATTTTGAAGGGGATGACTAATCAGAGGAGGATAGCAGCAGCCACGTACATGGTACTGTGGGTGGCTCTGCTGCACAGGAGGGCAGGAAAAAGAGTGGGAGAGTTATAGTGCTAGGGGATTCTATTGTAAGGGGAACAGTTAGACATTTCTTGCAACCGAGACTCCAGGATGCCTCCCTGGTGCAAGGGTGATGGATGTCTCAGAGCGGGTGCGGGACATTTTTATGGGGGAGGGTAAGCTGCCAGTTGTCGTTGTGCATGTAGGTACCAACGATATAGGTAAAAAATGGGTTGAGGTCCTACAAGAAGAATTTAGGGAGCTAGGAGCTAAATTAAAAAGTAGGACCTCAAAAGTAGAAATCTCAGAATTGCTACCAGTGCCACTCTATTCAGAGTGGGAGTCGCAGGATAGCTCAGATGAATACGTGGCTTGAGGAGTGGTGCAGAAGGGAGGGATTCAAATTCCTGTGACATTGGAACCGGTTCTGGGGGAGATGAGACAAGTACAAACCGAATTGTCTACACCTGGGTAGGAATGGAACCAATGTCCTAGTGGGAGTGTGTGCTCATGCTGTTGGGGAGTGGTTAAGCAAATATGGCAGGGGGATGGGAACCTATAGAGGGAAACAGAGGGAAGTAGAATGGGGGCAGAAGCAATAGATAGAAAGAAGAAAAGTAAAAGTGGAGGGCAGAGAAACCCAAGGGAAAAAGCAAAAAGGGGCACATTACAGCAAAATCCTAAACGGGCAAAGGGTGTTAAAAAGACAAACTTGTAGTCTCTGTGCCTCAATGCGAGGAGTATTCGGAATAAGGTTGACGAATTAACTGTGCAGATAGCAGTTAATGGATATGATGTAATTGGCATCACTAAGACATGGCACCAGGGTGACCAAGGCTGGGAACTCAACATCCAGTTGTATTCAACAGTTAGGAAGGATAGACAGAAAGGAAAAGGCGGTGGGGTGATGTTGCTGGTTAAAGAGGAAATTAACGCAATAGTAAGGAAGGACATTAGCTTGGATGATGTGGAATCAGTATGGGTAGAGCTACGGAATACCAAAGGGCAGAAAACGTTAGTGGGAGTTATGTACAGACCACCAAACAGTAGTAATGAGGATGGGGACAGCATCAAAGAAGAAATTAGGGATGTGTGCAATAAAGGTACAGCAGTCATCATGGGCGACTTTAATCTACATATTGACTGGGCTAACCAAACTGGTAGCAATGCGGTGCAGGAGGATTTCCTGAAGTGTATTAGGGATGGTTAACTAGGCTATATATGTTGAGAAACCAAGTAGAAGGCTGGCCATCTAGAATGGGTGATGTGCAATGAGAAAGGACTAATTCACAATCTTGTTTTGCGAGGCCACTTGGGGATGAGTGACCATAATATGGTAGAAGTCTTTATAAAAATGGAGAATGACACAGTTAATTCGGAGACTAGTGCCCTGAACATGGGGAAAGGTAGCTTCGATGTTATGAGACGTGAATTGGCTAGAATAGACTGGCGAGTGATACTTAAAGGGTTGACGGTAGATAGGCAATGGCAAACATTTAAAGATCACATGGATGCACTTCAACAATTGTACATCCCTGCCTGAGTAAAAATAAATCGGGGAAGGTGGCTCAACCATGGGTAACAAGGGAAATTAAGGATAGTGTGAAATCCAAGGAAGAGGCATATAAATTAGCCCGATAAAGCAGCAAACCTATGGACTGGGAGAATATTGTAATACAGCAGAGGAGGACAAAGGATTTAGTTAGGAAGGGAAAATAGAGTATGAGAGGAAGCTTGCTGGGAACATAAAAATTGACTGCAAAAGCTTCTATAGATATGGGAAGAGAAAAAGTTTAGTGAAATCAAACGTAGGTCCCTTGCAGTCGGACTCAGGTGAATTTCTAATGTGGATCAACGAAATGGGGGACAAGTTGAACAAGTACTTTGTTTCTGTCTTCACGAAGGAAGAAACAAATAACCTTCTGGAAATACTAGGAGACCGAGGGTCTAGTGAAAAGGAGGAACTGAAGGTAATCCTTATTAGGCAGGAAATGGTGTTAGTGAAATTGATGGGAGTGAAGGCCAATAAATCCCATGGGCCTGATAGTCTGTATCCTACAGTACTTAAGAAAGCAGCCCTAGAAATAGTGGATGCATTGGTGGTCATTTTCCATCAGTCTATCGACTCTGGATCGGTTCCTATAGACTGGAGGGTAGCTAATGCAACAGGACTTTTCTAAAAAGGAGGGAGAAAGGAAACAGGAAATTATAGAACTTTTAGCCTGACATCAGTAGTGAGGAAAATGTTGGAATCAATTATTAAATATGAAATAGCAGCATATTTGGAAAGCAATGACAGGATCGGTCTAATTCAGCATGGAATTATGAAAGGGAAATCCTGCTTGACAAATCTTTTAGAATTTTTGAGGATGTAACTGGTAGAGTGGAGAAGGGAGAATCAGTGGATGTGGTGTATTTGGACTTTCAATAAGCTTTTGACAACGTCAAACACTAGAGAGTGGTGTGACAACTTAAATCATATGGTATTGGGGGTTATATTCTGACGTGGATAGAGTACTGGTTGGCAGACAGGAAGCAGAGAGTCAGGATAAACGGGTCCTTTTCATAATGGCAGGCAGTGACTAGTGGGGTACCGCAGGGCTCAATGGAGGAACCCCAGATATTTACAATATACATTAATGATTTGGATGAGGGAACTGAGTGTAATATCTCCAAGTTTGCAGATGACACTAAGCTGGGTGGTGGTGTGCACTGTGAGGTGGACGCTAAAAGACTGCAGGGTAACTTGGACAGGTTAGGTGAGTCGGCAAACGCATGGCAGTTGCAGTATAATGTGGATAAATGTGAGGTTATCCATTTTGGTGGCAAAACCACAGAGGCAGAATATTATCTGAATGGCGGCAGATTATGAAAAGGAAAGGTGCAGCGAGACCTGGGTGTCATGGTACATCAGTCATTGAAATTTGGCATGCAGGTTCAGCAGGTGGTAAAGAAGGCAAATGGTATGATGGCATTCATAGATAGGGGGTTTGAGTATAGAAGCAGGGACATCTTACTGCAGTTGAACAGGGCCTTGGTGAGCCTTCACCTGGAATATTGTGTTCAGTTTTGATATCCTAATCTCAGGAAGGACGTTCTTGCTATTGAGGGAGTGCAGCAAACGTTCACCGGACTGATTCCCGGGATGGTTGGACTGACATATGAGGAGAGACTGGATCGACTTTATTCACTGGAGTTTAGAAGGATTAAAGGGGATCAGATAGAAACATATAAAATTCTGATGGGATTAGACAGGTTGATGCAGGAAGAATGTTACCGATGTTGGGGATGTCCAGAACCGGGGACACAGTCTAAGAATAAAGGGTAGGCCATTTAGGACTGCGATGAGGCGTATCTTCTTCAATCAAAGAGTCATTAACCTGTGGAATTCTCTACTGCAAAGAGTTATTGATGCAATTGCATTCGATGTATTCAAGAGGGTGTTAGATATAGTCCTTACGGCTAAAGGGTTCAAGGTGTATGGAGATAAAGCAGGAAAGGGGTACTGAGGTGAATGATCAGCCATGATCTTATTGAATAGTGGCGCAGGCTCGAAGGGCCGAATGGTCTACTCCTCCACAAATTTTCTATGTTTCTATATATGTAGGGTGGCTTCGACCAGGGACTCCCAATTGTCAGTGGTGATGACGCATTTTACCAGGGAGGTTTTGAGGGTGTCCTTGTAATGTTTCCATGGCCCACCTTTGGCTCATTTGCCATGAATAAGCTCCACATAGAGCAGTTGCATATGGAGTTTCGTGTCTGGCATGCGAACTATGTGGCGTGCCCCGAGGAGCTGTTCCAGTGGTCATTGCTTCAATGCTAGGGATGTTGGCCTGGATGAGGACACTCACGTTGTGCGTCTGTCCTCCCAGAGGATTTGCTGGGTCTTGCGGAGACATCGTTGCTGATATATCTCCAGCGACTTGTTGTGTCTTCTGTGCACGGTACATGCCTCTGAGCCACACAGGAGGGCGGGTATTACAACAGACCTGTAGACCATGAGATTGGTGGCAAATTTGAGAGCCTGGTCTTCAAATACTTTTTTCCTCAGGTGGCCGAACGCTGCACTGGCGCACCGGAGACGGCGCTGAATCACCGCATCAATGTCTGCCTTTGTTAAGAAGAGGCTCCCGATGTATGGGAGTAGCCCATGTTGTCGAGGGCCGCGCTGTGAATCTTGATGACTAGGGGGGGGGGGGGCAGTGCTGGTGGAGGAGCCTTGTCTTACGGATGTTAAGCGCAAGGCCCATGCTTTCATATGCCTCAGTGAATAAATCAACTATATTCTGGAGTTCAGCCTCAGAATGTGCGCAGACGCAGGCATCATCTGCATACTGCAGCTCAACGACAGAGGTTGGGATGATCTTGGACCTGGCCTGGAGACGGCGTTGGTTAAACAGCTTCCTACTGGTTCTGTAGTTTAGTTCGACTCCAGCGGGGAGCTTGTTCATTGTAAGGTGGAGCATGGCAGCGATGAAGTTTGAGAAGAGGGTTGGAGCGATTACGAACCCCTGTTTGACGCCGGTTCGGACGTGGAATGGCTCTGTAACGGATCCACTGGTAGGGATCAAAGCCTGCATGTCGTCGTGAAGCAGGCAAAGGATGTTGGCAATCATTTGTGGGCTTCCAAAACGGAGGAGGCCGCTCTATAAGCCCTCACGGTTGACAGTGTCAAAGACATTTGTAAGATAGATAAAGGTTATGTATAAGGCCTGGCGCTATTCCCTGCATTTTTCCTGCAGCTGTCGCGCTGCAAAGCTCATGTCCATTGTGCCCCATAGCGGACGAAATCCGCACTGTGATTCCAGGAGGAGCTCCTCGGCCACAGGGAGAAGATGGTTGAGGAGAACTCTAGCAACAACCTTCCCAGATGTTGATAGCAGGGAGATTCCCTAGTAGATGCCACAGTCGAACTTGTCCCCTTTTTTAAAGATGGTCACGATCACTGCCTTTCTGAGATCTCCAGGAATGCTCTCCAACCTCCAGATGAGAGCGCTGAGGTCATGTATCCGCGCCAACTGCGCCTTTCTGCCATACTTTAGCGCCTCAGCAGGGATTCCATCTGCACCCATAGCCTTTTTATTCATGAGCTGTTTTATGGCTTTTCCTGCCTCGTGCAAGGTTGGAGTTTCACTGATTTGCTGGCGGGTCGCATGCTACAGGATGGCGTCGAGAATACTCGAGTCCAATTCTCGATTGAGAAGATCTTAAAGTGCTCCTACAGCGGGCCCTGCCAGCCTTGGTATCCTTGATGCGTGGTTCCCCGTAATTTGCCAGGAGTGTGTTGGGGCCTTGGGAGTTTGGACTGTAGGTGGCCTTGACTGCAATGAAATATCGTCACATATCGTGGCTGTCGGCTAGTTATTGTATTCCTGCGCTTTCTCCATCCACCACCTGTTCTTTAGGTCCCAGGTTTTTCTTTGACCTCAGCCTTGAGCTGCCTGTAATGTTGCTTTGCAGCTCCAGAGTTGAGTTCTTGCTTGAGGCTCAGAAATGCTCTGCGCTTACAATTTATTGGTACTTGAATCTCCTGAACATTTTCATGAAGCCAGTCCTGGTGTTTTCTGGTTGAGTAACCAAGTGTCTCTTCACAGGCACTGGTTATGGAGGCCTATGGACAGACCAAGCAGTGTGGGCATTCAGCCTCTCAGGATCTTCAAGGCACGCCAGATTAGCTTTGAAGCGCTGGCTGTATAGGGCTCTCTTAGCAGGGGCTTTAAGTGCCCCGACATTAAATTTTTGCGGCATTGTTTCTGCTGCCTCATCTGCTTTTTTAGCTATGTTAATATCGATGATGGAACGTATTAGGCTCTTCTCCGTCCAGCAGTCATCAGCTCCTGTCATGGCCTGGGTGATGCACAGATGCTATGATCAATCTATCTTTATCCATCACCAGGTGTTTGGGAAAGGGACTATATGCTCTATTGAGATCCTATCACACAATTGAGATACTATCACACTATTGAGACCCTATTGCACTATTGAGATCCTATTGCTCTATTGAGATCCTATCGTTCCATTGAGATCCTATTGCTCTATTGAGATCCTATCGTTCCATTGAGATCCTATCACGCTATTGAGATCCTGTCGCACTATTGATATCCTGTCGCTCTATTGAGATACAATCACACTACTAAGATCCTATCACTCCACTGCACATTTATTGCTCAATTACAAGGAAGCTAAGCGATATTCCAACATAATTTCACTTGCTTAACACTACAAAGAACAGATTAACCAGACATTCATTTACTGGGTGTGGGCAAACAGCATTCTGCTCCTGTGACAACAAAGATAATACACCGCTTATAATGCCTACTGGGGTGTGCAGAGGACAAAACAATTGCTAGTTAGACGGAAACCTCTTGCCTTTCTATCATTGAGACTGCTTCCTCGGTCATACCAATAATCTTTGCATTATGCCCTTGATATGTTAATACTGAAAACACTGGCAATTAATGAATTGTATAGTGTATTCATTATCTCCCTTTTTCTATTCTTCTGACACTGAATCCATCTGTTGTAACTGTTGGATGTATTTCTGGATCGCCATCCTACATCAATTCTGGACAGCTAGGGAACCTTTTCTCGAGAATAGAGAAGAATGTGAAGTGACCTGATAGAGATCTTTAAAGTTATGAGCGGGCTCATTAAAACAGACATAGAGAAGAATTTTCGACGTGTGAGGAGTCTAAAACTAGTAGCCAAAAATATCAGACTGTCACTAAAAAATCCAACAGGGAATTCAGGCGAGTCTTCTATATCGAGAGAGAGGTTGGAATGTTAAACTTTCTACTAGAATGAAGTATTGAAGGGAAAGGCATAGATGCATTTAAGGGGCAGCTAGAAAGGTACATGAGGGAGAAAGAAAAGTAAGGATATGTTGGCAGGGTTAGATGCAATAAGGTAGGAGGAGGCTCGTGCGGAACATTAAAAGTAGAACGGACCTGTAGGCCCGAATGGCATATTTCTATAATGAGTCTTTTTTAATACCGTGTAACACCGCTTGTCCCTATAAAATGCTGTCTTGACGTTCATTCTTCTTCTGCTGAAGGTACCTTGCCCCGCTGGGGGGCGTATCCACAAGCGCCGACAGATTCCAGGGCCTGACAATTATTCTGTTCCTCTTGTCTGATTGGAGGGATTGAGGTCAATAACCTTTTCATCCGGCAGAGCCTCCGTCTCAGGTTTACCGGCTGGAATCACAGGGTGGCGGCGACCGCAGGAACCAGGGGGAAGCTGGTCCTCACCAGCCAAAGCCTCCCAGGGAAATTGGAGCTGTTCTACCGTCACCCCAACAGCTCAGCACAGCACAGGCGGGGCAGCCGAGAATGATCGAGGGCTATAGGCCGCGAAAATACGAATTAGGTAAAAAAAAATACCTCTCATACATGTTCGTGCGCTGAATAAATGATCACAAACTTACCACGGAGAATTGTGACTCTGTAAAGTTTACGGATGTTATCACATCACCCGTGGAGCTACGGTTCACAGCTCGCTGCGGGTGTTTCCAAGTTGTGGCCTTGTGTGGGGTTGTGCACCGAGAATAGGAAACATAATTATTAATAACATGTACTGTCGCATTGTTTAAGAAAATGGGAAAGACAAATGTCGGTTCTAATGGAAATAAAACAACCAGATTGTTAAATCACAAACGACGACATTAACTCCAATGTTGAAGCGGTGTATGGATCTCCGGCTGTGTGTTTTGCATTGCATATTATGGTTGAACTCCAATCGTGGACAGGTCTGTCTTTGTGCCTCCACTAATATATGATGTAAGATTGTGAGATGGTTAACGAGTTGAAACACAGAACAGTGATGACCTGCGGTGCCTCTGGTGTCCCCAGTGTCGAGCACACATCCCACGCAGACTAAAGGCAGTGAATTAGACAGGGTAGCAATGATTCAGGAAAGGACAAGCCAGACTGCGCGAGTTGCGGCATTAGAGTTCATTGAGGATAGCGGGGTTATCTAGGGATCGACATAGTACACATACTTTATAATTATATGTAGTTAAATTCGCATCATAGACATTTCTCGGAGACGATTTTATGAAAGTTTTCTGACCAACTGTTATCGTTCACATTGTGGCCGTTAAACGTCAAGGATTTGTACAGAATGATTAATCGTTTCCTTTTTGGTGCTGAGAGTTCATGATGAAGCCACCGACACTGCTCAGGAAATCTGACTGCTGCTGATAACGCTGGTGAACGGTTTCCATGGTTACTCTTCGTTCGGCAAAACAGGAAACTGACTGAGAATCCATTAATAACCGCCGAGATGTAGCGAAACACAACGGTGCCCAGAAATATTATTTCTGTTAGTGTCCACAGTGAAAGACATTGAAATATTGCATTTTGAAATTGCGTATTCCCCGCTCCAATCACTGAGCTTTGTACCATTCCCAAAATAATCTCACTGCCCAGTTCCCTCCCCATAGCCCTGCACCATTCCCAAAATAATCTCACTGCCCAGCTCCCTCCCCATAGCCCTGCACCATTCCCAAAATAATCTCACTGCCCAGCTCCCTCCCCATAGCCCTGCGCCAGTCCCCAAATAATCCCACTGCCAAACTCCCTTCCCATAGCGCTGTATCAGTCGCAAAATAATCCCACTGCCCAGCTCCAAACCCTGGGCTCTGTACCATTCCCCAAATAATTGCATTGCTCAGCTCTCTCCCCATAGCCCTGTAACATTCCCAAAATAATCTCGCTGCCCACTCACTCCCCATAGCCCTGTACCATTCCCCAAATAATCTCACTGCGCCGCTCCTTCCCCATAGCCCTAGACCAGTCATAAAATAATCCCACTGCCCAGCTCCCTCCCCATAGCCTTGTACTAATCCCAAAATAATCTCACTGCCACGCTCCATCCTCAGAGCCCTGTCCCAAACTAATCTCTGTGACCCACTCTCTGCCGATAGCCCTGCATCAATGGCAAATAATCAAATTGCCTCATCCCTATCCAGAGCTTTGTCCCAATTCTAAACCACACCCACTGCGCTACTCTCTCCTCATAGCCCTATATCATTGACAATCTAATCACATTGCCACACTCCCTGCCCACAGACCAGTATTATCAAAATAATCCAACTGCTTCGCTTCCTCCGCTAGCACTATGTCATTCCCAAATAAATCCCACAGCCTCATTACCTCCCAATAGCCCTGAATCAATTCCAAACTGATCTCACTGCCTGCCCTCTCCCGTTATCAATCACAAACTGATCTCATTGTCTGCTCTCTCCCACAGACCTGTATCATTCGCAAAACCAAACCCACTGCGCCGCTCTCACGAAATGGCCTCGCATATATGCAAAACTAATCTGACTGCTATACTCCCTCCTCAAGCCCTGTGTCATCTGAAACTGATCCCACTGCCTCACTCTCTCTCCATAGCCCTGTATCAATCCCACGCTGATCTCCCTGCCACGCTCTCTCCGCATAGCTCTGTACCATTCTCCAAAATAATGCTCCTCTCCCCCATAGCCCTGTATCATTTGCAAACTAAGCCCAATACCTCACTCTCTCCCCGTAGCGCTGTATCATTCCCAAACTAATCCCACTGCCCCACTCTCTCCCAATAGCCCTGTATCATTCCCAAACTAATCCCACGACCCCACACTTTCACCGTAACCCTGTATCATTCGAAAACTGATCTCACTGCCCCAATCGCGCCCCGTAGCCTTGTATCATACCCAAACTAATCCGACTGCCCCACTCTCTCCCCATAGCCCTGTATCATTCCCAAACTAATCCCACTGCCTCTCTCTCTCTCCACGGCCTTGTATCCATCAAAAAACAAATGCATCTAACCGTCTCTTGCTCCATTATCTTCAATCAATTCCCAACTAATCCTACAGATCCGTTCTCTTCTCATCGCCCTGTATCAATCCCAATTCATCCCACTCTCTCATCGTATCCCCGTTTCCATCGCAAAATATTACCATTGCCCGCTCAGTCTCCACAGCTGTATATCAATAAAAATCTATAACCACGGTCCCATTCTCATCCCATAGCCCGGTATTAACACCAAACTATTTCCACTGCTCCAGTTTCTCTCTTTCCTTAGCCCTGTCTGACTATAAATCTAAAGCTGCAGCCCCACTCTCTACCCATATCCTTGTTAATTTCTGAAACTAATTTACTGCATCAGTCTCTGCATAGACATGGAATAATCCCACATTAATTCAACTCCCGCTCACCATCCACAGCCCAGCATCAATGCAAAACTAATTACACCGTTCCAATTTCTCCCCATAGCCCGGATTGACGACCCTACTAATGCCACTGCCCTGCTCTTATCACATAGCCCGGAGTGAATATAAAATTAAGCCGTTGCCCATTATCTCTCCAAAGGTCTTTATCAATGACAAACTTATCCCACAGCCCTGCTTTCACCCGTTAGCCAGGCTGTACTCCCAACTAATCTAAATGCCTGAATCTTAGCTATGTGTGATTACAAAATTAAGCCATTCCCCACTCTCACCCCATTGCCTTACAACAGTTACAAACTAATGCCATAAACCTGCTCTCGGCCTCATAATCCTCCAGCAATCAAAAATTGATCAAACAGCTCCAGTCTCTCCTCATTGCCCAATATCACACCTAAATGCGTTGTGCTGCGAGTTCCTAATTCCTTTGCCATCTCCAAACTCATGCCACAACTGCACGCCATCGCCATTGCCTGTATCAATCACAACCTGATCTCACTGCCCGGCTCTCATCACATAGCTCTGTACCAATACCAAGGTAATAGTAATGACCCGGTCTTTCCCATAGCCATGTATGAATCACAAAATAAAGACACTGACCGGCTCTCCAGCGTTGATCTGTATCAGTCACAACCTAATGCTACTGTTACAATCTTTACCTATATTTCTGAATCAATCCCATACCAATCCCACTGCCACGCGCTTTCTCCATAGCCCTGTTTCCATCCCAAACCAAGACAATAGCCAGACAATAGCCCCATATACCCGTGTCAATCTAAAAGTAATCCACTGCCCATTCCCTCCCGATATTCCTGCTCCATTCCTAATCGAATCCCAGCAACTCCTTCTCCCACCACAGCCGAATATCACACTGCATACCCTGTTGGCCTGTGGCAATCCCAATCTGTACCAAAATAACCCGAACATTCCCCATTGCCTGTTTCAATCCCAAGATATTGCCTTTTCTCCAATGCAATCACTATTAGGCTGCTTCAATCCTAAACCAATCCCACTGTCCTGTTTTCTTCATAGAATCCTGTATTGTACTCAGCAATAATTTAACTTAATACAGGACCAATATATACCCCTCAGGGGAAATAGCTCTACTTACCAAACAAAACAGCTATAGTTGGCAAAAGACGTGAGAGTTAACATAAAACTAAAGGAAATAGCCAATAAATTTACAAAGAATGTGTAAAATCCAGGGAACTGGGGGCGATGTGCAGAATTGCAAAGCAGGACCAAAAAGACCACAAGGGCTCCAAAAGCGCAAGACGAAAAAAGAAGTGTCAGGAATATTAAGATTAACACAAACAATTTTTCTATTTAAGTCAGGAAAGATTTAGTGAAACGTGTTGTGGGCCCTTTCAAATACATAAGGAAACAGGTTAATTATAGGCCAGTTAGACTAACATATGATGTGTGGGATTTATTGCAACCTATATTTAGAGACATAGTGTCCGAGCAGTTACAGAAACGTGGACTGATTCGAGAGAGCTGTCATTGATTTGTAAAGGTTAGGTCATGTTTAACAAAATAAATTGAAATTTGAGGAAGCAACTAAAGTAGTTGACAGGGGAAGGCGTTTGCATGTAATTTTAATGGACTTCCAAAATGCATTCTTAAAGGTTCCATATAAGAGACTGTTAGCTAAGATTAAAGCTTATTCAATTGAAGGAATTATATTGATTTGGCCAAAGAAGACTGATTGTATAGATAATGGGCATTTAATCGCATTGGAATGAAGTAACTTCGGGTGTTCCACAAGTATCTGTGCTCCAGTCTCAACTATTCACTATATCTATTAATAACACAAGTGCGAGCCATATATCCAGGTCTTTCGATGACATAACGATTAGCGGCATATCAAGTAGAATTCGATAGGAGCACAGCATCACAGTGTGACATTGATAGATGAAGTGAGTGAGTGAAGCTCTAGAAGGGGCATTTCACTGCAGGTAAGTGTGTGGTCATCCATTCTGTATAGATCCGAGTATAACTGAAATGAGAGTGTAGGAACAATGGCGGTACAAAGGGATTAAATGTCCAAGTGCATAGATCAGGAAAATGCAGTACTGATGCAAAAAAAATCAGCAATGCTAACGGGCTGGTAGCGTTTATAATTAAAGGGTTGGAATATAAATTAGATCACGTTTTGCTACAACTATACAAGCCCTGCTTAGATCACAACTGTGTACAGTTCTCGGCGCTGCACTCAAGAAAGGATATTTTAGACTTGGAAGGAGTGCAGCCCAGATTTACCAAAATGTTACCAGCCCTCCAAGGGTTAGATTATGGTGAGATATTATATAAATTAAACAAGTATTGCTTCGAATGAACAGTGTTCCGTGGTGATTTAATTGAAGTTTTAAGGATTTAAAAAAATAATTGATATGGTCGACAGAGATAAACACAGGAACAGGAGTAGAACATTCAGCCCCTCGAGCCTGTACCGCCGATCAATGAGACCATGGTTTACCTACGACTTAAATTCATATACCCACTCTTTTCTTAGATTCCGTAATATCTTTGTTGATAAATAATCTATCAATCATTGGTTTAAAATTAACAATTGATCTAGCATCAATTGCCATTTGCAGAAGAGAGTTCAACACTTCTACTAACCTCTGTGCATAGAAGTGTTTTCTAATTTCACTCCTGAAGTTCTGACTCTAATTTTTAGACTCTGTTCTCTCGTCTTAGACTCGCTAATCAGCGGAAATAGATTATCTCTATCTACCCTATCAGTTACCCTTGATATCCTGAAAAGTTCGGTCAGATAACACCTTGATTTTCTACATTCTATGGAATACAACCCTAATTTGTGTAATCTTTCCTCATAACTTAAAACTTAAATTCTGGTACCATTCTGGTAAACCTTTGCTGCTATCCCTCCAGGGCCAATATATCCTTCCTAAGGTGTGTTGCCCAGAAGTGCTCACAGTACTCCAGGTGTGGTGTAACCAATGGTGTGTACAGCTGCAGCAGAACATCTACTCCCTTTTATTCCCGTTCTCTAGACATCAAGTTCAGCATTCCTTTAGCTTTTTTTGATTATTTTATGTACCTTTTAATAGCATTATAATAATCTGTATAAGTGCTGGACACCCAGGTCTGTTTAGAGGTCCACTTTGCAAAATTCACTTTGCAACACTTAGGAAATGCCCTGCTCAATGCTTTTAGGTCCAAGCTGGATGACCTCACATTTGCTTACATTGAAATCCATTTGCCACAGTTTTGCCCATTCACTTAATCTATCGATATCGCTTGGTAATTTTATGCTTTCATCTATGCAACCTACAATGGCGCTGATCGTTGTGTCATCTTCAAATTTGGATACATGAATTCCTATGCCATCATCTCAGTCGTTAACAGAAACTGTGAATCGTCCAGCCCCCAACACAGATCCCTGTGAGACACTAGTAGTCGTCTTCTACGAATTTGTGTACCTACCCTTTATTCCTAACCTCTATTTCCTGCCTCTCAGATAATTTCCTAATCAGTTACATAATTTGCCGTCAATTCCTTGGGCTTCTACCTTAGTTCACAAACTCTTATTTTGGAATGTATCACATGCCTTCTGCAATTGCATATAAATAACATTCAGTTATATTCCCCTGACAACTACTTGAGTCACCTCTTCAAATAATTCATTCAGGTTTGTCAGCAATGACCTAAATTTGACAAAATCTTGCCCTTTTTGCGAAGGGGATGGAATATCAAAGCAAGGTTGTCTTCCTACTGATATACAGGGTATTGGTGAGGCCACACCTGGAATACTGTGTACAGTTTTGCTTTCCATATTTACGAAAGGATATACTTGCTTTGAAGACAGTTCAGAGAAGGTTTACTCGGTTGATTCTGGAGCTGAGGAAGTTGACTTATGAGGAAAGGTTGAGGAGGTTGGGCCTCTATGCATTGGAATTCAGAAGAATGAGTGGTAATAATATCAAAACGTATACGATTATGAGGAGGCTTGACAAAGTGATTGCAGAGAGTGGGAGACTAGAACTAGAGTGCATAATCGTAAATAAAGGGGCCGCCCAGTTAAAAATGAGATGAGGAGAAATTTCTTCTCAGAGTTTTGTAATCTGTGGGATTTGCTGCCTCAGAGAGCTGTGGAAGCTGGGATAGTGAATAAATTGAAGACATAAATAGACAGTTTTTTAAACCATAAGGGAATAAGGGGTTATGGGGATTAGGCAGTCCATGATCGGATCAGCCATGGTCGTATTAAATGGCGGTGCAGGCCGTATGACCTACTATTTTCCCGTTGTTTTATGTTCTTATATTCTTATTTTCATTCTGGTTTCTCTGTTCAACTGAAAATGTTGGATATGTTAAATCATCCTATCCTTAATTCTAGATGTAGCATTATCCCAACAACAGACCATTGGCTAACTGGTCTATAATTCCGTTGTTTCACTCTCTCACCATTCTTAAATAGCGGAGAAACATACAAAATGTTCCAACCAAAAGGGACGGATTCTAAATCTAGAGAACTTTGGAAGATTATAGTTCGGGCATTTACAGTGTGCTCAGGTAATTACTTTAAACGCAGAATGGAAATGATCTTGTTCTGGGAACTTGTCACACTTTTGTGCGACTTTTTTATACATTACTGTAATTATACTTACGTTAATTTTATTGAGTCCCTGCCACTGATTCAATATTAGTTTTGGGGGGATTTCCGGTATGCGATCCATTTCTGTACTGTAAATACTGACGCAGAGTATTCATTCAGCATGTCCACCATTTCGTTATTATCATTGACAATAACACGGCTTTTATTCTCCTGAATAACCTCTTTTGTCTAATTTAACTGCAAAACATCTTCATATTGATTTTGATATCCCTTGTGAATTTATTTTCATACTTTTTTGGAGCTTTTACTGTCTGTTTTCTGACCTTTGCTGTTCTTTGTATCTTCCCCATTCTCCAGGATCTGTACAATTTTTTGCATGTTTGTAGGCCCTTTCGTTTCATTTTTTGCTGCCCCTTACCTCTTGAGTCGTTCATGGCTGCATTGTTTGGCTATAAACTGGTCCTGTACCACGTTGAGTTATTTTTTAAACATCTCCCACTGATCCTCTGCCGTTTTACCCATTAATGGATTTTCCCCATTTACCCTGGACAGGCATTGCCTCCTCTACTTGAAGTCGGCTTTACCAACATGTAGAGTCTTAGAATCTGGAATCTTAGTAACTGTTTCGTGTTCACCTTTTCAAAAGCTACATTGAACTTGAACATGTCCTAATCACTATTGATAATTGTTCAAACACAGGCCGTTAACTAAATATGGCTCTTTCCTCATTACTAAATCGAATATGAATTCCCTCCTTTTATCTTCCAGCACATGTTGTTGTAAAAAACTATCCCGGACACCTCAATAAATTCATTACATTTCTCACAGATGCTAGTCTGCTTCTCCCAAACTAATTGGCATGTAAAATTTCCCATTAAAATCACTCTGCCTTTGATACATGCTTGTTTAATCTCTGCAGTTAACCAAACAAGCACTTCACAGCTGCTACACAGGGATCTATGCTCAACTCCCAGTAAAGTCTTAAATCGTTTCCTTTTTCTTAATTCAACCCACACAGTCCTGAATATCAGATCCAGGCTGTTTAGGTGAGCTGTTAACAAATATGTATTCACGCAAAGCCACAATCTTTCTCAATCTTCCCGTGTCTGTCCAAAACCAATAGAAAATCCACGCTTCATCCCCAGCTATCTGTATGGAACAAAAATTAATCCGACTGCCCGCTCCCTCCCCATAGCCCTGCGCCTTTCCTAAAGAAATCCCAGTACCCCGCTATCAGGATATACCTGTAAAATGCCAACCTTATCCCACCGCCCCGTTCTCTGCCAATAACCAAGTAGCTCGATACTGTACCAAGTGCAGTACTGTACCAAGTACTCTCCTTCTGTAGCCCTGTAACAATTCAGCACGAATTGAACTGCCTACTCTCTCAATTTTTCCCGCTAGCAATCCTAAGCTAATCCCAATGTCCAGCACTCGCTCCATAGTCTTTATCAATCTAAAAATAATCCCACTGCTATTCTCGTTCCATATCACAAACCAATAACATAAGAATATAAGAGCATAAGAATTGGAGCTGGCGTAGACCACCTGGAGCTGAGAGCCTGCTCCTTCATTTAACAAGATCATGGTTGATCTGATGATGGACTCAGCTCCACTTTCTTGCCCGCTCCACATAACCCTCTATTCCCATGTAGCCAAAAAATCTGCTGTGGAGGATGAGTCATTAAATATATTTAAGGTGGAGAAAACTATGTTTTTGAAAGATAAGGTTCCGAAGGGTTTCGGGGAGCGGGCAGAGAAGTGGAGCGAAGCCCATGATCATATCAGCCATGATTTTGTTAAAATCAGGTGACCTGCTCCTGCTCCTATTTCTTAGCTACCACGTTTGGAATCCATTTAATTTTGAAATTTTACTCTGTATTCCAATATCTAAATCATTTATAAATATCCATAACGCAGTGGTCCAAGTACTGACCCTTCGGGAACACCACTGTCAACCAGCCATCAGTCAAAAAACAACACATTACTAAGCTTTCTCTCATTTAAGCCAATTTATTATCCAAGCTGACACAGACCCTCCAATTCTACTCGTCTCAATTTTATTAACCAGCCCTTTATTTGGTACTTTTTCGCAAACTTTCTTATAATCCATGTAAGACAACATCCACTGCATTCCCTTCATCAACCTTCTCTGTTAATTCTTCAAAAAATTCAATTAGATTAGTCACAAACGATCTGTCTTTCACAAATCCGTGCTGGCTCTCCTTAATTAACTCAAACCTCTCCAAGTGACTACTAATTGATTTTTACTGATTATTGTTTCTAAAACCTTATCCAACACTGATGTTCAAATGACCGGCTTATATTTACTAGAATTGTCATTATATCCTTTCTTGAACAAAGGCGTCTTATTTGCCACTTTGCATGCTCTGGTACTTCCCCTGTATAGAGGGAAGATTGACAAACTCTCGCAAGCCCTTCCACTATCTCCACGCCCACTTCACTTTGCAACCTGGGTGACTTATCCACTCTAAGCATATCCAGCCTTTCCATTACATCCTGCCTAGCAATTTTCAACGAATCTATGACCTCTACCATTCAACTTCTACCGATATTTTGGCAGCATCCTCGTCTTTAGGAAAGACCGATACCAAGCACTCATCAAGTATTCTAGCCTTGCCCCTGCATCGTTAAGCATTTCTCTTTGCCCCTAACAGGCTCTACCCCACCTCTTAATACCCGCTTACTAATTACATGCCAGTAGAAGATTTTTGGTTCAATTACATGCGGGACGAGCGGGAGATTTTCCTGTCAGAAGCTAAGCCGGCCCGAGTTTCATTATATTGATTCATATTAACTAAGAACTTGACGGAACCGGTAAATGATGGTCCAACTTCTTACTGTGATATTGCATTCCGAGCAAAGCTCCCGGTTTATTTTACACCCAGGAGGCACAGACTGAAATGGATCTCATTGACGTAATATGTAATAATCTGTCCGCATGTAACAGAGTGAAATGTAGTCAGTGACTGGGCTGGATGGATATGGAATGAAAACAATGAACTGTGTATGGCCGAATGGACTTTGACCCCCTCCGTTGGCTTGTGTGGGCTTGCCTGAAGCAAGAGTAGTAAAGCGAGAAAGAGCCGCTGCTGCAGATATATTACCATCTGTCTGTTCAGCTTAGAGATGCAATCAGGAAACGGATACAAACACAAGTTGCATTAATTGGAACTGAGGAACTGAGGGAAATCCTTATTAGTCGGGAAATTGTGTTGGGGAAATTGATGGGATTGAAGGCCGATAAATCCACAGGGCCTGATGGACTGCATCCAAGAGTACTTAAGGAGGTGGCCTTGGAAATAGCGGATGCATTGATAAGTCATTTTCCAACATTCCATAGACTCTGGATCAGTTCCTATTGAGTGGAGGGTAGCCAATGTAACCCCACTTTTTAAAAAAGGAGGGAGAGAAAACAGGTAATTATAGACCGGTCAGCCTGACATCAGTAGTGGGTAAAATGATGGAATCAATTATTAAGGATATCACAGCAGGGCATTTGGAAAGAGGTGACATGATAGGTCCAAGTCAGCATGGATTTGTGAAAGGGAAATCATGCTTGACAAATCTTCTGGAATTTTTTGAGGATGTTTCCAGTAGAGTGGACAAGGGAGAACCAGTTGATGTGGTGTATTTGGACTTTCAGAAGGCTTTCGACAAGGTCCCATACAAGAGATTAATGTGCAAAGTTAAAGCACATGGGATTGGGGGTAGTGTGCTAACGTGGATTGAGAACTGGTTGTCAGACAGGAAGCAAAGAGTAGGAGTAAATGGGTACTTTTCAGAATGGCAGGCAGTGACTAGTTGGGTACCGCAAGGTTCTGTGCTGGGGCCCCAGCTGTTTACATTGTACATTAATGATTTAGACGAGGGGATTAAATGTAGTATCTCCAAATTTGCGGATAACACTAAGTTGGGTGGCAGTGTGAGTTGCGAGGAGGATGCTATGAGGCTGCAGAGTGACTTGGATAGGCTAGGTGAGTGGGCAAATGCATGCTAGATGAAGTTTAATGTAGATAAATGTGAGGTTATCCACTTTGGTGGTAAAAACAGAGAGACAGACTATTATCTGAATGGTAACAGATTAGGAAAAGGGAGGGGCAACGAGACCTGGGTGTCATGGTACATTAGTCATTGAAGGTTGGCATGCAGGTACAACAGGTGGTTAAGAAAGCAAATGGCATGCTGGCCTTCATAGCGAGGGGATTTGAGTACAGGGGCAGGGGGGTGTTACTACAGTTGTACAGGGCCTTGGTGAGGCCACACCTGGAGTATTGTGTACAGTTTTGGTCTCCTAACTTGAGGAAGGACATTCTTGCTATTGAGGGAGTGCAGCAAAGTTTCATCAGACTGATTCCCAGGATGGCGGGACTGACATATCAAGAAAGATTGAATCAACTGGTCTTATATTCACTGGAGTTCAGACGAATGAGAGGGGATCTGATAGAAACGTTTAAAATTCTGACGGGTTTAGAGAGGGTAGATGCAGGAAGAATGTTCCCAATGTTGAGGAAGTCCAGAACCAGGGGTCACAGTCTAAGGATCAGGGGTAAGCCATTTAGGACCGAGATGAGGAGAAACTTCTTCACCCAGAGAGTGGTGAACCTGTGGAATTCTCTACCACAGAAGTTGTTGAGGCCAATTCACTAAATATATTCAAAAAGGAGTTAGATGTAGTCCTTACTACTCGGGGGATCAAGGGGTATGGCGAGAAAGCAGGAATAGGTTACTGAAGTTGCATGTTCAGCCATGAACTCATTGAATGGGGGTGCAGGCTCAATTGCAGAGTGTTTAATACCTTTCCCATTTATTGATAACCCATTGTCTTGTGTGGTCTTGTTTAGAAAGTGATGTCACACTGACCATTCTGTTACCAAGGTGACCATGTCTGTCCACAGCATTCAGTGGGAAAGGGGATTAAATCACACTGGGGATAATGAGCAGCTCCCCACCAGTCTCTGAGCTTTATTGTCCAGTGATCACCTCACCATCGCACAGAAGCTCCTGATATTTACCTCCAGTGTGTGATAATTGGTATAAGTGATGGTCAAAATGAAATTGTATGTGTGAAATAGGAGTTGGGGTGAAGGAGGGGTTGGTGTGAGGGGGTTAGAGTAGGGATGAAGGAGGGGTTGGGGTGAGGGGGGGGGTTGAGAGTTGGGGTGAAGGAGGGGTTAGGGTGAGGGGGTTGGAGAGTTGGGGTGAAGGATGGGTTGGGTTGAGGGGGGTTTGAGAGTAGGGGTGAAGGAGAGGTTGGGGTTAGGAATTGGAGAGTAGGGGTGGCTGGTGTGCAACCACACGTTAGAAAAATACAAGCACAGGCATCTTCCACCCTTCAGGGTGTAGTTCGGGTTCCGGAATATTAGGTCCTTCATTGGCGGCACCGGGGAGCCCTGGAACCGGCGGGGTGACTTTCTGAACACCCGGGGTAGGCATCAGGTCCTACACAAAAACCTACGTCTCCGGCGTTTGCCCCGAGCGGGGTCCCCGGGGGGCAGCTGCGGGGCTTCTCCCGGTGACAGGCCCCTGGCACCGGCTGCCATCTTGGGGCAGAATCTGCTGAGGGGTAATGACGTCACGGTGCTGCAGGCCGCTGATTGGTTGGTGAGTCGGACAGGCTTTGTCCCTCCGCGGGCTGACAAACTGTCCATTGCTGGAATCACATCTTGTATTTATATAGCGCCCTTTAACAGAGCAACACGTCCCAAGGGCTTCACAGCAGCGTTACAGACACAACACATACATTTAACACCCAGACACAAAAGGAGAAATTAAGGCAGATGTCCAACAACTTGTTTAAAGGGGCAGGTTTTAAGGAGCGTGTTAAAGGAGGAAAGAGAGGGAAGAGGTTTAGGGAGGGAGTTCCCGAGCTTGGGGCCCAGGCAGCTGAGGACACGGCCACCGCTGGTGGAGCGATTGTAATGAAGGATGTTCAAGAGGGCAGAATTTGGGGAGCGCAGACGTCTCGTGAGGTTGTGAGGCTGAGAAAGAGCGATTTGTAAACAGGGATGAGAATTTTGAAATCGAGCTTTGTTTAACCGGGAGTCAATGTAGGTCAGCGAGCACAGGGGTGGTGGGTGATCATGACTTGGTGCGAGTTAGGACGGGCTGCTGAGTTTTGGATGACCTCAAGTTTACGTCGTGTAGAATGTGGGAGGCCAGGAGTGATTTGGAATAGTCAAGTCTAGAGGTAACAAAGGCACAGGTGAGGGTTTCAGCAGCAGAAGAGCTGAAGCAGGGCCTGAATGGGCAATGTTACGGAGGTGAAAAAAGGCAATTTTAGTTATACTGCAGATATGTGGTTCAACTCATTTCAGGGTGAAATATGACATTGAGGTTGTGAACAGTCTTGTTCACTCTCAGATTCATGCTCGGGAGAGGGATGGAGTCAGTGGTTAGGGAACACAGTTTGTGACGGGAGCCAAAGATAATGGCTTCGGTCTTCCCAATATTTGGAGAAAATTTCTGCTCATCTGGTTCTGGATGACGGATAATCAATCTAATTTATAACTACTTTCTTTAATTAGTGACTAAATGAGATAAAACCAATAAATAATAAAACTAAAATCATAAAAAAGAATGAATTAACGAATCAATTTAAAACAGAAAAAGCTGGAAATCTCAGCGGGTCAGGCAGCATCAGTGGAGAGAAGCAGAGTCAACGTTTTGGGTCTGTGACCCTTCGTCAGAACTGGCAAAAGTTTCAAATATAACAGATTGTTAAGGAAGTGCTGGGGCCCTGAAAGGGGGAGGGGAGGAAAGAACAAAAGGGAATATCTGTGATCGGGTGGGAGGCAGAAGTGGTTTAAGAGACAAAAGCGATGATGGGCCAAACTGATAAAGCTTGCGTTGAGCTGCACTGGAACAGTGTAGGGCACCAAGGACAGAGAGGTCAGAGTGGGAGTGGAGAATTAAAGTGACAGGACACCGGAAGCTCAGGGTCACACTCACAGACTGAACGGAGGTGTTCCACAAAGTGCTCACCCAATCTGCATTTGGTCTCCTCAATATACAGGAGACCACATCGTGAACAGCGAATACAGTTTGAGGTTGTAACTAGTAGGTTAGATAAGGGAGAATCAGTGGATGGGGTGTATTTGGATTTACTGAAGGCATTTGATAAGGTGCCACACAGGAGGTCATTGAACAAAATGAGGGCCCATGTGATTGTGGGTAAAATACTAGCATGGATTGAGGATTGGTTAACGGAGAGAAAACGGAGGATAGGAATAAACGGGTCATTTTCAGATTGGCAGGCTGTAACTAGTGGGGTACCGCAAGGATCGGTGCTTGGGCCTCAGCTATTCACAATCTATATCAATGAGGGACCCAAAGTAACTGTCGCAGGAGAGAGAGTGGAGAGCACCAGTTCAAACTGTCACAGGAGAATCCAGTCGTAGCCCGGTAACTGCCCCCAAAGGAAGTGGAGTGTGGGAAATTCCACTCTGCTTCCATTGAGGGGTGGTAAGGCCAATTCTGCGGCGGGAGCAGGACTTCTACGCTGGGGGCTAAAACTCCTGGCCCCAGAAGGTTACCGCCCCCAAGATGGAAGCCTGTGTGGGGAGGCAGAGGGAAGATGAGGGGAGACGGGAGCGGGGGATGGAGGGGAGAGTGGTGGAGGTGGGAGGCGGAGAAACCCAGGGCAGGGGACAGGAGGGGCCACATTGCAGCGAAGGCCTGGGGGGGGCGAAGTGTGTTGGAGGGGCGGGCCTGGGGGCTCTGTGCCTCGGTGCGGGGAATGTTCAGAGTGGGGTGGACGGGTTGACTGCGCAGATGGCGGTTGGTGGATGTGGTGTGGGTGGCATCGCGGGGGCGTGGCTCCAGGGTGGCCGGGGCTGGGGGCTCGATATCCGGGGGTGTTCGGCATTTGGGAAGGATTCTGATGGGACGGGGCGGGTTGGGTGGGTCCGGAGCCGGGGGGTGGGACTGTTTGGGATTGGGATTGGGAGAGACTTCTTCACTCGGGGAGTTGTTGGCCTGTGGGGTTCCCTGCCATGGAGAGGTGTTGATGCCAATTCATTGGATGTGTTCGGGAGGGATTTGGATGTGGTCCTTGTGTCTGGGGGGGTCGGGGGAGGTGTGGGGGGGAGGTGCTGAGGTGGGTGATCAGCCATGATCTTGTTGAATGGCGGTGCAGGCTCGAAGGGCCGAATGGCCTACTCCTGCACCTATTGTCTATGTTTCTATGTAACACTGGTTGAACCTCTCCAGTCCGGCACCCTCGGAACCTGACCGGTGCCGGACCAGAGAATTTCCCAGACCACGGGAGATTACGCAGACCCCCAGATTTTAAAATCCCATTGTCAGTAACGTTTCCGTACAGGTTTCTGCTCCATTCACTGGGATCCACGTCAGAGTCCAGTTAACAAGAGGTGCCATGCAGCTGTTGCACACACTGTGTCCCGGGGGGAGGGCAATTTGTCTCCTGTGTCCCGGGGGGGGGGATGATATGTCCTGTGTCCCAGGAGTAGGGGGTGGGGATGGGGCGCGCTGTGTCCTGTGTTACGGTGGGGGGGAGGGGGTGCGGGAGGGCACGCTGTGACCCAGGGCCGGCCGCTGCCCCCTCCCCGGTCAGATCAGCGTGGAGAGGGAGCCAGGAGTGCGCCGGCCGACCAAGGCGCCGAAGCTGGGCCCGAAATGCTGCACAAAGACCCGGCTGCGTTCTGCGCATGCGCTGTGCAGTAGCCCACTGCACAGCATTTCAGGCCCAGCTTCGGCCGGCTACTGCACTTCTCGCTCCCTCTCCAACCCGACCGGGAGGTGGGGGGTGGGGGTGGGGAGAGGAGAAGCGACCAGCCCCGGGACACAGCGCGGGTCGCGACCCCTCGCCGGGAATGATGCCGGACCAGGGAGGTTGCCGGACCAGGGAGGTTCAACCTGAATATCCAAGTTTGCTGATGACACAAAGCTAGGTGGAAATATAAGTTGTGAGGAGGATGCAAAGAGGCTTCAAGGGGTTTTTGCAGTCTCAGTTAGTGGGTAAGAACATGGAAAATGGAATATAATGTAGAGAAATGTGAAGTTATCCACTTTTGGTCGGAAAAATAGAAAAGCAGAGTACTTTTTAAAATGGTGAGAGATTGGGAAATGTTGGTGTTCAGAGGGACCTGGGTGTCCTTGTACACAAATCACTGAAAGTTAACATGCAGGTACAGCAAGAAATTAAGAAAGCAAATGGTATGTTGGCCTTTATTACAAGAGGATTTGAGGATAAGAGTAAAGATGTCTTACTGCAGTTATTTAGGGCCCTGGTGAGACTGCACCTGGAGTATTGTGTACAGTTTTGGTCCCCTTACCCAGGAAAGGATATACTTGCCATAGCGGGAGTGCAATGAAGGTTCACCAGACTGCTTCCCGGGATTGTGGGGGGGTGGGCGTTGCCCTATGTGGAGAGATTGAGGAGACTTGGCCTATATCCTCTGGGATCTTATTGAAACGTCTAAGATTATGAGGGGGCTTGATAAGGTGGATGCAGAGAGGATGTTTCCACTGATGGGGGAGACTAGAACTAGAGGGCATGATCTTAGAATAAGGGGATGCCATTTAAAACTGAGATGAGGAGAAATTTCTTCTCTCAGAGGGTTGCAAATCTGTGGAATTCGCTGCCTCACAGAGCTGTGGAAGCTGTGACATTGAATACATTTAAGACAGTTTCTTAAACAATAAGGGGTTATGGGGAGCGGGCGGGGAAGTGGAGCTGAGTCTATGATCAGATCAGCCATGATCGTATTAAATGGTAGAGGAGGCTCGAGAAGCCGTATGGCCTACTTCTGTTCCTATTTCTTATGTTCTTATGAATGTAGAAGAATGAGAGGTGATCTCATTGCAACATATAAAATTCTTACAGGGCTTGACAGGGTGGATGTTTCCCCTGGCTGTGCAGTCTAGAACCAGGTGTTACATTTTCAGAATAAGGGGTAGGCCATTTGGGACTGAGATGAGGAGAAACTTCTTCACTCCGAGGGCGGTGAATCTTTGGAATGCTCTACCCCAGAGAGGTGTGGAAGCTCAGTCGTTGTGTATATTCAAGGTAGAGATGGATAGATTTTTGTATATTTGGGGAATCAAGGGCTATGGGGATAGTGCAGGAAAGTGGAGTTGAGATAAAAGATTAACCATGATCTTATTGAATGGCGGAGCAGGCTCAAGGGGTGATATGGCCTACTCCTGCTGCTATTTCTTATGTTCTTTATTTCTGTAAGATATAGGAGACTAATTGATGTCCTGTTACCCACTGCTTCATTTTGGGGCCTTTTCTCCTTTCTCACTCTAGATTATATCAGTTTTTATACATGAGGTTACTATCATTGACAAGTCCCAGCTCCCCATACCTTCCAGAGTGTCTTTCCTAGCCTTGGGATGCAGGGAAGGCATTGGGAAAATAGCAATGAGCGAAGCGGTACTAAAAAAATTCAATGGGAGAAATAATTCGCTATTAGTTTGGTATAATTTTATTGATATGGATTTCCAGAAGGCATTTGATAAAGTCCCACATAGAGACTGTTATTCAAGGTAGAAGTCACAGAATTGGGGGCAAATTATTGACCTGGTTAGGAAATTGGCTAAACGGTAGGAGTAGGGATAATGGATACGTACAGCAAGGGAAAGAGAGAGAGCAAAGCTCCCTCTACACTGTCCCATCAAACACTCCCAGGGCAGGTACAGCAAGGATTGGATACAGAGCTAAGCTCTCTCTACACTCTCCCATCAGACACTTCCAGGGCAGGTACAGCATGGGATAGATACATCGAAACATACAAATGTAGAAAATAGGTGCAGGAGTAGGCCATTCAGTCCTTCAAGCCTGCACCACCATTCAATAAGATCATGGCTGATCATTCACCTCAGTACCCTTTTCCTGCTTTCTCTCCATACCCCTTGATCCCTTTAGCCGTAAGGGCCATATCTAACTCCCTCTTGAATATATCCAATGAACTGGCATCAACAACTCTCTGCGGTAGGGAATTCCACGGTTAACAACTCTCAGTGAAGAAGTTTCTCCTCATCTCAGTCCTAATTAGCTTAGCCCTTATCTTCAGACTAGGTCCCCTGGTTCTGGACTTCCCCAACATTGGGAACATTCTTCCTGCATCTAACCTGTCCAGTCCCGTCAGAATTTTATATGTTTCTATGAGATCCCCTCTCATCCTTCTGAACTCCAGTGAATAAAGGCCCAGTCGATCCAGTCTCTCCTCATATGTCAGTCCAGCCATCCCGGGAATCAGTCTGGTGAACCTTCGCTGCACTCCCTCAACAGCAAGAACATCCTTCCTCAGATTAAGAAATCAAAACTGTACACAATATTCAAGGTGTGGCCTCACCAAGGCCCTGTACAACTGCAGTAAGAGCTCCCTGCTCCTATATTCAAAATCCCGAGCTATGAAGACCAACATACCATTTGCCTTCTTCACCACCTGCTGTACCTGTATGCCAACTTTCAATGACTGATGTACCATGACACCCAGGTCTCGTTGCACCTCCCCTTTTCCTAATCTACCACCTTTCAGATAATATTCTTCCTTCATGTTTTTGCCCCCAAAGTGGATAACCTCACATTTATCCACATTATACTGCATCTGCCATGCATTTGGCCATGCTCCTAACCTGTCCAAGTCACCCTCAAGCCTCTTAGCGTCCTCCTCACAGCTCACACCGCCACCCAGTTTAGTGTCATCTGCAAATTTGGAGATATTACACTCAATTCATTCATCCAAATCATTAATGTACATTGTAAATAGCTGGGGTATTTGTCTTCTGTATGGCTCAGAGACATGGACCATCTACAGTTGACACCTCAAATCACTGGAGAAATACCACCAACGATGCCTCTGCAAGATCCTACAAATCCCCTGGGAGGACAGGCGCACCAACATTAGTGTCCTCGACCAGGCCAACAACCCAGCATTGAAGCACTGACCACACTTGATCAGCCCCACTGGGCAGGCCACACTGTCCGCATGCCAGACATGACACTCCCAAAGCAAGCGCTCTACTCGGAACTCCTTCATGGTAAACGAACCAAAGGTGGGCAGAGGAAACGTTACAAGGACACCCTCAAAGCCTCCCTGATAAAGTCCAACATTCCCACCGACACCTGGGAGTCCCTGGCCAAAGACCACCCTAAGTTGAGGAAGTGCATTCAGGAGGGCGCTGAACGCCTCGAGTGTCATCACCGAGAGGATGCAGAAATCAAGCACAGGCAGCTGAAAGAATGTGTGGCAAACCTGTCCCTACCTCCCTTACCCTCAACGACTGTCTGTCCCACCTGTGGCAGGGACTGTGGCTCTTGTATTGGACTGTTCAGCCACCTAAGGACTCATTCTAAGAGCGGAATCCAGTCATCCTCGATTCCGAGGGACTGCCTATGATGATGATTAGCATGGATAGAGAATTTGCTAACTAACAGAAAACAGAGAGACGGGATAAATGGTTCATTCTTGGGTTGGCAATCACTAACTAGTGGGGTGCTGCAGGGATCAGTGCTGGGATTCCAACTATTTACAATCTATACTAATGACTTGGAAGAAGGGACCGAGCGTAACATAGCCAAGTTTGCTGACGATACAAAGATGGGAGGAAAAGCAATGTGCGAGGAGGACACAAAAAACCTGCAAAAGGACATAGACAGGCTAAGTGAGTGGGCAAAAATGTGGCAGATGGAGTATAATGTTAGAATGTGTGAGGTTATGCACTTTGGCAGAAAAACAAAATCAAAGAGCAAGTTATTATTTAAATGGAGAAAAATTGCAGTATTGCAGTACAGCGGGACCTGGGGGTACTTGTGCATGAAACACAAAAGGTTAGTATGCAGGTACAGCAAGTGATCAGGAAGGCCAATGGAATCTTGGGCTTTATTGCAAAGGGGATGGAGTATAAAAGCAGGGAAGTCTTGCTACAGTTGTATAGGGCATTGGTGAGGCCACACCAAGAATCCTGCGTACAGTTTTGGTTTCCATGTTTACAAAAGGATATATTTGCTTTGGAGGCAGTTCAGAGAAGGTTCACTCGGTTGATACCAGAGATGAGGGGGTTGACTTATGAGGAAAGGTTGAGGAGGTTGGGCCTCTTCTCATTGGAATTCAGAAGAATGAGAGGTGATCTTATCGAAACATATAAAATTATGAGGGGGCTTGACAAGGTGGATGCAGAGAGAATGTTTCCACCGATAGGGGAGACTAAAACTAGGGGGCATAATCTTAGAATAAGGGGCCACCCATTTAAAACTGAGATGAGAAGGAATTTCTTCTCGGTGGGTTGTAAATCTGTGGAATTCGCTGCCTCAGAGAGCTGTGGAAGACGGGACATTGAATATATTTAAGACAGAAATTGACAGTTTATTCACTGATAAGGGAATAAAGGGTTATATGGAGCGCAGGGAATTGGACCTGAGTCCATGATCGGATCAGCCATGATCGTGTTGGGTGGCGGAGCAGGGTCGAGGGGCAGTATGGCCTGCTGCTGTTCCTATTTCTTATATTCGTTTGTGCTTCTGGTCTCCACTCACTAATTAGACACTTCCAGGGCAGGTACAGCACGGGTTAGATAGAGAAAATCTCCCTCTATACCTTCCCATCAATCACTCCCAGGGCAGGTACAGCACGGGTTAGATCGAGAAAATCTCCCTCTATACCTTCCCATCAATCACTCCCAGGGCAGGTACAGCATGGGTTAGATAGAGAAAATCTCCCTCTATACCTTCCCATCAATCACTCCCAGGGCAGGTACAGCACGGGTTAGATAGAGAAAATCTCCCTCTATACCTTCCCATCAATCACTCCCAGGGCAGGTGCAGCACAGTTTAGAGAGAGCAAAGCTTGCTCTGCAATTACCATCAAAAACTCACAGGGCAAGTATAGCATCATTTAGATACAGAGTAAAGCTCCTAGATACACCATAAAGCTCCCTCTACCCTGGTCCGTCAAACACGCCCACGGCTGGTACAGCACGGGTTGGATACAGAGTAAAGCTCCCTCTTCACTGGACCATCCAAAAACTCCCAGGGATGGGACAGCTCGTGTTAAATACAAAGCAAAGATCCCTCTACATTGTCCTAGCAAGAATCCCCAGGGCAGGTACAGCAAGGGTTAGATATCGAGGAAAGCTCTCTCTACACTGTCCCATCAAACATTCCCATGTTGATACAGCAAGAGCCAGATACACAGTAAAGCTCCCTCTACACTGTTCCTTCAGGGGAGGAGGGGGAGGGGAACTGTTAAGTCCTAGTTCGGGTGGTCAGCTGCATTCGACAATAATCTAGTCAGACACCTTCAATCTTTACGTCTTTATTGAAGCGGCTTCGGACCTGTTACCAAACTGCCAGCACAGAGTCTACAGATTCCGAGGCAGGCAGACAAAAGGTCTGCCTATCCTCACAGACGCATCCCTTTTATTCTTACAAACCGAAGGAGGTATGGCCTGCTTCATCAATCACAGTGTGTTACTAGGGCTTCATAAATTGACAGCCTGTTGATCTTTAGAACACTTTATGCTTTTACGAGCAGAATTGCAACAAGCAGAATTGCTCAGGGACACCAAAACCTCCTACGTGTTAGGATAGCTTGGCTTAATCACGCGAAGCAAATGTGCACCTGATCAAGTCATGGCCATAAACCCTTGTTTATCAGTGATGGTCACACAAGCTACTTTGTCCACTACTTTCTCACGGGAAACCAAGTCTGTATTTTCTTATTTTCTTATTGATTCCAAGAACCATTTTATTGACCCTTTCATGATTCTTCCACATACATTCACAGAACCAGTGAGTGTAGACCTGAACCCAGACAGAATGGTGGTGAAAACTGGGAGTGGAGGAGAAACAGTCTAGAAATGTGTGTTGATTTGGATTTCAGCACAGCAGGAGGGACAATGTTTGGGACAGGGATTTACAGTTTTGGAAGAGCAAGAGTGGAAAGAATGTTCCATGGAAACTAGATGTGTCTATTCTGAATTTCTGTCTTGTACTGACAGTGATGAGTTTTGTTATCTCCTTTTACAGCGTGTTAGAAGGGGAGATTTTCAGACAGGAAACACAAACCAAACATCACGTCAAGATCTGACGGAGTCAATCGATTCATCAGGACCTGAATATCATCGGCTTCTGAAAGTGGAAGGAGAAATGTTTGCTTGTTCTGTCTGTGGGAAAAGATATCAAACATCAGTGTGATTGGAAAGGCACCGAGACACAAACACACCCTAGTGAGAGTTTTCCAGTGCACTGCCTGTGGAAAGTGCTTTATCCAGTTACACAACCTGAAAAATCATCGCACCATTCACAACTGATTGCCCAACCATGGAGAGTCACAAGGATACCCGCACCATGGAAATGTGGGGACTGTGGGAAGGTATTCAGAAAACCGTGAGAGCTGGAAATTCATCGACGCAGTCACACTGGGGAGAGGCCGTTCATCTGCCCCGTGTGGGGGAAGGGATTCACTGGGTCTTCCCAACTTGTAACTCACCAGAGAGTTCACACTGGGGAGAGACCGTTCACCTGCTCGGAGTGTGGGAAGGGATTCACTCGGTAATCCGACCTGCTGACACACCAGCGAGTTCACAAGTGACTGCAGGGGTTGGAATCTGTTGTTATTGCTGCTGTTAATCACATCCCGACTGAACCACGTTCATTCTGACAGTTGGGGTTTGTTTCTGCTGATGTTAATAACCCTACAACTGGGCTGGACTTTAATATTCTGGATATATTGCTGATTGTGCTCTTGGGGCTGCAGTGTCCATTTAAGAAACGCTGTATGTTATATTTCCCCTTAATTCAGCGACTCTCAACAGAAATTTAGTTTGCAATAAAATTATGAACTTTTACTTTAATCCTAAGTTGATCTTTGATACAAAATCTACAATAGTATGAAAGTTTCCACAGAAGAACATCTCCAATTAGAAAGAGCTGGCTGACAATTCTTACTGACTTGCACATTACACACAGTGGCCCCTCCATTATCCACAAGAAGGGGAATGGGAATTGGTGGGGAATCAGTGTCCCCAAATGTTGCCCCTCCCGTCTGGTGTAGCAATCTCCTCGGCACAGGAATGGAGACAAGTCCAGACCAAAATGTGCGCAGTACTCCAGCTGTGGTCTTACCAACGCCCTGTACAGGTGTAGCAGGACTTCCCTACTTTTATACTCCATCCCCCTTGCAATAAAGGCCAGCATTCCATTTGCCTTCCTGATTGTTTGCTGTACTTGCATGCTAACTTTTTGCATTTCATGTATAAGAACGCCCAGATCTCTTTGTATTACAGCATTTTGTAATCGTCCTCATTTAAATAATAATTTTTTACATTTTTCCTACAAAAGGGGATAACCTGACATTTTACCACATTATAGTCCATCTGCCAGATTTTTGCCCACTCACTGAGCCTATCCAAATCCCTTTGTAGATTATTCGCGTCCTCCTCACAACTTGCTTTCCACCTATCTTTGTATCAGCAGCAAATCTGGCTGCATTACACTCAGTCCCTTCATCCAAGTCATTAATATAAATTATAAATAGTTGAAGCCCCTGCACTGATCCCTGCAGCACACTAGTTACAGTTTGCCAACCTGAAAATGACCCATTTATCCTAACTCTCTGTTTTCTGTTAGTTAACCAAACCTCTATCCATGCTAATATATTACCCCCAAGCCCGTGAGCTCTTAGCTTGTGCAGTAACCTTTTGTGTGGCACCTTATCGAATGCTCTCTGGAAATCCAAATGTATGACATCAACTGGTTCTCCTTTATCCACTCTGCTCGTTACATCCTCAAACAACTCCAGCAACTTTGTCAAACATGATTTCCCTTTCATAAAACCATGGTGACTCTGCTTGACTGCAATATGATTTTCTAAATGTCCTGCTACTACTTCCTTAATGATGGGCTCCAGTATTTTCCCAATGACATGGTAGGCTAACTGGTCTATAGTTTCCTGCTTTCTGTCTCCGTCTCTTGAATAGGAATGTAACATTTGCGGTTTTCCAGTCCGCTAGGACCTCTCCAGAATTCAGGGAATTTTGGTAGATTACAACCAATGCACCCACTATCTCTGCAGCCACTTCTTTTAAGACCCTAGGATGCGTGCCATCAGGTCCAGGGGACTTGTCCACCTTTAGTCCCATTTGTTTGCTTAGTACTTTATCTCTAGTGATAGTGACTGTTTTATGTCCCCCCTCCCCCCACCCCTCACCACCACAATAGCTCCTTGATTATCAACTGTTGGGATGTTTTTAGTGTCCTCTAACGTGAAGACCAACACAAAATATTTGTTCAAAATCTCTGCCATTTCCGTGTTTCCCAATATTAATTCTCCAGTCTCATCCTCTAAAGGACCAATGTTTACTTTAGCTACTCGGTTCCTTTTTATATACCTGTAGAAGCTCTTACTGATATTTCTTGCTAGTTTCCTCTCAACTGCTATCTTCCCCGTCATCATTTTTTTTAGTCGTCCTTTGCTGGTTTCTAACAATTTCCCAATCCTCTGGCCTTCCGCTGTCCTTCACAACATTGTTTGCCTTTTTTTCAATTTGATACCATCCTTTACTTCCTTAGTTAGCCAGGGATGGTTCAGCCTTCTCGAAGCATCTTTATTTCTCACGAATAAATCTTTGCTGAGAGTTATGAAATATATCCTTAAATGTTTGCCACTGCGTTTCTACAGTCTTACCCTTTAACATACTTTCCCAGTCCACGTGGTGTCAGTGACGCTGGTGTGCCGACAGGGTGGATGAGCGAGTGAATCCCTTCCCACACTCTGAGCAGAACGACCTCCCCCCGGAGTGACTGTAGTGATGAGTTTCCAACAGAGATGGGTAATTGAATCCCTTCCCACAGTCCCCACATTTCCACGTTTTCTCCATGGTGCGGGGTGTCTGTGTGTCTCTCCAGGTTGGACGATCAGTTGAAGCCTGGTCCCCACAGAACTGCGCGGCCCTCCACTCACAAACTGATTGCGCTGTAACTGCCCGCTCTACACTCTGGTGAGAATGATTCCTGAGATTAAAAATCAGGCGGGATGCAGAAGCTGCAGAAACCTGTCATATATTTGGCTGTTTAGTTTTTATTGCGTTGTGGTGAGCATTGGGTTGCAGTGGAGTAATGATACTCTATGCCAGTCCTTAAAGCTGTAGTCACAGAACCATCACTGGGCCTTTGTTGGAATATGTGCAGTGACTTGTGCTTTCCGCAGGCTCAGGCATTTTGGTTCAGGGGAAGTGGGGCCATAATCGGGGAGCAGGGAGTAACAATATGCAATCTACAGTTTCATTGTCATTTATTGAACATACTGACCAATCATTTTGTGTTCCCATGAAGGTAAGAATTGACAAAGAAGGAAAACTGCAAGTGAAGTGAGAGAGGGAACGGCAAACCCGGGAAAGAGGCACAGACAGAACCTATGAGAAGACTGAAATCACCCAAACACAGAACCACGATGAAAGGACGAGGTGAGATCACTTTGTGTTATTGAGAGAGGAAGGTGTGCTCGCTGCAGGCGTGAGCGACACCGCCAGGTTGCTGCAAATCTGTTGCACCCCATCTTGTGGCCAGACGCAGGATAAAGAAAATATATTTCAGCATCATTATTGTATTAACTAATTCAAGCCCTAAATAGGAGATACAGCAGGTTTCGGAGATGGCAGCAGGAGGTGGAAGAGTAACATCGATAGACTGAATGAGTGCGCAGATGACTTTCAATATGAGGAAATGTGAGGGCAGCCACGGTGGATTGGGGAAAGCCAAAATAGAACATTTTCTTCAAAGCGAGAGACTAGTATAGGAGCACAGCGATTGAGAATCAATATACATAAATCAATCAGGGTTAGTGGACAGGTAGAAACAGTAATGAATAATCCAGAATGCCAATTGGCCTTCCTGTCAAGGGGATCGATACACATCTGTAAGCTGAACAGAAAGATAGTCACTGTTATATATCTGAAGCCGCGGCTCTTTCTCGGGTTACTACGTTTGCTTTATGCAAGGCCAACGACGGGGAGGATGTGAACTTTCAGTACCATAAAGCCGTGCTCAGACCCCATCAGGAGCACTGCGTTCAGTTCTGGGCACCGCCCCTCAGGAAGGATAGATTGGCCTTCGAGGGGTACCGTGCAGATTTAACAGAATTATACCAGGTCTGAAAGAGATCAATTACGAGGACACGTTGCACAAACTTGGGTTGTATTCCCTCGAGTTCAGAAAAAAACAGGGAGGAAATTAGCAAGCAGTTTCTTACACAAAGTGGACTGCAAATCTGGAACTCTCGCACGAAAGCGAGTGGTGTTGGGAAAGGTGAAATGTGCAAAACCGAGATCGATAAGGTGCCACGCAAAATGTGGCTATGAAAAACAAGGGGTCACGGGGTTGGGTGAATATATTACAATGGATAGAGTATTGAATATTGGACAGGAATCAGAGAGTCATTTTCAGGTTGGCAGGCTGTAGGTAGTGGGGTGCTGCAAGGATCAATGCTTGGGTCTCAGCTATTTACAATTTATATTAACGACTTACGTGAAGGAATCAAAACTAATGCATCGACGTTTGCTCACATTACAAAGCTGGGTGGAGGAGTAAGCCGTTACGAGGCCACAGAGAGTATACATAGGTCAGGTGAGTCGGCAACACGGTGGCAAATGGAATATAAAGTGGGAAATGTGAAGTTATTGAATTTTATAGGAAGAATAGAAAAACAAGTAAATTTTTCAATGTTGAGAAACTATTAATTGTTGGTGTTCAGCGAAATTTAGGTGCCCTCTACAGGAAATACAGAGATTTAGCATACAAGTAGAGTAAGTAATTTGGATGGCAAATGGCATATTGGCCTTCAGTTGAAACTGGTTAGAGTACAAGAGTGAGTAAATCTTGCTGCAATTGTCATCGCCTTTTGTGAGACATCAACTAGAGGACTATGTGCAGCTTGTATTTATATAACTCATTTCACGACCACAGGACGTTCCAACGCGCTTTGCAGCCAAATATTTTGATGCTCTGTCACTGTTGTAATGTGCGAAATACGGCAGCCAAATTGTGCATAGCAAACTCCCACAAACTGCATTGTGATCATGACCAAATATTCCGTTTTATTGATGTTTCTGGAAGGGTGCTAGGAAGGTCCACTAGATAGATTCTTGTGATGAGAGGGCTTTACTGTGACGTGAGATTGAGTACATTGCTGTTGAGAAGAATGAGAGATGATCATATTGAAACATGCAAGATTTTGAGCGGATTGACAGGGAAGATGCTGAAAGGATGTTTCCCCTGGCTGGAATGCCTAGAATAAGAGGATATAGTTTCCGGAAATGGGGTCGACTAATTAAGACAGAGATGCGGAGAAATTACTACACTCAGAGAATTGGGAAACTTGGGACTCCACTGCCCCCGAGGGCTGTGAATGCTGAATCATGGCTGAAAGCGATATTTTTGGAACTTAGGATAATCTAGGAATGTAGGGATCGGGCAGGAAAGTTGAATTGATCTGATTGAATGGCGGAGCAGGCTCGAGGGACATGAGCTACTCCTGCTGCTAAATCTTAAGTTATTAAGATGTTAAGATCGATTTTTTTTAGGAAAAAGTATTGGGGGACGGGTGGCTAAAGCGGGTAAATGGATTTGAGATACAGATCAGTCATGATACAATTGAATGCAATCATGGGCTCTTGGATCTGAATGACTCAGCCTGTCGCTTTGATCCTATAATCGAGCAGCGAGGTCAGGATGTCCAGTCCGGCAGCGAGGTCGAGAGGTCCAGTCCGGCAGCGAGGTCTTGAGGTCCAGTCCGGCGGCGATATCGGGAGGTCCAGTCCGGCAGCGAGGTCGGGAGATCCAATCCGGCAGCGAGGTCGGGTGGTTCAGTCCGGCAACGAAGTCGGGAGGTCCAGTCCGGCAGCGAGGTCGGGACGTCCAGTCCAGTAGCGAGGTCGGGACGTCCAGTCCAGTAGCGAGGTCGGGATGTCCAGTCCAGCAGCGAGGTCGGGATGTCCAGTCCGGAGCGAGGTCGGGAGGTCCAGTCAGGCAGCGAGGTCGGGAGGTCCAATCCGGCAGCGAGGTCGGGAGGTACACTCCGGCAGCGGGGTGGGGAGGTACATTCCGGCAGCGGGGTGGGGAGGTCCAGTCCTCCAGTGAGGTCGGGAGGTACATTCCGGCAGCGGGGTGGGGAGGTCCAGTCCTGCACGAAGTCGGGAGCTCGAGTCCAGCAGCGAGGTCGGAAGCTCGAGCCCAGCAGCGCAGTCGGCAGGTCCAATCCGGCAGCGAGGTCGGGAGGTTTAATCCGGCACCGAGGTCGGGAGGCCCAGTCCGGCAGCGAGGTCGGGAGGTCCAGTCCGATCGCGGTCAGGAAGCCAATTCCAGCAGCGAAGTTCGGAGGTCGAGCCCAGCAGCGTGGTCTGGACCCGAGGCCAAAGCACCAGCGGTTGGAGAGAGACCGGGAAAAAGTGCAGCAGATCCTGCGATTGGAGAGTAGGGTATTGGAATTGGGCCCGTGGAGGCGGGGTACAATGCCAGTACCATATTATCCGACTGACAAGATGCTCCAAGCTCAATATGCTGTTCTGCACTTAATTCCATGAGAACCAGGGAGGGAGGACCTGAAGGGAACGTGTTAATGGGAACATGAGTGTGTTCGAGGCCCATGCAGCAGAGCTTGGTTTCCTATCGTCTTGGGTAACCTTGCCATTGGAGGAAAACCTTGCTCTGTCAAGTTCGTGTGCTAGCTAATGTGCAACTGCACCCGCCGGTAAAATAATTCATGGACGGGCAACTATCGAAGAAGAAGATGTTACTGCAGTAGCAGCAATTGGTCATTAGATGGCACGCAATGCCGTCGCACAACGTGCATCTTCTTGGCCCTCACACACCAGTAATCAGACATCGCAAATTGAGCTGTGGCGACAGTACGACACTTCACCCGTTCTGCTAGACAGCCAGCTAGTTTGCTTTAGCTTCTATTTGAAAGGAGTAAGTTAAAACTGCCGGCTGGGACGATTAAGATATTCACCAGGATTCACTTCCGCTTTATTTTAATTGCTGAGCTACTTGCTCCATTTGAAATAGAAATTTAAACCCTTCCAAACTAGCGCAGGTACCACACAGTGGGACTTTTTGGGTCTTAGTTCAGTTAATATGAAAGCTAAGAGCCAGGTTAGTGAAACCTGGTACACATTAACGTGTTCCAATGATCTCATCAATGAGCGGCATGTTTAAGTGGATTCCACACACCTGATCCTGGCTAGTAGACTCACTATGACTCATTTGATTGGTTTCCTGGTGCTTAACATTCAAATTTTAGATAACGTGTTAAACTATTTAGTTAGCCAATACAGCACACAGGCAAATTTCCACCAAATGTCGAAGAGAATTACTTTAAAGCATAATCTTGCACCGTCGGCTTAACTTCAGAGGTTCTGCCAAGTTACACTTGCAGAGCGGGAGCTGCTCCGAGAAAATTGCAATATCGCTAGGCTGTTGAGTTAAATGTTCCCCTTGTGTGTCTCGCTGTCAGATTTTGTCTCATAACTCTCGTATGAAGCGCCTTGGGCCGGTTAAGTAGGTTAAAGGCGCTATAGAAATGCAAGATATTGCTGCAAAATGTATATTACGGTTAAAATGAACGTGTGCCCCCGCCGTTAAACCAGGGGACAGGGGGCATCATGCAGCATTGGACCATGAAAAGTGACGAGTGTTTTTTTTAGACATTTAGTCCGTCTGCTCATTTTAAGGATGTGTCGCTCGAAATTACCGGTTGCGATATTACTGCATAGAAACATAGAAACTTAGAAACATAGAAAATAGGTGCAGGAGTAGGCCATTCGACTCTTCGAGCCTGCACCACCATACAATAAGATCAAGGCTGATCATGCACTTCAGTTCCCCATTCCGGCTTTCTCTCCATATCCCTTGATCCCTTTAGTCATAGGAGCCATATCTAACTATCGTTTGAATACATCTAGTGAACTGGACTCAACAACTTTCTGTGGCACAGAATTCCACAGGTTCACGATTCAGCAACACTTTAGCGTGAAATGCATTGAATTTTTTTGCAATTCTTTTATGCCGCCACACACTGCTCCCTCCAATGGCCCCAGCCTGCTGATGGTCTTGCAGGACAGGAGCGCGCCGATTTCCGGGACGGCCGCCGCATGCTGTTCCCTCCAACCACCCCGGCTGCTGATGGTCTTGCAGGAGGGCGACGGCTACCAGGTCAGTGATTGCAGTGGGGCAGGCACAGCAGGAGAGGCAAAGGAGTTACAACAGTGCAGAGGGAAGTGAAGGGGTCCAGGAGAGGCATGAACCTCGGCCCCGAAAGAGGCGATGGCGCAGAGGCAGCACGGGCCAGCACGCACTGGGATATGTGTGCGCTCGCTCTGTGTAGCAGAGCTTGGTCTCCAGTTAGAATTAGGTAACCGTTCCCACATGACCAAGACCTAGCTCTGTCAAGCCCGTGTGGTGGCTGTTGTGCAACGGTCACCACACGTTAAACAAATCCAAGTACAGGCATCTTCCACCCTTCATGATGCAGTTCGGGATCTGGAAAATTAGGTCCTTCATTGAAAGAACTGTGAACTCATCCCTTTTTTGCGGAGAATTAAGTCATCGTCGTTTCAAGAGACTGCCTATGATAATGATGATGATTGTTTCAATGGAGGCACAGGCGGTTTCTGTTGAGTATCTGTAAAGCGTGCACTCCCATGTTCCACCACCAGGGAGCTCATGCCCTGAAGTCTGAAGGGATCCCAGCATCCCTTGGGAGCACTGTATATAAGACGGCCCCGAATGCCTGTTCCTCACTCTGGAGTGTCTTATTAAAGACTGAGGTCACTGTTACTTTAACCTCCCTGTGTGCAGCCTCACCTGTGTTAGGAACACAATAACTGGCGACGAGAATACAAATCCAACGCAAAGATGCAGCAAACTGTGGGCATCCTGGAGAAGTTATCGCAGGGTGAGGACTAGGAAGCCTATATCGAACAGCTAGACCAGTACTTTGTAGCCAACGAGCTGGATGGAGAACGAAGCACTGCAAAAAGGAGAGCGGTCCTCCTACCGGTCTGCAGGACACCGACCTGCAGCCTCATGAAGAATCTCCTGGCTCTGGTGAAACCCACAGATAAGTCATATGAGGAGCTGTGTACACTGGTTTGGGAGCATCTTAAACCGAAGGAGAGAGTGCTGATGGCGAGGTATCGGTTCTACACGTGTAAGCGATCTGAATGTCAGGAAGTAGCGAGCTACGTCGCCGAGCTAAGGCGATTGCAGAACAATGTGAGTTTGAAGGCTACCTGGAGCAAATGCTCAGAGACATTTTTATACCGGGCACTGGCCACGAGACCATCCTACGAAAACCTTTGACTGAAGAGACACCGACCCTCAGTAAGGCCATTGCGATAGCACAGGTGTTTATATCCACCAGTGATAATAGCAAACAAATCTCTCAGCACGTAAGTGCTAGCAAGGTTCATAAATTAACTGGAACTGTGTTTGCGAGCAGAAATGTACAGGGCAGAACCCACGAATCTGCAACTGCCAGCAGGCTTCAGGTGACCCAGATGACTCAGAGTCCCCAACAAAGGATGAATGCAAGGCAATTCACACCTTGTTGGCGTTGTTGAGGCTTCCATTCCGCCTATTCATGCCGCTTCAAAGGTTATGTTTGCAAGACCGGTGGAACAATGGGGCACTTCCAACGAGCTTTCAAACGTGCTGCACGCTCTGCAAAACCTGCTAACCACCACGTGGCAGAGGACGATCGGTCCATGGTGGATCAAAGCAATTTCGAGCCTCAGGTAGAGGAGGCAGATGCTGAAGTACACGGGGTGCAGACTTTTTCGATGAAATGTCCACCTATAATGCGAAACGTAAAGTTGAATTGCTTACCCATAGCCATGGAACTGGACACTGGCGCTAGCCAATCCATCATGAGTAAAAAGATGATTGAGAGATTGTCGTGCAACAAGGCATTCAGACCAGCCGTGAGTCCCATCCACACGAAACTGAGAACGTACACCAAAGAGCTTATCACTGTCCTGGGCAGCAGCATGGTCAAGATCACCTACGAGGGCGAACTTGACCATGGTCACCCACGAACTGCCACTCCGGCTTGTCCCGGGCGATGGCCCCACACTTCTTGGAAGGAGTTGGCTGGGCAAATTCGACCGCAACTGGGATGTCTTCCGAGCGCTATCACATGTTGATGAGGTCTCAGGTACCCAGTTTCTGAATACATTTCCTTCCCTTTTTGAGCCAGGCATTGGAAACTTTTCTGGGGCGAAGGTGCGGATGCACTTGGTCCCAGACGCACGACCTATTCACCACAAGGCACGAGCGGTACCTCACATGATTAGCGAGAGAGTGGAAATCGAGCTGGACAGGCTGCAACACGAGGGCATCGTCTCTCCAGTGGAATTCAGCGAGTGGGCCAGCCCGATTGTTCCAGTACTCAAAAGTGATGGCACGGTCAGGATTTGCGGCGATTATAATGTAACTATTAATTGTTTATCTCTGCAGGACCAATACCCACTACCGAAGGCAAATCAACAATTTGCGATGCTGGCAGGAGGCAAGACGTTCACAAAGCTTGAACTGACTTCGGCCGACATGGCGCAGAAGCTGGAGGAGTCTTCGAAGGGCCTCACCTGCATTAACACACACAAGGGACTGTTCATCTACAACTGATGCCCGTTTGGAATTCGGTCGGCTGTAGCGATCTTTCAGAGAAACATGGATAGCCTACTCAAGTTGGTCACATACACGGTGGTCTTTCAGGACGACAGATTGGTCAGAGGACGGGACACCGCCGAGCACCTACAAAACCTGGAGGAGTTCCTCCAGCGACTGGATCACGTAGGGCTGTGGCTGAAGAGGTCGAAATGCGTCTTCATGGCAAAAGAAGTGGAGTTTTTGTGGAGAAAGATCACGGCGGACGGCAGTCGGCCGACAGACGCCAAAACAGAGGCTATCAGGAAAGCGCCCAGGCCGCAGAACATCACGGAGATGGGGTCGTTCCTGGGACTCCTCAACTATTTTGGTAACTTCCTAGAGGGGCCCCTACCTGTGTTATTGCGCAAAGGTGAGAACTGGGTATGGGGAAAAAAACCAAGTAATTGCTTTTGAGAAAGGCAGAAACATTTTATGTACAACAAGCTGCTTGTATTCTATAACCCACGTAAAAGACTTGTGCTAACATGTGACACGTCGTCGTATAGAGTCGGGTGTGTATTACAACAAGCTAATGTTGTGGGGAACTTGCAACCTGTCGCCTATGCTTCCAGGAGCATGTCTAAGGCCGTGAAGGCCTACAGCATAGAAACATAGAAGATAGGTGCAGCATTAGGCCATTCGGCCCTTCGAGCCTGCACCACCATTCAATAAGATCATGGCTGATCATTCCTTCAGTACCCCTTTTCTGCTTTCTCTCCATACCCCTTGATCCCTTTAGGCGTAAGGGCAATATCTCACTCCCTCTTGAATATATCCAATGAACTGGCATCAATAACTCTCTGCGGCACGGAATTCCACAGGTTAACAACTCTCTGACTGATGAAGTTTCTCCTCATCTCAGTCCTAAATGGCCTACCCCTTATCCTAAGGCTGTGTCCCCTGGTTCTGGACGTCCCCAACATCAGGAACATTCTTCCCGCATCTAACCTGTCCCGTCGCGTCAGTATTGTTATATGTTTCTGTGAGATCCCCTCTTATTCTTCTAAACTCCAGTGTATAAAGGCACTGTTGATCCTGTCTCTCCTCATATGTCAGTCCAGCCATCCCTCGAATCAGTCTGGTGAACGTTCGCTGCACTCCCTCAATAGCAAGAACATCCTTCCTCAGAATAGGAGAACAAAACTGTACACAATATTGCAGGTGAGGCCTCACCAAGATCCGATACAATTGCAGGAAGACCTCCCTGCTCTTATACCCAAATCCCATCGATATGAAGGCCAACATGCCATTTGCCTTCTTCAGCACCTGCTGTACCTGCATGCCAACTTCCAATGACTGATGAACCATGACACCCAGGTTTCGTTGCACCTCCCCTTTTCGTAATCTGCCGCCATTCAGAAAATATTCTGTCTTTGTGTTTTTGCAACCAAAGTGGACAACCTCACATTTATTCACATTATACTGCATCTGCCATGCATTTGCCCACTCACCTAACCTGTCCAAAGCACCCTGCAGCCTCTTAGCATCCTCCTCACAGCTCACACTGCCACCCAGTTTAGTGTCATCTGCAAATTTGGAGATATTATACTCAATTCCTTCATCCAAATCATTGATGGATATTGTAAAGACCTGGGGTCCCAGCACTGAGACCTGCAGCACCCCACTAGTCTCTGCCTCCCATTGGCAAAAGGACCAGTTTATCCCGACTCTCTGCTTCCTGTCAGCGAACCAATTCTCTATCCACGCCAGTACATTACCCCCAATACAATATGCTTTGATTTTTCACAACAATCTCTTATGTGGGACCTTGTCAAATGCCGTTTGAAAGTCTAAATACACGACATCCACTGGTTCTCCCTTGTCCTCTCTACATGTTAGATCCTTTAAAAATTCCAGAAGATTTGTCAAGCATGATTTCCCTTTCATAAATCCATGCTGACTTGGACCGATCCTATCACTGCTTTCCAAATGCTCTGCTATTTCATCCTTAATAATTGATTCCAACATTTTCCCCACTTCTGATATCAGGCTAACAGATCTATAATTACAGGTTTCTCGCTCCCTCCTTTTTAAAAAAGTGGTGTTACATTACCTACCCTCCAGTCCATAAGAACTGATCCAGAGTCGATAGACTGTTGGAAAATGATCACCAATGCATCCACTATTTCTAGGGCCACTTCCTTTAGTACTCTGGGTTGAAGACAATCAGGCCCCGGGGGTTTATCGACCTTCAATCCCATAAATTTCCACAACATAATTTCCCGCCTAATAAGGATATCCTTCAGTTCCTCCTTCTCACTAAACCTTCGGTCCCCTTGTACATCTGGAAGGTTAGTTGTGTATTCCTTCTTGAAGGCAGAACCAAAGTATGTGTTCAATTCGTCTGCCATTTCTTTGTTCCCCATTATAAATTCACCTGAGTCCGACTGCAAGGGCCTACGTTTGTCTTCACTAATCTTTTTCGCTTCACATATCTATAGTAATTTTTGCAGTCAAATTTTATGTTCCCAGCAAGCTTCCTCTCGTACTCTATTTTCACCCTCCTAATTAAACCTTTGTGTTCCTCTGCTGAATTCTCAATTTCACCCAGTCCTCAGGGTTGCTGCTTTTTCTGGCCAATTTATATGCATCTTCTTTGGATTTAATACTATCCTTAATTTCCATTGTTAACCACGATTGAGCCATCTTTCCTGTCTTATTTTTACTCCAGACAGGGATGTACAATTGTTGAAGTTCATCCATGTGATCTATAATGTTTGCCATTGCCTATCCACCGTCCACCCTTTAAGTATCATTTGCGAGTCTATTCTCGCCAATTCACGCCTCATGCCATCGAAGTTAGATTTCCTTAAGTTCAGGAACGTAGTTTCTGAATTAACTGTGTCACTCTCCATCTTAATAAAGAATTCTACCATATTATCGTCACTCTTCCCCAAGGGGCCTCGCACAACAAGATTGCTAATTAGTCCCTGCTCATTACACATCACCCAGTCTAGGATTGCCAAGCTCTCCAGTTGGTTCCTCGAAATATTGGTCAAGAAAATCATCCCAAATACACTCCAGGAAATCCTCCTCCACCACATTGCTCCCAGTTTGGTGAGCCCTATCTGTCTGTAATTTAAAGTCGCCCATGATAACTGCTGTACCTTTATTGCACCTTATTGCTTGTTTGATGCTGTCCCCAACCTCACTACTACTGTTTAGTGGCCTGTACACAACTCCCACAAGCGTTTTCTGCCCTTCATTGTTCTGTAGCTCCACCCATACCGATTCCAAATCATCCAAGCCAATGTCCTTCCTTACTATTGCATTAATTTCCTCTTTAACAGCAAAGTCACACCACCTCCTTTTCCTTTCTGTCTATCCTTGCTAAGTGTTGAATACCCCTGGATGTTGAGTTCCCAGCCTTGGTCACGTTGGAGCCATGTCTCTGTGATGCCAATTACATTATATCCATTAACTCCTATCTGCGCAGTTAATTCTTCCACCTTATTCCGAATACTCCTCGCATTGAGGCACAGATTCTTCAGACTTTTCTTTTTAACACACTTTGCTCCTTTTAGAATTTTGCTGTAATGTGGCACTATTTGTTTTTTGCTTTGGGTTTCTCTGCCCTCCACATTTACTATTATCCTTTCTTACTTTTGCCTCTGTCTTCCTTTTATTTCCTCTGCCTCCCTGCATAAGTTCCCATCCCCCTGCCATATTAGTTTAACTCCTCCCCAACAGCAGTATCAAACACTCCCCTGAGGACATTGCCTCCGGCCCTGCCCAGGTGCAGACCATCCGGTTTGTACTGGTCCCACCTCCCCCAGAACTGGTTCCAATGCCCCAGGAATTTGAATCCCTCCCTTCAGCACCACTCCTCATTCCACGTATTCATCTGAGCTAACCTGTGATTCCTACTCTGACTAGCACGTGGCATTGGTAGCAATCCTGAGATTACTACTTTTGAGGTACTACTTTTTAATTTAGCTCCTAGCTCCCTAAATTCGTTTCGTAGGATCTCATCCCGTGTTTTACCAATATCGTTGGTACCTATATGCACCACGACAACTGGCTGTTCACTCTCTCTTTTCACAATATCCTGCACCCGCTCTGAGACATCCGTAACCCTTGCACCAGGGAGGCAACATATCATCCTGGAGTCTCAGTTATAGCCGCAGAAACGCCTATCTATTCCTCTTACAATTGAATCCCCATCACTATCGCTCTCGCAATTTTTTCCTGCCCTCCTGTACAGCAGAGCCACCCACAGTGCCATGAACTTGGCTGCTGCTGCCTTCCCCTGATGAGTCATCCCCCTCAAAAGTACCCAAAGTGGTGTATCTGTTTTGCAGGGGGATGATCACAGGGTCCACCTGCACTACCTTCCTTTCACTCCTCTTTCTTTTGGTCACCCGTTCCCTCTCTGGCTGTGTTCCCTTTACCTGCGGTGTGACCATTTCGCTAAACGTGCTATTCACGTCATTCTCACCATCGTGGATGCTCCAGAGTTCATCCACCCGCAGCTCCAGTGCCGCAATGCAGACTGTCAGGATCTCCAGGCGGATGCACTTCTCGCACACGGAATCGGCAGGGAAACCGGAAGCGTCCCTGTGTTCCCACATAGTACAGGAGGATCATAACACGTGTTCGAGCTCTCCAGCCATGAATTAACCCTTGGATTAACGTAATTGGGCAACAACAATGCTAAAAGTTTACTTACTGATAAAGAAAGAAAAAAACTACTTACCAATCAGCAGCCAATCGCTTACTCCCTTGGCTGTGACGTCAACTTTCGATTTCTTTCTCCTTTTTTGCCTTCTCCCTGTAGCTGCACCGGCTGGCCTCAATGACGCACCAAGAACTCCCGAGCCTCTCTGACTCACCACGAACTCCCGATCCTCAGCGACGTGCTCGGCCTTTTTATAGGCCTTTCCGACGCACCTCCCGAGCCTGTCCGAATCACCACGAACTCCCTCATGTTATGTGTGAAAAAAGGCATTACATGCAACTTGATGCCATGCTGATTTGATTGATCACTCCTTCGAGGACTGGCTGACAATAGAAGAATCTGCTGTGGGATTTTGCTATTCCACATCTGAAAGAAGTCAAAATACACATGTTGTAAAACATAGCGATTTCAGCCAGGGCTTGCGTGTGGGCTGTGTGGCATGATGACCTCCTTCGCCTTTATTTTCAGATTCAAATCAAATCAAGACATGACTGACAGAATTTGTTCATTTTTACATGTATATTTTGATATATAATGTATACATTCCTGCTTTTAACTTTCACAGTAAATGTGCATTTTCTATACTACCTGTACTGGACTCTATTGCTTTGGATGTCTTTCACAGCACAAGCAGCTGCTGTCGGATCGTGATTTGCACATCTGAACAACAGCAGAAATATACACGCCACTTTATAAGCTCGCTATTGCAGACCAATTATTCCCTCGTGGCTCGTCTTCCACTATGGGTTACTGTATGTGTAGATATTTACTGCGTGCTCCCTCGGTTTCCAATGCTACCCATCCAGACACACAAGCTAAGTTCAATCAAAAAATATACAGGTTATTAATTATTATATATTTACGAAAAACGAATCCAATTAAATGTTTTAACATATAATTTAAATGTATTTCTTTTTAAAAACGTTTAAATAAAAACATTTTTATTGGCTTTTTTCTGGGTTGGTTGTATTTCCCACCCCGCTTCCTTCCTGTCTACCCCTGGAGCTTCAAGAACCGTCTCTGCCCCGCATGATCCTGAGCTCCACGCCCAATCACGCACTGCACAATTACCTTCAGTGATGACAGAAATCTCACTTCATTCCTTTAAAAGGAATGTGCTGTCAGTCCAGGATCATCCTGCATCTGTGTAAAAGGGATTTGCTTTCAGTCCCGAATCATTCTGTGCCTGTTTAGGAGGGATGGTTGTCAGTTCCGGTTCATATTCTCTCTCTTTTAGGCGGGTTTTCTCATCGCACTGGATCATTATGTGTATTTTTAAAAGGAATACGATTTCAGCTGTGATGATCGAATTGTTAAGGTGCTGTGTTCCAAGTTACCTTGGGTTTCCCAGGTTCCGGTGCGAGTGCAGATCGGAACGCATCTGTTCAATTACTCAAAATATGCTCATCTTTCCCTAAATCCATTCCTCCAGCGATTTTTCTCCCAATATAGCCAACAACAATTACTTGCCGACGACAGCGGCCGTGTCTACTAATGAATAAATCATCGGATTACGGTTCAAACTGCGATGTTATTAGAAAATTGCAGGTTTGAGTCCAGCCGTCATCAACAAACTCGCTGTGCGAAATTTAATATAATCTTTTGTGAATCTGTCTCAAAACCAAGAATGTCGTAAAGTTACTCAGCTGAAATAATGTTTGATTAAGAAGCTGATAGCACATTTTCAACAGTGTCGATCTGGTTGCACAGGCAGGGTAAGCGGTGAACTGGACACTTGCAAATTATTTCTGTTTGGATGCAAAAGGCAGGATAGTGAATGGCTGACTTTGTCACAGAGGGCTGACGAGTTGGACAAGCGGTTAAAGGGATGGACTGTTATTTCATTGTGCTCTGTACGCGCGTGGTTCAAAGCCCATTCGTGTCGGTATTGTATTGCAGATTTTACGCTTCAGGCTATTTTGTCAATTGCACCTCAAGGCAAAATTCAACTTTTATTGACAAGGATGTTGCACGTTGGTCATGTCCTGTCTCAAGTTAATAATATATTCCTCAAAGGGAAAACATTAACAGGGCTATAGAGAGAGGGCCTAATTAGATAGCACTCTCAGAGACATAGCACTGACACGATGGGCCGAATAGCTTTCTGACTACCGTTCGAACCTGAGAGCTACACTACTCATTATCAGCGGCTCCTTGGTTCAGCGGCATGATTCTCGCTTTGTGGACCTTCAGAGTTGAAAAGCGAAAGATCCCCGACGAGCCTCGTCACCTTTTAGTCAAAGATCCGCTTCTCACAGCTGGTCGACATGAGAAAAAACAGAAATATTTCAAATTACAACGTGTGATTTTAAGCCTTGTTCCCGCAGCGTCCAAATCCCAGATTTCACAGGAGCAACATGAAATTCACCCAAATTAGTAAAGTTAAAGTTCTCAGTTGTACACGGCTCTGTGTCTCATTCGCCAACCTAAACCCGAGTTCGATTCCAGCTAAACTTGATCAGGAAATCATCCTTGCTGCACGCATGAGCTCACTTCAGTTAGGATAAACCTACAAACAGGAGCAATCTTATGTTAACGTGAAACACACCCTGCCCTGAATATGAGTGTGTCATGATTTTTCTAGCGCTGAAAAGATGCGAGAAGCTGGCTTTTGAATTAATCGCTTGGTTCCCGCATTCAAACCGTACAGGAAATCAATCCGTGGGGACAAGCTGCCTGGTCTGATTAAAAGATTTTTGCAACCAATCTTTCGATTAGGCATTTTATAGTCTTCCGTCCTCAACAGTACGTTCAACAACTCGGATCATAACCACCACTCCCATTGTCTGGGGCAGCAGATGAATCTAATGATTCTGCTGTTTCCACTAACACCTCCTCTGGACCATCCATTGTTAATTGATTACCCGATTACCACCAACTTTGCTTTTTCCCATTGTGCCATTTATTATTTAATCACTTCTGCCCTCCACTGTATCACAGACCATCCCGTTTGTCCTTTCTCGCTGCCGATTGTTTCCAGGCGCTGATGTTGTTGATATAATCTGTAATTTTTAACTTTTCACTGAAAGATCGGAATGACCATCCGACTGAACATGAAACCGGGTTTTACATCCACGGAATCTGCACGACCTGCTGAATTTTTCAGAATTATCTGTTTTTAATCATTCTGTTTCCGTATCCCTTTTCAGGTGCTGTGCTGTCCGCCCGGGATCATTCTCTGTCTGTTTAAAATGGTGTGCTATCAGTGCCGGTCATTCTGTGCCTGTTTGAAAAGGATGTGCTCACTGTCCTGGATCTCAAATTTCAAATTTCCAAAGATGCCTCTGGAGGATGCAGGAATTTTAGTTTGTTTGTGAGTTTATGTATGGTACATGTTAGAATTCTTTATTAAGATGGAGAGTGACACAGTTAATTCAGAAACTTGAGTCCTGACCTTAAGGAAAGGTAACTTCCAAGGTTTTAGGTGTGAATTGTCTACAATAGACTGGCAAATGATGCTCAAAGGGTTGACGGTAGATAGGCAATGGCAAACATTTAAGGATCACATGGATGAACTTCAGCAATTGTACATCCCTGTCTGGAGTAAAAATAAAACGGGAAAGGTGACTCAACCGCGGCTAACAAGGGAAATTACGGATCGTGTTAAATCCAAGAAAGAGGCTTATAAATTGGCCAGAAAAAGCAAAAACCCTGAGGACTGGGAGAAATTTAGAATTCAGCAGAGGAGGACAAAGTGTTTGAGTAAGAGCGGGAAAATAGAGTATGAGAAGAAGTTTGCCGGGAAAATAAAAACTGACTGTAAAAGCTTCTTTACATATGTGTAGAGAAAAAGATTAGTGAAGACAAACATAGGTCCCTGCAGTCGGATTCAGCTGAATTTATAATGTGGAACAAAGAAATGGCAGAGCAATTGGTTCTGTCTTCACGACGGAAGGCACAAATAACCTTCTGGAAGTACTAGCAGACCGAGGGTCTAGCGAGAAGAAGGAACTGAAGGAAATCCTTATTAGGCGGGAAGTTGTGTTGGGGAAATTGATAGGATTGAAGGCCGATTAATCCCGGGGCCTAATATTCTGCATCCCAGAGTATTAATGAAGTGGCCCTAGAAATACTGGATGAATTGGTGACCATTTTCCAACAGTCTATCGATTCTGGATCAGTTCCAGTGGACTGGTGGGGAGCTAATGTATAAGCACTTTTTAAAAATGGAGGGAGAGAAAGCGTGTAATTGTAGACCGGTTCACCTGACATCAGTAATGGGGAAAAAGTTGGAATCAATTATTAAGGATGAAATAGCAGCGAATTTGGAATGCAGTTTCAGGATTGGTCCAAGTCAGCATGGATCTATGAAGGGGAAATGAAGCTTGACAAATCTTGTGGAATTTTTGAGGATGTAACTCGTACAATGGACAAGGGAGAACCAGTGGATATGGTGTATTTGGATTTCAAAAGGAGTTACACAATTTCCCACAAAAGAGATTGGTGTGCAAAATAAATCACATGCTTTTGAGGGTAATATACTGATGTGGATAGAGAACTGGTTGGCAGATTGGATGCAGAGAGTCGGGATAAACGCATCCTTTTCACAATGACAGGCAGTGACTAGTGGAGTACTACAGGGCTCAGTGCTGGGACTCTAGCTCTTTACAATATACGTCAATGATTTGGATGAAGGAATTGAGTGTAATATCTCCAAGTTTGCAGATGACACTAAACTGGGTAGCGGTGTTGGCTGTGAGCGGGACGCTAGGAGGCTGCAGGTTGACTTGGACAGGTTAGATGAGTCGGCAAATGAATGGCATATGCAGTATAATGTGAATAAATGTGAAGTTATCCACTTTGGGGGCAAAAACGCGAAGACAGAATATTATCTGAATAGCAGCAGATTAGGAAAAGTGGAGGTGCAACGAAACCTGGGTGTCATGGTTAATCTGTCATTGAAAGTTGGCATACAGGTACAGCAGGTGGTGAAGAAGGCAAATGGCATGTTGGCAATCATAGTTCGGGGATTTGAGTGTAGGAGCAGGGAGTACTTATTGCACTTGTAGAGGGCCTTGGTGAGGCCTCACCTGGAATATTGTGTTCAGTTTTGGTCTCCTCATCTGAGGAAGGACGTTCTTGCTATTGAGCGAGTGCAGCGAAGGTTCACCAGACCGATTCCCGGGATGGCAGGACTGACATATGAGGATAGATTGGATCAACTGGGCCTTTATGCTTTGGAGTTTAGAAGGATGAGAGGGGATCTCGTATAAACATAAAAGATTCTGACGGGACGGGACAGGTAAGTTGCGGGTAAAAAGTTCTCGATGTTGGGGAAGTCCAGAACCAGGGGACACAGTCTTAGGATAAGTGGTAGGCCATTTAGGACTGATATGAGGAGAAACTTCTTCACACAGAGTTGTTAAGCTGTGGAATTCCCTGCCACAGAGAGTTGTTGATGCCAGTTCATTGGATATATTCAAGAGCGAGTTAGATATGGCCCTAATGTCTTAGAGGATCAAGGGGTATGGAGAGAAAGCAGGATAGGGATGCTGAGTGAATGATCAGCCATGATCTTATTGAATGGTGGTGCAGGCCTTATGGGCGGAATGGCCTATTCCTGCACCTATTTTCTATGTGTCTATGTTTCTATGTAAGAGAGATAGCGAGTGCAAATGGGCTTTGCGGTCTTACTGTACATGTCATGTCATGTGTGATAGAAGGCATTACATGCAACTTAATGCCATGCTGGTTTGAATGAACACACCTTCGACGACCGTCTGACAGAAGAAGAAACTGCTGTGGGATTTTGTAATTCCACATCTGAAAGAAGGCAAAATACACTAGTTAGAAACATAGCGATTTCAGCCAGGGCCTGCGTGTGGGCTGTATGACCTGATAACCTCCTCCCCCTTTATTTTCAAATTAAAATCAAATCAAGGCAATACAAGACAAGACTGACTGACTGATTTTGCTTATATACATATATATTTTTGTAGTTGCTTCTAAAGGTATATATATTCTAGCAGATTCTAAAGGTAAGATAAGATTACAAGTTTAAGTAAAACTATAATATTAAACAGGTATGATTCGTTTAGGTTTAAGCAGAGACAAACATGCAAGCTAGCTTAGTTAATTGGACAGCTAGTAAAAACTGATTCCCTCAACAGGTCAGTAGTGAGTCAGCCAGGAACAGCTTAAAAAGAGGGGGCTTAGTGCAGTCTTGTTCGGAGTGCAGCGGCAGGTCAGAGTGCAAAGGTAAGAGTTTGGTAATTGCGACAGTTCGGGCAAGTGTGAGCGGGAGCTGTTGCATTGTCTTGTTTTCCCCACCAGTGCTGACTCCGTGGCCTGGGAGGAAAAGAAAACAAAGTGTGACATCACAGCAAGAGGTTTGTGGACTTCGGTGCGGCCTATAAACGCCAGCTGGTACAGCTGCAGCAGGGAGGGAAGGCAAATAAGTAATAAAAAGAAATTGAAAGGTGAAGTCACAGGCAAGTGTGTAAGTGGTGGCTGGTGATTGGTGAATAGTTTTTTCTTTTTCTTTTCTTTATCAGTAAGAGACCTTTAACATTGTTGTTGCCAAATTATCTTAATCTAGGAATTAAGTCATGGCAGGTGAGCTTGGGCACGTGTTCCGCTCCTCCTGTATTTTGTGCGAAGTCAGGGACGGTTCCAGTGTCCCTGACGACTACATATGCGGGAAGCGTATCCAGCTGCAGCACTTGGCAGACTGCATTGCGGCACTGAAGCTGTAGGTGGATTCACTGGAGCATGCGAGATGCTCAGGATGTCGTGAATAGCACGTTTAGTGAGTTGGTCTTACCGCAGGTAAAGGTTACACAGCCAGATAGGGAATGGGTGACCAACAGGAAGAGCAGTGCAGGGAAGGTAGTGTAGGGGTACCCTGCAGTCTTCCCCCTGCAAAACAGATACAGCGCTTTGGGTACTGTTGAGCGGGATGACTCATCAGGGGAGGCCAGCAGCAGCCAAGTCCATGGCACAGTGGGTAGGTCTGCTGCATAGAATGGTGGGAAAAAGTGTGGGAGAGCTGTAGTGATAGGGGATTCTATTGTAAGGAGAATAGACAGACGTCATGTGTGAAAAAACGCATTACATGCAACTTGATGCCATAATGATTGATTGAACACTCCTTCGAGGACTGTCTGACAGTAGAAGAATCTGCTGTGGGATTGTGCTATTCCACATCTGAAAGAAGGCAAAATATACAAGTTAGAAATATAGCGATTTCACAATACACACGTTAGAAACGGGTTAGACTTTCCGTTCGGTGGCTAAGGTCCCAAAAAATAGTCTATGTTCCAGCGATGTGGGGCATCTCGGCTTTGCTGATCACCGGCATTAAGTACTATTTATTTTTGCGATTTTCCATACGGCCTTACCCAGGTGATGTCAAATGGGCGATGTAATTTTTCGGCGATCTAAAGATCGCCCACCGGAAACGGAAACATAGAAACATGAAAACATAGAAAGTAGGTGCAGGAGTCGGCCATTCGGCCCTTTGAGCCTGCACCGCCATTCAATGAATTCATGGCTAAACATGCAACTTCAGTACCCCATTCCTGCTTTCTCGCCATAGCCCGTGATCCCCCTAGTCATAAGGACTACATCTAATTCCTTTTTGAATATTTTTAGTGAATTGGCCTCAACAACTTTCTGTGGTAGAGAATTCCACAGGTTCACCACTCTCTGGGTGAAGACGTTTCTCCTCATCTCGGTCCTAAATGGCTTACCCGTTGTCCTTAGATACAAAGAAGAAAAAAAAGCTTCCCTTGAAACGCTATTCTGCGCATGTGTGGGATGTTTTTTTGTGCTGGAGTTTCGTTGCGCGTTTTGAGAGGTCAGGGGTCATCACACATGCTCAGAAGCACAGGGGGGTGAAAGAGGGAGAGCGAGAGGAAGGAAGGGAGTAGAAGCTGTTTGAGTGTGGTTGCATTGAAAAGTGCAATCTTGTTGAAAATTATTCATTCCTTTTGTCTTTTAAGTAATTTTGTTTATCAATATTTGAACTTAGATAAGATACAATATATTATCGAATATAGTGAAAAATATATTTAAATATATATTACTATGGAGGGAGAAACTTAACGTAAAAGGGCGAAACCCTTTTGCGAGGTGGCCAACGAGGCGTTGGTGAACATTTTGAGCGGCAGGTCGGATGACTTAATGCGGGGTTGGGATGGGAAACCTCCATCCCATGCATATAGGAGAATCTGGGCTGAGATTGCCGATGTCATAACCTCGGCCTCGACTGAAGTGTGTACACCTGACCAGTGCAGGAAAAGGTGGAACAGCTTGCTGGTTGCAGCCAGAGTAAGTTGCATTTTATATTTTAAATTTTATATATGTAATATTTAGTTGATGCAGGCAAATTTTAATTTGAATCTTGAATATAATTTCTTTATAGTATTAATTAAATTATGAATTAATTCATGCATCCTAACACTAAGTTGAATTTTATATCATGAAATATTATTCCTATGCACGCAATGCTAATTTCTATTCGAACATTTAAATCTGTCAGTCTTAAATGTTTATGACAGGCAATGCTATCTTATCATTGCAGAAGAAGATACCTATCAATCGCGCCGAGCAGAGGGACGAGGCGACGGCTCTGCTCAGGTGCATTTTATCTGAATACGAGGAGCTTGCCCTTAGTGGGGCCTGGCAGCCGTTCGTTCACGATCCTTGGTGTGGCCGAACCCTACTTTGGGTCTCGTCAGTAATGGTAAATGTGCAATGTGTCAAGCGTTATTAAATTCATGTTAAAAATATCTTAATTACAGATGTAATGTTCTGCAATTATAATGCAATATGAAATATACATTTGATGTAGTTTTGATTTACGACTGAGGTTATGGCAGCCCAGGCGAACCCTTGTGCACATGGGCTATTCAAAAGTATTCTTATGTTATGGGTTATTGAAAAATTTATATGTATTGTTGTGTATGTTTACTAATAATGAGCACCGTTAATGTCCTAATAAGTTTTTCAGAAATATAAATTGCCTATTTAAGGTCAATTTCGTTAGAATCAGTTGACTCATCCACTACTCCTGCACAGTCAAATGCCTCGCAGGAGGAATTGCTGACAACTGTGGAGCAAGAGCAGGAGAAGGAGGAGGAAGAGGAGGACGATATTCATTTTGTCGGGGGGAGCAACCTGCGGCCATCTCTATTGAGATGGATGAGGCACTCGGACCAAGTGGTGTGCAGGTGGTGATGCCAAGGTGCAAAATATTGCAAATGCCAACCCCACGGAGGTCTGGGCAGCGGGGTGAGCAATCGCCTACCATGGAGAACCAGATGGAGAGCTTGATATCCATATGCAGAGAGATGGTCATGATCGATCACGACCTTATCCAGGGTTTCACGGGTTTCTCCGCAATGGTGGTCATTCTTCAGCAGACTGGCACAACCAATGTCCTTCGGCATGCGTTGCTAAGTGGATATGGCGCTGCACCCCAAGGTGTCGTTTCAGCTCGCAGCGAGACACCGAGCAAGCAAGCGAGTACGGAGGCCAGATTTCCTCCTGACAAATAAGTGGAGCCTCAGGCCTCTCTTTCCGCTCCGTCACCTCCACCACGGCAGGAAGTCTTGCCATCCCACACTGCACAACACATTGGTGTCGATTGGCGTCGACCAAAACGGGCGGGTGGGGTAAGAACACGGGGTGGGACAGGACCTCGAGGTAAACATGGCCGCAGGTAGGGAGGGGAGGCGGGTATTTTGCATTGTTGAATTGTTTTTCCTTTTTTTTAATTTGTTGACGTTTTGTTGAAGTTTCATTGGGATTTTAGAGAAGTGTGGGTTGGCGGGTGGGGTGGGGGAGGAGGGAGGCTGTTGTTAAATAGTTTATACAAATTCGTTTGTTGTCTTTGTTCATAAAAAAATCTTTAATTCAACAAATGTTGTGACTTCTCTCTTAGTTATATTAGTTAACAAATTTACTGTTGTTATCCTTATTTGTTTATTATTTTATTATCTCAGTACTTTACTTAAACTTTACTTAACGTCAGCATTAATGCCGATGATAGGCCAGTGCAGGCAAGACAACAAGGAAACCCCACGCAAATGAAACTTTTGATCAACCTTAACTCTAAATGAACATTTGAATATCCACAATGATAGTTCATGCAAAGCATTCATTAATGAGCTGCTGAAACAACAGCTTAGCAGCCGTGTAACTGCCACTGGTCTTCTGGAGTGGGTGGTGGTACCAGTGCTCAATCGCCAAGCTTATTGCGCTACCCTATGCCCTCGCCTGCATCCTCTGCCGCCTCTTCCTCCTCTTCATTCTCGCTGGCTGGTGCTTCTGTCTCCCCCCCTTTTGTAGGTCGACCTGGAGCCCAATCTGGCATTACTTGTCGTATCTTTATAGTTAGGTTATGCAGCTTGAAACACACCACAATATACTCTGCGACCTGGTCAGGGTGGTATTGTCGGCTGCCTCCAGAATGATACAGTCATCTGAAGCGCTGCTTTAGGACTCCAGTTGTCTTTTCAACGATGTTGCAAGTCGCTATGTGACTTTCATTATACCGTTTCTGTGCTTCAGTTACGGGATTATGCAGAGGGGTCATCAGCAAACTAGCATGGCCATATCTTTTATCCCCCAGCATCAACCGTGACCTTCTGGCTGAATGACAAACAGGTCAGGGATAGCACTTTCACGTAAGATGTGCGCATCATGGATGCTGCCAGGAAATGTAGCATTTACTGTCATAATTGTTTGATTGTGGTCGACAACAAGCTGCACATTTAGTGAGTGGAACCCTTTTCTGTTACAAAACACCTCCGCATTCTTTAAGGATGCTTTCAGGGCAATTTGCTTGCATTCTATTGCTCCTTGCACCTTGGGGAAGTCTACTATTCTCGCGAAAACCAAAGCCCTCTTGGTCTGTGCCCCCCTGTTCATTGGGAAGCTTATGAGGTCCATCCTGCAAGCGGAGAGGGCTTCAGTCACCTGTCGAATGCAGCAGTGTGCAGTGTGCTGAGAGATATGGCAGATGTTGCCAGCTGAAGCCTGAAAAGATCCCGATGCGTAGAAGGCTAGGGCAGCAGTAACCTTCACTTCAATGGACAGTGCAGTTCTGATGGTGCTGGAAGGCTGCAGATCAGTGTTGACGAGTTGACATATCTCATGGATTAGACACTTCTGGAATCGCAGCCTCCGAAGAGAAGCATTTTAAGACAAGTTCAGATAAGATCGCTTCTCCAAGTACCTTCAATGGCGAAATGGTCTCCTCCTTTCTCTTCATCTCCGTCTACGCATTACTCTGCCACCTCTTCGATTGATCCTTCAGTAACCAGTATGTGAGCTGTTGCAATTAATGGCAGGGAAAGCATAGGCCCGATATCACTATCAATAATTACTTTCACGAATTGAAATTAATCTCTCTACTCTCTAATCACTGTACTCTGTACTCTTAAAGCTGTATACCAGTCAGTTTAATAGCCCCAAACAATATCAGTAAATAATTTCACTAAGTAAACGCTATTTCCAAAATAATTTCATTATAAAAAAGCTATTTCTAAAATAACTTCTCTATCCTGATCTAATAATCCGAGTAGAATTATCTTCAAATTAACTCTCTAAATAACTCACAACTATTTAGCTCTTTTTCTGTTGCCTCCACCCTTCCTCCGATCTTCAAAGTGGCGTCCGTAGTGCCCATTTCCTTCTCTTAAGCCGAGTAAATCTATTTCTCAACAATCTTTTGGGCCTTGCATCGGTCCAGAGAAGTGCATGCTAGGTGCCGAAACTTGGGATGAGCCTTGTGTGGGCAATCATTTGGGCGATCATCTCGGCGATTAAAGTGAAAACTTAGGCACCATTTTTTCCGACTATGTTTTGGGCCTAGTTTCCACTTTTTGCTCAAAATGGGCGATGGACGTCACTTTTGGGCGACAAATGGGCTATAGATAGGCTAAGTGAAGTGGAAAGGTGTTTTGAGAATGGGCGAGAAGCCAGCGATCTGAACTCTCTTTTTTAATGCCCACACCGGAAATAACACCCATTTTTGGGCGATAAGCACAAAAGTGAAGGTTGAGTGTTTAAATAGAAATAGAGAATGGGGGCAGTAAATGATTTAGTAGAAACAAAGAGGGGAATTTTGGGGAATGCTGCAGCTGGTTGTTTAGAAATTGTGACATGGTGTGGCAGTTAAACCATTTATTTAGAAATAGAGGGCATGGGAAGATTTTAACTGTTTAATAACAAATAGAGGAAACGGGACTGTCAGGGTTACACATTAACTCATTCATTAGAAATAGAGAAAGTCAAGGCAACACTTCGACTGTTAAATTAGAAACAGGGCGATGAATGTATGGGGTGGAGTGTGACACGATAATGTAATGATAAACTTTGATTACTGTTTTACCTGTACAGATTGGATGATATGGTCAATTGCACCTCGGCTTCCCATGATGGCAGCTGCGTGCAGATGCATCGCTGCCCAACAGAATTAAAACCACTGCCTGATGCCAGTTGCGATTAAATATTGTTGCACGTTCAATGAGAATGTACCTATTGTAAAAAAACTACCTGCAACACACTAGCACTTTCCCCAGGAGTTGGATGCCAGCTGGACTGGCAGAGCCTAGTGTTGCAGGGGGGCCTGCAACCAGGTGGAGTTTGGCTTTTGGAGAATCTCTGGATCAATTAGAACGATAAAGTGCAACGGGTAAAATGTCCACTTAATCATTATTAATAAATGAAGCCCATTAACACTTAAAATACGAAGGCTATTGTTAGAGGGAGGTTTTCAATTAGGTTCTTCAACTTTTAAATGAGGTGGTATAGTTGTATTGAGCACGCAGTACATGCAATAGCACTTTAACACACACTTAAATGGTGCACATTACATCTACTTCTGATGATGGTTGCTTGATGACTCAAATGTGTCATAGTTCTGAGATGAGTATCTTAGGCATTTAAAATGTCTAATACTCATTACAAACAGTTATTTTCTTTAAATTGTTCTCACTCCCATACAACACAATTCTGTATTACATAATTATATATTGTTAAAATTCAACACGATATAAAGGTAATTAATTTACATATCTTTTATCAATCAAAATAGCTTTCTTGCCAAACAAGTTATTTCTCCCATTGGCCAAACAAGCATTATTAATCTTAGCTCGTTAGATTATCGATATTTTCACTCTTGATCAATATAATTGCAATCCTACCAAGGGAAACCTTAAGCAATGAGTCTTGTTTTGTTTATATATCATTGATGTCAATTAAAATGATGATGGGTGTCCAGATGTGTTCCCTTGCAGACCAGCACCACCCGACACTTTCTCAAATGATTAACTTACACTGAGATTTATGAATCTGTAAACAATGGCATGTCTTTAATTAAATCTCGTATTCATTTATCCTGCAGTTAGCCCTGACCCATCAGCCAACTGGTACCTTAGAGTGATTTATACTTTCCTACTTAATGTGCAAAGGCTAAAGATTGACATTACTGTAATATAAAGAGAAAACAATACAATACGATATTATCACAATTCAGGGCAGTCTGCTTAATGCTTTCCTTACTATGCCTCCTCTGTTGACATTAGAATACTTAAGGCTATCACGAAACAACATCTCATCATTATCATATATGTATCAGATTTCTACCCTTTGGTTTTACACATGCTCTCACTCTCTTGAGCCACATTAACCATTTCATGCAGTGATGTTCTCAGCTGCACTGTTTTGGAACCGTTACTCAGGTAATATTATTCATGCATATCACATGCTGCTTGCTTCATGGATTGGACATTATTTCTGCGCATACATCAATGGACCGATAATTGTGATTTCGCCGGGTCCAAGCGAAGTATGCATGGACCCGGAGAGACCTTGCCAAAGCTTGATTTCGGGCTGCAACGTACATGCGCTTAAAACCAGCATTTCCGATCTGTCAAAGTTTATCTAGACAGATGGAACGCATCCCCAGGAGAAGGACATCCACGTGGCAGAGATTGGGCTATTTGCCCAACTCATGCCCAGCGAATCTCCTTCAAACTTTTACATTTGCTAAAAGCAGGTGAGCAGCTTACTTTTACTAGGGTAACCCTTTTAAAACATAAACAATTTAATTTAATCATTCATTTTTAAGTTAAAAACCCTGACCATTAAGGTAAGTTTATTGTTAACCCTATTAAAACACATTAAAAAATTTAATTTTTTTCTAAAACATTTAATTCCGTTTAGTGGCAATTAATTTTAAGTATGTGAGTTGTATTTTTGTGCTGTGTTTCTTATTTTAGGGGTTATTCTCATTGATAGTAATGGAAACACGTATAAAGGGAGTTCCAATTTTTATCAATCAGAATACAAGATTCTGTGATTGGTGGTCCAGCCCCACGTCATTGCAACATAGACGTCTGTACGTCAAAGTCATATCTGTGAACACAGTGAACGAAGGCCTCAGACCGGAAGCCTACGTTTCTCTCGGACCAACAGGTAGTTTTGTCGATTTGTATCTGGTCAAGTGTGATCATCCGAAGGACGCCTCCGACCGCAATTTCCCCCCAATACATTAAGATCAGACAGCACCAAATACCTCATACAAGCCAAAGCTGCCCTTTTTGTCGCCCTATTAATGGATCCGGAGTCTGGGCATGTTTGACTGGAATCTCCCCTTGAATGTCCTTATTTTGTTTAGTGAACAAGCTATCAAATACATTATTCTCACTGTTCAGGACAAGGCCGGACACAACCATTCCACAAATAAGGTATCAATTATCAATTTTAGCTGCACTTTTCTAACTTTTAACAGATTGTGCGTTGATACCAGTCTGATATCATTTGTCCCGTGGTACACAGGTGATTTACTTTAAGAAGGGATAGGACAGGGCAGGTCCAAGCAGGCTGCTTCCGTTAGTTGTGGAATCTCCAAAGAAATACCATAGATTAAAGATTAAATGTAAGAAATTGATAACTGATAGTAGGAGAGCCCTTTTTACAGGGAGAGTTGTGGCATAGTGGCAATAACCTGCTCAGAAAATATGTCAATATTCATTATTAAATTGAGAAGTTCAATAAATTAAATGTAGATTGAAGGGATGTTGAGAAATAGCCGATAAAGCGATTGAAAATACTTTTAAGGATGTTGGCTAAACAACGACTGGGACTGGTTGGGTCGAATGGGCAATTCACTTGTTCGAACATTTCAACATTGTGATGACCACGTGAGATGTTTAGCAAATATCTGAGAACAAATATGTCAAATATTCAACTTCCTACTGTCTCCATCATTCGACACTGATCAGGAGACAAGGCTCCGTTATATTGGTCCAGGAGACAATGGGTGCGGTGTCTGATGGGGAGAATTGCGCCTACATCATTAAGAGCAAGATTACGGAATGACAAATAACCAGGATTGTAACACATGTCGGCACCTGCCGGATGCGCACGAGGTGCATATGCACATGTAAGGATCACACTAGTTCCGGGTTTTTGTGTGACAGCGCATACGCGGAAATCCTGAACTTGCGATCTGTCATGAATCTGCATCACAGATCATCTGCATCCCGCGGAAGAGGGTATTGACAGCTGGAGATTTGGGCTATTTCCTCAACTGCTGTCCAGCGAATGCTCATGAAATTCGTATGCCTGGTAAGAGGAAATATACGGCCTGCTTTTATCAGCGTAAAAAATCTATGATTTAAATATTAAAATAGCTGTAAAATAAGTTACGTTTACTTTTAGCCACTTTAAAACATTTAAGTTATTTTTTCAAAAAATAAAATGTATGTATTATATGTTTAATGAAATTGTAGTTTAATTAATTTTATACATGCTATTTTTTGTTTATTTGTTATGTGAATGCGCTTTTATTTGATCCCCATTCATGCTTATGAGATTCCAATCCCCATATGCATGAATGGGGATTAGCTTCATTCATTGGTTGGGCCGGCCCACATATTCCAGAAGCGCTTGCAAACCGCGGTCGTCCCTGGTATACGTGGATATTCATGGAGGCCCAGGAACGTGAGTCTCCGTTAATCTAGGACCATCACGTAGGTTCGTAGATTTTTTGCAGTTTGGAGGCACTAAAATAAAAATTATCTGTTAATTAAACTGAACATCACATCCCAGTCCCTGCAGTGTGAGGTCGTTAAGGCTGACGTCCACACCTTCTACTCCACGGCTGAAGTTCAGTCATAATTGTTTTTGCCTTGTATTACATGGTATTTACAGCACAGAAACAGGATATTCGTCCCAACGGGTTAATTCCGGTATTTATGTACCACAGGAGCCTCCTCCCACCTTCTTCATTTAATCCCATCAACATATGCTTCTGTTCCCCATGTGCTCATCCGGCTTCCCTTAACTGCATCTATACTATTCGCTTCAACTGCTCTATATCGTAGCGTTCCACATTCTCACCATGCTCTGGTAAATACATTTCTCCTGAATTCCCTATTGGAAATATTAATGAATATCTTATATGTATGGCCCCTAATTCTGTTCTCCCCGGCGATGGAAACATCTCTATGCCCAACCTATCAAACCATTTCATCATCTTAACGACCTCTATAGAGTCAAAGCTGATCAAACTTTCCTGATAGTTATAAACTCGTAGTTCTGGTCAGTCGTTCTTTCACCTTCTAGAGTGCTTGCTTACCCTTTTTATAAAATGGAGACGACTGCTATGCTCGGTACTCCAAATATGGTCTAAACACGTTTCCATGCATTTCAACATAACTTCTCTGTTTTCCATTCTATCTCCATAGAAATGAACACCAGTGCTTGGTTTGCTTTTTTATGGCTTTATTAATCTGTGCCATTTGTGAATATTGTTATGGCTGATAACGGGGTTTTTGACTAGTCACAGGAAACATCATCTTATCAATTAGTCTAAAACAACAACTTGCATTTATAAGAAATCTCTTTGAATCTTGAACGGATGAAAGCTGTTTCAGCGGGATTCGGGAATGTTCAGCCAGGGAAAGCAGCAGGCATCACACGTACGGCACAAAGTGGGAGAAATGTTTGCTGATACCTGTTCATTATCACAAATACAAACCTTTTTATTCCGAACGGAAAGACGGCCATTTTAAACTGGAACACAGGCTGTAATTTAGCTCTAGTTAGGACAGGATACTTTGATTCCATTCTTTATTTTTTAACCAATATTTGAATCAATGTCCAAGGAGATGTCATCACCTTCTTCAGTTCTTCCCTGAATTTAGGTTGAGTAGCTACATAGATACACACGTTTGTACATGAACTCAAATACATGAGCATATATCCGGTTTCTGTGGCGATGTACGCAGGAGCTGTATAATCACCTCGGTAATGCGCGGTGTTTGTCAGTCCACTAGTTAAAGGACTAACCGTAGCTGTCAGCCACAACAATATGAAATTTCCCGATATACTGAACAATAAAATAATAGATTTCCTTCGGTTCTCCATCTCGGGATCGCTCCGATTCTCACTGCTTTGACCCCGGAATCTCCTGCGGGCTCTGCTGGCCACTAAAATACGTCTGACTGTCAAGCAATTAAACAGTAATAACAGAGCAAACGGAATCAATGTAGTTAATACAATTTGCATCCACATGAATCCGACGCCTGCAGGCGAAGTAAAAAATTCAACTCTGGGGCGACAACCCCAATGAATATTGTTAATTATTCGTTCAAATTCATATGCAAACAAAAATGGGATGCTCTGGAAAAAGATCAGGACAGAGACCGTTGTTATAGCCGTGGTTGTCGTTCTCACTGTGCAATACTTTGTTTTAAACTTTTGACAGCATATAGCTACAAATCGGTCAACTGTGAACAAGATTGTATTCCACACCGACAGATTCAGGCTGGTAGAATTGAGGTAAATACTGAACTTACAAATGGCAGTGTAGGACAAGAAGGAATGTGGAAAGTGATATATACAAATGTGATACACGATTACATTGAAGATCATGACCAGTAGATCTGCTGTTGCCATGGCCGCCATGTAGACACAGACAGATTTGGAAAGGCCGCAGTTTCCTCGGGAGAGGACCACGATTGTCAGTATGTTCGCTGTAAGAGAGAGAGAGAGGAAGTCAGTAACAGGGCACTCAGGTACGTCTTACAGCATAATTTAGGGAGAAGTTAAGATATCGTCCTATTAAATGTTTACAAAGTCGAAAGGTGATGACATGTTGTACAAAGTATTACATCATTCTACACTCAATATCGAGGGACTGAGAACCCGCAGTCCAGCACACTTCAGTTAGACGTTCTCCTCTACACTGGGGAGACCAAATGCAGATTGGGAGACCGCTTTGCGGAAAACCTCTGTTCAGTCCGTAAGCGTGACCCCGAGCTTCCGGTCGCCTGTAACTTTAATTCTCCTCTCCACTCCCACTCTGTCCTCTCCGTCCTCAGCCTCCTACACTGTCCCAATGAAGCTCAAGTCAAGCTCAAGGAACAGCACCTCATCTTTCCTTTAGGCACTTTACAGCCTCCTGGACCTAACATCGAGTTCAACAATTTCAGACCATGATCTCTCCCCAAACATTGCTCCCTTTCCTCACTTTTTTTTTACAAAATCTTTCCACCTCCTTTATTTTTATTTTGATTCCCTCTGTTTTCCATGGTAGCTGGCAATTAGTCCGCTATTCACACCCCATCTAGACTCACCTTTTGTTTCCTAACTTGTGCTATTGCCATCCCAATTCAGACCATCATCCACTTTGTCTCTCAAATCCATTCTGCCTTCCCCCCTCACATATAACCTTCTATTTTGTTTTCCACCTACGCTCCTCCTCCCCTTTTCAGGCCCACAGCTCTTCCTTAAGAATCTGTTACTTTTCAAACTATTGCATGATCTGACGAAGGGCCATCGATCTCACAAGTTAACTCCGTTTCTCTCCATAGTTGCTGCCTGACCCTGACCCGCTGAGATTTCCAGCATTCTCTGTTTTTATTTCAGTCAATTGTTGCCGGGGCTGTGGCCAAGGGTCACTTAGAATCAATCGGGGAATTTGCAACGGAGACCGACCCCACCACCACTTACACTCAGGTACAGATGGATCAACGGCTGGGGTGAGGTCGGAAGCCAACTTTGAACCTGGGCGACATTGGATCAGCCGTCCTTCATCCATCTCTCCCGATTGTTATTCCAATCGCAATCGCCCCTGACTCCAGTTTGAGCCTCTATGCACATTCTAACTTTGCGGTCCAGGCCATTTTGCAGCACATAGAAATAGAAAAACATAAAAACATAGAAACATAGAAACATAGCAACATAGAAAATAGTTGCAGGAGTAGCCCATTCGGCCCTTTGAGCCTGCACCACCATTCAATAAGATCATGGCTGATCGTTCACATCAGTACCCCTTTCCTGCTTTCCCTCCATACCCCTTGACCCCTTTGGCTCTGAGGGCCATATCTAACTCCCTTTTGAAAATATCTAACGAACTGGCCTCAACAACTTTCAACGGTCGAGAATTCCACAAGTCAACCACTCCCTAAGTGAAGAAGTTTCTCCTCATCTCGGCCCTAAAGGCTTACATCTTATTCTTTGATTGTGACCCCTGATTCTGGAACTTCCCAGATATGGGAACATTCTTCAGGCCTGTAACCTGTCCAATCCCGTCAGAATTTTATATGTTTCTATGCGATCCCCTCTCATTCTTCTAAACTCCAGTGGATACAAATCCAGTTGATCCAGTCTCTCCTCATATGTCAGTCCTGCCATCAATCTAGTGAACCTTTGCTGTACTCCCTCAATAGCAAGACCGCCCTTCCTCGCAGTGATGGTACAGTCACAGATAAAAGCCCCTAAAGCCGGATCCTTGGATGGTTCTGTAACGTGTTGATACTCGAGAGACAATAAAGAAATGGACTCCCTTACATACATCCAAACAAATATTTCAATGCAGTGTGGAGCACTTCAACCATCCCACCATGAGGATGGTACTGAGTGATGCACGGAGCCAGTTTTATAAGATACTACCACAGGGAGTAATCGCTGGGATTTTACATTGAATTTCATCGGTTTAATTGGTGAAGTGGATCCCGGCAGTGGCATCGGGTGTCAGCTGTATTAAATATAATTTCCAAACAATTACTAGATATATATCACTTCAAATAAAGCAACCAGCTAAGACAACCATTAAGTTAGGTCAAAACTCTGTGCTTTTTCTCTTTCTGATCACCCAGAGGGAGCTGTTCGTTCACAAAGCAGGAGCTGGTGGAGCCACGAAGGTTCTTGGCAGCCGAGGGGAGGGGAGCAGCTCTCTGAGTGGCAATTATTGCTCCAAATATCTTTCACAGTCCCCTGTTGGGTTGTGCTGGCTGCAATACAAGGGATTATCAGCTTAATCGACACAGGGAATAAAGCACATATTGGATGATTATACGGCGACTAAGCTGTGGTGAATGATGTACTGTTAGAGCGGCCGGGGCATCAGCCTCGCCATCCCTCAGTATACAGAGCAAAGCTGAGCTCCCGGCACCCACACACCAGCAACCAGAACAGCGCCTCAGTGGCCGGGCGGACTGGGAGAATTCCCTCTGATATTCACCGACTTCTCCCAGTGCCTCAGTGACTGCAATGAAGACGTTCTCGGAATCTGTAATATAATCATTAACAGTAACGTTGGGAAAAGCTGTTGGGCAGCAGGGTATATTGACTTACCGGGAACACCGAATGCTGTGAGGAAAGGATAGTAAATATCCCTGAACTGAAGAATTGTTGGCCGTGCCATTTTTTGAAGAATATCTGACTGCTGTCCTGCTTCACGATTCTGACTGTAGTTCCTTTGAGATCCGTGAACGCTCGCCCTTTTAAGGACAAACGGTGCCCAGGTGACAAAGTCAGTTTATACAATAATTGGCGTTAGTTCCAGTCCCTTAACAAACAAGGCTAGATTTTCCACTCCAGCGCGGCTGGAAGGTCTATGGGGAAATGTGAAAACTTCGTCAGTGAAACTCCGTCCATTAAGTCAATGAACGGAAAATAAACCAAGAGGGAACTTACCCTCAAGGGAAGATCCCTCCCGGATTCTGCATTAGGTTCTTGCAGCCTCATATTACTTCAGTGAAAGTTGTACATAATTACAATTGCTTTGTATTGTGATTACGAATCGGCTTTAACATTGCTGGTGTGCCCCTATACTAACGTTACTGGAGATGACGCTACTGTAAAGTTACTGGTTGTGATGCTAATATTACTGGTGGTGACCGTACTGTAACATCACTGGTGGTGAAACTACTCTAACATTACTGGTTGTGACCTTACTCTAACATTACTGGTGGTGACTGAACTCTACAATTAATGATGCTGACCCTACTCTTACATTACTGGTATTGAACCGAATCCAAAATTGCTGGTGACAAAACTACTGTAACGTTACTTGTGTTAACTCTAGTCTAACATTACTAGTCGTGATTCTACGCTAACATTACTAGTGCTAACTCTAATCCTAAAATTAATGGTGGTAATGCTTCTCCATCATTATAGGTGGTGACCCTACTCCAACATTACTGGTGATGATTCTACACTTCCTTTACAGGTGGAGATTCTAATGTAACTTCAATGATGTAGATTCTGCACTGATGGTAATGTTATTGACCCTAATCTAATATTGCTGATATTGACGCTAGCTTAGCATTATTGATGGTGACACAACTACAAAATGATTGCTGCTGACTCTACTCTGACATTATTCGTGTTGAATCTACTCCAAAATTGATGGTGGTGGTGAACCAAATATAACATTGATGGTGGTGACCCTACTCTAGCATTATTGGAGGTAATCCTACTCTAACATTACTGGTGGTGCCCCCACTCTACCTTCATCTTATGCGGCTCCCCGAACGAGGATGACTTTCTTTCACGAGAAATTACAGATGTTTCAATGAAGGATCCGATGTTGCAGTCCTGAACTCCAGTTGAGAGGGTGGAAGATGTCTGTGCGTTGATTTTTTTTAACTTGTGGTGAAAGTTGCACATCAGCCACCACATGGGCTCGACAGAGCTAGGCCTATATCCATCCCCAAGGTTTGAACCAGGACGACTGATGATCTGCTCTGCTGCACGGATCCAGTGCTTACACATAGAAACATAGAAACATAGAAAGTAGGTGCAGGAGTAGGCCATTCGGTCCGTCGAGCCAGCACCACCATTCAATATGATCATGGCTGATCATGCAACTTCAGTACCCCTTTCCTGCTTTCTCTCCATACCCTTGATCCTTTCATCCACATCTAACTCCTATTTGTATATATCTAACGAACTGGCCTCAATAAATTTCCTTGGTAGAGAATTCCACAGGTTCACATTTCTCTGAGTGAAGAAGTTCTCCTCATCTCGGTCCTAAATATCTGACACCTTATTCTTAGACTGTGTTCCCTGGTTCTGGACTTCCCCAACATCAGCAACATTCATCCTGCATCTAACCTCTCCAATCCAGTCAGCATTGTATATGTTTCTATGAGATCCCCTCTCATTCTTCTAAACTCCAGTGACTATAATCCTAGTCGATCCAATCATTCTTCATATGTCAGTCCTTCCATCCCTGGAATCAGCCTGGTGAACCTCCGCTGCACTCTCTCAATAGCAAGAATGTCCTTCCTCAGATTAGGAGACCAAAACTGCACACAATACTCAAGCTGTGGTCTCACCAAGGCTCGGTACAACTGCAGTAAGACCTCCCTGTTCCTATACTTAACTCCCCTCGCTGTGAAGGCCAGCATGCCATTTGCTTTCTTTACTGCCTGCCTTCAATGACTGACGTACCATGACACCCACCTTCTCTTTTATTAATTTGCCTTCCTGTTTTTGCCATTAAAGTGGATAACCTCACACTGATCCACATTATGCAGCATCTGCCATTCATTTGCCCATTCACTTAACCTGTCAAAGTTCCCCTGCAGCCTCCTAGCATCCTACTCGCAGCTCGCACTGCCATCCAGCTTCATGTCATCTGCAAACCTGGAGATATTACAGTCAATTCCTTCGTCTAACTCATACTGAAGTATGGGCAAGCCTGTGCTGTGCCTGGGTCCTCGGCTCTTCAGGGCCTCGTACCCTGACTCGCTGCACCTTCGCCCACGATGTTTGTGCTCTAACATTGCTGGTGCTGACACTGTTCTAACCTTACAGGTGATGACACTATTCTAACATTGCTGGTGATGTTCCAAATCGAACAATATTGACACTTGTATAACAGTAGTAGTGCTGTCCCTACTGTAACATTACTGGTGCTGACCCTAGTCAACTATACTGGAGGAGAAGTTATTCTACCATTCTTTGTGGTTTTCCTACTCTAAATACTGCTCGATAATCTAAACTAACATTACTGGTTTTGTCCCTACACTAACATTACTGGTGGTGATCCAACGTCAACATGACAGGTGTTATTACTACGCTAACATTATTGGCGGTGCCTCTCCTCTAACATTAATGGTGGTGACTCTACTCTAACATTACCCATGGTGATCCAACTCTACCATGACCGGTGGTCACCCTATCCAAACATTACTGGTAGTGATCCAGCTCTAACAATATTAGTATTGACAATTCTCGAACATTGTTAGTGGTATCCCTACTCTAACATTACTGATGGTGGCCCTTCTGTAACAATCCTACTGGTGACCTTGTGATGGGTGGATCCAGTGACACATTCCTGTGAAACGTCAGGATGTGACTTATCCTCCAAGGGGATCAATCAGAAATAACGGGCGGAGCCTGTTGGCCAATTCTATCGTTCAAATAAGCATTTCCATAACCTAATCTAACATCACTGGTGGTGACTCTACTCTAACATGACAGGTGATGATCCTACTCTAAAATTACTGGTGCTGACCCTACTCTAACATGACTGGTGATGAGTCATGATATTACTTGTAATGACTCTATTCTAACATTACTGCTGGTGACCCTACTCTAACATTACTACTGGTGACCAGACTCTAACATTACCAGCTGATACAAAAGCAAAACATGCTTATTTGTCTCCATCTTAGGCGGTCCGTTGAAATGAGGATGACTTGCATGCGTGCCAAAAAAGATGAGTTAAAAAGTTTATCGAACTACATCCTCAAGGGTGGAAGAATCCTGTGCGTGGAGTTTTTTTTAACGTGTGGTGGCCATTGCACACCAGCCACCACACGAGCTTGACAGGTCTAGGTCTTGGTCCAGTGGCAAGGATTACCCAAGATGTCTGGAGACCAGCTCTGTTGCATGGACCTAGTGCACACATATCACAGTGTGGGCTGGCGTATGCTGCCCCTGGACCCCTGGCACTGAACTCACGACTCCCCTGGGCCCCGATCACATCCCTCCACAATCTCTCGTCGCTCCTTCGTCCCGATCTCGCCGCATCTGCTGTACCTGCCCACGCTCCAATCAGCGAACTGGATCTTGATGACTTCACTCTTAGCTGCCGTCGTCCTCCTGCACCAGCTCGCACTATCTCTGGAGTCGTCTGCCCACTGCAGGCCCGACGTTAACATCCTCTGCAGCTGCTTATGCAGCCATTCAGAGCCCACGTGCCCAATCTCAGCTGTCCACATTTCCTCCCTCCAATATCGGATTGGGCATTAGACACCGATGCCCACCGTCCTGCTTACCGGAATGGCCACACCACCACCTGTCAAGGCACATTCATTGGCATTATGTGTCATCTTACACTGAGCAGATCTCTTAGCTTATTTTACTGCAAAACTGGCCAACAGGCTCCACTCTTTTTTTCTGATTGGACATCATAGAAACATAGAAACATTGAAAATAGGTGCAGGAGTAGGCTATTCAGCCCTTCCAGCCTGCACCACCATTCAATGAGTTCATGGCTGAACATGCAACTTCAGTACCCCATTCCTTCTTTCTCGCCATACTCCTTGATCCCCCTAGTAGTAAGGACTTCATCTAACTCCTTTTTGAATATAGTTAGTGAATTGGCCTCAACAACATTCTGTGGTAGAGAATTCCACAGGTTTACCACTCTCTGGGTGAAGAAGTTTCTCATCATCTCGGTCCTAAATGGCTTACCCCTTATCCTTAGACTGTGACCCTTGGATCTGGACTTCCCCAACATTGGGAACATTCTTCCCGCATCTAACCTGTCTAAACCCGTCAGATTTTAAACGTTTCTATGAGGTCCCCTCTCATTCTTCTGAACTCCAGTGAATACAAGCCCAGTTGATCCAGTCTTTCTTGATAGGTCAGTCCCGCCTTGCTGGGAATCAGTCTGGTGAACCTTCGCTGCACTCCCTCAATAGTAAGAATGTCCTTCCTCAAGTTAGGAGACCAAAACTGTGCACAATACTCCAGGTGTGGCCTCACCAAGGCCCTGTACAACTGTAGCAACACCTCCCTGCCCCTGTACTCAAATCCGCTCCCTATGAAGGCCACCATGCCAATTGCTTTCTTAACCGCCTGCTGTACCTGCATGCCAACCTTCAATGACTGATGTACCATGACACCCAGGTCTCGTTGCACCTCCCCTTTTCCTAATCTGTCACCATTCAGATAATAGTCTGTCTCTCTGTTTTTACCACCAAAGTGGATAACCTCACATTTATCCACATTATACTTCATCTGCCATGCATTTGCCCACTCACCTCACCTATCCAAGTCACTCTGCAGCCTCATAGCATCCACCTCGCAGCTCACACTGCCACCCAACTTAGTGTCATCCGCAAATTTGGAGATACTACATTTAATCCCCTCGTCTAAATCATTAATGTACAATGTAAACAGCTGGGGCCCCAGCACAGAACCTTGCGGTACCCCACTAGTCACTGCCTGCCATTCTGAAAAGTACCCATTTACTCCTACTCTTTGCTTCCTGTCTGACAACCAGTTCTCAATCCATGTCAGCACACTACCCCCAATCCCATGTGCTTTAACTTTGCACATTAATCTCTTGTGTGGGACCTTGTCGAAAGCCTTCTAAATTCCAACTACACCACATCAACTGGTTCTCCCTTGTCCACTCTACTGGAAACGTCCTCAAAAAATTCCAGAAGATTTGTCAAGCATGATTTCCCTTTCACAAATCCATGCTGACTTGGACCTATCATGTCACCTCTTTCCAAATGCGCTGCTATGACATCCTTAATAATTGATTCCATCATTTTACCCATTATTGAGGTCAGGCTGACCGGCCTATAATTCCCTGTTTTCTCTCTCCCTTCTTTTTTAAAAAGTGGGGTTACATTGGCTACACTGCACTCGATAGGAACTGATCCAGATCTATGGAATGTTGGAAAATGACTGTCAATACATCCGCTATTTCCAAGGCCACCTCCTTAAGTATTCTGGGATGCAGTCCATCAGGCCCTACTATAGTGCACCCTGGAAAAATACAACAGTACGCATCTTCGCAACAAGGCCACTTCACCCAAGTGTTTTATTTAGGCACCCAAACAAGGTAGGCTAGGTTCCCGCAGGCACCGTGTCCCCGTTATTTAGCACAGCTCAGCTCATGCTCATGTCATTTCATGTCATGTCTTTTGATAATCAAAGATTTTATATATAAAGTATTTTTCAATGCTAGGCTGCCGGGGCTGCTGGGGAAGCTGGCAATGGCAGTGGGCGGGAAAACGGGCGTGGCAGTGGGCGGGACAGGGGGCGGGACAAGGGGCGTGGCAGTGGTCGGGACAAGAGGGCGGGACAAGGGGCGGGGCAGTGGGCGTGGCAGTGGGCGGGGCAGTGAGCGTGGCAGTGGGCGGGACAAGGGGCGGGACAAGGGGCGTGGCAGTGGGCGGGACAAGGGGGTGGGACAAGGGCGTGGCAGTGGGCGGGACAAGGGGCTTGGCAGTGGGCTGGACAAGGGGGCGGGACAAGGGGCGTGGCAGTGGGCGGGACAAGGGGCGTGGCAGTGGGCGGGACGGGGCGTGGCATTGGGCGGGACAAGGGGCGGGACAAGGGAGAGTGGCATTGGGCGGGACAAGGGGACGGGACAAGGGTGCGTGGCAGTGGGGGGGCTGGATATGGGGCGGGACAAGGGGCGTGGCAGTGGGCGGAACAAGGGGCATGGAAAGGGGGCGTGGCAGTGGGCGGGACAAGGGGCGTGGCAGTGGACGGGACAAGGTGAGTGGCAGTGGGCGGGACAAGGGGCGGGGCAGTGGGCGGTACAAGGGGGCGGGACAAGGGTGCGTTGCAGTGGGAGGGACAAGGGGCGGGACAGTGGGCGTGGCAGTGAGCGTGGCAGTGGGCGGGACAAGGAGCGTGGCAGTGGGCGCGACAAGGGGTGTGGCAGTGGGCGGGACATGGGGCGGGGCAAGGGCGCGTTGCAGTGGGCGGGACTAGGGGGCGTGGCCGTGGGCGGGACAAGGGGGCGTGGCAGTGGGCAGGACAGAGGGCGGGGCAAGGGGGCGAGGCAGTGCGCGGGACTAGGGTGCCTGGCAGTGGGCGGGACAAGAGGGCGGGAAAAGGGGCGTGGGAGTGGGCGGGACAAAGGACATGGCAGTGAGCGGGACAAGTGGGCGGGACAAAGGGCGTGGCATTGGGCGGGACAAGGGGCTGGACATGGGGGCGTAGCAGTGGGCAGGACCAATGGGCGGGACAAGGGGCGTGGCAGTGTGTGCGACAAGGGGGCGTGGAAGTGGGCTTGCTAAGGGGGCGGGACAACGGGCGTGGCAGTGGGCGGGACAAGGAGGCGGGACAAGGGGCGTGGTAGTGGGCGGGACAATGGGCGTGGCAGTGGGCGGGAAAAGGGGTCGTGGCAGTGGGCGGGACAAAGTGGCGGGACAAGGGGCGTGGCATTGGGCCGGACAAGGGGTGTGGCAGTGGGCGGGACAAGGGGCGTGGCAGTGGGCGCGACAAGGCGTGTGGCAGTGGGCGGGACATGGAGCGGGACAAGGGGGCGTGTCAGTGGGCGGGACATTCAGCAGGACAAGGGGGCGTGGCAGTGGGCGGAACAAGGGGCGTGGCAGTTGGCGGGACAAGAGGGCGGGAAAAGGGGCGTGGCAGTGGGCGGGACAAGGGGCGTGGCAGTGAGCGGGACAAGTGGGCGGGACAAAGGGCGTGGCATTGGACGGGACAAGGGGCTGGACATGGGGGCGTAGCAGTGGGCAGGACCAATGGGCGAGACAAGGGGCGTGGCAGTGGGTGGGACAAGGGGGCGTGGAAGTGGGCTTGCCAAGGGGGCGGGACAACGGGCGTGGCAGTGGGCGGGACAAGGAGGCGGGACAAGGGGCGTGGTAGTGGGCGGGACAAGGGGCGTGGCATTGGGCCGGACAAGGGGCGTGGCATTGGGCCGGACAAGGAGTGTGGCAGTGGGCGGGACAAGGGGCGTGGCAGTGGGCGCGACCAGGCGTGTGGCAGTGGGCGGGACATGGAGCGGGACAAGGGGGCGTGGCAGTGGGCGGGACATGGAGCGGGACAAGGGGGCGTGGCAGTGGGCGGGACAAGGGGCGGGACAAGGAGGCGTGGCTGTGGGCGAGACAAGGGGGCGGGACAACGGGCGTGGCATTGGTCGGGACAAGGGGGCGGGACAAGGGGCGTGGCAGTGGGCGGGACAAGGGGGCGTGGCAGTGGGCGGGACAAGGGGGCGTGGCAGTAGGCGGGACAAGGTGGCGGGACAAGGGGCGTGGTAGGTGGCGGGACAAGGGGGCGTGGCAGTGGGCGGTACAAGGGGGCGGGACAAGGGGAGTGGCAGTGGGCGGGACAATGTGTGTGGCAGCGGGCGGGACAAGGGGCCGTGGCAGTGGGCGGGAGAAGCGGGCGTGGCAGTGGGCGGGATAAGTGGTCGTGGCAGTGGGCGGGACAAGGGGGCGTGGCAGTGGGCGGGACAAGGGGGCGGGACAAGGGGGTGTGGTAGCGGGCGGGACAAGGGGGCGTGGCAGTGGGCGGGAAAAGGGGTCGTGGCAATGGGCGTGACAAGGGGGCGTGGCAGTGGGCGGGACAAGGGGGCGTGGCAGTGGGCGGGAAAAGGGGGCGTGGCAGTTGGCGGGACACGGTGGCGGGACAAGGGGCTCGGCAGTGGGCGGGACAAGGGGTCGGGACAAGGGGAGTGGCAGTGGGCGGGACAATGTGTGTGGCAGCGGGCGGGACAAAGGGCCGTGGCAGTGGGCGGGACAAGCGGGCGTGGGAGTGGGCGGGATAAGTGGTCGTGGCAGTGGGCGGGACAAGGGGGCGTGGCAGTGGGCGGGACAAGGGGGCGTGGCAGTGGTCGGGACAAGGGGGCGGGACAAGGGGGCGTGGTAGTGGGCGGGACAAGGGGGCGTAGCAGTGGGCGGGACAAAGGGCGTGGCAATGGGCATGACAAGGGGGCGGGACTAGCGGCGTAGCAGTGGGCGTGACAAGGGGACGGGACAAGGTGTTGTGGTAGTGGGCGGGACAAGGGGGCGTGGCAGTGGGCGGGACAATGGGCGTGGCAATGGGCGTGACAAGGGGGCGGGACAAGCGGCGTGGCAGTGGGCGGGACAAGGTGGCGGGACAAGGTGCGTGGCAGTGGGTGGGTCAAGGGGCGGGACAAGGGGGCGTGGCAGTGCGCGGGACTAGGGGCGGGACAAGGGGCGTGGCAGTGGGCGGGACAAGGTGGTGGGACAAGGGGAGAGGCAGTGGGGGGGACAAGGGGCGGGACGAGGGGGCGTGGCAGTGGGTGGGACAAGGAGCGTGGCAGTGGGCGCGACAAGGGGCGGGACAAGGGGGCGTGGTAGCGGGCGGGACAAGGGGGCGGGACAAGGGGGCGTGGCAGTGGGCGGGTCAAGGGGGTGGGACAAGGGCGTGGCAGTGGGCGGGACAAGGGGACGGGACAAGGGTGCGTGGCAGTGGGCTGGATATGGGGCGGGACAAGGGCGTGGCAGTGGGCGGGACAAGGCGGCTTGGCAGTAGGCGGGACAAGGGGCGTAGCAAGGGGCGTGGCAGTGGGCGGGACAATGGGCGTGGCAAGGGGTGTGGCAGTGGGCGGGACAAGGGGTGTGGCAGTGGGCGGGACAAGAGGGCGTGGCACTGGGCGTGGCAGTGGGCGGGAAAAGGGGGCGGGAAAAGGGGGCGTTGCAGTGGGAGGGACAAGGGGCGGGACAGTGGGCGGGACAAGGAGCGTGGCAGTGGGCGCGACAAGGGGTGTGCCAGTGGGCGGGACATGGGGCGGGGCAAGGGGGCTTTGCAGTGGGCGGGACCAGGGGGCGTGGCCGTGGGCGGGACAAGGGGGCGTGGCAGTGGGTGGGACAAGGGGCGTGGCAGTGGGCGGGACAAGGTGCGGGACAAGGGGGCGTGGCAGTGGGCGGGACTAGGGGGCGGGACAAGGGACGTGGCAGTGGGTGGGACAAGGGGCGGGACAAGGGGGCGTGGCAGTGCGCGGGACTAGGGGCGGGACAAGGGGCGTGGCAGTGGGCGGGACAAGGTGGTGGGACAAGGGGAGAGGCAGTGGGGGGGACAAGGGGCGGGACGAGGGGGCGTGGCAGTGGGTGGGACAAGGAGCGTGGCAGTGGGCGCGACAAGGGGCGGGACAAGGGGGCGTGGTAGCGGGCGGGACAAGGGGGCGGGACAAGGGGGCGTGGCAGTGGGCGGGTCAAGGGGGTGGGACAAGGGCGTGGCAGTGGGCGGGACAAGGGGACGGGACAAGGGTGCGTGGCAGTGGGCTGGATATGGGGCGGGACAAGGGCGTGGCAGTGGGCGGGACAAGGCGGCTTGGCAGTAGGCGGGACAAGGGGCGTAGCAAGGGGCGTGGCAGTGGGCGGGACAATGGGCGTGGCAAGGGGTGTGGCAGTGGGCGGGACAAGGGGTGTGGCAGTGGGCGGGACAAGAGGGCGTGGCACTGGGCGTGGCAGTGGGCGGGAAAAGGGGGCGGGAAAAGGGGGCGATGCAGTGGGAGGGACAAGGGGCGGGACAGTGGGCGGGACAAGGAGCGTGGCAGTGGGCGCGACAAGGGGTGTGCCAGTGGGCGGGACATGGGGCGGGGCAAGGGGGCTTTGCAGTGGGCGGGACCAGGGGGCGTGGCCGTGGGCGGGACAAGGGGGCGTGGCAGTGGGTGGGACAAGGGGCGTGGCAGTGGGCGGGACAAGGTGCGGGACAAGGGGGCGTGGCAGTGGGCGGGACTAGGGGGCGGGACAAGGGACGTGGCAGTGGGTGGGACAAGGGGCGGAACAAGGGGGCGTGGCAGTGGGGTGGACAAGGGGGCGGGACAACGGGCGTGGCAGTGGGCGGGACAAGGGGCGGGACAAGGGGCGTGGCAGTGGGCGGGAAAATGGGTTGTGGCAGTGGGCGGGACAAGGGGGCGTGGCAATGGGCGGGACAAGGTGGCGGGGCAAGGGGCGTGGCATTGGGCGGGACAAGGGGGCGGGACAAGGGGGCGTGGCAGTGGGCGGGACAATGGGCGTGGCAATGGGCGTGACAAGGGGGCGGGACAAGCGGCGTAGCAGTTGGCGGGACAAGGGGGCGGGACAAGGGGGTGTGGTAGTGGGCGGTACAAGTGGGCGTGGCAGTGGGCTGGACAAAGGGCGGGACAATGGGCGTGGCAAGGGGTGTGGCAGTGGGAGGGACAAGGGGTGTGGCAGTGGGCGGGACAAGAGGGCGTGGCAGTGGGCGTGGCAGTGGGCGGGTAAAGGGGGCGGGACAAGGGGGCGTTGCAGTGGGAGGGACAAGAGGCGGGACAGTGGGCGGGACAAGGAGCGTGGCAGTGGGCGCGACAAGGGGTGTGCCAGTGGGCGGGACATGGGGCGGGGCAAGGGGGCTTTGCAGTGGGCGGGACCAGGGGGCGTGGCCGTGGGCGGGACAAGGGGGCGTGGCAGTGGGTGGGCCAGAAGGCGGGGCAAGGGGGCGGGACAAGGGGGCGTGGCAGTGGGCGGGACAAGGGGGCGTGGCATTGGGCGGGACAAGGGGCGTGGCAGTGGGCGGGAAAAGGGGGCGTGGCAGTTGGCGGGACAAGGTGGTGGGAGAAGGGGCGTGGCAGTGGGCGGCACAATGTGTGTGGCAGCGGGCGGGACAAGCGGGCGTGGCAGTGGGCGGGATAAGTGGGCGTGGCAGTGGGCGGGACAAGGGGGCGTGGTAGTGGGCGGGACAAGGGGGCGTGGCAGTGGGCGGGACAAAGGGCGTGGCAATGGGCATGACAAGGGGGCGGGACAAGCGGCGTAGCAGTGGGCGTGACAAGGGGACGGGACAAGGGGGCGTGGCAGTGGGCGGGACAAGCGGCGTGGCAGTGGGCGGGACAAGGTGGCGGGACAAGGTGCGTGGCAGTGGGTGGGTCAAGGGGCGGGACAAGGGGGCGTGGCAGTGCGCGGGACTAGGGGCGGGACAAGGGGCGTGGCAGTGGGCGAGACAAGTTGGTGGGACAAGGGGAGAGGCAGTGGGG